>NC_086445.1:196371831-197571831 GCF_028390025.1 Pseudophryne corroboree | reverse complement strand
TGGAAACATATATTTTCAGGGCCCTGACTACGTCCAGCAACTTGGAGTCCTCCAAGTCCCTAGTAGCCGCAGGTACCACAATAGGCTGGTTCAAGTGAAACGCTGAAACCACCTTAGGGAGAAATTGAGGACGAGTCCTCAATTCTGCCCTGTCCGTATGAAAAATTAGGTAAGGGCTTTTATAGGATAAAGCCGCCAATTCTGAGACACGCCTGGCTGAAGCCAGGGCTAACAGCATTACCACTTTCCATGTGAGATATTTTAAGTCCACAGTGGTGAGTGGTTCAAACCAATGTGATTTTAGGAACCCCAAAACTACATTGAGATCCCAAGGTGCCACTGGAGGCACAAAAGGAGGCTGTATATGCAGTACCCCCTTGACAAACGTCTGAACTTCAGGAACTGAAGTCAGTTCTTTCTGGAAGAAAATCGACAGGGCCGAAATTTGAACCTTAATGGACTCTAATTTTAGGCCCATAGACAGTTCTGTTTGCAGGAAATGCAGGAAACGACCCAGTTGAAATTCCTCTGTAGGGGCCTTCCTGGCCTCACACCACGCAACATATTTACGCCAAATACGGTGATAATGTTGCACGGTTACATCCTTCCTGGCTTTAATCAGGGTAGGGATGACTTCATCCGGAATGCCTTTTTCCTTCAGGATCCGGCGTTCAACCGCCATGCCGTCAAACGCAGCCGCGGTAAGTCTTGGAACAGACAGGGTCCTGCTGGAGCAGGTCCTTTCTTAGAGGTAGAGGCCACGGGTCCTCCGTGAGCATCTCTTGAAGTTCCGGGTACCAAGTCCTTCTTGGCCAATCCGGAGCCACGAGTATAGTCCTTACTCCTCTCCTCTTATGATTCTCAGTACCTTGGGTATGAGAGGCAGAGGAGGGAACACATACACTGACTGGTACACCCACGGTGTTACCAGAGCGTCCACAGCTATTGCCTGAGGGTCCCTTGACCTGGCGCAATATCTGTCTAGTTTTTTGTTGAGGCGGGACGCCATCATGTCCACCTTTGGTTTTTCCCAACGGTTCACAATCATGTGGAAGACTTCTGGGTGAAGTCCCCACTCCCCCGGGTGGAGGTCGTATCTGCTGAGGAAGTCTGCTTCCCAGTTGTCCACTCCCGGAATGAACACTGCTGACAGTGCTATCACATGATTTTCCGCCCAGCGAAGAATCCTTGCAACTTCTGCCATTGCCCTCCTGCTTCTTGTGCCGCCCTGTCTGTTTACGTGGGCGACTGCCGTGATGTTGTCCGACTGGATCAACACCGGCTGACCCTGAAGCAGAGGCCTTGCTTGACTTAGGGCATTGTAAATGGCCCTTAGTTCCAGGATATTTATGTGAAATGACGTTTCAATGCTTGACCACAAGCCCTGGAAATTTTTTCCCAGTGTGACTGCTCCCCAGCCTCTCAGGCTGGCATCCGTGGTCACCAGGACCCAGTCCTGAATGCCGAATCTGCGGCCCTCTAGAAGATGAGCACTCTGCAACCACCACAGGAGAGACACCCTTGTCCTTGGAGACAGGGTTATCCGCTGATGCATCTGAAGATGCGATCCGGACCATTTGTCCAGCAGATCCCACTGAAAAGTTCTTGCGTGGAATCTGCCGAATGGAATCGCTTCGTAAGAAGCCACCATTTTTCCCAGGACCCTTGTGCATTGATGCACTGACACTTGGCCTGGTTTTAGGAGGTTCCTGACTAGCTCGGATAACTCCCTGGCTTTCTCCTCCGGGAGAAACACCTTTTTCTGGACTGTGTCCAGAATCATCCCTAGGAACAGCAGACGTGTCGTCGGAATCAGCTGCGATTTTGGAATATTTAGAATCCACCCGTGCTGTCGTAGTACTACTTGAGATAGTGCTACTCCGACCTCTAACTGTTCCCTGGACCTTGCCCTTATCAGGAGATCGTCCAAGTAAGGGATAATTAAGACGCCTTTTCTTCGAAGAAATTGGGACATGGAGGTAAGCATCCTTGATGTCCAGAGACACCATATAGTCCCCTTCTTCCAGGTTCGCTATCACTGCTCTGAGTGACTCCATCTTGAATTTGAACCTTTGTATGTAAGTGTTCAAGGATTTCAGATTTAAAATAGGTCTCACCGAGCCGTCCGGCTTCGGTACCACAAACAGCGTGGAATAATACCCCTTTCCCTGTTGTAGGAGGGGTACCTTGATTATCACCTGCTGGGAATACAGCTTGTGAATGGCTTCCAATACCGCCTCCCTGTCGGAGGGAGACGTTGGTAAAGCAGACTTCAGGAACCGGCGAGGGGGAGACGTCTCAAATTCCAATTTGTACCCCTGAGATACTACCTGCAGGATCCAGGGGTCCACTTGCGAGTGAGCCCACTGCGCGCTGAAAATTCTTGAGACGACCCCCCACCGTACCTGAGTCCGCTTGTAAGGCCCCAGCGTCATGCTGAGGACTTGGCAGAAGCGGGGGAGGGCTTCTGTTCCTGGGAAGAGGCTGCCTGCTGCAGTCTTTTTCCCCTTCCTCTGCCCCGGGGCAGATATGAGTGGCCTTTTGCCCGCTTGCCCTTATGGGGACGAAAGGACTGAGCCTGAAAAGACGGTGTCTTTTTCTGCTGAGAGGTCACCTGGGGTAAAAAGGTGGATTTCCCAGCCGTTGCCGTGGCCACCAGGTCCGATAGACCGACCCCAAATAACTCCTCCCCTTTATACGGCAATACTTCCATATGCCGTTTGGAATCCGCATCACCTGACCACTGTCGCGTCCATAACCCTCTTCTGGCAGAAATGGACATCGCACTTACTCTTGATGCCAGAGTGCAAATATCCCTCTGTGCATCTCGCATATATAGAAATGCATCCTTTAAATGCTCTATAGTCAATAATATACTGTCCCTGTCCAGGGTATCAATATTTTCAGTCAGGGAATCCGACCAAGCCACCCCAGCACTGCACATCCAGGCTGAGGCGATTGCTGGTCGCAGTATAACACCAGTATGTGTGTATATACTTTTTAGGATATTTTCCAGCTTCCTATCAGCTGGCTCCTTGAGGGCGGCCGTATCAGGAGACGGTAACGCCACTTGTTTTGATAAGCGTGTGAGCGCCTTATCTACCCTAGGGGGTGTTTCCCAACGCGCCCTAACCTCTGGTGGGAAAGGGTATAATGCCAATAATTTTTTAGAAATTAGCAGTTTTTTATCGGGGGAAACCCACGCTTCATCACACACCTCATATAATTCATCTGATTCAGGAAAAACTACGGGTAGTTTTTTCACAACCCACATAATACCCTTTTTTGTGGTACTTGTAGTATCAGAAATGTTCAAAACCTCCTTCATTGCCGTGATCATGTAACGTGTGGCCCTACTGGAAAACACGTTTGTTTCCTCACCGTCGACACTGGAGTCAGTGTCCGTGTCTGGATCTGTGTCGACCATCTGAGGTAACGGGCGCTTTAGAGCCCCTGACGGTGTTTGAGACGCCTGGACAGGTACTAACTGATTTGCCGGCTGTCTCATGTCGTCAACAGTCTTTTGTAAAGTGCTGACGCTATCACGTACTTCCTTCCATAAGACCATCCAGTCAGGTGTCGACTCCCTAGGGGGTGACATCACTATTACAGGCAATTGCTCCGCCTCCATACCATTTTCCTCCTCATACATGTCGACACAACGTACCGACACACAGCACACACACAGGGAATGCTCTGATAGAGGACAGGACCCCACTAGCCCTTTGGGGAGACAGAGGGAGAGTTTGCCAGCACACACCAGAGCGCTATATATATACAGGGATAACCTTATATAAGTGTTTTTCCCTTATATAGCTGCTGTATTTATTAATCTGCCAAATTAGTGCCCCCCCTCTCTTGTTTTACCCTGTTTCTGTAGTGCAGGACTGCAGGGGAGAGTCAGGGAGACGTCCTTCCAGCGGAGCTGTGAGGGAAAATGGCGCTTGTGTGCTGAGGAGATAGGCTCCGCCCCCTTCTCGGCGGCCTTTCTCCCACTTTTTTAAGGAAAAACTGGCAGGGGTTAAATGCATCCATATAGCCCAGGAGCTATATGTGATGTATTTTTCGCCATCTAAGGTGTTTTTATTGCGTCTCGGGGCGCCCCCCCCCCAGCGCCCTGCACCCTCAGTGACCGGAGTGTGAAGTGTGCTGAGAGCAATGGCGCACAGCTGCGGTGCTGTGCGCTACCTTATTGAAGACAGGACGTCTTCTGCCGCCGATTTCCCGGACCTCTTCTGTCTTCTGGCTCTGTAAGAGGGCCGGCGGCGCGGCTCTGGGACCCATCCATGGCTGGGCCTGTGATCGTCCCTCTGGAGCTAATGTCCAGTAGCCTAAGAAGCCCAATCCACTCTGCACGCAGGTGAGTTCGCTTCTTCTCCCCTTAGTCCCTCGGTGCAGTGAACCTGTTGCCAGCAGGACTCACTGAAAATAAAAAACCTATACTTAAACTTTTTCACTAAGCAGCTCAGGAGAGCCACCTAGTGTGCACCCTTCTCGTTCGGGCACAAAAATCTAACTGAGGCTTGGAGGAGGGTCATAGGGGAAGGAGCCAGTGCACACCAGGTAGTCCTAAAGCTTTTACTTTTGTGCCCAGTCTCCTGCGGAGCCGCTATTCCCCATGGTC
Organism: Pseudophryne corroboree; assembly: GCF_028390025.1. Taxonomy (NCBI): domain Eukaryota; kingdom Metazoa; phylum Chordata; class Amphibia; order Anura; family Myobatrachidae; genus Pseudophryne; species Pseudophryne corroboree. The sequence goes on along the minus strand of NC_086445.1, from coordinate 197,567,207 downwards.
CTTACGGAGTTCCCAGCATCCACTAGGACGTCAGAGAAATATCTGTAATATAATAAAAAGGCAGATGTCTGATACTAGTACCCAGCGCCACCGCCTTGCAGCACGTATCATTAAGCTTAAAGTGAGATATGTAAATTTTTTGTATGGGGAAGGGGGTCCGTAAAATGCAATTTTCGCCCAGGACTCTGCCTAGTGCACAACTGGCCCTGGTCTAGCCCATCTCATATACTTTAACAATAATAATAATATAGTTAAAAAATAAAAAAGTAATTTTTGTAACAACTCCAAGTACATGAATGAGGGTGAAGAGTGAAACAGTAGCTGTGGGCAAGCATTCATCTTCTGACTGTTCATCTGTGGCACGATCATCCCTTGTGCTCATTAATAAACTTGACATAATAATAACTGCAGACTCCAAGGGGTATATGCAATTGCCGGCGAATCGCGGCAATTTTTCGCCCGTTTTTTAATTCGACACAATTCGACCATCGAATTCCGGCAGGTGGGTGCCGGAATTCAACATATTCAATAAAAAAACGGATTTGACAGTCCCGCTGTCGAAAAACGGCCGATTTGACGGATTTTGATTAGATTTTAAAAAATGTAAAAAAAACGGGGGAAAACGGTAAAAAACGGTAAAAAACCCGTGGGGTCCCCCCTCCTAAGCATAACCAGCCTCGGGCTCTTCGAGCCGGTCCTGGTTCTAAAAATCCGGGGGAAAAACTGACAGGGGATCCCCCGTATTTTTAAAACCAGCACCGGGCTCTGCGCCTGGTGCTGGTGCAAAAAATACGGGGGACAAAAAGAGTAGGGGTCCCCCGTATTTTTTACACCAGCATCGGGCTCCACTAGCTGGGTAGATAATGCCACAGCCGGTGGGTCACTTTTATACAGCGCCCTGCGGCCGTGGCATTAAATACGCAACTAGTCACCCCTGGCCGGGGTACCCTGGAGGAGTGGGGACCCCTTCAATCAAGGGGTCCCCCCCTCCAGCCACCCAAGGGCCAGGGGTGAAGCCCGAGTTTATTTCATACATGCCGACACACACATACTTACATATGTTGACCCGCCGACTGCCACGTCTCCAATGGCGCCGACGATCCGGGGTACCTGTGAATAAAATTATACTCACCTGATCCAGTGTCCTGTGGTCTTTACTACCTATGTTCACACGCCGACCTCTGTCCACTTGTCCAAGTAGAATCCACGGTGTACCTGAAAATAAAATTATACTCACCTGATCCGGTGTCCTGTGGTCTTTAATTATAATCCACGTACTTGGCAAAAAAAAAAACACGAAACACCCGGACCAGGCGGACTGAAAGGGGTCCCATATTTACACATGGGACCCCTTTCCCCGAATGCAGAGAGACCCCGTGTGACTCCTGTCACAGAAAGGTCCCTTCAGCCAATCAGCAAGCGCATTGCACAGCCCCCTCTATTACTTTCAAGTACCAGCTTGCGGGGGAGGCTTGCTGGGACTTGTAGTACTACTGGAAAAAACAATATTCTTTCATTTTTTCAAAAGGCTATCAGCCCCCCATCCGCAGCCCTTGGATGGGGGGGACAGCCTCGGGCTTCACCCCTGGCCCTTGGGTGGCTGGAGGGAGGGACCCCTTGATTGAAGGGGTCCCCACTCCTCCAGGGTACCCCGGCCAGGGGTGACTAGTTGCGTATTTAATGCCACGGCCGCAGGGCGCTGTATAAAAGTGACCCCCAGCTGTGGCATTATCTACCCAGCTAGTAGAGCCCGATGCTGGTGTAAAAAATACGGGGGACCCCTACGCTTTTTGTCCCCCGTATTTTTTGCACCAGCACCAGGCGCAGAGCCCGGTGCTGGTTTTAAAAATACGGGGGATCCCATGTCAGTTTTTCCCCCGGATTTTTAGAGCCAGGACCGGCTCGAAGAGCCCGAGGCTGGTTATGCTTAGGAGGGGGGACCCCACGCATTTTTTTTTCTTCTGATTTTTACCATTCCATTAAAAAAATAATAATAATAATAATAATATTTTTAAAAATATATAAATAATACTTGTGCCTCCAAAATAGACAAACCAAGTACCTAATCCCTTCTAATATAAATAGATATGCTATTACCAATTAAAAAAACACACAAAAAACATGTTTTTAAATTCTTTTATTAGATTCTGCCAGCAAAGTGTGGCGGATTGGAAATGACGAATTTACTGTCTAAAAGCACTGTTGTCGAATTTACAATCTTCAATTGAATATACTTTTGTCGAATTGCCGCATTTGTACCATTGCAGAAATGTCGAATTTGACAAATGTCGAATTTCAAAAAGTCGAATTTGGAAAGTCCGTTTTTTTGGCGAAAAGTACTGAATTGCATTGTCGAATTATTTTTTTTGGCGAAAATGTCCCGTTTTTCGACATTTTCAGGGAAATCGACCGCAATTGCATATACCCCCATGTGTATAGAACCTGCATTTGAAATCCGTCCATGAGGCTGCTAAGATAATACTGTTATCAAGTACAAACAAATGTATTGCTTGGAAAATCAAGAAAATAATATTATGGGGTAATTATAGTACAACACATCACTTGCTTGACATGATCCCCATATCCAAGTGAGTTATGCCCTGAATTTAAGTTATATATTTCATTATTCATCAAGATTTATTTCTATAACAGTGACATCATTACTCTCCAAAGATAACGGATGACATCACCATATAAAAGTCACCAGTGACAAACGGTGATGTTTGTGGAGACTGGCCAGCACAGGAGACGGGACTGCTATCTGCTCCATTGCACATTGTTTCTCTCCTATTCTCTGATACACTCTGACACATCTGTGTTTGTATTGCACGGTCACAGCAGGTGCATTAATACCTGTCATCTCATTAGCAGAAGGGAAAGAAAAATCTATACAAATATTTTCAAAACATCCTCCTCTCACATTATTACATTTGCAGGAAGAGAATGCTATCTCCATGATTCAGCCAGCAGGAGTATAACAATGCACCCTGCAGCTAGCATTATCTTCACAGCTCACTCAGTACTGTGAAGGGCACTGGAGAAAGTAGTTGCTGTAAATAAGGGAGGATGCAGACCCAACAGAAGTGAAAGGGTTTAAAAAAGTCTGCAAGTTATGATGTGGACGAGGGAAATGGGCAATGTGCTTTTTATGGCCTGTGACAAAATGTTTCAGAGGAAACATCAGAGATGTAGTTACAAAAATGACAAATGTTTAAAGGCTTTATTGTGACATGGGCCCTCATTCCGAGTTGTTCGCTCGGTATTTTTCATCGCATCGCAGTGAGAATTCTCTTAGTGCGCATGCGTAATGTTCGCACTGCGCATGCGTCAAGTAACTTTACTAAGAAGAAAGTAATTTTACTCACGGCTTTTTCGTCGCTCCGGAGAACGCATTGTGATTGACAGGAAATGGGTGTTACTGGGCGGATGTACGGCGTTTTAGGGGCGTGTGGCAGGAAACGCTACCGTTTCCGGAAAAAACGCAGGCGTGTCTGGAGAAACGGTGGGAGTGCTTGGGCGAACGCTGGGTGTGTTTATGACGTCAGCCGGGACCGAAAAGCACTGAATTGATCGCACAGGCAGAGTAAGTCTGGAGTTACTCAGAAACTGCTAACTCGGTTTTGATCGCAATATTGCGAATACATCGGTCGCACATTTAAGATGTTTAGATTCACTCCCAGTAGGCGGCGGCTTAGCGTGTGTAACTCTGCTATAATCGCCTTGCGAGCGAACAACTCGGAATGAGGGCCCTGATGCATAAAGAAACCTCATTAAACTCAGCTGTCCATAACTATATATATAACTATCATCCAATAGCTTGGAGCAGTTTTAGAATATTTAAGTATTGTATTTGACAGCACATTATATGTAATATATGCCTGGCTGTGCCTACAGTATGTACAGAAGGAAATAATGCCTCCACTGTAGATTATTACAGTTTATGTGGTTACCGTAAAGTTAGGGGATATTTTAGAGTTAAGCTTCTGAGCAATGGCAGATTAATTAACTAGCCCAGTGGGGTATTTCATGTTACCACTTTAAATGTCACCTAACAACTATGGGGGTAATTCAGAGTTGATCGCAGCAGCAAATTTGTTAGCAGTTGGGCAAAACCACATGCACTGCAGGGGGGGCAGATATAACATTTGCAGAGAGAGTTAGATTTGGGTGGGTTATATTTTTTTTGTGCAGGGTAAATAATGGCTGCTTTATTTTTACACTGCAATTTATATTTCAGTTTGAACACACCCCACCCAAATCTAACTCTCTCTGCTCATGTTACATCTGCCCCCCCCTGCAGTGCACATGGTTTTGCCCAACTGCTAGCAAATTTGCTGCTGCAATCAACACTGAATTAGGCCCTGTATACAGTATATATACTATATATATATATATATATATATATATCTATCTATCATACCTCCCAACTTCTCATCTGTCTAAAGTGGGACACACGCGCTCTCCAGAAAAAGGGGTGTGGCCTAATACAAGGGGCATGGCTTTGTGGCAGAACCAGCGGTCGCACGCCACGACCCCCGTTTTTGTCACTATGGGGGCATGCCCAGCGCTCTGTGAGCTGCTGGCATGCCCCCTCTCCCTCTGACTCCAGTGAATAGACGCAGTGCATACCTCCCAACTGTCCCGCGAAAATCGGGACAGTTGCGAGGTATGATATATATATATCTGAACGACTAAGAATATAAATACAGACAACAATGCTGTTGTTTAAAATTTTTGTCAAATATATTATTGACAAAGTATACTTATACATTTATTTTTAAATGGTGGTGGCACGGACAGGACAACCCAACATGTCAACACAGAAAACAATTGTTGGTGTTCAGCTCTCCATTACACAACCCACCCGTTCAGGTGGTGTAACCAGTTCCCAACCAGGACAATTGGTTTATTCCATACCCCACTGCAAGGAGGACGCACCCACTAAGCCTAAAACTTAACAAACTAACTACCATTCATTGGGGTCTATTCATAAAGCAGAGAAAAGCCCTGTTTTGTATTAAACGGGGCTTTTCCCTGCTTACCGCAATTCACAGAGCAGGTTACCGCGGAGAAGTCCCTGACTTCTCCTGCGGCACCCCTGCTCTGTGCGCTAGCACCGCCCCCTGACCTCCCAGCAGCCACTGCGGCCTACTGGTAGGTCAGCCGGCGGCGCATGTGCAGACGGTCCCTCCAGCTGACTTCAAGACCGCAGAGGAGCACCGCTGGATAAGAGAGCGTTGCTGGAGCCCTGGACATCGCAGTGCATCGCTGGAGAGGTGAGTATACGTGAATTGCTACTTATCCCAGCTATACATCGCATCAAACCGATGCAATGTATATTGATAAGTAACAATTTGCTTATCATTTTCTTTTTGAATAGACCCATCTGTCTTTACCGCCACACACACTCACACACGCACTGATAAACCATACACAAAAAGCAGTGGATGGGTGAAAACTGGAGCAAAGAGGCAGTTCCTCTGACTCACACCACTGTTAAAGACAAAAACTCCTCCCCACTTAACTACTATTGGCTGTTAAAAATGAATCTGACTGCCTTAAAGGGGAAACTAACAGCACATTATTAAAGAGGGCAACATTCAAACTCCTCGTGGTTTAATGTCCCTCAGGGCTTATACAGCCTTCGGTGGAACAACTCCTCAGTAATTTATAACAAGAATTGGACACATACTGTATGCGACTGGAGGCCATTATAATCTATCTATACCCACATTAATAATCCAAATAAAATATACCCATTTACCCTTTTCATTTGGTGTCGCAAATGTCTGAATTATAGCATTAATTGCTTACACAAATCTCAAGACAATGGGCCTTTTTCAGGTCCCAACGGACCTGCAACGCATAGTGCACAGTAACAATATTCAGAACTTTGCACATGCGCCGGACCCGTACTGCACATGTGCAGTATGAGTCTGCGTCGACAGACTGACAGTGATTGACAGTCTGATGCCGTTTTGTGGCAAGAGGGGGCCGCCTCGGCTTCCGTTTCTCAAATTGGAGGCGTGTTGTCACCGTTGTTGCAGCGTCCAGCTTGCAGAACCACGCAGCCAGCCAATGGGGTTGCAGATGACCTGATACTGAGTCCTTGGACACAGCTCGGATCAGTAATGCATGCAGGAGATGTGACGCTGCTGCATTAACATATTAATGCTATTGCCGCTGCTTTTATGTAAGAAGCAGCTATAGCAACTCCAACCACAGTAAATCAGGCTCAATGTGCCCAGGAAAACAGAGCTAGTGGGGTTGTAGTTAATCACGAATTCCTTGAAGTACAATAAAAGTTCCTCAAATGCATGAAGACTGCACAATTTTTTTCCTTCAGTGCCAAATGAAGTCTACTTCACATGTCTTACAATATTGGCGGTGAGCAAATTGAAACTGGGGGTGTGGCTATTCCACAGATGGGGTGTCCCTGCAGCAGTCTGTGCCCCTACTTCCCCCTCCGTGTCCCTACAGCAGTCTGCCACCCGCTACCGGTATCACTGCAGCTGCATGTGTCTCTCTCCCCTATATTTCTGCAGCAGCAGCAGCCTGTGTTTGTGTTACCCCTCCCCCCACCACCACTTACCTGGATCTTCTCCTTGCTCCGCCTTAAGGCAACAGAGGCAGCAGGCTCCTCACACACTGTTCTTCAGCGCACGTGACGTCATGATGTCAGTCATGGGGGTGTGATTAGCACTTTTCAGGATTGTCCTTTACCTGCCTCCAGTCCCTATCCTCTCACCTTGTAACTGAAAACCAGCAGTGAACGTGCCAGCCGACTGCTCTGTAATCAGGATTGTCATGTTGATATATGGGAGGTACGTGGACTGGATGATAACGCAAGAGAGCGGGATATATAGCGGATAAACAACTATTCATGATAGAATAGGTATGTCCTCTATATTTTACAAAACATATAAAAATGCAGCAAATATTATTAAATAATTTAAATGATACGAATAAGATGAGTTTTTACACTGCATTGAAAATTATAGACAGGTTTTAGTCGCTCTCACTTTAGTATTATAAGTGGGAAATACAGAAAGAAAAAAATTATAAGTTCTTCTACCTGAATGGACCAGATGCCCCTGAGCTCTCAAATGTGAACATGTTTTTGTTAACAGACAAAAATTGAAAATGCAAATATAGACTGATGGTTTCATGGATGTGGAATATTTTAACAATATTGCTTAAAATCTTCTGAGTACAAATAGTGCAAACTTTCAGAATCAGAGTCCTGAGGATTATTTTTTCACCTAAGAAGAAGCAATTCACTAAATGAAACAGCCATTCAATCCATGCATATGTTTAAATAAAACCTGTGACTCAAGCAAAAGCCCAAAAGTGTTTGTTGTGTTCTGGAAGACTTCCTATTGGAAAAAAAAAACACACATAAAAAATAATAATAATAATTGTCTCTTACCCTTTGTAAATATGAGGATGGTCACCAAGTGTAGCTCTTCTGTATGGGTACACACTAGATTATATTGTGTACAGTGTGCCCGATTCAGACACATCGTTCACAATATTGGGGGTCATTCCGAGTTGTTCGCTCGTTATTTTTTTCTCGCAACGGAGCGAATAGTCGCTAATGCGCATGCGCAATGTCCGCAGTGCGACTGCGCCAAGTAAATTTGCTAAGCAGTTAGGTATTTTACTCACGGCATTGCGAGGTTTTTTCTTCGTTCTGGTGATCGGAGTGTGATTGACAGGAAGTGGGTGTTTCTGGGCGGAAACTGGCCGTTTTATGGGTGTGTGTGAAAAAACGCTACCGTTTCTGGGATAAACGCGGGAGTGGCTGGAGAAACGGAGGAGTGTCTGGGCGAACGCTGGGTGTGTTTGTGACGTCAAACCAGGAACGAAACTGACTGAACTGATCGCAGATGCCGAGTAAGTCTGGAACTACTCAGAAACTGCTAAGAAGTGCATATTTGCAATTCTGCTAATCTTTCGTTCGCAATTTTGCTAAGCTAAGATTCACTCCCAGTAGGCGGCGGCTTAGCGTGTGCAAAGCTGCTAAAAGCAGCTTGCGAGCGAACAACTCGGAATGACCCCCATTGTCCAGTGTGTATGCACTATGGGGGTAATTCTGAGTTGATTGCAGCAGGAACTTTGTTAGCAGTTGGGCAAAACCATGTGCACTGCAAGGGAGGCAGATATAACATGTGCAGAGAGAGTTAGATTTGGTTGTGTTCAATCTGCAATCTAAATTGCAGTGTAAAAATAAAGCAGCCAGTATTTACCCTGCACAGAGACAAAATAACTCACCCAAATCTAACTCTCTCTGCACATGTTATATCTGCCTCCCCTGCAGTGCACATGGTTTTTACCCCCTATGTCGCTGACAATGCGAGTGTCTTCGAGTTGTCAGCGACATCCTCTATCGGACATCACCAACAAATGTAGAATGGCCACAGCACCCTTCCCCCTCCCCATCATTAGTCGCAGACGGTATCGGCAAGTGTGTATGCACTTGCCAATGCTGGCACCCCCGCTGTGTCCCGTCCTGGATGACATTGCATCTTAGCGAGTTGTGCTAGTGTGTACATAGCCTAACTTCCTGGTAATCATATCCTGAACAACGTACACACAGATACAGATTGACCCATTGCTTAGTGGAAAATTACGGAAACTTGGTTGATCACTACTGTATATGACCTTTAATTAGGCTCCCTAAGCCTCTGGGCACGCATACACTCATTATAGCTATGTTCAAGTTGTAGTTGAATGTCCTTTGCTTATTTTGACAATTGTACACAATTGATTTGCACCAATCTTACAGTCATAAGGGGTAATTCAGCGTTGATCGCAGCAGCAAATTTGTTAGCAGTTGGGCAAAACCATGTGCACTGCAGATGGGGCAGATATAACATTTGCAGTGAGAGTTAGATTTGGGTGGGTTATTTTGTTTCTTTGCAGGGTAAATACTGGCTGCTGTATTTTTACACTGCAATTTAGATTTCAGTTTGAACACACCTCACCCATATCTAACTCTCTCTGCACGTTATATCTGCCCCCCCCCCCCTGCAGTGCACATGGTTTTGCCCAACTGCTAACAAATTTGCTGCTGTGATCAACTCTGAATTAGGCCCATAGTCCATAAACTATCACTAACACCTTTCTAATCCATTAACCTGTTCAACACAGGTGCTGGCAATCACAAATTAAGAAGAAAGGCCCTCATTCCGAGTTGTTCGCTCGCTAGCTGCTTTTAGCAGCATTGCACACGCTAAGCCGCCGCCCTCTGGGAGTGTATCTTAGCTTAGCAGAATTGCGAACGAAAGATTAGCAGAATTGCGAATAGAAAATTCTTAGCAGTTTCTGAGTAGCTCCAGACTTACTCAGCCATTGCGATCAGTTCAGTCAGTTTCGTTCCTGGTTTGACGTCACAAACACACCCAGCGTTCGCCCAGACACTCCCCCGTTTCTTCAGACACTGCCGCGTTTTTCCCACAAACGCCAGCGTTTTTTTGCACACGCCCAGAAAACGGCAAGTTTCCGCCCAGAAACACCCACTTCCTGTCAATCACAGTACGATCACCAGAACGATGAAAAATCCTCGTTATGCCGTGAGTAAAATACCTAACTTTTGTGTAAAATAACTAAGCGCATGCGCAGTAAGCGACTAATCGCAATATAGCGTAAATCGGCAATGAGCGAACAACTCGGAATGACCCCCAAAGTCCAGAAGCAGAGCATTGTGCCCCTCCTGGAGAGGGTCATGTTGGGAGGTATGCCATTACAATAAGGTTATATTAGAACCACACATTTACTAAGAAAAGTACTACCTAGTGCGCAGTATTAGTAGATGGTTTTAAAACATTGGACATAACCCATCAATAGCATGTGTACTCAGTTTTTTATATTGGGGCATATGCTATTTTCCACATTATACATGACTGAAGCCACACACAGGCACTGGCATATTTATAATGAGTGTAGTGTGTGCCCCCACCGCACACCCTGAACCCATAAATAGAATTACTTACCCTCCGGAGTTCCACGGCGCAGCAGACGCGCTGCCGAAATCACTGGGAGCATGGAGCAGCGCCATTTTCCTGGTGTTTCGCACATGCGCAGTAGGTAAATCACTGGGAAAATAGCCAATGTGCCATTTTCCCAGAGATCTGCGCATGCGCTGTAGACTCTGGTAGAGCGCTAGGGTCCCCTAGGGACCCTAGTGCCCAGAGTCTACTCAGCGCTGCCAGCTAGAGAGGAGGGGGCCCAGCCGGAGCCTGCATGCGGGCCACCTCCTCTACAGAAATGCCTCTGCACACAAGTGTCCCATTTAAAGTAGCGTTAGAGTATTGGCACCTACAGAGGAAAAAATAGGTAATTGGGCTCCGCAACCCACTAGTAATTGAACAATGCTCCCAATATGTACACTTTCCAGACCTTGCAGCTAATTAACATTTCTAGTGCAGCAACACAATGCGCTCTCTTCAGTACAGGCTAATCCATTGAATTTGTCCAGTTATTTCAGTTTGGATGTCTAAAGCTGGGTACACACTGGCTGATATATCTGTCTGTGAATGCCGCCTCAGTCCTTGCATATTCAGCCACAGGGATGTGCATCAGGGAAGGAGTTTGTTGCATCCAGGGCTGGCTCTATGGTGGCCAATCCCGGGATCGGGACTGCTGGGATCCCGGCCTAAAATTGGCAGGGATTCAATTCTGGGATTGGAGCTTCCAATCCTGGGGATTTCGGGATTGGCCACCACCTTAGTTATTTTTCTGCCGGGCAGTGTTGAGCGTCCTCATGAGGCTCAGACGCTGCCCGGCTCCCCCTCATCCGGGCGGTACAAGCTGTGCAGTGTGACGTAAAGTCAGAGGTCACACTGCGCAGCCAGCTGCCCGCCTGCTGGACCTCACCGCCTCCCTGCACCTCCAGCAAGTGATCCACCCTCCCTCCCATCCTGTTTAGGGTTAATTATGTGGGATGGCCAGGGAAGGAAGTACTGTATCATAAAATAAAGGGTAACTCTGAAATATGCTCAGTCCACCGACAATCCAAATTGAGCTGACTGCAAGGTCGACAGTGATTCAAATTACGCTGCACAGTAGCGCCACTACACCAAGTAGAGCCCTTTTTACACATTACGGCAGACAGAGTCCACCTTTTACACATTACGGCAGAGTCCCCTTTTTTACACATTATGGCAGACAGTCCCCCTTTTTTACATGTTACGGCACCTGTTTTGCGTAGAGGGGCGCTGATGGCGTTTCTTGCACATATCGCTAAAATGTCTAGTTACGGCACTGTTGCTAGGTATCCATTTCCCTAGCCCTGAGCAGGTCACCCTCACCAGATCCTCTCCAGCACAATGTCCCAATTGCATCCAAATAATCACCCCCCTCTCCACATCCTAAATCTAGGACACAGCCACATCCTAAACCTGAATGGATCCCATCTGTATGTGTATCTCTACCCTGTTATGTCATACTGTACTTTGCATCCCTGAGTGCGGCTGAATATTGTGTATATATATATATATATATATATATATATATATATGTGCGCACCGCTCGCTAGTTCCGCAACTGCTGCCATCATTACCCGTTAGAGCAGAGATTTTCAACCTTTTACAACTTGCGGCACACTGAGCAAGATTTAAATATTGCCAAGGCACATTCAAATATAATGGCGATGCATGGTTCAGCTGCGTGTCCTAGGATGTCATGTCGCAGCTCCTCCATAGGTAATGCCTGAGCCACATCTGAGAAAGCTTGAAGAGCCCAACACTGCCCGGGCCCAAAATTAGAACTGTCTCTGCAACCACTAAACCCACCAGTATTGATGGTTCCAGGTCCTCAGTAGCGGCAAAACGCTGACAGGCCTGGCTGTGCTTCTATGGGGGCACCTTGGAGACTGCTCAGGGCACAATAGTGCACCACGGCACAGTGGTTGAAAAACACTGCATTAGAGTATATGCTTTCTGCAGAAACATGCATATTGGAATAAACATAGGTGCATGACATCACAAAACCACATCTAGCTCTTCAGCTGTGCCAAAAACGCATAGCAGGGCAGTGGTGACGGTGCCGATTTTCTACAGTATATTGTAGCTTGTCAAAGCAGCGACTGTAATAAAGGTGAAACCAGGCTGTTTTAGCTTTTATTTCTGCATTTCAAAGCTGCTGGTCAAAGCCGCAGATCGTCAGTGTCTTTTGAAAAATCCTTATTTAGTAAATCTGCCCCATGGGGGTAGATTTGCTATCCATCAGAAAGCCATCTACTGAGTTAGGTCTAGGTTTCTCCCAGGCTAGCCCCCAGGAAAGCTTCCAGACTTGCCTAGCTTTTATTTCTGTTGCTTTTTTTAAATCCAAAGCTCAAAACCGCTGATTATCTGTGGCTCTGACGAACCGGAGAATGGTAAATCTAGCCCCTAATCTTCTTAAGGGAAGGGCAACTGTATTATACAGCCTTTTTATATTAGCTTTGGCTGCACCCAAGTGAGTCACTTATCCAATAGTTACTACCATGTGATGTTTACTTTTCAGTATTCTTTTTGCTGCTTTTTAAATTACGTTACTCCCCAAAGAAATACACAAATTAATTGGATGTGACCTAGAAACTCAGAATATCAGTCAAATTATTAAAATAAAAGAATTGTTTTGCTCATATTTACCCTCAAACGACATCCCGGGAAGCGTACACATGCTCACACATAAATGCATTAATATACATTGCGGGGATAAATATAGATAGGGTTTCCGAAGCAGGCAAACTTCCTTTGTATAAAGCAATATTTAATGTCTTTGCCTGTTCTTCCATCATCTTTCTGCACCCTTGGGGTCAGGCATGATTCTCTCTTATGGCTGCCTATAGCTGAACTCCAGGCATAAACTGACAAGCGAAATAAATGATTTTGTTGTGAAAGTGACTGCCTTCCGTACATCCGAAGTCTGCAGTGATTGATGCGGCTTCAATAGTCCTAGTAACATACAAAACCAAACTGTGCTGTTCTCTCCTTGAAATCCAGCATTTTTCTGCTCATAAATTGGCAGTTGCAGCACTTAGAATCTTCGCATAAGGTTTATTCTTTGGTAATTGAGCAGAGTTCTGTTCTATAACAGAAGGCTATAAAACCATTAAATGAATTGCTTGTGTCTCTGAGAAATATATTCTAACCATCAGCAATCTACATTTCTGCAGGAGATGGATCAGAGATGTACAAACTGTGCAGCAAGAATGAATAAATGGAACAAGCGATATAATAAGCCTTGTGATAACCTCCCTTTACCTCCATCTATCCTCATCATGTATTTGTACAAAACACAGGCTCCAGCTGTGCACTTAGCTGTAAGCTCTGAGTTCAGAATCTGCTGGGTAACTCCGCCATTCAGTAGGTAACAATAACAGGTGACACAGAACATTGTAGATAACACAGATTCATGGTTAGGTGAATGTGCTTCTTATGCAGCTTCCTCTATATGAAGTACCAACGATTCTATTTTATAATGACTGCAGCCCAGGGGGATGTTAAAGCTTTAAACGCCAGATGGTTTTGTGGCTGTATCCTGTGTGTTTTTGCTCTGCACATGCTATGGAGCAGAGAGCACAGAGGTACGCAGAATTTAACTTTTTTCTCCACTTGCGGCTAAAGGTGACTGAGTGGTAATGGGGGATTTGCATGTAGGCTAAGTTCAGTGAGGGCATCTCAACGGAACTGCAGGCTAGGCTGGGTTGTGTGTGAGCGTGAATACGCCTGTTTTCAGACAGACATTTTGCACCAGTCCGATTTATGCAGGCCAGTCCCAATTGGTGGGTCATAAAGGGGGCAGAGTTTCGTAAATAGTGGGTGTGTGTGGATGAATTGGGGAGTGGCTTAGGTAGATCAGGGCTGGGCCCGATTTGTCACGATTTTGCATTTGTAAATGTTGAGATGTATGTGATGGATATGTAACCAGGAATATGGATAGGGGCAGCCCAACTCTGAGATGCATACATATAGCGCTTATATACCCATTTAGGGCCTGAGTCAGATCCCGACAGATCTGTGACATGAGATGCAAAGTACAGATGTGTAGTACAGGTCCTGTGTCGTCGGACACACTACGGCTGCAGACGTCACATGATTGTCAGTCTGCAGCCATTTGGGGTGGGGGCAATGATGGCCTCTATTTCCTAAAATGGAGGTGTGACGCCTCCATTATGGGAGAGTGCCATGGCCAATATCTCCGTGGTAAAATAGAGATATCACAAATGCATGCAGAAGGCATCTACTAGTACTTATACCAGACGCCTCCGGTTTCATTACCATATCTGTGCATTACTGCTGCTTCTAAGTAAGCAGCAGCAGCAGCAGCAGCGATGCTCACTCCAACCACATGAGAATCAGGCCCTTAGTTTTGGCCACACTATGGGGTAAATTTACTAAAGCTTCTAAAACAGAGAATTGGTGATGTTGCCAATAACAACCAATCAGATGCTGTCTATCATTTCTCTATTGCCTTTTAGAAAATTATAGCATCTGATTGGTTGCTATGAGCAACATCACCAATTCTCTGTTTTAGAAGCTTTAGTAAATTTAACCCTATGTGAGCATTCAACTCCGCACCAGCACTCAGATGAGAAAAATGACTATGAAACTCTGCCTGAATCCAGTTTGGAAGCAGAGCAGGCTGTCCTACAGAGCGGCTGAGTTAAAGTGGTACAATCTTTGTTGTTCCATGGATAGCCATTCTGTGCTGTGTTTGTACATTTGGAGATTTTATAGTCTCTGAATAGATCTGGTGGGTCGACTGTCATCTCATTCTGCTGTGTTGTGTGGTCGAGCTGGAAGCACCTTTGACCAGATTCCACTGGCAAAAATGTTCAGAATCTAAAGGTGGGTACACACTGGAAAGATATATCTGCAGATCAATTGATCTGCAGATATATCTATGGACGGATCGGGCAGTGTGCTGTGCATACACACTGCCCGATCCGTCGGGGACTGACGCCATGAACTGTCAGCTGTCAATCACTGCCGGCCGCCCCAGCATGTGTACGGGCGGTCGGCCGACCGCCGTACACACACAGCGACGCGCCAATATATCGTTAGATATATTGGCTGTCGGCTGTGCTGCGGGGCCGACGCGATACGTCTGTTAACAACGGAGTTCACAGACGTATCGGCCGTACACACTGGCCGACGGACCCGCGATATATCGGCCGTTCAAGAGAACGGCCGATATATCGGCCAGTGTGTACGAGCCTTTAGACTATAAGTCACTGAGCGGTTTTGGAAATGTATCTAATCTCCAATAAAGAACAATGTCAAAGAACTCAAGTACTGCTGTAAAATTAGGTCCCCAAGCTGTATAGGTTTATAATGTTACGAAATCCTAGACATATCCATCTGTTGTGAAACCCTGCGTTTCTGGATGGAATGACTGATATCCTTTTCACATTTTGGAGGTGAGGCAGGGGGATACTCATGAGCTACCCTGGTAGATGATCAGACTCATAAGCCAGTCTCCTCTTCAGAGGTGCGTCAGAAATTTGCTACATACAGGCATATCCTCTTTTTACAGTCCCAACATAATATTAGCTTGGCCAATCGGACGTTCTCTGAGGCTGACTGGTGTAACCACCTAGGTCGCTTCTTTGCCCAGCCCTTCCACCATAAACAAGTAATCTCCCACCATTATTCCTTTCTTAGAGAGGCACTGGATCACTGAGTGGTTAGCATAGGGATGGTCTGTTTGTACTGTAGTGCCACTTTCCTTCCTTTACTGTATGTAGCACTATTAGAGCATTTCAGACTAACTGTAGAATGTTCAGAGTGAGTTCTTATTTTGAACTGTTCCTTAATATTCTTCACCAAACCTACTTATTAAGATGTCTTATGGGCCTATCTTCCAAGGCCAGTTGTCTAAAATGTAATAGCGATGCCAACATATTTAATTGTCTGTTGTCTTACCCCCTTCACGGCAATTTGTAGATATAAGTTAAAAGAAATGCGGAAGGAAGTTAATTTGTTAACTTATACTCCATTCACCCCTGAGTGGGCTGTGTTGGGCATTCTTCTCAGAGACCAGTGGATGACTAGGGGTTGTGGAACATTGGTGTTGGTCATTTGGTCATTAGTTCTACGACCAAGCAGACCATCCTCAATAAATGGATACAACTTTCGTTCCCTGTCTTACACCTATTTAAGAAAAAGTTATTTTATTTTTTCCATATGGAATTGATTGATACTTTGTGGGGAATTAAATTGCCTGCAAAGGGTATGACTTGCTGTTGCTGCGGCATTTAAACGCCGGCAATGGTACCCCATCTCGCACCCTTTTCCTGGCCAGCCGAATGGCAGATTCACACAAAAGAGCTGGATACCCTATGGTGCAGCGAACACTTTCTGCAAGATTGGGCTCTCGTACAGCGCAGCTATTGTCATGCTATTTTGGCGGGAAAAGGACTCGCACAGAATTTAACACTCCCCCCCCCCCCCCTTTATTCCGAGCAGGAAAAAAGACAATAATTATTCGAGCGCTAGATATACTCCGCCTATGTCACTTTGTTCACAACTTCATAATACTTTTGAAATCACTACCTGGTATGCCCTCTGCTGTTTTGGGTGGAGACTGTCCTTTCATCACCAGGATGATGGTCATCTTGGCTGTGTTAATGTTTTCCTTTTCCTTTATTGTATATGCTGTATACTGTATTCACATCACATGGACTTCACAATGGCAAATTATTATTATTGTTGCCGTTGTTTTTTTTTTTACATTGGTTATACTTTAAACATTTTTGCATGATGTTATTGTTTCTATATTGCTGCTGTTTTACCTGTTATATTTCATATTTGGCTGTAACGTGCTTATTTTCAAAATCCAAGATTCTAATGTAATTTGATGTTATTTTACTGGTGCTGACAAATAATATTTTAAAAAAACAACAACAAAAAAAACATTACTAGACATTATTAAGGGAAGCTGTATTTACCTTGTGCTGCTTTCTGTATAGGGATAACAAAAAACCTCTCACACACAAATTTGAGGCAGATGTACTAAAGTGGAGAGAGATAAACTACCAACCAGTCAGCTCCTAACTCACTTTTCAAACATGCCTGTAACATGGCAGTTAGGAGCTGATTGGCTGGTAATTTATCCCTCTCTACTTTATTGCTCTCCAAGGATTAATACATCTGCTGCCCCTTTTTCATTAACAATCTAATCACTGATAGATTTGTATACAAAAGAAATTATAAAAATCTGACGCACATCAAATACTGACAATGTGCAGAATAGAGATCCCTTGTAATTATCTGTCTATGCAGAAAACGTATAGTGATTGAGTGGGTTTTACTGGCCCTACATTTGTTAGATTTGATGAACACCTTTTGCTGGAAGTGGAGGGTTGCTGTGTGGGGGAGGGGGTTGTAATCGGAAAGAACATGTGTTTGTAGACTTATTTATTCAGTATAAGCCAGGACGCCAGTCCCCTAGGACGCTGCAGTGCCTAGTATATGAAGTGGCTAGTTATAAAGTGGCAGCTTAAATCAATAGCAGTGTTATACCTGTGTTAAACCGAAGGAAAACAGAAGGCAAATAAACCAACAAGATAACAGAAAGACTGTGTTACAACCACAAAACTCAGGATCAGGAGCCCTCCCCTCACGTCTACCATGACAACTCCAGGACCAGGCTTACCACCTCTCTGCTTGAGAACATCAAGTCTGCCCCTGGGCCTAAAGCTAAAAATGAGCAGGGAGCTGTGGGGGGAGAGCACCAGGACCAGGCTCAGCGGGGACATCTCCATTGTTCCTGAGGGTGCTATCCACATTCTCATACCCAGCCGTACTATGATCTTATCAAAATAATGTTATCCCAATTTTCCTTCTGACACTGGTTACCTGCGATTGTTCTTTATCTCCCCTTTTGTTGTGTATGTACGTATATGTATGTATATATGTATGTATATTCGTGTGTATGTATGTATGTATGTATGTATGTATATATATATTTTTTTTTTCACTCCCACCCCACTGTGTGCTTTTCCTGCAATGTTTACCGCCACTGATTGCACACCCTGCCATTGCGCCCTACATACAGGGTACATCATACTACTACACAAGTGTCAGTTAATGCACTGGGCCCTTGTATGGCTCACCTCCCACGGAGTAACCTTCGAAGTGCGCCCAACATGGCTGCCTCATCTGGTACGCTTGTGGATGGGATGAAAAATACATGGAGCTGGTAGTTTTGTCGGAACCCTACTCTGAACTTTAGGACTCTGAAATCACTCCCATTTTGTGTCATCTCTTCTAGGGGTGGACTATTCCACCCTGGGTAATCCTATGCTGAACGCCCAAGATGGCTGCCGCACTTGGTACCTTGTGAGGGTGAAATACACAACCCTTGGAAGTTATTACCCAAAATGCCTACACCAATCCTGCATTATGCTTTCTGTGTGCTTAAGGTTTTCTTTTATTATGTCTGTGTGGCTTATCTATTGCTGTATTACTTAAATATTCTGTATTATGTGCATTGTTTTTGATGTCTGTAAAGCTCCTTGAGTCCTGTTTGAGAAAGAGCGCTATATAAATAAAATTATTATTATTATTATTATTATCTTTCAGTACCTTTACAATCCAACACTAATATACTGTGGTCACTACTAGGCAATCAGAACTGTCCTACTGCGGAACAATCTTTTCAAATAGAAGTTTCTCATTAAGATCGCACGTGTAGCAATAATATTAAGATTGTTGTCAAATATAATCACATTGTGGGGAAACCATTTTGTGAGTGGGCACTAGTAAGTACATAATTTCTACTACTGTGTTGGTTATGGGAGACTGGTGTTTGGGATCGCGGAGGTCACCATACTGACCCTGTGGTCCTAATCTCCAGAATGCCGGAGGGGGGCGAGCGTAACAGAGCCCCTTGCGGGCTCGCTGCGCTTGCCATAGGATCTGTTTTCTCTCTATGGGTATCGTGGACCCCCACGAGTGGGAATAGTCCCTGTTAGTCGGCATGCAGACTGTCGGGCTGTCCAACACGTCAGTATAGTGACTGGCGGTCGGGACATGACTACATCCCCTACTACTAGACATTACTTACATTCATGTCTAAAAGCCAGTACATGGACTGACCACGCTGACATGTCTTACAACCTCTACTACTTACTGTATAAGTTATTTCTCAGTAGCTCCCTTCTGTGTGTTTCAGCCGTATCTTTATACTGTAGGCACAATTGTTTATTTTCATTGTCCTGGGATACAACCCAAAACTGATACAACTGAAAACAAGGGACATAGCACAGCTATTTCATTATCCTGATGTATCCTACGGTAATGAAATAAAAAAGTATACCTAAATACACAGCTGAAAGGCACAGACTGAAACAAAAAACAGGAAGCCATGCATTTGGTGAAAGTGGCATAATGACATGTAACAGCCGATAATATGTAGGCGCTCACATTTCTGGCCAGGTTCAGTTGATGACAATTCCCACAACATTATAAAGTCTGCTTTTTTCCTTCTCCCAGACCAATTGGCTTAATCCATACCAGGGAACCATAACTGGTAGTTAATTCAGAATTTAAGACAACTATATTGCTGTTTATCTAAGATACTATACTATTTCTATTACCATACCACAGCAACTGGGTGACCTTACATAAATGATAGTTGATAAATTAACTTACAACTATACTAACTTTAGCCATTAGCAATAGATCGCTTATAATATTTAAAAATAAATTATTGAGCGTCAAGTATCATGTTATGTCATGAAATTCATCTGAGAGTCAATATTGTACAGGTTGAGTATCCCATATCCAAATATTCCGAAATACGGAATATTCCGAAATACGGACTTTTTTGAGTGAGAGTGAGATAGTGAAACCTTTGTTTTCTGATGGCTCAATGTACACAAACTTTGTTTTATACACAAAGTTATTAAAAATATTGTATTAAATGACCTTCAGGCTGTGTGTATAAGGTGTATATGAAACATAAATGAATTGTGTGACTGTAGACACACTTTGTTTAATGCACAAAGTTATAAAAAATATTAGCTAAAATGACCTTCAGGCTGTGTGTATAAGGTGTATATGTAACATAAATGCATTCTGTGCTTAGATTTAGGTCCCATTACCATGATATCTCATTATGGTATGCAATTATTCCAAAATACGGAAAAATCCGATATCCAAAATACCTCTGGTCCCAAGCATTTTGGATAAGGGATACTCAACCTGTATTACATTTATATTGTCAAAGCTTAATGATAAAATGTCACACACAAGCTTAGGAAGGTTATCAGGGAAGATGAGGATAACTGTAACCGCTGGAAGGCAACATTTAGCCCAATAATCATAAAAACTGGGCTTACCAAAACCCTCAAGCGTGCCTCTGGCTATGTCCATAACTGCAGCCCAATAATACATACATCTTAAAGCGCCAATATCCATCTATAACTTCTATACTTTAATCAGGCTTAGCAAAAATGCAGCTTTGTAGCTCTTGAAAAAGAACAGTCTGTCTGCCATTCCCGATTCTTTTTAGATGACAGTAAATAATAGATTGACTACTACGTAATATAATGACCTTTATTCAATATATTCACCTTTAGTCAGGATAGCCCAAATGTGCACAATTGAAGTACCAAATCTAAGCAGTATCCGGACTCCAGGTCGACAGCACTTAGGTCGACACCCATTAGGTCGATGCCTATTGGTCTACAGTGACTAGGTCGACACCAGAAATAAGTCGACATGGCCATTAGATCATTATGGACAAGGTCGACATGGAAAAACGTCGACATGAGTTTTTCACATTTAATTTTTTTTTTTTTACTTTTTCATACTTTACGATCCACGTGGACTACAATTGGGAAAGGTAACCTTCCCGAGCCATGCAAAGGGACACGGTGCACTAATTGGGGTTCCCGGTCACTTTACGAAGAAAACGACACTTTTTTTAAAAAACTCATGTCGACCTTTTTCCATGTCGACCGAATAGCAGTGTCAACCTATTTCTGGTGTCAACCTAGTCACTGTCGACCAATAGGCATCGACCTAATGTCTGTCATCCTAGACACTGTCGACCCTAAGTCCCATACCCATCTAAGCATATTTGTGCATTTTAGCCAATAAGAACATGGTTATTTCCTTTTTCAATCAGTAAGGCTGTTTGCACCATATGCTGATGGTATACAATTTGACACAAAGCTATGTGAGTATAATAGACAGAACTCGACAAGAATATTGAAATTAATTTTTTTTGTATTTTCATGAGTGTGCTACCTACTCAGCTCATATCTGCTGAGAAGTGTTCCTATTTAATGCGTCCTGCTGCTAGAAAACAGGATCCCCACCACAAGTGGGCATAAATAATATATACCATTATTAAAAATGCACCAAGAGGTTAATTAGAGGCAATATATTATGAATTTGAGTCAGGAGTCTTATTAGGGAAGTTTTTTCTTCCCATTAGTTGTGGTGATATCGTTTTTTGTTTCTACTTACTAATCACTTGAAATTGATGGGTCACTGACTCATCCTCTAAACACAGGAAGGTTTAAATCAGGCTTAAGTCAGGTATAACTATATACATATTTTTGAAGAAAGAATCTGACATACTGTTAGAGATGAGCGGGTTCGGTTTCTTTGAATCCGAACCCGCACGAACTTCACTTTTTTTTCCACGGGTCCGAGCGACTCGGATCTTCCCGCCTTGCTCGGTTAACCCGAGCGCGCCCGAACGTCATCATGACGCTGTCGGATTCTCGCGAGGCTCGGATTCTATCGCGAGACTCGGATTCTATATAAGGAGCCGCGCGTCGCCGCCATTTTCACTCGTGCATTGAGATTGATAGGGAGAGGACGTGTCTGGCGTCCTCTCCATTAGAATAGAGATAGATAGATTAGATAGAGAGAGATTGTGCAGAGTCGCAGACAGAGTTAGTTTACCACAGTCAGTGACCAGTGCAGTTGCTAGTTAACTTTTATTTAATATAATATATCCGTTCACTTCTCTCTGCTATATCCGTTCTCTGCCTGAAAAAAAAAACGATACACAGCACAGTCAGTCACACAGTGTGACTCAGTCTGTGTGCACTCAGCTCAGCCCAGTGTGCTGCACAGTCATCAATGTATAAATTAAAAGCTTATAATTAATTGTGGGGGAGACTGGGGAGCACTGCAGGTTGTTAGCAGGAGCCAGGAGTACAATTATATTAATTAACAGTGCACACTTTTGCTGCAGGAGTGGTGACCAGTGCCTGACCACCAGTATAGTATTGTTGTATACTACTAATATCTCTTTAAATATCAACCAGTCTATATTAGCAGCAGACACAGTACAGTGCGGTAGTTCACGGCTGTGGCTACCTCTGTGTCGGCACACGGCAGGCAGTCCGTCCGACCAGAATTGTATTATTTATTATTATATACCTACCACCTAACCGTGGTTTTTTTTTCATTCTTTATACCGTCATAGTGTCATCCTAATTGTTACGAGTATACTACTATCTCTTTATCAACCAGTGTACAGTGCGGTAGTTCACGGCTGTGGCTACCTCTGTGTCGGCACACGGCAGGCAGTCCGTCCGACCAGAATTGTATTATTTATTATTATATACCTACCACCTAACCGTGGTTTTTTTTTCATTCTTTATACCGTCATAGTGTCATCCTAATTGTTACGAGTATACTACTATCTCTTTATCAACCAGTGTACAGTGCGGTAGTTCACGGCTGTGGCTACCTCTGTGTCGGCACACGGCAGGCAGTCCGTCCGACCAGAATTGTATTATTTATTATTATATACCTACCACCTAACCGTGGTTTTTTTTTCATTCTTTATACCGTCATAGTGTCATCCTAATTGTTACGAGTATACTACTATCTCTTTATCAACCAGTGTACAGTGCGGTAGTTCACGGCTGTGGCTACCTCTGTGTCGGCACACGGCAGGCAGTCCGTCCGACCAGAATTGTATTATTTATTATTATATACCTACCACCTAACCGTGGTTTTTTTTTCATTCTTTATACCGTCATAGTGTCATCCTAATTGTTACGAGTATACTACTATCTCTTTATCAACCAGTGTACAGTGCGGTAGTTCACGGCTGTGGCTACCTCTGTGTCGGCACACGGCAGGCAGTCCGTCCGACCAGAATTGTATTATTTATTATTATATACCTACCACCTAACCGTGGTTTTTTTTTCATTCTTTATACCGTCATAGTGTCATCCTAATTGTTACGAGTATACTACTATCTCTTTATCAACCAGTGTACAGTGCGGTAGTTCACGGCTGTGGCTACCTCTGTGTCGGCACACGGCAGGCAGTCCGTCCGACCAGAATTGTATTATTTATTATTATATACCTACCACCTAACCGTGGTTTTTTTTTCATTCTTTATACCGTCATAGTGTCATCCTAATTGTTACGAGTATACTACTATCTCTTTATCAACCAGTGTACAGTGCGGTAGTTCACGGCTGTGGCTACCTCTGTGTCGGCAGTCGGCAGGCAGTCCGTCCATCCATAATTGTATTATTATTATAATATATACCACCTAACTGTGGTTTTTTTTGCATTCTTTATACCGTCGTCATAGTGTCATACTAGTTGTTACGAGTATACTACTATCTCTTTATCAACCAGTGTACAGTGCGGTAGTTCACGGCTGTGGCTACCTCTGTGTCGGCAGTCGGCAGGCAGTCCGTCCATCCATAATTGTATTATTATTATAATATATACCACCTAACCGTGGTTTTTTTTTCATTCTTTATACCGTCGTCATAGTGTCATACTAGTTGTTACGAGTATACTACTATCTCTTTATCAACCAGTGTACAGTGCGGTAGTTCACGGCTGTGGCTACCTCTGTGTCGGCAGTCGGCAGGCAGTCCGTCCATCCATAATTGTATTATTATTATAATATATACCACCTAGCCGTGGTTTTTTTATACCACCTAACCGTGGCAGTCCGTCCATAATTGTATACTAGTATCCAATCCATCCATCTCCATTGTTTACCTGAGGTGCCTTTTAGTTCTGCCTATAAAATATGGAGAACAAAAAAGTTGAGGTTCCAAAATTAGGGAAAGATCAAGATCCACTTCCACCTCGTGCTGAAGCTGCTGCCACTAGTCATGGCCGAGACGATGAAATGCCAGCAACGTCGTCTGCCAAGGCCGATGCCCAATGTCATAGTACAGAGCATGTCAAATCCAAAACACCAAATATCAGTAAAAAGCCTCTTTTTTTCTTTGCGTCATGTGCTGTTTGGGGAGGGTTTTTTGGAAGGGACATCCTGCGTGACACTGCAGTGCCACTCCTAGATGGGCCCGGTGTTTGTGTCGGCCACTAGGGTCGCTAATCTTACTCACACAGCTACCTCATTGCGCCTCTTTTTTTCTTTGCGTCATGTGCTGTTTGGGGAGGGTTTTTTGGAAGGGACATCCTGCGTGACACTGCAGTGCCACTCCTAGATGGGCCCGGTGTTTGTGTCGGCCACTAGGGTCGCTTATCTTACTCACACAGCGACCTCGGTGCAAATTTTAGGACTAAAAATAATATTGTGAGGTGTGATGTGTTCAGAATAGGCTGAAAATGAGTGTAAATTATGTTTTTTGAGGTTAATAATACTTTGGGATCAAAATTACCCCCAAATTCTATGATTTAAGCTGTTTTTTAGGGTTTTTTGAAAAAAACACCCGAATCCAAAACACACCCGAATCCGACAAAAAAAATTCGGTGAGGTTTTGCCAAAACGCGGTCGAACCCAAAACACGGCCGCGGAACCGAACCCAAAACCAAAACACAAAACCCGAAAAATTTCCGGCGCTCATCTCTACATACTGTACATGTATAAACCTTACCAGTTAAGGACATAAATATAAATGTTTATAAATAAAATAATGACGTTTCCCCTGCCACTTTCCAGAAAGCTGGCATATTTCCTGAAACTGTCTGCTCTATGTTTAAGTGAAGGTCTTACCTCCTGCCTTAAGTCAACCAACATAAAAGGACAGCACATAGGAACAATACTAGTGATGCTAGCTATGAAGTAAATTAAACAGCCTGCAAGTTGGCATTTTTTGAGGTGAGAGTAATCTCTCTGCGTCCACTTTTTTTGCCCGCATTTGACTGCTTATGCTCTTCGGCAATAGCTGTCTCAGGCCCATGAGAATTGTAATAGTGCAGACAAAGATTAAGTGTTTGGCTCGTACTGACACTTTCCACCACTCTTTTTTTTTCAATTCAATAGTTTTTATTGAGTTTTAAAGTTTATACAAAATGTAACAATTCAAAACAACATAAACATTAACCATCACCAGTATCTGTTTGTGTGTAGGCTCATTATTTAGACATAGAACATTGAGTTGTGGTAACAAGTAGATCTCTGCAGAATGCCCCTTCACAACACATATCAAATATTAATGACTACTCAATAATAGTGTTAAGATCAGGAAAGGCAAAGTATACTGAGATTTATAAACCACAATTGCAACCAGGAAATATATATGGCTGCAACAATTATATATATGGCTGACCACGGGCAGTCAAGTATCTCCAAAAAATAAAAATAAGAAAAAACATCATATATAGTAAAGCTATATTTGATAGATACTTTATGCATCCACATTTGAATATTATATATCATTAAATACTATAATCTCTATTTTGTCGGCTTGCCGAGTAAGGAGACTGTAACCATTTACCCCATATACTGAAGTACTTTTTTTCAGCCTTCCTAGCTACAGTAGATATACAAATTTCTCATTTGCTGACGTTTCGTTAACTAGGGATATCCAGAACTGTAATACCGGGTTTCCACCACTCTCATTCGTGTTTGGATGGGATTGGATCCCCATCTGCCACCATCATAGGCACCACTGGCGATCCTGCAAGGGTTTTTCAGTGACCTGCTAATTTACATACAGTAAGAAATAGTAATACAAAATATCTTAATGTGCCTGTTGTATTATTTTGAAATAAATAAGAATCCTCTTTAATTATCAGTTCTGGATTTCTCACTACGCACGTACCTAGGGACAACACTTTCTGGGGGCAATACAGCAGTTCCCCTGCCTCAGAGTTTCTTATGCTGGCCATACAGTAGGACAAACAGCATCCGATTCGATTCTTGTCACGATTTCCATTCAATTCCCCTGGGAGCTCTGGACAAACGATTTCAGGTTTTTTGGTCACACGATGTGCATACGATGTGCATACAATGTGCATACGATGAAGCATATGATCTACCAAGCAATCGAATGCCTCACAAAAAGCATGTGATCACCTTGAAAAAAATGCTACTCAAAATGATGCTAATCAAACAAACCATCGAACGATGCATCATATGTGATAAAACTAGGTACGATGGGTATATGATTACGATGGGTAATATGGTCTGCACTTAAGAT
The DNA here is from genome assembly GCF_028390025.1 of Pseudophryne corroboree. Classification (NCBI taxonomy): domain Eukaryota; kingdom Metazoa; phylum Chordata; class Amphibia; order Anura; family Myobatrachidae; genus Pseudophryne; species Pseudophryne corroboree. The sequence continues at coordinate 197,540,821 of NC_086445.1, read as the reverse complement.
CATTTGATGCGTCATTCGATCTGCGGGGCCGTGCATTGCATCATAATTGTACCAAAAGCATGCACGATGTGCACACGATGAACTGAACGATGCATCGAAATCGTAGATTCGTACACGATATCGTCCTAGTGTATGGCTAGCATACGTGTCCCAACTGAGCCACGGCTATTTGTATACAAAAAAAAAGGCTACATCCTATGCTGCAACAGGGGGATTCTCAGGAGCAGGCTAATGTGCAGTCCAGGAGCCCAGAATGTTAGGTTAGTATCATGGGGAGTTTCAGGAGCGTTTGCATGTGCAATCCGGAAACCTGGAAAAGGAGGTTCTTAGCCTATGTTAGAAGCCAGTGAAAGGCCAAAACACCCCCCACAAAAACTAATAAAACATACAAACAAACAGGTAGCTGGAGGAAGATTGGTCTCGCCATAAGCCCTCTGTGGGTGGGGGGTTCTTGGGGGAAAGGGGGGTGGGGGTGGGGGTACAGGGGAGTGGGCGCCCAGTAATGTTATGCCTAGGAGCAGGCTGACCCCTATATCTACCCTTGTAAATTACATAACAAACATATATGATCATAAACAGAATAAGGAACATTTTATCTACTGAAGACTGTAAGGATATTAGATGTCATCAAGTTATATCTAAAGAAAAGTGGTTGCACAGAAATTTGAAGTGACTTGTATATTTGTAATCTTTTATTATAGGTGGTATATTATTCTTTATAATACACAAGTTTTACATCATGAAAAGGCACACAAAATAGAATAGAGACTTACACTAACAAAACAAACAAAAAAAACAACAAATACAATACCAAAAGCACATAAGCACAGATACTCATGATCACATATGTACACTGTCACGTACACTCGTATACACAGGATTGATAAATGTATTGGGTTGGTTTATACATTTACTATTTCTGTCCCTTTAACATCATTGTAATAAAGCGCATTAGGTGCATAACAGTCCCAAGACCTGAATGAAAGCCATTCATGATCATCCATTCCCCACTCTGAGTAAAAGCGCTAGATTTCAGCCATTTTTCACTCACACTGGATGCAGCACAGCCAATCATGTAACTTTGGGAGCTATTTACTAAGCCTTTAGATGGAGATAAAGTGGACAGAGATAATAAGAATTTACTTACCGATAATTCTATTTCTCGTAGTCCGTAGTGGATGCTGGGGACTCCGTCAGGACCATGGGGAATAGCGGCTCCGCAGGAGACAGGGCACAAAAATAAAGCTTTAGGATTAGGTGGTGTGTACTGGCTCCTCCCCCTATGACCCTCCTCCAAGCCTCAGTTAGGATACTGTGCCCGGACGAGCGTACACAATAAGGAAGGATATTGAATCCCGGGTAAGACTCATACCAGCCACACCAATCACACCGTATAACTTGTGATCTGAACCCAGTTAACAGTATGACAAACGTAGGAGCCTCTGAACAGACGGCTCACAACAATAACAACCCGAATTTGTTTGTAACAATAACTATGTACAAGTATTGCAGACAATCCGCACTTGGGATGGGCGCCCAGCATCCACTACGGACTACGAGAAATAGAATTATCGGTAAGTAAATTCTTATTTTCTCTAACGTCCTAAGTGGATGCTGGGGACTCCGTCAGGACCATGGGGATTATACCAAAGCTCCCAAACGGGCGGGAGAGTGCGGATGACTCTGCAGCACCGAATGAGAGAACTCAAGGTCCTCCTCAGCCAGGGTATCAAATTTGTAGAATTTTGCAAACGTGTTTGCCCCTGACCAAGTAGCAGCTCGGCAGAGTTGTAATGCCGAGACCCCCCGGGCAGCCGCCCAGGATGAGCCCACTTTCCTTGTGGAATGGGCCTTGACAGATTTAGGTTGTGGCAAGCCTGCCACAGAATGTGCAAGTTGAATTGTGCTACAAATCCAACGAGCAATCGTCTGCTTAGAAGCAGGAGCACCCATCTTGTTGGGTGCATACAATATAAACAGTGAGTCAGACTTTCTGACTCCCGCCGTTCTTGAAATATATATTTTCAATGCCCGGACCACGTCCAACAACTTGGAATCCTCCAAATCGTTAGTAGCCGCAGGCACAACAATAGGCTGGTTCAGGTGAAACGCTGACACCACCTTAGGCAGAAAATGAGGACGCGTCCGCAGTTCTGCCCTGTCCGTATGGAAAATCAGATATGGGCTCTTATATGATAAAGCCGCCAATTCTGATACTCTCCTGGCTGAAGCCAGGGCCAGTAGCATGGTTACTTTCCATGTAAGATACTTCAACTCCACCGATTTGAGCGGCTCAAACCAATGGGATTTGAGAAAATCCAAGACTACATTAAGATCCCACGGTGCCACTGGGGGCACAACCGGGGGCTGTATATGTAGTACTCCTTTTACAAAAATCTGGACTTCAGGAACTGAAGCCAATTCTTTCTGGAAGAAAATCGACAGGGCCGAAATTTGAACCTTAATGGACCCCAATTTGAGGCCCATAGACAATCCTGTTTGCAGGAAATGTAGGAATCGACCCAGTTGAAATTCCTCCGTGGGGGCCTTCCTGGCCTCACACCACGCAACATATTTTCTCCAAATGCGGTGATAATGTTGTGCAGTCACCTCCTTCCTGGCTTTTACCAGTGTAGGAATGACCTCTTCCGGAATGCCCTTTTCCCTTAGAATTCTGCGTTCAACCGCCATGCCGTCAAACGCAGCCGCGGTAAGTCTTGGAATAGACACGGTCCCTGCTGAAGCAGGTCCCGTCTTAGAGGTAGAGGCCACGGATCCTCCGTGAGCATCTCTTGAAGTTCCGGGTACCAAGTTCTTCTTGGCCAATCCGGAGCCACTAGTATCGTTCTTACTCCCTTTTGCCGTATAATTCTCAGTACTTTTGGTATGAGAGGCAGAGGAGGGAACACATACACTGACTGGAACACCCACGGTGTTACCAGAGCGTCCACAGCTATTGCCTGAGGGTCTCTTGACCTGGCGCAATACCTGTCCAGTTTTTTGTTGAGGCGGGACGCCATCATATCCACCATTGGTTTTTCCCAATGGTTCACAATCATGTGGAAGACTTCTGGATGAAGTCCCCACTCTCCCGGGTGTAGATCGTGTCTGCTGAGGAAGTCTGCTTCCCAGTTGTCCACTCCCGGAATGAATACTGCTGACAGTGCTATCACATGATCTTCCGCCCAGCGAAGAATCCTTGCAGCTTCTGCCATTGCTGTCCTGCTTCTTGTGCCGCCCTGTCTGTTTACGTGGGCGACTGCCGTGATGTTGTCCAACTGGATCAACACCGGCTGACCCTGAAGCAGGGGTTTTGCCAGACTTAGAGCATTGTAAATCGCTCTTAGCTCCAGTATATTTATGTGAAGAGACATCTCCAGGCTTGACCATACTCCCTGGAAGTTTCTTCCCTGTGTGACCGCTCCCCAGCCTCTCAGACTGGTATCCGTGGTCACCAGGACCCAGTCCTGTATGCCGAATCTGCGGCCCTCTAACAGATGAGCACTCTGCAACCACCACAGAAGAGACACCCTTGTCCGTGGCGATAAGGTTATCCGCTGATGCATCTGCAGATGTGATCCGGACCATTTGTCCAGCAGATCCCACTGAAAAGTTTGTGCGTGGAATCTGCCGAATGGAATCGCTTCGTAAGAAGCCACCATCTTTCCCAGGACTCTTGTGCATTGATGCACAGACACTTTCCCTGGTTTTAGGAGGTTCCTGACAAGTTCGGATAACTCCCTGGCTTTCTCCTCCGGAAGAAACACCTTTTTCTGAACCGTGTCCAGAATCATTCCCAGGAACAGCAGACGTGTCGTCGGGGTCAACTGAGATTTTGGAAAATTCAGAATCCACCCGTGTTGTTACAGCACTAGTCGGGTTAGTGCTACTCCGTCCTCCAGCTGTTCTCTGGACCTTGCCCTTATCAGGAGATCGTCCAAGTAAGGGATAATTAATACGCCTCTTCTTCGCAGAAGAATCATCATTTCGGCCATTACCTTGGTAAAGACCCGAGGTGCCGTGGACAATCCAAACGGCAGCGTCTGAAACTGATAATGACAGTTTTGCACCACGAACCTGAGGTACCCTTGATGTGAAGGGCAAATTGGGACATGCAGGTAAGCATCCTTTATGTCCAGGGACACCATAAAGTCCCCTTCTTCCAGATTCGCTATCACTGCTCTGAGTGACTCCATCTTGAACTTGAATTTTTGTATGTACAGGTTCAAAGATTTCAGATTTAGAATAGGTCTTACCGAGCCGTCCGGCTTCGGTACCACAAATAGCGTGGAGTAATACCCCTTTCCCTGTTGTAGGAGGGGTACCTTGACTATCACCTGCTGAGAAAACAGCTTGTGAATGGCTTCCAATACCGTCGCCCTGTCTGAGGGAGACGTTGGCAAAGCAGACTTTAGGAACCTGCGAGGGGGAGACTTCTCGAATTCCAACCTGTAACCCTGAGATACTACCTGCAGGATCCAGGGGTCCACCTGTGAGCAAGCCCACTGTGCGCTGAAATTCTTGAGTCGACCCCCCACCGCTCCTGAGTCCGCTTGTAAGGCCCCAGCGTCATGCTGAGGGCTTTGCAGAACCCTGAGAGGGCTTCTGTTCCTGGGCAGGGGCTGCTTGCTGCCCTCTCTTACCCCTTCCTCTGCCCCGAGGCAGATATGACTGTCCTTTTGTCCGCTTGTTCTTATAGGACCGAAAGGACTGCGGCTGAAAAGACGGTGTCTTTTTCTGTTGGGAGGGGGTCTGAGGTAAAAAGGTGGATTTTCCGGCCGTTGCCGTGGCCACCAGATCCGATAGACCGACGCCAAATAATTCCTCCCCTTTATACGGCAATACTTCCATATGTCGTTTGGAATCCGCATCACCTGACCACTGTCGCGTCCATAAACTCCTTCTGGCAGATATGGACATCGCATTTACTCTCGATGCCAGAGTGCAAATATCTCTCTGAGCATCTCGCATATAAAGGAAAGCATCCTTTAATTGCTCTATAGTCAATAAAATACTGTCCCTATCCAGGGTATCAATATTTTCAGTCAGGGAATCCAACCAGACGACCCCAGCACTGCACATCCAGGCTGAGGCGATGGCTGGTCGCAGTATAACACCAGTATGTGTGTATATACTTTTTAGGGTAGTTTCCAGTCTCCTATCAGCTGGATCCCTGAGGGCGGCCGTATCAGGAGACGGTAACGCCACTTGTTTTGATAAGCGTGTGAGCGCCTTATCCACCCTAGGGGGTGTTTCCCAGCGCGCCCTAACCTCTGGCGGGAAAGGGTATAATGCTAATAACTTTTTTTAAATTAGCACTTTTCTATCTGGGTTAACCCACGCTTCATCACATACATCATTTAATTCCTCTGATTCAGGAAAAACTACAGGTAGTTTTTTTACCCCCCACATAATACCCTTTTTTGTGGTACTTGCAGTATCAGAGATATGCAAAGCCTCCTTCATTGCCGTGATCATATAACGTGTGGCCCTACTTGAAAATACGTTTGTTTCATCACCGTCGACACTAGATTCAGTGTCTGTGTCTGGGTCTGTGTCGACCGACTGAGGTAAAGGGCGCTTTACAGCCCCTGACGGTGTCTGAGACGCCTGGGCAGGTACTAACTGGTTTGCCGGCCGTCTCATGTCGTCAACTGATTTTTGTAATGTGCTGACATTATCACGTAATTCCATAAACAAAGCCATCCATTCCGGTGTCGACTCCCTGGGGGGTGACATCACCATTATCGGCAATTGCTCTGCCTCCACACCAACATCGTCCTCATACATGTCGACACACACGTACCGACACACAGCAGACACACAGGGAATGCTCTTATCGAAGACAGGACCCCACTAGCCCTTTGGGGAGACAGAGGGAGAGTTTGCCAGCACACACCCAAGCGCTATAATATATATGGGAACAACCTTATATAAGTGTTGTTCCTTATAGCAGCTTAAATATATCAAAATATCGCCAAAAAATGCCCCCCCTCTCTGTTTTACCCTGTTTCTGTAGTGCAGTGCAGGGGAGAGTCCTGGGAGCCTTCCTCACAGCGGAGCTGAGCAGGAAAATGGCGCTGTGTGCTGAGGAGAATAAGCCCCACCCCCTATTTCGGCGGGCTTTTCTCCCGGAGTTTTAGATATCTGGCATGGGTTAAATACATACATATAGCCTCAATGGCTATATGTGATGTATTCTTTTGCCATAAAGGTATTAAATATTGCTGCCCAGGGCGCCCCCAGCAGCGCCCTGCACCCTCCGTGACCGCTTGGTGTGAAGTGTGTGACAACAATGGCGCACAGCTGCAGTGCTGTGCGCTACCTTCATGAAGACTGAAGAGCCTTCTGCCGCCTGTTTCCGGACCTTCAATCTTCAGCATCTGTAAGGGGGGTCGGCGGCGCGGCTCCGGGACGAACCCCAGGGTGAGACCTGTGTTCCGACTCCCTCTGGAGCTAATGGTGTCCAGTAGCCTAAGAATCCAATCCATCCTGCACGCAAGTGAGTTGAAATTCTCTCCCCTAAGTCCCTCGATGCAGTGAGCCTGTTGCCAGCAGGACTCACTGAAAATAAAAAACCTAAAAACTTTTTCTAAGCAGCTCTTTAGGAGAGCCACCTAGATTGCACCCTGCTCGGACGGGCACAAAAACCTAACTGAGGCTTGGAGGAGGGTCATAGGGGGAGGAGCCAGTACACACCACCTAATCCTAAAGCTTTATTTTTGTGCCCTGTCTCCTGCGGAGCCGCTATTCCCCATGGTCCTGACGGAGTCCCCAGCATCCACTTAGGACGTTAGAGAAATAACATTTACTAAGCAGTGATAAAAGTGGAGAAGTGAGCCAGTGGAGAAGTTGCCCATGGCAACCAATTAGCATTGACGTAACATTTATAATTTGCATACTATAACAGTATACAGAGCAGCTGATTGGTTGACATGGGCAACTTCTCCACTGGCTCACTTCTCCACTTTTATCACCGTTTAGTACATGTCTCCCAAAGTGCCAGCAAACCAGCTCCTAATTGTCATTTTTCAAACCCAGCCTGTGACATGGTAGTTAGGAGATGATTGGCTGGCATTTTATCTCCGTCCACTTTATCTCCGTTCAAGGCATAGTAAATAGACCCCATATCGCAAATTATACATTGGTTGGTTAACTGGACCTGTGTGTTTGTGTGATAGAGAACAAACGGTCTACTCAAATAACAATGCAAAAAGCGGCAAAAAAACTGCTTTTCGCTTTGTAATTTTTGCCGTATTTATATGTGTTGAAGTGCTGGGACAGCCCAGACGGGAAAGGGCTGTCCTGGCGAGGAGATTTCAAACATCTTTCAATCTGAGGGAGAATGTGGGGGAGAGATTGCCTCTTCCCTGCTTTTCTCCATTTTGCAGGTAAGAAGACACATAACACCATCTAGACATGTTTCTCTCATCTATATGAATACCATTCCTGCACAGCTCTCATTATATCCAAAGGGGGCTACAGGAATGTGGCAGGAGAAAGGAAAAGGCGGAGAAATCTCCACACTTTTCATGTAATTAAATAGAGAGAACACAATAGTATGTCTTTTTCCAGCTAAAATGCTGGAGAAAAGCCATATTTTTGTTTATTAAATAGACCCCTGAGGCTGTAAGCGCCAGTGCAGCAGAGATTGATGTAAATCATTGAGATATTCTCTGTAAATGCTGCGTAATATGATGGCACTGAGTACCTACACATTATCAATAATAATAGCAGCAGCAGTCCCACTAAGGGGTACATTCATTTGATGTCGGATCCTTTCCGACGGAAAGGATCCAACATTTCAGTATTCAATTTGCGGTCAAATACGACAGGATTTGGACGTTCCCGAAAATGCCAATCCGACTTTTTTTAAAGTCGGATTGACATTGTCGGAAACAGGGCTAAAACCTGTCGGATTTGGCCGCGAATCTGACAGAACACGTGGATCTGTGGCTAATCCGCCAATCCATGTGCTTTCCGACAAGTCAGATTTTCTGACTTGTCGGATAAACAGGAGTTAGATTGAATAGGTCGAATCTGAATTCGACCTTAAACTCCCGTTTTTCCGACAAGTCGGGAAATCCGACTTGAATTGAATACACCCCTAAAGTGCCAAATTGCTGTGGCTGCAATTAATACTCTGCCCTCTTGAATACTAACTTTGGAGCAAACACCATGCTGGTATGACATTATGGTAGTGCATAGAGGGACCCATCATATTTTTGCTATGGGGCGCCGACATTTTAGTTACTCCCCTACCCAAATACTAGTTACTCCCCTACCCAGAGCTATTAGAGAAACACTCAATGGGAGAGATCAAATGTTTGAAAAGTAGATTGGGTGTCTGTTTTTTCCTGTCTATTAGATAGGAAAAAACAGACTCCCAACTGACTTTTCAAACATCTGAATCTCCCCCATAGAGCTCAAGGGTGTGAGAAAAGCAAGAAAATAGAGGAGACCTAACATTGGCAGCGAGGGTGACAGGACTGGTAGCAATGGCCACCGTACCAATAGGTGTGTGCATTCTGCTGTAAGTATGTGTCATTTTTACAGAGAATAGCTATATAGCAGATATATATAGCAGAATGGGAAGCAGTTAGTTTCCCGGCTGTCGGGATCCCGAAGTCGATATCGTGACAGCAAAGGGGAATCCCGGTGGACGGAATCAACAAGTGTGGGTGAATAGTGTGGCGAGCTATGCTTGCCACCGGGCCTGAAGCATGGCGAGCGCAGCGAGCCAATGATGGGACACACTGCGCTCGCCGTCAGGATTCCGGCTTCGGTCCTATCACCGCCGGGATCCCGATCGTCGGGATCCCATACTGAATCCTAGCATAAATATTAGCATGTCTGACCCACCGACTGCCTGTACACGGGCTGCAGGGACTGACAACACAGCTGGGTGGCCTAGCCAGTTATGAAGTCTGCACAGACATATTGAGCGTCCAATTGGTAAGTGTGTATGCTTACCGACTGAGCTGCTATGTTGTTCAATCCACCAGTTGGCAGATACATTGGCATAGTGAGCATTAGGTGTATAGATAGTGCTGGTCCACTATATATGATACCCCATCCTTAATCAAAATCAAACGCTCTATGCACCAGCATACTTAACGTAATGGTCAGGCTAGCCTGATGCCAGTGATAATGTCCAACAAGAATAAGATCCCCAGCAGTAGCAGTATTACTGTATGACATGCTCAGCAACAGTAATCTCCATTGGTATACATTATCATACCCACCAGAAAGTGTAACGTGAAAGCAGATGTCAATTAGTATTAGTAATGTCTGTTATGCTGCTAATCAGTAACAACAAAGTCCAATAACATTTCTAAAAATATACTATATGGACAAAAGTATTTGGCCGCACCTGTTAATTATTGAATTCAAGTGTTTCAATCAGACCCGTTGCCACAGGTGTATAAAATCAAGCAACTTGCAGTCTCCATTTGCAAACATTAGTGATACAAAATGTGTTGTTCTGAATAGAGATGAGCGCCTGAAATTTTTCGGGTTTTGTGTTTTGGTTTTGGGTTCGGTTCCGCGGCCGTGTTTTGGGTTCGAACGCGTTTTGGCAAAACCTCACCGAATTATTTTTGTCGGATTCGGGTGTGTTTTGGATTCGGGTGTTTTTTTCAAAAAACACTAAAAAACAGCTTAAATCATAGAATTTGGGGGTCATTTTGATCCCAAAGTATTATTAACCTCAAAAACCATAATTTACACTCATTTTCAGTCTATTCTGAATACCTCACACCTCACAATATTATTTTTAGTCCTAAAATTTGCACCGAGGTCGCTGTGTGAGTAAGATAAGCGACCCTAGTGGCCGACACAAACACCGGGCCCATCTAGGAGTGGCACTGCAGTGTCACGCAGGATGTCCCTTCCAAAAAACCCTCCCCAAACAGCACATGACGCAAAGAAAAAAAGAGGCGCAATGAGGTAGCTGTGTGAGTAAGATTAGCGACCCTAGTGGCCGACACAAACACCGGGCCCATCTAGGAGTGGCACTGCAGTGTCACGCAGGATGGCCCTTCCAAAAAACCCTCCCCAAACAGCACATGACGCAAAGAAAAAAAGAGGCGCAATGAGGTAGCTGACTGTGTGAGTAAGATTAGCGACCCTAGTGGCCGACACAAACACCGGGCACATCTAGGAGTGGCACTGCAGTGTCACGCAGGATGTCCCTTCCAAAAAACCCTCCCCAAACAGCACATGACGCAAAGAAAAAAAGAGGCGCAATGAGGTAGCTGTGTGAGTAAGATTAGCGACCCTAGTGGCCGACACAAACACCGGGCCCATCTAGGAGTGGCACTGCAGTGTCACGCAGGGTGTCCCTTCCAAAAAACCCACCCCAATCAGCACATGATGCAAAGAAAAAGAAAAGAAAAAAGAGGTGCAAGATGGAATTATCCTTGGGCCCTCCCACCCACCCTTATGTTGTATAAACAAAACAGGACATGCACACTTTAACCAACCCATCATTTCAGTGACAGGGTCTGCCACACGACTGTGACTGATATGACGGGTTGGTTTGGACCCCCCCCAAAAAAGAAGCAATTAATCTCTCCTTGCACAAACTGGCTCTACAGAGGCAAGATGTCCACCTCATCTTCACCCTCCGATATATCACCGTGTACATCCCCCTCCTCACAGATTATCAATTCGTCCCCACTGGAATCCACCATCTCAGCTCCCTGTGTACTTTGTGGAGGCAATTGCTGCTGGTCAATGTCTCCGCGGAGGAATTGATTATAATTCATTTTAATGAACATCATCTTCTCCACATTTTCTGGATGTAACCTCGTACGCCGATTGCTGACAAGGTGAGCGGCGGCACTAAACACTCTTTCGGAGTACACACTTGTGGGAGGGCAACTTAGGTAGAATAAAGCCAGTTTGTGCAAGGGCCTCCAAATTGCCTCTTTTTCCTGCCAGTATAAGTACGGACTGTGTGACGTGCCTACTTGGATGCGGTCACTCATATAATCCTCCACCATTCTATCAATGTTGAGAGAATCATATGCAGTGACAGTAGACGACATGTCCGTAATCGTTGTCAGGTCCTTCAGTCCGGACCAGATGTCAGCATCAGCAGTCGCTCCAGACTGCCCTGCATCACCGCCAGCGGGTGGGCTCGGAATTCTGAGCCTTTTCCTCGCACCCCCAGTTGCGGGAGAATGTGAAGGAGGAGATGTTGACAGGTCGCGTTCCGCTTGACTTGACAATTTTGTCACCAGCAGGTCTTTCAACCCCAGCAGACCTGTGTCTGCGGAAAGAGAGATCCAAGGTAGGCTTTAAATCTAGGATCGAGCACGGTGGCCAAAATGTAGTGCTCTGATTTCAACAGATTGACCACCCGTGAATCCTTGTTAAGCGAATTAAGGGCTGCATCCACAAGTCCCACATGCCTAGCGGAATCGCTCCGTGTTAGCTCCTCCTTCAATGCCTCCAGCTTCTTCTGCAAAAGCCTGATGAGGGGAATGACCTGACTCAGGCTGGCAGTGTCTGAACTGACTTCACGTGTGGCAAGTTCAAAGGGCATCAGAACCTTGCACAACGTTGAAATCATTCTCCACTGCACTTGAGACAGGTGCATTCCACCTACTATATGCTCAATTGTATAGGCTTGAATGGCCTTTTGCTGCTCCTCCAACCTCTGAAGCATATAGAGGGTTGAATTCCACCTCGTTACCACTTCTTGCTTCAGATGATGGCAGGGCAGGTTCAGTAGTTTTTGGTGGTGCTCCAGTTTTCTGTACGTGGTGCCTGTACGCCGAAAGTGTCCCGCAATTCTTCTGGCCACCGACAGCATCTCTTGCACGCCCCTGTCGTTTTTTAAAAAATTCTGCACCACCAAATTCAAGGTATGTGCAAAACATGGGACGTGCTGGAATTGGCCCAGATTTAATGCACACACAATATTGCTGGCGTTGTCCGATGCCACAAATCCACAGGAGAGTCCAATTGGGGTAAGCCATTCCGCGATGATCTTCCTCAGTTGCCGTAAGAGGTTTTCAGCTGTGTGCGTATTCTGGAAAGCGGTGATACAAAGCGTAGCCTGCCTAGGAAAGAGTTGGCGTTTGCGAGATGCTGCTACTGGTGCCGCCGCTGCTGTTCTTGCGGCGGGAGTCCATACATCTACCCAGTGGGCTGTCACAGTCATATAGTCCTGACCCTGCCCTGCTCCACTTGTCCACATGTCCGTGGTTAAGTGGACATTGGGTACAGCTGCATTTTTTAGGACACTGGTGACTCTTTTTCTGAGGTCTGTGTACATTTTCGGTATCGCCTGCCTAGAGAAATGGAACCTAGATGGTATTTGGTACCGGGGACACAGTACCTCCAACAAGTCTCTAGTTGGCTCTGCAGTAATGATGGATACCGGAACCACGTTTCTCACCACCCAGGATGCCAAGGCCTCAGTTATCCGCTTTGCAGTAGGATGACTGCTGTGATATTTCATCTTCCTCGCAAAGGACTGTTGAACAGTCAATTGCTTACTGGAAGTAGTACAAGTGGGCTTACGACTTCCCCTCTGGGATGACCATCGACTCCCAGCGGCAACAACAGCAGCGCCAGCAGCAGTAGGCGTTACACGCAAGGATGCATCGGAGGAATCCCAGGCAGGAGAGGACTCGTCAGACTTGCCAGTGACATGGCCTGCAGGACTATTGGCATTCCTGGGGAAGGAGGAAATTGACACTGAGGGAGTTGGTGGGGTGGTTTGCGTGAGCTTGGTTACAAGAGGAAGGGATTTACTGGTCAGTGGACTGCTTCCGCTGTCACCCAAAGTTTTTGAACTTGTCACTGACTTATTATGAATGCGCTGCAGGTGACGTATAAGGGAGGATGTTCCGAGGTGGTTAACGTCCTTACCCCTACTTATTACAGCTTGACAAAGGGAACACACGGCTTGACACCTGTTGTCCGCATTTCTGGTGAAATACCTCCACACCGAAGAGCTGATTTTTTTGGTATTTTCACCTGGCATGTCAACGGCCATATTCCTCCCACGGACAACAGGTGTCTCCCCGGGTGCCTGACTTAAACAAACCACCTCACCATCAGAATCCTCCTGGTCAATTTCCTCCCCAGCGCCAGCAACACCCATATCCTCCTCATCCTGGTGTACTTCAACACTGACATCTTCAATCTGACTATCAGGAACTGGACTGCGGGTGCTCCTTCCAGCACTTGCAGGGGGCATGCAAATAGTGGAAGGCGCATGCTCTTCACGTCCAGTGTTGGGAAGGTCAGGCATCGCAAACGACACAATTGGACTCTCCTTGTGGATTTGGGATTTCAAAGAACGCACAGTTCTTTGCGGTGCTTTTGCCAGCTTGAGTCTTTTCAGTTTTCTAGCGAGAGGCTGAGTGCTTCCATCCTCATGTGAAGCTGAACCACTAGCCATGAACATAGGCCAGGGCCTCAGCCGTTCCTTGCCACTCCGTGTGGTAAATGGCATATTGGCAAGTTTACGCTTCTCCTCCGACAATTTTATTTTAGGTTTTGGAGTCCTTTTTTTTCTGATATTTGGTGTTTTGGATTTGACATGCTCTGTACTATGACATTGGGCATCGGCCTTGGCAGACGACGTTGCTGGCATTTCATCGTCTCGGCCATGACTAGTGGCAGCAGCTTCAGCACGAGGTGGAAGTGGATCTTGATCTTTCCCTAATTTTGGAACCTCAACTTTTTTGTTCTCCATATTTTATAGGCAGAACTAAAACGCACCTCAGGTAAACAATGGAGATGGATGGATTGGATACTAGTATACAATTATGGACGGACTGCCACGGTTAGGTGGTATAAAAAAACCACGGTTAGGTGGTATATATTATAATAATAATACAATTATGGATGGACGGACTGCCTGCCGACTGCCGACACAGAGGTAGCCACAGCCGTGAACTACCGCACTGTACACTGGTTGATAAAGAGATAGTAGTATACTCGTAACAATTAGGATGACACTATGACGGTATAAAGAATGAAAAAAAAACCACGGTTAGGTGGTAGGTATATAATAATAAATAATACAATTCTGGTCGGACGGACTGCCTGCCGTGTGCCGACACAGAGGTAGCCACAGCCGTGAACTACCGCACTGTACACTGGTTGATAAAGAGATAGTAGTATACTCGTAACAATTAGGATGACACTATGACGGTATAAAGAATGAAAAAAAAAACCACGGTTAGGTGGTAGGTATATAATAATAAATAATACAATTCTGGTCGGACGGACTGCCTGCCGTGTGCCGACACAGAGGTAGCCACAGCCGTGAACTACCGCACTGTACACTGGTTGATAAAGAGATAGTAGTATACTCGTAACAATTAGGATGACACTATGACGGTATAAAGAATGAAAAAAAAACCACGGTTAGGTGGTAGGTATATAATAATAAATAATACAATTCTGGTCGGACGGACTGCCTGCCGTGTGCCGACACAGAGGTAGCCACAGCCGTGAACTACCGCACTGTACACTGGTTGATAAAGAGATAGTAGTATACTCGTAACAATTAGGATGACACTATGACGGTATAAAGAATGAAAAAAAAACCACGGTTAGGTGGTAGGTATATAATAATAAATAATACAATTCTGGTCGGACGGACTGCCTGCCGTGTGCCGACACAGAGGTAGCCACAGCCGTGAACTACCGCACTGTACACTGGTTGATAAAGAGATAGTAGTATACTCGTAACAATTAGGATGACACTATGACGGTATAAAGAATGAAAAAAAAACCACGGTTAGGTGGTAGGTATATAATAATAAATAATACAATTCTGGTCGGACGGACTGCCTGCCGTGTGCCGACACAGAGGTAGCCACAGCCGTGAACTACCGCACTGTACACTGGTTGATAAAGAGATAGTAGTATACTCGTAACAATTAGGATGACACTATGACGGTATAAAGAATGAAAAAAAAAACCACGGTTAGGTGGTAGGTATATAATAATAAATAATACAATTCTGGTCGGACGGACTGCCTGCCGTGTGCCGACACAGAGGTCGCCACAGCCGTGAACTACCGCACTGTACACTGGTTGATAAAGAGATAGTAGTATACTCGTAACAATTAGGATGACACTATGACGGTATAAAGAATGAAAAAAAAACCACGGTTAGGTGGTAGGTATATAATAATAAATAATACAATTCTGGTCGGACGGACTGCCTGCCGTGTGCCGACACAGAGGTAGCCACAGCCGTGAACTACCGCACTGTACACTGGTTGATAAAGAGATAGTAGTATACTCGTAACAATTAGGATGACACTATGACGGTATAAAGAATGAAAAAAAAACCACGGTTAGGTGGTAGGTATATAATAATAAATAATACAATTCTGGTCGGACGGACTGCCTGCCGTGTGCCGACACAGAGGTAGCCACAGCCGTGAACTACCGCACTGTACACTGGTTGATAAAGAGATAGTAGTATACTCGTAACAATTAGGATGACACTATGACGGTATAAAGAATGAAAAAAAAACCACGGTTAGGTGGTAGGTATATAATAATAAATAATACAATTCTGGTCGGACGGACTGCCTGCCGTGTGCCGACACAGAGGTAGCCACAGCCGTGAACTACCGCACTGTACTGTGTCTGCTGCTAATATAGACTGGTTGATATTTAAAGAGATATTAGTAGTATACAACAATACTATACTGGTGGTCAGGCACTGGTCACCACTCCTGCAGCAAAAGTGTGCACTGTTAATTAATATAATTGTACTCCTGGCTCCTGCTAACAACCTGCAGTGCTCCCCAGTCTCCCCCACAATTAATTATAAGCTTTTAATTTATACATTGATGACTGTGCAGCACACTGGGCTGAGCTGAGTGCACACAGACTGAGTCACACTGTGTGACTGACTGTGCTGTGTATCGTTTTTTTTTTCAGGCAGAGAACGGATATAGCAGAGAGAAGTGAACGGATATATTATATTAAATAAAAGTTAACTAGCAACTGCACTGGTCACTGACTGTGGTAAACTAACTCTGTCTGCGACTCTGCACAATCTCTCTCTCTCTATCTAATCTATCTCTATTCTAATGGAGAGGACGCCAGACACGTCCTCTCCCTATCAATCTCAATGCACGAGTGAAAATGGCGGCGACGCGCGGCTCCTTATATAGAATCCGAGTCTCGCGATAGAATCCGAGCCTCGCGAGAATCCGACAGCGTCATGATGACGTTCGGGCGCGCTCGGGTTAACCGAGCAAGGCGGGAAGATCCGAGTCGCTCGGACCCGTGAAAAAAAACATGAAGTTCGGGCGGGTTCGGATTCCGAGGAACCGAACCCGCTCATCTCTAGTTCTGAAGAGCTCAGTGACTTCAAGCATGGTACTATGATACCACTTTGCAATAAGACAGTTAGTGAAATTTCATCCCTGCTGGATATTCCACAGCCAACTTAAGTGATATTATTAGAAAGTGGAAGTGTTTAGGAACAACAGCAAATTAGGCATGAAGCGGAAGACCACGTAAAATCATAGAGCGGGGCCAACGAATGCTAAGGCGCATGGTGCGTAAAAGTCACCAATGCTCTGATTCCATATCTGAAGAGTTCAGAACTTCCACTGGCATTAATGTAAGTCCAAAACTGTGCGGCAGGAGCGTAATAGAATGGGTTTCCATGGCCGAGCAGCTGCATGCAATTCTCACACCAACAAGTACAATGCCAAGCGTCGGGTGCAGTGGTGTAAAGCACACCAACACTGGACTGTGGAGCAGTGGAAATGGGTTATGTGGAGTGACGAATCACGCTTCTCTGTTTGGCAGTCAGATGGGCAAGTCTGGGTTTGGCAGATGCCGGGTGAACGTTACTTGCCTGACTGCATTGTGCCTACTTTGAAGTTTGGTGGAGGAAGGATAATGATATGGGGTTGTTTCTCAGGGCTTGGGCTAGGCCCTTTATTTCCAGTGAAGGGCAATCTTAATACGTCAGCATACCAAGACATTTTGAACAATGCTATGCTTCCAACTTTGTGGCCCCTTTCTATTCCAACATGACTGTGCCCCAGTGCACAAAGCAAGGTCTATAAAGAAAGACATGGTTTGATGGGTTTGGTATGAAAGAATTTGACCAGCCCACAGAGAGCCCTGACCTCAACCACATCGAGCACCCATGGGATGAACTGGAACGGAGATTGCGAGCCAGGCCTTCTCATCCAACATCAGTGACTGACCTCATAAATGCTCTACAGAGTCATTGGGCACAAATTCCCACAGAAGCACTGGAAAATCTTGTGGAAAGCCTTCCAAGCAGAGTGGAAGCTGGAAAAGGGGGACCAACTCCATATTAAAGTATATGTATTTGAATACAATGTCATTACAGTCCCTGTTGGTGTGATGATCAAGCATCCAAATATTTTTGTCCATATAGTGTATGTTAAGTCCAATATAGTGTATGTTAAGACAATTTAAAGAGTAGCAAATGATGGTGTTTATAAATGACTAATGGCAGTTTAGGACTAAGCATGTATTGTTCCTGATTTTTAGATTATTTAATTCCATATGCTCTATCTCATTTATACTAATAGCAATCTGGAAAACAAAATATTGTGGGGCTCAACCAAACCAAAAACAATGTGGAAAAAAACATAAAAAAAGGATAGGAAACCTATTGCTATGACGAAAACGCTTTATTACCTGATATGTTATACTGTACATTTACCAAGACTGCTTCCTTTCTGTATCCTTTCCACTTTGCTTCATAAAGATTTGTTCGCAGTCATCGTTGCCGCGAGCGAGGCACATGGACGTACTAGTGTGCAACCCGTTTTGTGGGGGTGTGTCGCATCATGGGTCAAGGGTTCTTGTGCAGTGCACCTTCACAGGCACGCTAGCCACGGCAAATGACCCACGATCACCACGGCTAGCATCAAGGGTAATGGTGGACCTATCTGTATCTATTAGAAAATCTATTATAATATGCATGGAAAATGAGAGTTATTGTGTTTTAACAGAATTTGAATGTTTTACATAATTAGATCAGCCTGAAAAACATAACCCTGGACTTCAAGCTGAGCACATACTTGACTGTAGAGAAATTATAAACCGAAATTAAGAATTTGGTAGATTATTTATCAATGAGCAAAAAGCCCAAAAATATTGTTCAGCAGTTCTGGAATTGTTGTCAAATTGCAGCAATGCATGAAGTCATTGTTTGACCTTAATATTCCTTTAACCCCTCAGCAGAGGGTAGACCTGTGAGGCGGCAGTAGCTTTTCCAGCAGTAACTGTCTAGTATCTACCAATGACTGAGACTATTTGGAGACTTTTCCGTATTTGCTAATTTTTTACTCATGCCCACTGAGATGCCACTGGGGAGCAGGTAGCATACCTCCCAACATTCAGGGAGCAGGACCCTGCACGCGCCGAAGGTGCGCCCACGATGGGGGTGGAGCCTTGGATAAAGGGGCAGTGTTTCACTTCACCCCCGTTCCTGTCACTGTGGGGGTGTGCCTAGCATGCTCAGAGATGCTGGGCTGCCTTAGACTCCCCATACCCTGTGAATAGGGACCATGCGCATGTGCACAGCATCTATTCTCCTGCAGCGGCGTGTGTACTACTCTCCCCAACTGCCCACCCCCACCGTGGGACACTGCTGCCTGCGGGTGGAACAGCAGCATAGTCAAAGAAAAACGGGACTGGCCCGCATGGGAAGTATAGGTAGGTGGCGTGTCGCTGTGACTGGTATCATTGCAGCTCCACCCTTGCTGTAAAATGCCCGGATTTGCAATACTGTGCAGCTAGTGACTGGCCACAATGATGCACTTCCCTTCGAATTGTGTTACCAAGCACCAGAACTGCCCACTTCTCTGGGGAAGAGGGCAGATCTGGCAGGCTGGCCTATTCTCTTGCGAATCTGGGAGAACGCCCTGAAATCCAGACACACGATAGAGTAGGCACTTATGCACTTGCCCCACCTGCCAATGGTGTGCATGGCAATGCAGGCATACATCTAGTGAAAGTAAAGGGGATTTATGGTTGCTCTGGCACTTTAGAAGCTCTTGGCACGACTTAAAGGGATGGCATGACTAAAGATGATGTAACCTCCATAAATGCCTCATTTTTAACGGTTCAGTGGATCTTTAAGTTATAACCATATTCATATTGTGCCCCTATATCCAGGGCCGGTGCAAGGTCTCAATGCACCCTAGGCAAACATGCAGACATGTAGTCAGGTGCTGCTTGCTGCTGGAGAGCCGGGATCCAGGGGCCTGGAGGAGATGCATCAGGGCTATGAGAAGCGGCCGTGAAGGCGCCCCTCAGTAGCCATAGATACATCCGCCTCCATTGTGCCTTAACATGACTTAATGTTACATGTGTCTGCACGGAGGAGGCGCTATGTGGTACAGCATGATAGCGGCGGCTGCACCAGATTAGACCCACAGCAGTGGTCAGCTCCGTGTAAAAGGAGGAGGTTGCATAGAAAGACATCCTTCATTTTTTTGCTAGATAAATTCAGAGGTGCCCTCCAGGGGCCGGCGCCCCTAGGCAGCTGCCTAAAGCTGCCTAATGGTAGAGCCGGCCCTTCCTATATCGGGGTACAATAAGCCCTCCACCCCAACCATGCCAATTTTGTGAAAGCCCCACCATTATTTAGGTCTGCTATTCACCAAAATCAGAAGACTTAGGAGGTATGTGTGTGATTTATATGATGCCCAAGCACAGAAAACTGAGTATGATCTCCAAGGAGACATGTTTTATCCTTGCAGAAGTTAATGAGTTTGACGTGGATTTCTTGCAGATGTTTTTACAACATTATTTTCTATTCTCTATGGGAGAAATGTGAAAAATGAAGTCTCTGCATCACAAATATTTTATGATAAGTCTGTCTTTACAAGTGGCAATGATCTCTGCATCTCAAATGTGTTAAAGAACCATTGCATTCCTTTTAATCATTGCAGCATTCAAAAATAATAACAGGCGGAAAAAAAACCTCTTGCAAAAATAAAAAAAATAAGAATTTACTTACCGATAATTCTATTTCTCGTAGTCCGTAGTGGATGCTGGGAACTCCGTAAGGACCATGGGGAATAGCGGCTCCGCAGGAGTCTGGGCACATCTAAAGAAAGCTTTAGGATCACCTGGTGTGCACTGGCTCCTCCCCCTATGACCCTCCTCCAAGCCTCAGTTAGGATACTGTGCCCGGACGAGCGTACACAATAAGGAAGGATTTTGAATCCCGGGTAAGACTCATACCAGCCACACCAATCACACTGTACAACTTGTGATCTGAACCCAGTTAACAGCATGATAATAGAGGAGCCTCTAGAAAAGATGGCTCACTACAGCAATAACCCAAATTTTTTGGTAACAATAATTATGTACCAGTATTGCAGACAATCCGCACTTGGGATGGGCGCCCAGCATCCACTACGGACTACGAGAAATAGAATTATCGGTAAGTAAATTCTTATTTTCTCTGACGTCCTAGTGGATGCTGGGAACTCCGTAAGGACCATGGGGATTATACCAAAGCTCCCAAAACGGGCGGGAGAGTGCGGATGACTCTGCAGCACCCAATGAGAGAACTCCCGGTCCTCCTCAGCCAGGGTATCAAATTTGTAGAAGTTTACAAACGTATTTGCTCCTGACCAAGTAACTGCTCGGCAAAGTTGTAAAGCCGAGACCCCTTGGCAGCTGCCCAAGATGAGCCCACCTTCCTTGTGGAGTGGGCATTTACAGATTTTTGGCTGTGGCAGGCCTGCCACAGAATGTGCAAGCTGAATTGTACTACAAATCCAACGAGCAATAGTCTGCTTAGAAGCAGGAGCACCCAGATAGTTGGGTGCATACAGGATAAACAGCAAGTCAGATTTCCTGACTCCAGCCGTCCTGGAAACATATATTTTCCGGGTCCTGACAACGTCTAGCAACTTGGAGTCCCCCAAGTCCCTAGTAGCCGCAGGCACCACAATAGGTTTGGTTCAGGTGAACGCTGAAACCACCTTAGGGAGAAACTGAGGACGAGTCCTCAATTCCGCCCTGTCCGAATGGAAACTCAGATAAGGGCTTTTACAGGATAAAGCCACCAATTCTGACACGCGCCTGGCCCAGGCCATAGCCAACAGCATGACCACTTTTTCTGTGAGATATTTTAACTCCACAGATTTAAGTGGGTCAAACCAATGTGACTTTTGGAACCCAAAAACCACCTTGAGATCCCAAAGTGCCACTGAAGGCACAAAAGGAGTCTGTATATGCAGTACCCCTTTAACAAACGTCTGAACTTCAGGGACTGAAGCTAGTTCTTTTTTGGAAGAAAATCGACAGAGCCGAAATTTGAACCTTAATGGACCCCAATTTCAGGCCCATAGATACTCCTGTTTGCAGGAAATGTAGGAATCGACCCAGTTGAATTTCCTCCGTCGAGCCTTACTGGCCTCGCACCACGCAACATATTTTCGCCAAATGCGGTGATAATGTTTTTCGGTTACATCCTTCCCGGCCTTGATCAGGATAGGGATGACTTCATCCGGAATGCCTTTTTTCTTCAGGATCCGGCGTTCAACCGCCATGCCGTCAACGCAGCCGCGGCAAGTCTTGGAACAGACAAGGTCCCCGCTGAAGCAGGTCCCTTCTTAGAGGTAGAGGCCACGGATCCTCCGTGAGCATCTCTTGAAGTTCCGGTTACCAAGTCCTTCTTGGCCAATCCGGAGCCACTAATATAGTGCTTACTCCTCTCCATCTTATCTTGGGTATGAGAGGCAGAGGAGGGAACCCATACACTGATTGGTACACCCACGGTGTTACCAGAGCATCTACAGCTATTGCCTGAGGGTCCCTTGACCTGGCGCAATACCTGTCGAGTTTTTCCCAACGGTTTATAATCATGTGGAAGACTTCTGGGTGAAGTCCCTACTCTCCCGGGTGGAGGTCGTGCTGAGGAAATCTGCTTCCCAGTTGTCCACTCCCGGAATGAAAACTGCTGACAGTGCTATCACATGGTTTTTCGCCCAGCGAAGAATCCTTGCAGCTTCTGCCATTGCCCTCCTGCTTCTTGTGGCACCCTGTCTGTTTACGTGGGTGACTGCCGTAATGTTGTCCGACTGGAACAACACCGGCTGACCTTGAAGCAGAGGTCTTGCTAAGCTTAGAGCATTGTAAATGGCCCTTAGCTTCAGGATATTTATGTGAAGTGATGTCTCCAGGCTTGACCATAAGCCCTGGATATTCCTTCCCTGTGTGACTGCTCCCCAGCCTCGCAGGCTGGCATCCGTGGTCACCAGGATCCAGTCCTGAATGCCGAATCTGCGGCCCTCTAGAAGATGAGCACTCTGCAACCACCACAGGAGGGATACCCTTGTCCCTGGTGACAGGGTTATCCGCTGATGCATCTGAAGATGCGACCCGGACCATTTGTCCAGTAGGTTCCACTGGAAAGTCTTGCGTGGAATCTGCCGAATGGGATTGCTTCGTAGGAAGCCACCATTTTTACCCAGAACCCTTGTGCATTGATGCACTGAGACTTGGTTTGGTTTTAGGAGGTTCCTGACTAGCTCGGATAACTCCCTGGCTTTTTCCTCCGGGAGAAACACCTTCTTTCTGGACTGTGTCCAGGATCATCCCTAGGAACAGAAGACAAGTCGTCGGAACCAGCTGCGAATCTGGAATATTGAGAATCCAATCGTGCTGCCGCAACACTACCTGAGATAGTGCTACACCGATCTCCAACTGTTCCCTGGATCTTACCCTTATCAGGGAATCGTCCAAGTAAAGGATAACTAAAAATTCCCTTCCTTTGAAGGAATATCATCATTTCGGTCATTACTTCAGTAAAGACCCAGGGTGCCGTGGATCCTCCCTACGGCAGCGTCTGAACTGATAGTGACAGTTCTGTACCATAACCTGAGATACCCTTGGTGAGAAGGGTAAATTTTGACATGAAGGTAAGCATCCTTGATGTCCCGAGACATCATGTAGTCCCCTTCTTCCAGGTTTGCAATCACTGCTCTGAGTGACTCAATTTTGAATTTGAACCTCTGTATGTAAGTGTTCAAAGATTTTAGATTTTAAAATCGGTCTCACCGAGCCGTCTGGCTTCGGTACCACAATAGTGTGGAATAATACCCCGTTCCCTGTTGCAGGAGGGGTACCTTAATTATCACCTGCTGGGAATACAGCTTGTGAATGGCTTCCAAAACTGCCTCCCTGTCAGCGGGAGACGTCGGTAAAACAGACTTTTTGGAAACGGCGAGGGGAATACGTCTCGAATTCCAATTTTGTACCCCTGAGATAACACCTGAAGGATCCCGGGGTCTACTTGCGAGTGAGCCCACTGCGCACTGAAATTCACTGAGAACGGGCCCCCACCGTGCCTGAACTTGTAAAGCCCTAGCGTCATACTGAGGGCTTGGCAGAGGCGGAAAAGGGTTTCTGTTCGTGGGAACTGGCTGATCTCTGCAGCCATTTTCCTCTCCCTCTGTCACGAGCAGAAAAGAGGAACCCTTTTGTCCGCTTGCCAACCAGGACTGCGCCTGATAATACGGCGTCTTATTTTGAGAGGCGACCTAGGGTACATCCCCTTTTTTTAAGGCAATACTTCCAAATGCCGTTTGGAATCCCTGACCACTTTACTGGTAGAATACAACGCACTTATACTTGATGCCAGTCGGCAAATATTCCGCTGTGCATCATGCATATATAGAAATGCATCTTTTAATTGCTCTATAGGCAATAATATACTGTCCTTATCTAGGATATCAATATTTCCAGTCAGGGAATCCGACCATGCCAACCCAGCACTGCACATCCAGGCTGAGGCGATTGCTGGTCGCAGTATAACACTAGTATGTGTGTAAATACATTTTAGGATACCCTCCTGCTTTTTATCAGCAGGATCCTTAAGGGCGGCCATCTCAAGAGAGGGTAGAGCCCTTGTTCTTACAAGCGTGTGAGCGCCTTATCCCCTGTAGGGGGTGTTTCCCAACGCACCCTAACCTCTGGCGGGAAAAGGTATACTGCCAATAACTTTTTAGAATTATCAATTGTTATCGGGGGGAAACCCACGCATCATCACACACCTCATTTTATTTTTCAGATTTAGGAAAACTACAGGAAGTTTTTCCTCACCAAACATAATACCCCTTTTTTTGGTGGTATTCATATTATCAGAAAAGTGTAAACATTTTCCATTGCATCAATCATGCAATGAGTGGCCCTATTGGAAATCACGGTTGTCTCTTCACCGTCGACACAGGAGTCAGTATCTGTGTCGGCGTCTGTATCTGAGGTAACGGGCGCTTTAGAGCCCCTGTATGAGACGTCTGGACATGCACAAGCTGAGTAGCCGGCTGTCTCATGTCAACCACTGTCTTTTATACAAAGCTGACACTGTCACGCAATTTCAACAGTACATCCACTCAGGTGTCGACCCCCTAGGGGGTGATAACACTATTACAGACACTCTACTCCGTCTCCACATCATTTTTCTCCTCATACATGTCGACACAAACGTACCGACACACAGCACACACACAGGGAATGCTCTGATAGAGGACAGGACCCACTAGCCCTTTGGGGAGACAGAAGGAGAGTTTGCCAGCACACACCAGAGCGCTATATATATATAGGGATAACCTTATATAAGTGTTTTTCCCTTTATAGCTGCTGTATTGTTTATACTGCGCCTAATTTGTGCCCCCCTCTCTTTTTTAACCCCTTTCTGTAGTGTAGTGACTGCAGGGGAGAGCCAGGGAGCTTCCCTCCAACTGAGCTGTGAGGGAAAATGGCGCCAGTGTGCTGAGGAGATAGGCTCCGCCCCTTTCTCGGCGTCCTTATCATCCGTTTTTCTGTATGTTTTGGCAGGGGTTAAATGCATCCATATAGCCCAGGAGTTATATGTGATGCATTTATTTTAGCCATATAAGGTTTTTATCGATTTATTGCGTCTCAGGGCGCTGCCCCCCCAGCGCCCTGCACCCTCAGTGACCGGAGTGTGAAGTGTGCTGAGAGCAATGGCGCACAGCTGCGGTGCTGTGCGCTACCTTATCTGAAGACAGGATCGTCTTCTGCCGCCGATTTCACCGGACCTCTTCGCTCTTCTGGCTCTGTAAGGGGGCCGGCGGCGCGGCTCCGGGACCCATCCAGGCTGAACCTGTGATCGTCCCTCTGGAGCTAATGTCCAGTAGCCTAAGAAACCCGATCCACTCTGCACGCAGGTGAGTCCGTTTCTTCTCCCCTTAGTCCCACGATGCAGTGAGCCTGTTGCCAGCAGGTCTCACTGAAAATAATAAACCTAAACTAAAACTTTCACAAAGAGCTCAGGAGAGCCCCTAGTGTGCACCCTTCTCGTCGGGCACAGAAATCTAACTGAGGCTTGGAGGAGGGTCATAGGGGGAGGAGCCAGTGCACACCAGGTGATCCTAAAGCTTTCTTTAGATGTGCCCAGACTCCTGCGGAGCCGCTATTCCCCATGGTCCTTACGGAGTTCCCAGCATCCACTAGGACGTCAGAGAAATTAAATTAATTCTGCCCATAAAAACCAACATACACAGAATACCAATCCAAAAGTACTATAACACAATAGATAAGTACTATTCAGTGACACTTACAGTATGTGTCAGATATATCAAATTGGCTGTATTTATCTGACAAGAATATATTCAGTGCTCCAATAAAATAATTGTTAATGTCTCAATGAGCAAGCACATAGGCCACAGAATCAATACTTACGATGCTTCAAGCCTTTTTATTTTTGCCAAGTACTAAATCAGCCAGGGTTTATCCAGAAGTATCTCTGCCATTTATATCCCAAAAGAAATAAATGAAACTAAAAACAAGGCAAGTCAGCCCATTTTGCGAAAATGTCCGTTTGTAACCTAACACTTTAAAAAAATATATATATAAATCTGTACTCTATATACTTAAACATATGTCAAAAGCCTTTCTTAAGGTGTGTACACACGGTGAGATATATCCTTTAGATTTTGACTATATAGTCAAAATCGCAAGGAAAGTTAGTGGAAATCGCAAGGTGTTAGGCAGCATGCAATACCAATTTGATCCTGATGCGCGCTACCGCAGGGTCGTTATCGCAAGGCTAGATAGACTGTGCAGGCAAGTCAATCTTGACTATCTAGTCACTGGCGTATCTATAATGGGTGCAGTGTGTGCGGTCCAGAGGGGGCCCACACCGCACACACTGCACCCATTTCTTCTGTTCTTACCTTTCCGGCGTCCATCGGCGACTGTGTGTGGGCCTCCTTCTCTCCCGTAGACGTCACCGCTGCTGCTAGCACACTGAGCGCTAGAGACTCTGGCACAGTGCCAAAGTTTTCCGGGCATGCGCAAGACTCATTTTTCGGAGTCCTACGCATGCGCTGTAGACTCTGGCACTGTGCCAGAGTCTCAACGCTGAGAGCGCTAGCAGCAGTGGTGACGGCTGCAGGAGAGGAGGGGGCCCACAAACGGAGTCTGCACATGGGTCCACTCCTCTCTAGAAACGCTGCTGTATCTAGTGTACTATCTAGCACAAAGTATAGTCAAAATCGTACATAGTCAAAATCGAAAGTACAGATAGTCAAAATCTGTGCTATCTGGGCTCTGGGGGAGTTCAAGGGAAATCGAATAGTTGAAATCGGGCATAGCAAGGATCTCACCATGTGTATGCACCTTTAAAGACCTCCTTTGTCTAATATGGTTTAGTAACGACACCTGCAGCGCACATACTGTAGGTATAACATTTCAGATGTGCCCTGACTGCATTGCACTTGTCCTACGATGCTATGTGTCACAGTAACAAAAATACTCCAGAAGTTGGCAGGGTATCACTAAAGAATATGAAGTCTTCCTGGCTTAACTGCTGACCAGACCTACGAAATGGCATGGTAGAGAGACCACAGCTGTGGGGGTAAGCATAGCCATACTATGGGTTACTTTACTTTTTCTGATCACAAACGTCCCTTACTATGTTTATGAGCTTAAGAACATTTTTTTATATACTGTAAATAAACAGCAAATAATACTGTAAATAAACTAACAGAGGGGGTTATTCAGAGATGTTAGCAAACCAAAAAAGTTAGCAGTTGGGCAAAACCATGCTGCACTGCAGGTGGGGCAGATATAACATTTGCAGAGAGAGTTAGATTTGTGTGCATTATATTGTTTCTGTGCAGGGTAAATACTGTCTGCTTTATTTTTACACTGCAATTTAGATTTAGTTTGAACACACCCCACCCAAATGTAATCTCTCTGCACATGTTATATCTGCCCCACCTGCAGTGTAACATGGTTTTGCCCAATTGCTTACTTTTTTGGTTTGCTAACAACTTTGAATAACCCCCACAGTTGTACGAATATTCAGACCATGACTGTAGGGCCTGAGTCGCAAGTAAATAGGTTGCAATTCCAGCTGCTTCCAGGGTCCGTAAATCCATGTAAATATCCCTATCTCTGTGACTGCACCATCCCCGCGCCTTGCTTGTGAGAGCAGCAGTCAGCATTACTATTATTTGAATTCTTGCCAGTAGCATCCTTAGTCCAGGAGATGGGACTGAAATCGCACTCATCTTCGCATGTGTTGACCACTGAACAAATTGGAACAGCAGCACTGTCCTAGCAAAATCAGTACGGCTGGGAGGTATGACTTATTGGAGAATATAAGAGTGTACAAATCTCAGTCACTTCTCATTTGTGGTTTAATGGGGGACACTGGGTGGCAACAGGGCATCAACAGAGAGTTTACAAAATTTTCTTTTCATCATTGAAAACCTGTTGAGCATACAGTACATCTACTTCCGTAACAAGACCATTGAACATACACTAACGTGCTCTGCGTATCCATTTACAGCAAGATGGTATATTGTATTCGTCAACTGATATTTTGTGCTTTTCATGATGGGAAGGTAATGAGGTACAGTAAGAGTTAAGGTCTGGCTGATTGCCTTATGCATACCCATATTATACACAATAAACGGGGAGGAAACCCATTGCAGAGCTTTCCCAGTGCAAAAAAGGCTCTGATTGTAACGTCAAACTGGAAGTGGCATTATGAGCTGCTTCCAAATAATTGGATGTGCAAAGATTTGTCATGTCCAGAATCCAGTACATAGTACGTCACAAGGTGCAGTGAGTGTGCAAAGTCATCTGATCAGCTAGTGTAATGCACATCTACTGAATCATAAGGAAAAAGGTGCAACTGGGCAATCCCATGTGCAAGAGTATAATGCAGTGATCCGTGTCATTTCCACATAGAAGATTCTACATTTTACAATTTGCACATAAAAATGGCAACATTGGGGGTCATTCCGAGTTGTTCGCTCGTTGCCGATCTTTGCAACGGAGCGATTAAGGTGAAAATGCGCATGGTACGCATTGCGCATGCGCTAAGTATTTTAGCTCAAAACTTAGTAGATTTACTCACGTCCGAACGAAGAATTTCCATTGTTGAAGTGATCGGAGTGTGATTGACAGGAAGTGGGTGTTTCTGGGCGGAAACTGGCCGTTTTCTGGGAGTGTGCGGAAAAACGCAGGCGTGCCAGGATAAAACGCGGGAGTGTCTGGAGAAACGGGGGAGTGGCTGGCCGAACGCAGGGCGTGTTTGTGACGTCAAACCAGGAACGAAAAGGACTGAGCTGATCGCAGTGTAGGAGTAAGTCTGGAGCTACTCAGAAACTGCTATGAATTTTCTATTCGCAATTCTGCTAATCTTTCGTTCGCAATTCTGCTAAGCTAGGATACACTCCCAGAGGGCGGTGGCCTAGCGTGTGCAATGCTGCTAAAATCTGCTAGCGAGTGAACAACTCGGAATGACCCCCATTACGCAATCTAATTTCCAAACAATGTTGTAAAAACTAAATTTGATTTCCAAACGTGCGGTTTGTTCATTTGTTGTTCACCTTGAAGGTTACCGGCCTGAATAAGAGGTCCATGCAATGTTGATGTTGGATGGCGATGAGCGCTTTTTTTTGCCACTGCGCAGAATGCTTTTATGTCGCGCATATGCCATGATGGTCTCACGCAGTCGCAGAGTGGATTTCTTTGCAAAGTGATAAACAGAAAGGGACTGTTTGTGAGAGGTAATGGGGGAGTGGTGATTTAAACACAGGAAGATTGCAATTGTTTTGGGGGCGTGTCACAGTTTGCGACTGTAATCAGTTACAATAGCTCCGCCATCTTACTTCCAGCAGACATGTTGCACGACGTTAGTGTTACTGAGTACGTAAGGGTGGTTTCAGAGACCCCTTCAGTGGACGTCTATAAAAATAGATGTGACATTAGCATCATTACGTAAAGCCGCTGTGTACAAATTCGTCACTGTATCAGGCCCTACGTGCAGAATACTGTACTTCCTCCTTTATTCAACTCATATCACCAATAAGCCTGCACAATTTAAATATAGAAATATCATTTCTGATTATTTCAGCTAGAAGCCACAAATATTTTTAGACTTGTTACCTAATGTGACCCACTTCTCAAAATGTGTTCCTGAATCCTTTACCAGGAGTTGCCTCTGTCAGAGTTGCTAAGGCATAATTTGATTATAGCGCCAGCTGCTATGTTAACTTACAAGACCTGAGGATGTTGCCGAATGCACTGGTTTGGCTTATTATAGAGGAGATTCTATTAAAACTGACACCAATAATTCCTTTTAAAACCGACACAAGGTGCTTATTATTAAAATCTGTCAAATTGTTTAAATCAGATAATATCCGAACTACATAGTACTATCAGTATATACACATACATGATCAAAGTTACTAAATGATAATGTTCTACTATAAATGCTTGTCAGATCAAATCAAAATATTTACAACACAATGTATATCATTGAAAATATGATTTTACAATTCACATATAGGGAGGTCGATGACAGCAGGTAATTGTATCACCGGAGGTTATCCTATTAGCCCTGATGCGGCGGGCTCCCCCATTAGCCCCGATGTGGTGGACTTATCCCCGATCCCATGTGTTTTTTTGCGCGATTGTGAGTCTTTTTTCCGCCGTTGAAAATGTACCCTAACTGGGTACTGTGATAATGACCATCAGTCATTAATCGTGATATCTGTCCATTTACACCCACCGAAATTGAATCGGATCTAATTGGATACTCCCCGTAATATTAACCTAGTACTAAGAGAAGTTAAAAGTGATAAGAAATATGGAGACTGACCTTAAAATATAGGCTACTTAGAAAATATTAAGTCCACCTTGAAACCCTAGTGCAAAGTAGCTTTACTTAATTAAACTTTATTTCATACTCATAACTCCACTGCAAGAAGATAACTAAGCCCTAGGGGTATATTTACTAAAGTGCGGGTTTTAGAACTGGAGATGGTGCCCATAGCGTCCAATTAAATTCTAGCTATTATATTCTAGAAGGTGCTAGATAAATGATAAGTGGCATCTGACTGGATGCTATGGGCAACATCACTTCTAAAAATGTGTACTTTAGTAAATATATACCCTAGAGTTCATACATTGGATGAGTGATTGACTTCTTTCAATCCATCCATCTATACCATATGCACAAAGGTTTTATTAATAATGCTGGCACTCTTATTGTAGTGTTTGGGAAAATTGGTTATATTCCTTAGCTACTATTTCTCCAAAAGTATTTAACCATCCCTGGTTTGGACCAATATACTGCTTGAGCCCAGAAATTTGTGCCCTTATGACCCTTATCACAAATAATTATATGGCAACTTGTTGTTTGTGGAAAATGCCCTGGTACAGATGTTGCTATGCTCACCTTACTGCAATGCAGCATGCTACATCGCAGAAAAGATGAACATGGCTACATCTGGATGTGCACCAATGACAAAAATGCAATCAAACGTCCGAAAATGCTGTTTTTGGAGGTTTGTCTGCATTGCCCATATGCACCTACTGAAGGAAAATGATAGTGATAGTGAAGCCTATGGGTTTCTCTTAACAATGTTCTCCCGAAAGGGATCCAATAGGATCCCTCCCAGTGTTCCCAGAGGTACAAAGTGCCCTCACCACAAAGGATAGCTCTTATACGGAAAGCTGTTTTTTCTTAAATCTTCATGCATATAGGGGGTTATTCAGAGATGAACGCAGATCGCTGCATACGCAGCCAGATCTGTGTTCATCTTTGCACATGCTGGGGGCCGCCCAGCATGTGTGGGCCCGCCTCCCGATGCGTCCGCAATCTAAAAGCGAACACATTGTATCTAGGGTTGACCCCTGGTATCAGGTGGTCAGAGGCCATTTTTTTGGAGCGGCTGCGTGTGACGTCCAAACATGCCCCCGTTCAGTATGCCCCCCCCCCCCAATGCCCCTACGACGGCTGCCGCTGTCTATCACACTGAGGCCGCATCCTTCCTGGATGTGTAATGTGTAAGGTCGCGCATGAGCACTGCGGTCAGTGCGTGTGCGCAGATCAAATGTGTGCAGCCGCTGCGAGCGACCGTGCGGCTGCGTCTATCTCTGAATTACCCTCACAGTACGGTGTTAATAAATGTTGCTATGCATGCGATCAGTGGCGGAATGCATCGAATATGTGATACATACAGCATTCCTTGTTGCTTCATTTGTGTTTACACCTTTATTGTTCATGCTGTTAACATAACAATCTATGATGTACGCTGGAGGTACAATATCCTGTTTGGTGTGTCCGGCAAAGCTGGGTGCAAATGTAAAAATAAACTGTTCTTTGCTGAATGAATAAAAATGGAATAGTGTTTTTTTCGTTTTTTTTTGTATAAATAGCCCTACACCATGAAAGTAACCAAAAAAAAAAAAATGCTGTGTTTTCTTTGGAAAATAACTAAGCGCACTTAATATAGTGGACAGCTCCTGGCAGTAAATTGCCAGCAGCAAAACACTTTGTTGAATGACTTTCAACATTCAAAAATTATGTTTTTTCATTTTATTACATGTTGGAATCTTCTCCCAAGTGGACAAAGAGCAAAACTCTGAATTTGTTTAAAAAAAATACATTTGGTTCCGGTGTGTGGACCCTGCACTGGCCGCTTTTTATCAGAGCTCTCCGTCCCCTGCTCTATGGGGTGCTGCTTACAGGGGTGAATATCGAGCCCCAAGCCCCGAGTTTGCATCAGAGACCAGCGGAGATAGTGGTGGGCAAGAGGAGACCACCTCCCCGGCTCCCCACCGCCTCCTTCCCCGGAATCCGAGCGCCAACTGTGGCGTCTGCTGCCCGCGGCCGCCATATTGGAAGTGGCCGGGCACCCTACACTTCACCCTCTCTGCCTTGTTTTGCACCCGGGAGGGACATCGCTGGAGGCCCCGCTCGGCTCCCTGCTCCCCCGTGCTTCGTGCCGCCGATGCTGGCGGTGAAAAGTGTTACCGGAGGACGGCGCGTGTGCCCGCCTGCGGAGGAGACGCTCTCTGGAGACGGGTGAGTGTGCCGTGCCGGCCCCCCCTGCTACCTCCCTTGACCTCTTGCTGGGCCCTCACGCACCCCGTTGTACTCCGACTGACCGGAGACCAGCTGCTACTGGCAATAACACAGAGCCCCTCTCCGTCTGTTAGTCCGCCTAGCCCGGCGCCACTGAGACACCTGGGGGTCGTGGGCTCCTGTACACGTGACCGCGGCCGCCTCATCCCGCCTCTGCACCCCGGACAAAGTCTGACTCTGCTTTCCTGGCCCCTGCAATCCTGGAGCCTGTGACTCCTGCGCTCCACAACTGCAGAGAACGCAGATCATTTCTCACATATCCTAATGGCTCCACAGT
Source organism: Pseudophryne corroboree (assembly GCF_028390025.1). Classification (NCBI taxonomy): domain Eukaryota; kingdom Metazoa; phylum Chordata; class Amphibia; order Anura; family Myobatrachidae; genus Pseudophryne; species Pseudophryne corroboree. The sequence continues at coordinate 197,508,119 of NC_086445.1, read as the reverse complement.
ACAGAAGGTCAGGAACTGTGCCGCCGACCCCACTCTAACAACCCTCTTTTTATTTCACTGATTGGGACTGTTTACGTGATCTTGGCAAAGAGACCGCTGAATCTCAGATTACAGGCTGTCTTCTATAAGCTCGGCTGTATGTTGACACTGCCTGAACACAGTTTGTGGTGATCTACTATATCATTTGCAGTGGCTGCACACTTTTATATCAACGGGCTCACTACTCCCTGCAGGGCAGGATATTTGACACTACCTACTTCTTCACTGTGACGCGACACTTCTACGCTTACATGGATAAATACGTGGCTAAGTCCCAAAGAGGGGGACGCGGGTCTGCACCGGCAAAAACTAAAGACACCAGAGCATCTGCCGCGCTTTTGCTAATTCTCCGCCTTCATCGCCTACCGCCAACGTCTTAAATGGCATGTCAGATCCTTCGAGATACACTATGGACGCGTGGCCAGAGCACAGGAAATCTCTGATATACTCTCACCGCTACTAGACAAGAAACTGGCGGGACTAAAGGACGTCATTGACTCCACCATGACGCATTTAAAAGAACATAGCACACGGCTAGACGAGGTCGAACAACGGGTCTCAAACCTAGAGGATGATCTAACCACCGCCCGCTCCATCATCGATATTCAGGCGTCTTCCATTTCTGCTATGCAGGAGAAGCTAGAAGATTTAGAAAATCGTAATCGTCTAAATAATCTTCGCATGATTGGCTTACCGGAATCCGTCAGGCCTAAAGAGTTGTTCTCCCTGGTCTCCTCCTGGTTTACCGACTGAGTTGGGCTGCTTGGTGGACGGAGAATCCATGGTAATTGAGCGGGCGCACTGTATTGGTCCTGACTTTCAGACAGATCGCCGTAGGCCTAGACCTGTCATATTTAAATTCCTCAACTACACAGACAAAGTCAAGGTGATGGAGGCATACCGCAAGGCTCAGGGACTCTTCTATCGTGGAGACAAGCTACTTTTGTTTCAGGATTTCTCATATAGTGTGGCCATGAAGAGAAGGAAATTCTCCCCTGCCTGCAAGATCTTGTTCGACGAAGGAATACGATTCGCCCTGCTCTATCCTGCGAAGCTCCATGCTCAACATAATGGCAAGACGTAATTGTTTGACACGTCTTCAGAGGCTAAAACTTTTGCAGACTCACTACGACACTCCTCCTCGCCTGCTTCCAGAGACGGGGACTAATGTTGCAATTTGTCATAAACTCAGCGTATATATCATCTCCCTTATGGATGCCATGTTTGGTAATGTATGGCTGATCACTAATACTCTTCATGTTCTGATTATTGCAGTACTATTTGTTCTTGACCTTGGTAATTACTGGGCCCTCTGGCCTCTCTTCTTTTCCCATTCTTTTTTCTTCTTCTCCCCCTTCTTTTTCCCACCCCTCTTTTTCTTCCCCCCTCCTCCTTTGTCTGATTGGAGTTACGTTACTAGTTTATAGTGAGTCACTTGGACCACTGTTATGGGTTCTAAAAAATTTGGAAAATGGACATGCTGTCTCAAAATGTTTACAAAAGTTTTTACTGTTGATCACATGGTATAGGCTTATTATTTCTATCAATAGTTGGGTTTCCCTACTCGCTGGGATATGGGGAACCCCACAGTTTGTTTTATTACTGTTTTATGTGTCCGATAGGATAGGTATCGGTTAGGTCTAAGTTCCTCATGGCCGCCTCTTTAGAGATGAAGACATGTCTAAAATTCCTCACATGGAACGTAGAGGGCCTAAATACTCCGATTAAACGTAGGAAGATATTGCAACATCTCAAATGCCTACGGCCAGACATAGCGATGTTGCAGGAGACTCATTGGAAATTGGGGGACCCTAACGTGATTAGGGACAGTTGGATTCAAGGCTATAAGTCAGCATCCTTCACCTCTAAGAAACGGGGGGTGGTAATTATATTCCGTAAGTCCCTTAGTTATGCTATACTAGGTTCTTACGAAGATATTGAGGGTCGGTTCTTATTCATAAAATTGCAACTGGAAGGGGAGCTTTATACTCTAGTGACCATTTATGCACCGAATTTGGAACATAACGCTTTCTTCTCTGACGTTTACGTCCGACTTCAGGATTGGGCCGAGAGTAGTCTGATCATTGGGGGTGATTTTAATTCCACACTACACCCGACTCTGGACAGATCAGGCACTTCCAGTGGAAAGACTTATTCCATACTGGCATCACTGCGACTTTTATTGTCCTCATTTAATTTAATAGACCCATGGCGACACCAACATCCTATCAGTCGAGAATACACCTTTTATTCACACCCACACGCCACATCTACTAGAATTGATTATTGGTTGCTCCCTGCTGGACTGCTCCCTAGGCTATGTGACTCAAAGGTGGAAAATATAGCCATTTCCAATCACGCGCCTACATGGTTCACACTTGAGCTGAATTATCCTAAGACAACCTCATTTAATTGGAGGTTTCCCTCCTACTTGTACAACTCCCCTGACTTTAAATCATACTTAGAGACTAATTTCCTAAACTATGCCAATGATAAAGCACAACACGTAGACGATATAAATCTTTTCTGGTCTGCCTCCAAGCCGGTGGTATGGGGTTATATCATTGCATATGTTGCTAATAAGCGTAAACGCCTCAATCAACGGTTTTGTGACCTGGGCCTGGTGCTCACAAATTCATACGCAACGTTGCTGGTCTTCCCGACGGACGACAATCGCAGAATTTATACAGAAACGAAACACCTTTATGACACCCTTTGCACAGAAAGAGCCCAATATGCTTTGGACTTTCAAAAGCACAAGTATTTCAAATGGGGAAATAAAGCCGGCAAACTCCTGGCAAATGTGGTTTGCAGCCAACGCCCTACTTCACACATCCTGTCCCTTCATACTAGCACTCACTTATCCTCCGACCTGACTGCCATTGCTGATTCCTTCTTAACTTACTATAAGGAGTTGTACATGGCTCCACCAGACGACCCGGGTGGAGGTATGAACTTCCTTCGATTGGCAGGGTCCCCCACACTGATGGAGGAGGAGGAAATTCACTTATGGAACCAATTACTGAATTGGAACTATTGACAGTAAACAATTAGCTAATGGTAAATCCCCAGGCCCAGATGGACTAAGCGCAGAGTACTATAAATTGCTATTGCCCCACATCACGCCCCATCTCCTGACCTTACTTAATTCTATTTTAGCTGGGAACGCTGCCCCCCCTCCTCCTTTAATCAGGCTCGTGTGATAGTATTGCCGAAACTTGGGAAAGACCCTACCTTAGTTCAATCGTATCGCCCGATCTCGCTCTTGAACCAAGATTTTAAAATCTTAACTGCTCTTATGGCTAACAGGCTGCAGGCAGTGTTGCCTACATTACTACACCCATCCCAAACTGGTTTTGTGAAGGGGAGAACTTCGGTACATAACATAAGACAATTGGTCGCTGCTTTGACTATATCGACCCCATGCCGGGTGGGAAATCCATGCTGGTGAGCTGTGACGCGGATAAAGCGTTTGACCGTGTGTCATGGTCCCACCTGCTGAGGTGCGTCACTGGCAAAGATTTGGAGCTGGTTTTGTCAGATTCTTCCATACCATATATGACTCACCGGCCGCATTCCTCACAGTGAATGGACTGAACACGGACACATTCACGCTACACAGAGGCACGAGACAGGGGTGCCCCCTATCCCCGCTTCTCTTTGATCTTGCGTTAGACCCGCTCATCAGACATTGTTATTTAAATTCCGATTGGCTCGGGATTAAAGTTGGTAGTCATGATCTCAAAGTCACGGCTTATGCTGATGATTTATTGTTGTATTTTTCCAATCCCCAAGAAGCGTTTCCTAGTTTGCTATCACTACTGACAACCTTTGAACCAATCTCTGGGTTTAAGGTGAATAAGTCCAAAACGGAGGCCTTGGCCTTACATCCTAATTCTACTCATAACTGGAATATTCAGTTCCCCTTTCGTTGGGCAAGCCAAACAATTACATACTTAGGACTCCAAATACCTATTAATCCGTCAGATTTATACAGACATAATTTTCCAAGAGTCATCGCACGTACTCTAACCGACTTTCAGGCATGGAAACATTTGCCCCTCTCTTATCTAGGACGATGCCAGTTAATCAAAATGATCTCCTTCCCGAGATTATTGTATCCTATTCAAATGCTGCCTCTGTTGCTATCAGATGCAGATTTAAAGACTCTAAATAGGGCCTTTAGTGAATTTATCTGTGCACATAAAAAACCCAGGATTTCATTATTTAAATTGAGCCAATCGCAGAAATTAGGTGGCGTTAATCTACCTTGCATCAGAAGCTATATGTTGGCTGCGAACTACCGCTACGTTGTTGACTGGATACATGAGACGGAGGCCTTCGCTAATACCGGCTTGGAGCAGGCCTTCTGCCCTGAGTTTTCACTTGCCAGCTTATTACATATGCGCCCATCGGCCTTTCCCCATCAGGTCAAAAGCAACATATTACTGACTTCGACCTGCACGGCATGGAGGCAGACACGCTCCAGGATGGGTATCTCTAGTTATAACACGACTTTCCTTCCCCTGGCCCATAACCCGGACTTTCGTGGAACCGTTGTACGATCCACACTGACTGCCCTAGCGACCCAGGGTATCAGGTTGATATACCAGTTGGTATGTAGAGACACCGGCCAGGTTCGCACATACTCAAACCTTTGTGACAGATTCCCTCAATTCAAAATCCCATTATTTATATATTTTCAAATTCGTATGGTTACATCAACAAATCGATGGCCACAATGACTACTGATGATAGGACTAATGCCCTAGACGCTACTCTGCAATCGACACCTAGAGTACATCACTCCACAGCATTGCTCTACATGTTTATTAAAAAATCTATTGCCTGGGAGACCACTCAAACGGGAACTATCAAATTTTACATCGTTCCTACATCACACCGAAATTACGGTTCCAAATGGGGGTAGCTTCTGATTCCAAATGTTTTAAGTGTAACGCGATCGATGCCGACATTTACCACTGTTTGTGGAGCTGTCCAGAAATCTGCAAATTTTGGGGCTTAATACAAACCTTTGTCGAAGAAAAATTGCATATAATGATAGAAGTCTCCCCGGAATGGGTTATCTGGGACATTAACTGTACATTACGTACCCCCAAGCTACCTATTGGCCAACACATGTTGTTCACTAAAATAGCGGCAGCTGGTAAGAAAACTATCCTATCACAATGGATAGCTACTGACTCCTTATCCCTAGCCTTATTTCTACCGAGACTATCGTATTTATTTCATATGGAGTGGCTTGAAATGTTAATTGATAAAGAGAATAAAATAGCGAGGTTCTTTGACATATGGCTACCCTACGTGAAGATGCTGGATGACCCTGTTAAAGCCCCCCTACGTCAAGCCATATCTCACACTACATGGTATAATCTTGAAGTACTTGATCTAGAACATCCACCCTTTTAGAAACAATTACTGAGGGATGTTTACTAACCTTTGTCTAACCTGAGATATTTTCTTCTTTCTGTACCATGTTGAATATACCGGCCGATTGTTGGCCGGCATGCCATTAGGTTCTTTTATCGTATGCTGATATATGTAAATGTTATACAGCTGTCCAATAAAGTATATTTAAAAAAAAAATACATTTGATAAAAACCATAAACCTTTTATGCGCCTGTCAGTCACTGCACACCTCGCTTTTTCCTGGAGAGACAAATCTGCATAATTTGGGAGCACTGAATTTACCAATGTCACACTCCTAATGGGTAAGCTACAAGCCTTTTGAGCCCAAAAATTAGGACTGTCTTGTGAATCCAGGCTGGGGTCTTCTGAACCATGGTGCAATTTAGCCTGATGTCCTCACTGTACTGCTAGTTGTGGAGTGGTTTAAAATTACATTTAAGTACATTACATTTGCAACTTAAGCAAGAAATGTAATACAAAACGATGTGCTGGCAGTAATTGCCCAGTTGCGCATGGGGAACGTGGCAAAACTTTCATTTTCCATTCCTGAGCAGCAAATAGCCCCCATCACTGTGAATTGAATTCCACCTAAGCCCATAACTATGAACTGAATTCCACCTAAGTATTTCTAGAGTCTTAAATACTTTTTGTTTATCTACTTTTACTAACTTTTACTTTTACTAACCTCTAGATAGTTATATCTGCTTTGCATTATTTTCTAAAGCAGTGAACGTGGATATAGGATTTGCATGAACACAGTAAGAAAATAATTATTTTTTCATTAATGGAGCATTCATATGTAAATTAGTAAAAGTGCTAATTATAATAACACCATCAATGTTCAGAGATTGACTTTGGAACAAGGGCATTAGATCTGGAGATAAAAAGGCTCCAGTGGGTTTTTGAGAGTGTGAGCATTTTCCGTAACATCAAAAAGTAGCAGAGAACAGTAGATTTATATTCCTGGATTTAATCCCAGTAGTTTACTGCTGCTAGCAACGGCCATTACATTTCCTGTATGCCTCTTGTACTGAACAGGTGCTGTTTACGCTCACAGGACCAATTTAAAAAGTCATTGTAAAAATAAAATGTAGAATAAGTGACTATTTTATGTAAACTGCAATAGTTACTTACACTTCTCTAGGAGAGAGTTTCAGAATGGTCTAAAGCAATTATCTTCTCACAGGAATACCATAGAACTATTACATATATTAATTAGCCATATAGCTGCCATGCTGTGCAATATATTGTACAGGTATCTGTCTGCAAGAGATGCCTGAGGGCATCCACAACTGCTGGATAAGCAGGCCTGGGCTCACTGTGTGTGATTCATAACATCAGACGGGGGCTTAAATGTGCTGCAAACACCTCTAATATTGTGAGTGTTATTTATAATACTCATAGGAGTTTTTTTGTACTGTAGCTAAGATGTCAAAGAATATTTTGGGTCATGTGTACCACATACCATACATTTTTCATGGGTCAAACCCCATTTCAATATAAAAAATAATAACAATGTAGCCTTGATCTTCCCAGAGATGCCGGGAGCATCTCAAGTACCTGGAGCCTCTAAAGCAGAGGTTTTCAAACTCGGTCCTCGGGGGCCCACACAGTGCATGTTTTGCAGGTCTCCTCACAGAATCGCAAGTGAAATAATTAGCTCCACCTGTGGACCTTTTAAAATGTGTCAGTGAGTAATTAATACACCTGTGCACCTGCTGGGTTACCTGCAAAACATGCAATGTGTGGGCTCCCGAGGACCGAGTTTGAGAACCTCTGCTCTAAAGTACCCTAAAAAATAATAATAATCACATTTGGCTCACAACCAGGCATACTGTCCTATATAAAATTATGCACTATAGTAACAGTTCCTAAACTCAGTCCTCAAGCCAGGGCTGCCAAGAGAAATCCTGGGCCCCGGTACAACAACTTTCTGGGACCCCGCCCACCTGGATGGGGGTGTGACCACAGCATGTGGGGGGCATGCCACACCTCTTTGGGGGCGTGTCAAGCACATGAGAAGCACCCACTCACAGAAGCATGGCATGCCTCCCAGCCAGGACAGTAGAGAGCCTGGCTGTGCCCAGGTATTTTTCAGGGGGCATGGCCTAATTAAAGGAGGCGTGGGCCTGGGCCCAGGTAATCTGTACCCTCTCCCCCCCTCTCTCGGCACCACTGCCTCAAGTCACGTTAACAGCCCAGGTTTTAAGGATATACATGTTTGAGCACAGATGACTAGTCTGAAATGGTTCATACCGCATAAATATTGTCATATTTATAATTTTGATGGAGGCCGGGGGGTATAATTATAGAGCCCTGACCTTATTCTGTGTCTTCTGTGCATTTATAAAGTACATTTTCCAGGAAAACATGTAACCTTTGTCACAGCATTAAATGGTCCAGTATACACTCCACATACTGTCCATCATAGTAACATAGTTTCTGAGGTTGAAAAAAGACAATATGTCCATCGAGTTCAACCTGTTAGTGATCTCCTATACGGAACTAATTTACACTGTGGTGAGTGTTTAGCCATTAACTAAAATACTCTGTTTTTTATTTATTACTACAGTACATGATTAAGTAACATAGTATCTAAGGTTAAAAAAAGACAATTGTCCATCGAGTTCAACCTATTTGTGGTCTCCTATGCAGGATTATTTGGTCTAAAATTTTGACTGATGCTAATGTCTGCCATTACGATTTAATCCTCTTTTTATAATAACTATAGTGCGTGACTATGCACCATAACCCTGGATATCCTTATCCATTAGGAATTTATCTAAACCTTTCTTTTTTTTTTTTTTTCCAACATAAAGTTTTTATTTATGTTATAGAAGCAAAACAAGAATACAGAAAAGACAAAAGAGAATAGAAGAACAATGGGGCAAAAACAATAATATAGGAGGAGAGACAGGACATCCGAAGGCGGTACATAGAACACAAAAATATACATAAATCATGAATTTTCTGCAGATAGAGGGCTGTCCGAGTCACAGGGAGGGCTCTGTATGGCGGGGGATGAAGGAAAGACCACCTTATTCTTGGAAGTATATGTGTGCCATGGAAGCCACTTCATAGTAGGGGAGGAGGGGGATGTAGAGTATGCAACATCCCTGGTTTCCATCTCAAAATGGAAGTGGGTCTTAGAGATAACTTTGCAAAGGGAGGGGGGGGGGGATTTCCAGTTTTGAGCAATTGTAGCTCTGGCTGCAATTAGGACGTGACCAAGGACATAGCGAGTTGACTTGGGGACAGCGTCAGGTATCTAACCCTTTCTTAAAGGTGTTGACTGAGTCCGCCATTACAACTCCCTCAGGCAGGGAATTCCAAACACGTATTGTCCTTACCGTGAAAAAGCCTTTACGCCGTATTGTGCGGAATCTCCTCTCCTCTAACCTGAGTTAGTGAGTGTCCACAAGTCCTCTGTGTTGATCTAACCAAAAACAGGTCCTGCGCAAGATCTGTGTATTGTCCACTTATATATTTGTAGATGTTGATCATGTCCCCTCTTAGTCTCCTCTTTTCCAGTGTAAACATGCCTAGTCTTTAAACCACCATAACCCTGTATATCCTTATGCATTAGGAATTTATCAAGACCATTTTTAAAAGTAGTGACCGAGTCCGCCATCACTACTCTCTCAGGCAGGGAATTCCATATACAGATGGAGCCGCGCAGAGGTACACAAGGTACTGCCCCAAACCATTCTGAAAGGGACTTAGGGGTCTATTTACTAAGCCCTGGATGGAGATAAAGTCGCTGGAGATAAAGTAACAGCCAATCGGCTCCTAACTGCTATGCCACAAGCTGTGTTTGAAAAATGACAGAAGCCGATTGGCTGGCACTTTATCTCCAGCGACTTTATCTCCATCCAAGGCTTAGTAAATAGACCCCTTAATAATAATAATAATAATAATAATAATAATTTTATTTATATAGCGCTCTTTCTCCAATAGGACTCAAGGCGCTTAACAGATACATAGCATAATATAGTACAGAAAATAATGAAGTACATTTTCATAAAATACAGAAGCATGAAGATACTAAAAGGGACATTATGGAAATGCTTGAGTAAACAGAAAAGTCTTGAGTCTACTTTTGAAGGATTCTATAGTTGGGGCCTCTCGCACTGTGCGGGCAAGTGAGTTCCATAGAGTCGGAGCCGCATGACTAAAAGCTCGACCCCCAGATGAATTACGGGAGATTCTAGGTACTGCTAAAAGTCCTTCATCTACAGATCGCAGTAATCAAGTGGGGCAGTATGGGGTCAGAAGCTGTTTCAGGTACCTTGGGCCTTGGTCATGTAATGCCTTGAAACTCAGTAAGCCAATCTTGAAGATCCACCATCTTACAGGCAGCCAGTGAAGGGAGTAGAGGATGGGTGTTATGTGGCTAGAACGGGGCTGGTTGGTTAATAGCCTGACAGCTGTGTTTTGCACCAGCTGTAAGCGTTGCAATTCTTTTGCTGGTAGACCAAGGTAGAGGGCATTACAGTAGTCTAATCGAGATGATACAAATGCATGTATGACTTTTGGCATATCATCTGAGGGAATTAAGTGCTTGATTCTTGCTATGTTCCTCAGGTGAAAGAATGAGGATTTGATTGTGGCTGATGTCTGATGTTTAAGTGTCAAGCCACCATCCAGGACAACGCCAAGATTCCGCACACGATCACTGGTCTGTAATTCTGAATCCCAGAGTGTAAGTCCAGTTGGTTGGCTATGCTGCAGTCTTGTCCTTTGATGTTGCGGTCGTATCATAAGGACCTCTGTTTTATCCGGGTTCAGTCGCAGCCAACTGGCGCTCATCCACTCCTGTAGTTCAGCTAGACAGCCATTTAGGGTTGCTATTGGGTTATCAGTGCCCGGAGCAAAGGACAAGAACAGTTGTGTATCATCTGCATAGCAGTGGTAGACCAGGCCATGGCGCCTGATTATTTCGCCCAATGGGAGCATGTATACTGCAAAAAGCATGGGGGATACTATAGAACCTTGTGGGACACCACATGGCAATGGCACTGGTGGTGATGAGTATAATCCAGATGATACTCTCTGTGACCTGCCTGTGAGAAATGATTTGAACCAGTTTAGGACTGTGCCATCCAGACCACAGAAATGTATCAGTCGCTCAATCAGATGCCCATGGTCCACGGTATCAAATGCTGCCAAGAGATCCAGAAGGATTAATATTGAACAGTCACCTCTGTCTTTTGCCATCAGAAGATCATTTAACACACACACCAGGGCTGTTTCAGTGCTATGTCTTCTCCTGAATCCTGATTGAAATGGATCATAAATATCATGGGTTGTCAAGCGGTTTTCCAGTTGATTTGCAACGACTTTCTTAATAACCTTTCCTAGGAAAGGAAGGTTTGATACCGGTCTGTAGTTGGTCATGCAGTCGGGATCTAAATTAGATTTTTTAAGAAGCGGTCTAACAATTGCTTCCTTTAGGGGTCCAGGAAAAATGCCTGTCTGCAAAGAGCATTGAACAATTTTTGTAAAGACAGGACCAATTATATCCATACAACCTATTAGAAGCTTGGTTGAGGCTGGGTCCAGATCACAGGTGGTGGGACGCAAAATCCGAGCAGTTTCAGCAGTGTCCTTTACATCCACTGGGTCAAAGCTGGTCCATGAAGGCAGGTAGCTTATATTGGCAGGCTTTGTAGTTTGGCACTCCTTTAATGGCACTGTGGAGATTCCAGCCCGGATTAATGCTCATTGCAGAGAACTGAATCTACCACAATATTTTCTTACCACACATAGGCAGTATTAATTTTGTTACCGAAAAGTTTTGACTAAAAGTATTCATCGACTACAGTTTATTTCAAGACTAAAGTTAGACTAAAATGAAAACAGAGATCCACTGACTAAATCTTAACTAATAGAAAGCAAAAACAAGTGACTTATTGGGACATGTACTAAGCAGTGATAAAAGTGGAGAAGTGAGCCAGTGGAGAAGTTGCTCATGGCATCCAATCAGCTGCTCTGTATACTTTTATAGTTCGCAAATTATAAAGTTACGTCAATGCTGATTGGTTGCCATGGGCAACTTCTCCACTGGCTCACTTCTCCACTTTTATCACTGCTTAGTACATGTCCCCCTAAGACTAAAACAAAATTTTAAATCCTTGTCAAATAAACACTGCGTTTTAAATTTTGAAAGAACAATTATGTGTTCTAGATACTGTATTTGCAGAAAATAAACATGAGCTGCTGTGAAGGAAATAAGATTGTGTATTGCACTTGTTTGCTCTAACAAACTTAAGGCATTCATTTGTATATGATATATGGGAGCACTAGGGTAAGTCAGACATTCTCAGCCTACTGCGCCTAAATTACTAAAGACATAGTAAAAGGTATGCAAACTTTCCTAAGGGAATTTTAGAGAAATGTTCTTACGGTATAATTAAACTGTTTGCAAAAGTTATGACTACAACATTGACTAAAATTAGACTAAAATGAAAGTAGAGATCCATTGACTAAATCTTGACTAAAACAAAGCAAAAGAAAAAGACTAAAATGTGATTATATAAAACAACTCCAATTTTAAGTAAGTGATGAAGACTAAAACTAAATTTAAAATCCTTGTCAAAATTAACACTGCAAAACAGCCATGTTTCGATTATATACCAAGCTCCAGGGGCTTGGTTGCGGTTAGTAACACCAGCTTTTGCTGGCATTACCCTATAGAAGCAAGAGTTGAGTCTGCACAGACTTTTACACATCTAATCAAAACATACATTATTGACCAACATGATTGCTATGTATCCTCTAAAATAGTTATAGCGTTTGGTGGGTGGTGCTTCCTGAATTAAGTAAAAGTAACAGCATACCTCCCAACTTTGGTGTGAGTCGAGGAGAGACACAACCGTGCGCCTACTGAATTTAGGGGGCGTGGCCTAATGGAAATGGAGCGTGGCCTCGCGGATCGCAAGCCACGCCCCTGTTTTTGTCATTATGGGGGCATGGACAGCGCTGAGAGAGCTGCTGGCCATGCCCCCTGTCCCTCTCTGCAAGGAAAAGATGCTGTGCGCATGACAGGGGGGTATCTCCCAACTGCCCCCCCACCCGCGGGACACTGCAACCTGCAGGTGGGACAGCGGGACAGACCGTGAAAAACGGGACTGTCCCGCCAAAACCGGGACAGTTCGGAGGTATGTAAACAGGTCACTTAAATTGCATAGGTGCAGAAGACAATAATTCTTTGTGGGGCACGCTTTATATGATGATTACTATAATGCTCTAAAACATAACTTTTATTATCATACCTCTAAAATTAGTGCACCAATTGTGTCAAATGTATTATATATTTTCATTATCATGTTTGCATTCAAAATGCGAAGGAATGTGTTTTTTTCCATCATAAATTACATTAATTCTTAATAAAAAACTGGCTAAATATATATTGTCCTTCAAAATTTCAAATATTCGATCTTGCTAAATAGCAATGGTTTAGAAGGACAGTTAGCTGGTCTCCTACGGACATCAGCTGTGTGCAACTATATACTATGAATCTTACAGGTACCATCTTAATAATCATAGTTGTTACCATCAGTGATAGCTGAGGATCCTTGTACTACTACAATATGTATCAACATATACGAGCTTGGTACATATGAAAAATATGGCCAAAGTCCAAAGGTACATTTCTGAGTGTAGTACATCCCACCCATACACACTTTATGAACCATTTCTGTCAGCAGTCAGATAACCTATTAGTATTTTGTGGGATTGTGTCATGAAACCTTCAAAGCTAGCTATACCAGAGTGCTGTACAATGAGGATAACAGAGGTTCACAGCACTGTATGCAATAGGGAAGCCAACCCATCCATGTTAGTTAAATGGCTTGGAGGGGATTTGTGCTTCTTGTTAGGAAACTCCAGAACTATTTGTGTAAGACCTTAGAACTGGTTAGAGGGTTTTCTGCCAATAACAGCCCCACGCTGTTCTCTTAGTGCACAACACGCACACTGGTATATAGGGGGGCCATCTGGGCTTAAACCTTTAACAGTAGGGGCTCACACTATAGGCTTATACCTCCCAACATGACCCTCTCCAGGAGGGACACAATGCTCTGCTTCTGGATTTTTCTCTTAATTTTTGATTGCCGGCACCTGTATTGAACAGGTAATGGATAAGAAAGGTGTTTCACTACAGGTGATGACAATCATACAGTAAGAAGGAAGTCCAGGAGCAGAGCATTCTGTCCCTCCTGGAGAGGGTCATGTTGGGAGTTATGTAGGCTAGAGAACACAAAGTAATTAACCTGGAGAGTAGCAGCTGGCAAGGCAAGGGTTAGTTGCAGACAAACTAGATGCAGTATGACTTGGCAAGGCTGAGGTTAATAGCAAACAGACTTTGTCTAGGTTATGCCGACAAGGCTGGTAAAACTTAAGACAGCAGGACTTGATGAAAATGAGATACACAGCAATGCAGGACATAATTGCAGGTTGGGTAAGAAGGATATGCTGGCTGAAGACTTCTGAAATAAGAGTGTACAGGATTAACAGAAGGCCAATGGTAACTGAAGCAATGAGGTGTGAGTTGTAGAAAACTTAGCCAGGTGGTGGTTAACTGTTGGAACTATCAGGTGCTTAATGTGTACTAATTGAATGCAGAGTGCTGCCAGTATGGACAAAGTTGCAGAGAAACTTGCTAGATGAACTGTGTCCAGGCTGCAGATTGCAATAACACACAGAGGCTAATATGTCGCTTGATTACTGGATATGCTGCAGGCTTGTGACTTACAGGTACGACTGGAGTGAATATACTTTATTGTAGAAGGCATCCACAGACACACAGGCTGGATGTGCATGGAACTAGGACTGGAAGGATATATTCACAAAGACTTGAGATGAGCCTGATCATGAATCAGGAACCAACACAAGAGTAACTGGAAAGCCACAGCAAGACAAAGCCACAGAGCAGCAATAGACACTACATGGCAGGTACAGGGCAGGATCTAACTGGGCACGGGTGTAGGTCTGGCAGGGACAGCACACTAAGGACTGAGGCAGGATACAAAGATGAAGGACTCGGACAGACAGACTAGGGCACAGGGACAGACAGACTGGGAACTGTACAGCGTACAGTGACCAATTGGTAGTCTTCACTTGGAAACAGGAATTAGGGAATAACACTAGCAACAGGAACTGGCTAGAATCCCTAATGAAAAGGAGCCAGATCAATCACAAGAGACATCAGGCTAGAGTCAGGTAACAAGGCATTCCAAACAGGTGTGCTGCTGCACGTAACATCCAACATCCTAGTTGCTAGGAGACAGCCAGAGTAGATACAGGAATGAGTAGCAGTGGTGACTAATACTTCTACAACTGACACCTTGGTCCTTTTGCTATAGTCAGACAAGATACTGTATACTAGCTGACACTTGTAGGTAATACCAGCCAGTAACTCATAACATGTACCCATGGCTAATTATTATGATGAAAATTATGAAAATCGTCCATCATATTCATTGCTGTGTTTAACTTTTACATTAACACACTAGATTAAGAGTAATCAGCAGAATTAACCTTACAAATCATATACATCCATATGACTAGGATACTGCAGATAAGTGGTCTACATTAGCAATAGTAAGGTATTATCAAGTTGTGCTGATTACTTGGAGCCTTTGACCTTTATTTAAGTCTTTTCACTTCCCAAATGCATTAACACAATTTTTGAGTAACAAGCAAACACAATGATAAGTGCAGGGACTTAACAAGAACTTTGTAGGCCCCTTAGCAACATACTGAAAGGGCCCCTGTTCCAATGATTCTTGAGAGAGACCTCTCCACAGCAGTTATTATTTGTATGCCCCATAATAGTCCCCAAGTTCATTTTCTGAACCATAGTAGTGTCTTAGATAATGTTATACCCCATAATAGTGCCCTAGTTTATTTTATGAACCATCGTAGTTCCCAAGATTACATTATATCACAATTGTAGGGCTTCCAGTATGCATTATGCCACACGATACCACCAATTCACAGTATGGCATACAATGTCCCCAGTTCATATTATGCCACATATTATACTATAGTGCCCCCTGTTCATACTGTGCCACATTAGAGTGCCCTACAGTTCAAATTATGCCACATTACAGTGGCCATTTACCATTATATCATCAACTACACCCTCCTCTCAGTGAAAACTGAATGTGACACAATTGAGGCTGGGCAATGGATCAGAACCAATTGCTAAGCAGGCAAATCTGGGAAAATGGTATGCAACTTTATAATTGGGTCCAGGCCTCCCAAAGGCACTGGACTCCATACCAGTGGCACCCCTTGTACCCACTATAGTTACGGCCATGGATAAGTAAAATATAACAGTTCATTAAAATCGTAAAATTAAACAGAATCTGCAACATCAGCACAGATGAGAACCATGTGCATATAAAAGTCAGACAAGAATATGCAAAAATATATATTTTTTATTTAGTAACCGTAAAATTGAATTACCTGCAATAAACTGCACTTCCCCAAAATTGCAACACATGCATTTGTAAACATCCTCTAATAACATTAACTTCAATTTGGAATCCACCTCCTTTTCCTTCGCCTCTATGAAGTTCTACCCAAATCTTTGCGGAATATATGATTGTTCCTAATTTAATATATCTCCCTTAAGTGTTGTTAGTACCAGACTTGAATTTGCAATATTTAGACACAGCGAAACTCCTGTTTCAGCCTGCTTCCATACTAATCTTCCACTTGATTTTTTAAGTGGAGAACCCAGGGGACTCATTTCTTGCTTGAAGTGATGGCATCAGTGGAACCTTTTGCCTCCTCACAGGCGTGGATAACATTGCAATGAAACATCTGTCACAAGCAGCTATCTTTCCCTCTCCTTTTATCTTGACTTTAGTTTCAGGACTCGTCAAAGGTCGATTTTCTTTCAGCAATTCCTTTGCCAATTTTTTATTTTTTTTTGCACCTCCATCTGTACACACGTCTTTTATGTGGTGATCATGCGTTGGCTACATTATCTGATGGCTGTAATGTGATGGGGACAAGCAATTTATGACTTGTGTCATGTTTTCAAGCTATTTCTGCCTTCGCTAGTGGGAGCTCAAGAGACTGGATAACTAACAGGTTTATATTGTCTCTTGTTATAGCGTGAACTATTTAAAGTGGGACAAACAGGACATAACTAAAACACGGATATACAAGGCAGACACACTGTAATAAATGCAAAAGTAAAATCAAAGAATTAAGATATCATATTACCTTGTATCATGCTTGCCTACCCTTCTGGAAGTTGCAGGAGACTCACAATTTTTTGGGTAGTCCCCTGCACCCCCAGTAGAACTGACAGACTTCCTGCATCCTGCCCGCAACCTAGTAAAGCAGGCAGAATGGAAAAATAATTGTTAATGGAGGGTCTGCGGCAGAGCTGGATTAAGGCTTCGGGGGGCCTGGGGTACTTAAGACAGGGGGGTCCTAAGATTTAAAATCAAAATCATGTGGGTTCCTACTAGCAGGTGCTGCTGACAAATGTACCCTCTACCGCCCCTGCAGCGGCATGTCTGTCGCCGGGCCTGCTGACCGAGCATAGAGGGCGAGTGTAGAGAGGGAAGGGTCGGGCGTAGCAAGCGGCCGTAGGTAGCGGGATGTCTCTGCGCGCAGGAAGTCTGTGCGGGCGGACGGCCGTAGAGAGCGGGCTGTCGGGCGTACAGTGTAGTCACAGTCAGGAATAGAACTGCACGCTCGGCAATGAGTCAGCTACAGTCGTGTGTGAGGGGGGTGCTGGACATTAGGGGGTGCCTGTGTGCACCCCCCCCCCGTGCGCACGCCTATGATAAATATGTCTATAATACATATATATATATATATATATTTATATTTATATATATATATATATATACACACAACAAACATATATATTCATATATATATATATATATATATACTGGTATCAACAGCCCGGCACTCTCTAGTATAAAAAGATATAGAATGCCCCGGTGCCCTCAGGATCAAATGCACACAACTTGAAGAAAAGGACTGCGGCACTCGGGGACGTTTTGAAAAATCACTGTATTAAGTGCAATACATCGTACATCGACGTTTCGGGGATTTTAACCCCTTCCTCAAGATGTGGTAGAGACACACACGCGTGTGTGTGTGTGTGTGTGTGTGTGTGTGTATGTGTATATATATATATTATATATACACACACATATTTATATATATATATATATATATATATATATATATAAAACCCAGAACATATTGTAATGCAGGCTTACGTTTTTTTATGTGCTTTTGCAGAGGTACAGGTAGCCAAGGAGTCCCCTGAGCGGGCTGAGAATGGGTGCTGGGCTTGCTGCTGCCTCCACGGAGTCCACGGGCGGCTGTCCGACTCCTCCCTCCTCCTTCCCTGCAGCCTGCGCGCCCAGCCAATGACTGAGCCGCAGGCTGATGTTCCTCACACTATTGGACAGCTGAGCCGTCGCTCAGCTGTCCTTCTATCACAGGCAGTGGAGCCGCCGCCGGGAGCCAGAGGCGCCAGGGACGGCTATCGCTGAGCTGCCCTGTCGCTGCGTGTGGCGCCGGCTCCCGGGAGCGCAGGGCAATACCGCAGATCGGATCTCTGTTCCGATCTGCGGTGGCGACGGGGGGCCCTTTGAAAAAAGGGGGCCCGGAGTACTTATCCCCGGGACCCCTTTCTTAATCCGGCTCTGGTCTGGGGGAGAGGTAAAATGAGACTGATTGCATCCTTTTAGCCCCACCCCCTCCCCATAGATCTGCGCATTGCGGCATTTAGCAGAAGTGGCGGCAGGGCTTTATGACATCAGCGCCTGCCCCTGCCCCCCAGAAGTGCCCAGCAGCGTCTCCTCTCCAGGAGAAAATCAGGTACTCTAAGTTTGCCTTGTGTAGGTTTATTTGAAGTTTTAAACTTTTTATTTACATTTTCATTGTAACAAAGCAAATGATTACCCATTACTGTGTGCTTTCTTCACCCCTTGCAGCTCACCTTAATACGCAGATAAAAGCAAATGTTGTTTTGGAGACTTAGGAGTGCAGACACATACATACAGTAATTCTGGCTAGCTAGTTTTGCTAAAGGACTTCATACCCTCCAAAATTTTACACATAAAAATCGGTACAAATTCGAAAAGTGCCGTGGCCATGGGTAAAGGGGGCGTGGTCACGCCCCTTTTCCTATACTTTTAATGGAAGTTTGGATAGCCAAAAATCGGCACAGACAATAAAAAAGGTACTGTACCTGGCAAAAAGGTACAGTTGGAGGGTATGCAGAGGCGGAACTACCATTGATGCAGCAGGTGCATTGCACCGGGGCCCCTGAGGACTAAGGGGCCCACTGCTAACCATACCAGCAATGAGTTATCCCCTGACACCCTTGCAGACCGTTTTGAGCAGTGTTGGATGAATCGACCGATGCAGAGAGCAGAATGGGTCCCACTGCCTGGGAGATCTGCCCCTTACCTTAGGTAGGCGGGGCTGACCTTGTATGTGCCGGACTGATAAAGGAGTCCTGCAACCTATAAGCGCTGACGATCTCAGCAGCATACTGCCTTTAATTAACCGAAAGCTGTACAAGTACCATGAAGTATACATCAGTTCTGATGCAAAAGGGTATGTTTGGAGAATTAGGGGTAATGCTGAGTTGGTCCAGATTACCTAGCATTGGTTCTAAGTATGCCAGGAAATAGCTGCATGAATCTGGTATTTCCAACCACTTATGTTAGGAGGAGGGAAACGGAGGTCTAACATAGGCTGAGGACAGCAAGGACGCATTTGCATTATCACAAACAGATGCAGATATACCTGTCAAAGCCATGTCAATTGTGGTGCTTTAGAGCTGGTGATTGACAGCTTAAACTAATAGACATTTCTTTCATTGTTTTTGCATATATTATGTGCAAGGCTGTAAATAGGGGTGTGGGAGGATACAAGACCAATGAGGTGGCATCATGCCCATGCCGCTCAGCCTGGAGATCCACGAGAAAGCTGCTTATTGTGGTCTCAGAATGCACCATGTAATGAGCTGCCTGGTCCCAGCCCTCTCTTCGTGACATCTTGACATGACGTGTGTGGTGGTGGTGGGGTGGGGGGGGAGGGGGGGGGGGCTTGGCGGAGGGGTTGGCCTACAGTAAAATGGTGCCTGCCTATATGATTTTGTAAACCCTTTTTTTCAGCAAGATCAATTTTCATACATGGGGAGGAGAGGTACAGTGTACCTGCTTTATTAAAGTGTTTTTTTTAATAATATTATGCAAATGTAGTAGCAAATGCACATTTCTCAGTCAATACAAATGTTTTAAAAACTTAGCTATAAGTGCATTTGATACGGCTGATATAAATGTGGAGCATATGCTACTGGCGCAAACCTGCAGACATCTTACAATTTTTGCAACTTTATCAAATTGCACAAAAACAGGTTCAGACACAACATTGGCCACTAAAGTCTGTGTACACATCAGCTTTCTTTGCTTCAGATGGACTGTGTTAGGCAGAGCCTGGGAGTCCATGTACTATACCTTTGGTGGCTTAATTAAGGTGAGATTAGTAAAATTCCGCAGAGAGGTCTGACGGGAGCTTAATGTTAAATGTTTCAAAGGAGAATCCTGATGCTGTAACATTAGCTACTTCACAGGAATAACCTGCCAGCAGAATAACCCAAAATACTGCAGACTGAAGAACTGAATCCCCCGAGCCCTAGAAAAGACAGAATAGCTGTCTAACACTGAGAAGCAAATAAATAATATAAGCAGACAAAGTGGTCCAAACCTGACATGCAGTTTTATTCTTTTGATGTTACTGGTAGGCAGCGGGTCTGCACTTACTGCAGCTCTCACAAAGAGAAAGCAGCAAATAATACCTAATCCACTTCTCGCAGGATTACTAGGTCTCTGCATTTCTCTAGTGTCACCCTCTTTTATCTCCAACTGAGGGTTGCAAGATTTTGTCTCCCTATATTTGGAACTTTTTGAGAAAGGATGTCAAATATCTCTGACTGCTGCTGCTTGCCAAGTAATAACAAACAGAAAGTACAGAGCAAACACAGCATAGGCTGCTCATAAATCGGAGGCCTTGCTTGTTGCTAGCGGTGCTAAAGGATTAACCAGCAAGTGTAATGACAGCCTCCTGCGGTTGCATAAGAACTGGAAAATAGTCTTGGCTGCCACTAGTGCTAATAAACAGTTGGACAGCCATTGACTGTTGTTACACTGGGGTCTATGTACAAGCCTTGGCGAGCGATAAAGTGGACGGAGATGATGCTTCATCGCTTGGAGAGTGATAAAATGGAGAGTGAAAAACCAGCCAATCAGCTTCTGTCATTTTTCAAACACAGCCTGTCACATGGCAGTTAGGAGCTGATTGGCTGCCACTTTTTCACTCTCCATGTTATCACTCTCCAAGCGATGATGCATCTAGCCAAAAGTACAAGCCAATCAGCTCCTAACTGCCATGTTACAGGCTGTGTTTGAAAAATTGTTGTTAGGAGCTGGTTGGTTGGTTGGTACTTTACCTCTCTCCAAGGCTTAGTAAATAAACCCCACTGGTTGTTAAGACTTCCTTAGCCACCCTATAGTGTGCACTATGCTGGAGTTTTGAACCAGTGCTGGAACAGTGGTCAGTACCCAAATTGTCAATGTAAGAATTTGTGGTAGCACTCAGGCTTATGATCGTTGTAACCACCAGAGAACTGGGTACTGGATTGTGTTACGCTGGGTACATACTGATATATTGGCCGTATGCTCGAACAACCGATATATTGGAGCAGGACAGCAGGCATATACAAATTATATGTCTGTAAACAACGTTGTTCACAGACACATTGCATCGCCTCTACTGCACAGCCGATGTCCGACATATCTGTAGATATATCGGTGCATCTGGCTGTGTACATAGGTTTGCTGCAAGCTGGCAGGGCATATTCAAATGCCCACCCAGCTCGATATCAGGATCGACATATGATGACTGAGAAACGTATATGCTTACCTGAAGTGTATATGCTCAGTCGGTATGAAGGCAGGCCGGCCGTCATGTTAGCGCAGTGTATACCCAGCAATAGAAAAAGGAGATCTGGGGCAATATGTAATAGCCTGCGATGTGCATGCTGTGCGTGAAGTTCTGCTAGTCTGTCCATATTTTTAAAGCGGCAATCATTTACACAGCTAAACCAAGTCGGTTTTGCCTTGTAAACTATAACCGCTTTAAAAATAGGGGCATGCTCTCAGAACAGCCTGCACATCACAGGTTATTACATATTGCCCCTGAAGGGTGAATTGTGATATTTACCAGAGGTCTGTGATCTTGTTTGTAGTAGATAACAGTGATCTGCAATGTGGATTTTCCTAGCCACAGGGGATTGGGCTGTTCATTATAGCTCTCTTCTTAATTATACGATAGCCGCCAGTGAAGGTTATCGCCGGTTATCGCCAGCAATCACAAGCAATAGAAACCACTGAAAGCATTCTGAAATGCTTCTACCTGGATGGGATGTAATGGAGTCCGAGTTCGCCCGACAAGCGGGATACCGGCCAAACTCGGACGTCTTTTTAAAGGGGCAGTCATTTACAAGACATGTAAGGAAAGGGAACCGGCTGCGCTGGATTTCAGAAAGATTAATTAATAATGGAGAGAGCCAATATGTCAATATAAAAAAGACAACCAATTTATTAAAACATGATAGACATTAAAAGTGTTTAAACTAAATAAAACAGATAGTTTTGCATAAGTAGTAACACTGTCCGGTGTCTCACAGTATCAGCACTGTGTGAACTTATGTAAAATTACAGCTGTAATATATATTGTGCTGAAGTCCATATTCCGTTCAAAGTGCTCAGTGATGATGCATAAAAATGCAAGGTGTAGAATTTCAATAGTAGATGATATAAAAGAGCCAGTGGGTCCGTTAATAATATATTATTACCTCTCCAGTGGGTTGGTCCATATACCGGGCGTCCCCGGACAGGGATCCTGCGTTACCCACACACGGCACTGTAGCGGAGAGGAGAGAAGGTGCTGTTCGGGAATCACCCGGCTTGAGCAGTGTGGTTGGCGACGGCTATTTGAAAGCTTTGGAGCCACTCGGAATCGGGGCGTCTGAAGGCACTGAGCTGGTATCACATGTGAGACACCTGAGCAAGGTGTACGGGAGGCGGGTCCTAGCGCGTTTCGTCACGCTCCACGTGACTTTTTCAAAGGTGATTTCCTTCCTCCAAGTTCCCCAGTATTTAACCGTAATAGGTCCGGGGGAGACAGCTGTCTTCACTTAATCTCCATTTAAAAACGAAAATTAATTGTAACCATATGGCTCTCTCCTAACAATACATGAAACATGTATCTATTTCGGACTTGACTTGCAAATACAGATACATAAAAAAATACATAAAAAATATATATATATATAAAAAATGAACAGCGATATTCGTTAAGGTATATATAAAATAACTAATAACGTGGTTGAAGGATAATATAATGCCAGGTCACAGGTGATGATTGACCAGGCATGGATCACTTCAATCTCATGTGTAGACTGAAGAAATTAACCCCTTGTGTGGGGCTTAGAACGCTACCAGAAAAAATATAATATAATATAACTTGCGTATTATATCTCAAATAGATATATGTCTCTAAATCCATATATCTAGCCTCTAAAGGGGGTACATTAATGCCCCTTAGAAATAGTAAAGAGGGGAGACATTTGTCTATATGGATAACATATAAAATACCAGCGGAATCATAGATTCAAAATAACTGTTATCAGCTAACGGACTGAAGTCGGAATTGAACTAGGTATCGTACGTTCTTACAATGGGTGAACATCACTCAACCCTATGCGCCACTGAGTGCGCACAGAATATATTGAGATGTCAGACGGTATCTATCAACTCTGTGTCTAAGAACCGAGTTATATCGGATCCATCAGTATATGCATAAACCAACATTAGACCATTGTTTTAACAGAAAAAAAAATATATATATATATAAAGTAAACAAATAAAAAAATAATAATAAATAAACTAATGAAAAACCAAAAATAAAAAATAAAAAATAATAAATAAATAATGAATAAGAAAAAAAACTAATACACTCCATATGCAGGAAATATGTATATGTATATGTACATTAACCAGTTTAATATGGTATGTCGTTACATGAAGTGTCTCCCACCTGAGATACTGTATTTTAATAATTTGAATGTATACTAAACATAAATAAAAATTGGAAACGGTGCAACTTTTGTCACTATTATTTATCATGATTGAGTAGTATCATTATACTGAGTCAAATTTTTCCACATATAGACCAGTAACGAGATACATATATATCATTTAAGATTGCACATCGCCAGAGTGTTATTGGACCGGAATATAAACCTAATACCTCAACATTAAGATGTTAAATCAAGATAATGATAATGAAAAAACAGTGACCAGTTAGATATAATGTGATTTAACGAATGGTGAAGTATAAATTATTAAACCCAGGTAGTGATGGAGTAAATTAATCAGAAAAAAGGAGAGGGACCGAACGATTTAAGGACAAAACTATGTCTAGATTAAGTGAGGTCAAATTCGATAGCTTCATTCAGTCCATCAGGGGTGAGTGTTCTCAGTCTATGGATCCAGTAGTTCTCCCTAAGGCATAACTTTCTGTATCTGTCTCCACCCCTTACTGTCGGTTTGATATACTCAATACCTATGAGCTGAATACCTTCTGGGTTTTTCTGATGTTTATCTGAGAAATGTCGGGAGACACTATGGAACACAAAGCCCTTCTGAATATTGCGTCTGTGCTCAAGAAATCTAATCCTTAGTTTACGTGTTGTCCTTCCAACATAAATTAAATTACATTTACAGATAAGTATATATATTACAAAAGAACTATTGCAGTTAATGTGTGAACAAATATCAAATTGACATAAATCTGAGGAAGAAAAGGTCTTAGAATTGTTCTGAATATAGGAGCATGTGAGGCATTGACTTGCGCCACATTTGAAACAACCTACTACTCTGGGTAACCATTGGGTATTATTCACAGAAGTTTTGGAATCCCCCAAATTTCTTTTATCTACGAATAAACTAGGGGCAAGAGATTGTTGAAGATTAGTAGATTTCTTAAATATAACTGACGGTATTTCTTTCAACTCAGATCTAAGTACCTGATCTGTGAGGAGAATAGGATAGTTTTTGCAAATGATGTTCCTAATTTTGGATGAGGAACAGTTAAATTGTGATAAAAAATGAGGTTGGTCTGATTGAAACTTTGGAGAATGATGTCTAGATAACAGTAGATCTTTTCTGTTAAGAGCATCAACTCTTTCACGTGCGGTTCTGATAATCCCCGCTGGATAGCCCCGATTCAAGAGTGAAGAGGAGAGTTCATCCGCTTGTGAGTGATAATCTACATCCTCACTACAGTTTCGTTTCATGCGTCTCAGTTGTCCAAATGGAATGTTGTTAAGCCATGGATTATAATGTGCACTGTTATAATGAATATAGTTGAGAGTATCAACATCCTTACGGAACGTTTTGGTTAAAATTCTCCCATCTACTATATTGAGTGAAATGTCGAGGAAGGAAATAGACGATTGGTGCGCAGTGCCAGTGAACCGTAAATTAAACTCATTATCATTTAGTAAATCAAGAAAAAGAGAAGAGAGGGAAATATCACCATCAAAAATAAAAAACAAGTCATCTATGTACCGGCCATAGTAGACGAGGTCCGCGCCAAAGCTCCGCCCCCAAACATGGATGAGCTCAAAGGCCCCCATGTATAGGTTGGCGAAGCTCGGCGCGAACCTCGTCCCCATGGCCGTCCCAAGCTTTTGTAAATAATAAGATTTATTGAAAATAAAGTAATTATGTGAAAGTATAAAGGCTATTGCATCAAGTATAAATTTCTGTAATTCATGGTCAATCGAATGTGTTTTCAAAAGGAAATCAGCAATCACAGATATGCCTTTGTGATGTGGGATGTTGGAATATAGTGCCTGTACGTCACAGGTCATAAAAAAGAATGTGTTTTTCCAATTAATGTTGGTCATAGCATTCAGAAAAAAAGTGGTGTCCTTAATATGTGAACGTAAAGAAGTGGCAAGTGGCTGTAAAAAATAATCAACAAAATGTGATAAATTAGAAGTGAGGGAACCCACACCAGAAATAATGGGACGACCAGGAGGTGCCGTGAGTGACTTATGGATCTTAGGTAAGTGATAATACGTGGGAGTGATAGGGTGAGAGGGAACTAAATATCTAAGTTCCTCCTTCGTGATAGTACCCTTCTCTAAGGCCTCCCTGACCATATTGGTTAATAGTCTATGAAAGTCCTGTGTGGGATTATCAGGTAACTTTACATAAGTGGTCCCATCATTCAACTGACGGTAAGCTTCAGTTAAATAGTCTTCGGTGTTCTGGATGACAATACCCCCCCCCTTGTCTGCGGGCTTGATGACAAGGGAGGGGTCACCGGCAAGTTTCTGCAAGGCTGTTCTCTCCTGGACAGAAAGATTATGTCTGTACTTAAATTTCTTTCGTTCACGCTGGCACAGGTTATTAAAATCGTCCAGTGTCTTTCTGTAAAAAATATCAATAGGGGGACTCTTATAATGCTGGGGAAAGAATTGAGATTTGTTCCTAAATTTAAGGAAACGATCATTGGCACGTTCATG
Source organism: Pseudophryne corroboree (assembly GCF_028390025.1). Classification (NCBI taxonomy): domain Eukaryota; kingdom Metazoa; phylum Chordata; class Amphibia; order Anura; family Myobatrachidae; genus Pseudophryne; species Pseudophryne corroboree. The sequence goes on along the minus strand of NC_086445.1, from coordinate 197,481,991 downwards.
ATTATAAATCTGTATCGTGGGTGTAGAAGAATTATTCTCAAGAAGTAAGGATTCTAACATATCGAGGCTGGTTCTATCCTGATCATCTAATATAATCGGTAAACCATCCTGGTTGTGTTTCTTAAGGTTCTTTGTGGCAAAGTATCTTTTGCGTGTTAATGTACGCACATATGAATTGAGTTCCACAAATAAGTTAAAGAAGGCTGGTGGTTTGGAAGGGGCATACATGGTTATACCTTGTAAATGACTGCCCCTTTAAAAAAAAAGTCAGAGTTTGGCCGACATTTTGCACGATGGCCGAACTCAGACTCCATTACATCTCGCCCCATCTGTGGATGTCCACAGGAGAAAAATACTATGTTATTCAAATAATGGGTTCTTTTATTATTTGTTATTTTTTTATCATGTTAAAAACTTTATTTTGAAATTGTTCTCAAATCTGTAACTGGAAGCCTGAGTGTGGACTTCAATCCTGGTGTGCCTGCGGGAGATGCTGAGCCGATAAGCATGAGCTCCCTGATAGCTAACTGGCCAGTGTCATTGGGTTTACGTAAAGAAGATTTGGCGTACTGTAGCTAGATGATAGAAAATCTCCTTTTCAGGGGGATCTCAATAATTGTTGCCTATTGACATTAATATATGCCAGTCTTTTGCTACATTAGGGGGACAAGACATAACCTAGGCAGGGGTATCCAAAGTCGACAACTCCTAAAACACATCTTAGTAACTGCGCTAATTAAGGGGTAAATTTGCGAAGATGGAAGTTCTATTTAAGATGGGATGTTGCCCATAGCAACCAATCAGACTCTAGTTCCCATTTTTCTAGCACCTTCTAGAAGATAATACCTGGAATCTGATTGGTTGCTAAGGACAACATCCTAATTTAAATAGAACTCCCATCTTAGTAAATTTACCCCTTAGAATATTAAAGAATGTTCCACTACTTGTTATAATGGTTGCAAAATATTCTCAGACAGAAAAAGAGGCCACCATACCACTATAGAGGTTGTTTATTCATGCGCCTAAAAGCAAAAGGTAATGTGCAACTTAAAATTCCATCCCTGTCATCAAGACGACATGCCAGGACCACTAGAGGACCATTATCCAAGGGAGCAATGTCAATATGCTTACTCAGACTTATGTTTTAGTCTTTCTGCTTGAAGGGCAAACACCAACCTCAGCTGTCTCTTCATTCGCAATAAACATCACATTTACACATGGACAAACTGAGTGCAAATGTGCCCAATCAATAATACAGAGCAATCCACAATTCCAGCTTTCTACGCAGGATTTCATGTTTTAGTTGTCACCTTTGTTCAAGACAATAAACACACATTTACATAAATCTATAATGATCACTTTCCATTTACTAAGCTGCCTTGATGTATAATCTGAAAATACAGATGACAGTAAAAATGTCACAACAACATGGGCAGAGCTGTATTCAAGATGCAGAGAAATGATCTCCATCTACTACAGTATAAACGCCACACAATAGGGTCTAATAGGCATTAGGCCTGGGTTTCTCTCACCACTTAAGGTGCCTAAACACGAAGCGACTTGTACAGTCGATTCGACGGAGCGTCAGAGGGCTGATATATCGGGCGGTCCTCACACACGTGGCGATCCGGTGCCTGACTACGCTTAGCACTGCATGGGATTGTCCGCCTGCATCGCTGATCATTTGAACATGCTGAAAGATCAGAGATGCAGGTGGACGACCCCACAGGTGCGTGCAATGGACGACACACTGAACGATATGGCAGCTACATTGTTCAAATTCGTCGGATCGGCAGCTATATCGCGCCGTGTGGGGGCACCCTTACAGTAGTCCTACTGCTATGACTTATCAATAATATGTCACCATGGAGCTGTGTCAGCAATATATGCCAGCAGGGTAAAATCACAAAAAGCCAAAATCGCAAGCACACACAGACAATATCGCATAGTCCATATCGCATAGTCAAAATCGCACATAAGTCAATAACTCACTGTGTGTATGCACTTTTAGAGGTAACACATTGCCAGGCCAGTCTCTAGGCACATGCCATAAGTGATCAGGCATCCGGAGAGGGTGCAAACATAAGAAGGGTTTTTTGTTAAATAGGTGGTTTTGCTAAGGAGAGGGCTACTGCCAGCCATAGCCTCTGAGCCTCTTGGCTTTAACTCATACTTACCTACTTTGAATGTCTCCTCTCTGGGAGAAGCCCGGAGAGGAGATGCTGCAGGAGACTTCAGGGGGCGGGCTGTGACATCATCAAGCCCCGCCCCCCACATCAAGAAAATGCAGTGATTCGCGGATTCGTGGGAAGGGGGTGGGGCTAAAATGATGGGATTCGCGTCATTTTAACCCTTTCCCCACTCCACCGACCTGCGAACTAAGGAGAGTATCTCTCCATCCTGCCCACATCACTAGGGTACGAGCAGGATGCGGGAGACTTGCCTACTCTTCCGGGGGTGCTGGGGGCTACCCAAAAAAACGGGAGCCTCCCGCAGCTTCTGGGAGAGTAGGTAAGTATGCTTTAACTTCACATGTAGAGAAATGTAGCCATACTATAAGGAAATTCCTTCTCTTATCGTTTCAGGGGGGTAATTGAGACCTGATCGCAGCAGCAAATTTGTTAGCAGTTGGGCACTGCAGGGGGGGGGGGGGGGCAGAAATAACATGTGCAGAGAGAATTAGATTTGGGTTGGGTGTGTTCAAACAAATCTAAATTGCAGTGTAAAAATAAAGCAGGCAGTATTTATTCTGCATAGAAACCAAAATAATCCACCCAAATCTAACTCTCTGCAAATGTTATATCTGCCACGCCTGCAGTGCACATGGTTTTGCCCAACTGCTAACAAATTTGCTGCTACAATCAGGTCTGAAGTACCCCCAAGGTCCATTTACCCTACAGTGTAACAAAAAGGAGATTTATGGTAAGAACTTACCTTTGTTAAATCTCTTTCTGCGAGGTACACTGGATTCCACAGGGAATAACATCGGGGTGTAGAGTTGGATCTTGATCCGAGGCACCAACAGGCTAAAAGCTTTGACTGTTACCAGGATGCATAGCGCAACCTCCTCTATATCTCCGCCTCCACACACTGGAGCTCAGTTTTGTTAACCAGTCCAATGCAGTAGCAGCTAAGAGAGACGACAACCGTTAGTAGCCACATACACTTACATTCTCACGACAGGAGAAGGTACCAGCGGCTAATGCCATATAAACCCAAAGAAGCTAAGTGCGTCAGGGTGGGTGCCCTGTGGAATCCAGTGTACCTCACAGAAAGAGATTTAACAAAGGTAAGCTCTTACCATAAATCTCCTTTTCTGCAGTGGGGTACACTGGTATTCCACAGGGAATAACATCGGGGATGTCCTAAAGCAGTTCCTCATGGGAGGGGACGCACTGTAGCGGGCACAAGAACCCAGCGTCTAAAGGAGGTATCCTGGGAGGCGGAAGTATCGAAGGCATAGAAACTTATGAACGTGTTCACTGAGGACCACGTAGCCGCCTTGCACAATTTTTCAAGGGTCGCACCACGGTGGGCCGCCCAAGAAGGTCCAACAGACCGAGTAGAATGGGCTTTAATGGTAGCAAGAGCTGGAAGTCCAGCCTGTACATAAGCATGTGCAATCACCATTGTAATCCATCTGGCCAAGGTCTGATTATTAGCAGGCCAGCCATGTTTGTGAAAACCAAACAGAACAAAGAGAGAATCAGATCTCCCAAGCGAAGCTGTTCTCTTCACATAAATATGGAGAGCCCGTACCACATCCAAAGACCTCTCTTTGGAGGATAAACCTGGAAAGGTAAAGGCCGAAACCACAATCTCTTGGTTAAGGTGGAAAGATGACACCACCTTAGGCAGATAACCAGGGTGTGTTCTAAGACCTGCCCGGTCACGGTGAAAAATCAGAAAAGATGACCGACAGGATAAAGCACCCAAGTCTGAAACCCGTCTAGCAGAAGCAATAGCCAGCAAAAACAAGACTTTAAGAGTAAGCCACTTAATGTCCACAGTCTCAAGAGGTTCGAAAGGAGACTCTTGGAGGGCATCCAGGACAACCGGCAAATCCCAAGGAGCCACAGGGGGAACATAGGGAGGTTGAATCCGTAAAACACCCTGGGGTAAATTTACTAACATTCGTAATTTTCGGAAAAGGGTCAAAGTTCAATCACGAATGACATCGAAAGTGTAAAACTGCAACTTTTTGAATTTATTACGCCTAATTTACTAAGCTGTCGTATTCGGATTTTTCATTTGTTCCGATGTCGATGTCATTCGTGTTTTTTTCCCATTTTTTACGGCAGTGATTAGCAAAACACTGCCGACTTTATCACAATGAATCTCGGCCGGATCTGTGTGATCCGTGCTGGGGTTCATTTTTTTTTTTTTTTTAAATAAACACTGTAAAACTTAAAAAAAAATTGCGTGGGGTCCCCCCTCCTAAGCATAACCAGCCTCGGGCTCTTTGAGCCGATCCTGGTTGCAGAAATATGGGAAAAAAAATGACAGGGGTTCCCCCATATTTAAGCAACCAGCATCGGGCTCTGCGCCTGGTCCTGGTTCCAAAAATACGGGGGACAAAAAGAGTAGGGGTCCCCCGTATTTTTAAAACCAGCACCGGGCTCCACTAGCTGGACAGATAATGCCACAGCCGGGGGTCACTTTTATATAGTGCCCTGCGGCCGTGGCATCAAAAATCCAACTAGTCACCCCTGGCCGGGGTACCCTGGGGGAGTGGGGACCCCTTCAATCAAGGGGTCCCCCCCCAGCCACCCAAGGGCCAGGGGTGAAGCCCGAGGCTGTCCCCCCCCATCCAATGGGCTGCGGATGGGGAGGCTGATAGCCTTTTGTGATAATGAAAAGATATTGTTTTTAGTAGCAGTACTACAAGGCCCAGCAAGCCTCCCCCGCATGCTGGTACTTGGAGAACCACAAGTACCAGCATGCGGCGGAAAAACGGGCCCGCTGGTACCTGTAGTACTATTACTAAAAAAATACCCAAAAAAAGACAAGACACACACACCGTGAAAGTAAAGATTTATTACATACATCCACACAAACATACATACATACTTACCTTATGTTCACACGAGGGTCTGTCCTCTTCTCCAGTAGAATCCAAGGGGTACCTGTTGAATAAATTCTACTCACCAGATCCCGGGTCCCAGGGTCCTCGGGGCAACCATTTGTAATCCAGGTACTTCCTTTCCCCGAATGCCAGAAACCCACTCTGACTTCTGTCTAAGTGGGTTTCTTCAGCCAATCAGGGAGCGCCACGTTGTAGCACTCTCCTGATCGGCTGTGTGCTCTTGTACTGAGTGACAGGCGGCACACGGCAGTGTTACAATGTAGCGCCTATGCGCTCCATTGTAACCAATGGTGGGAACTTTCTGCTCAGCGGTGACGTCACTTTAGGTCAACCGCAGGGCAGAAAGTTCCCACCATTGGTTACAATGGAGCGCATAGGCGCTACATTGTAACACTGCCGTGTGCCGCCTGTCATACAGTACAGGAGCACACAGCCGATCAGGAGGGTGCTACAACGTAGCGCTCCCTGATTGGCTGAAGAAACCCACTTAGACATCAGTCAGAGTGGGTTTCTGGCATTCGGGGAAAGGAGTCCCATGTGAAAACATGGGGCCCCTTTCAGTGCGTGGCTCGGCTCTCCGTTTTGTTATTTTATTCAAGTACCTGGATTACAAATGGTTGCCCCGCGGACCCTGGGACCCTGGATCTGGTGAGTAGAATTTATTCAACAGGTACCCCTTGGATTCTACTGGAGAAGAGGACCGACCTGCGTGTGAACATAAGGTAAGTATGTATGTATGTTTGTGTGCATGTATGTAATAAATCTTTACTTTCACGGTGTGTGTGTCTTGTCTTTTTTTGGGTATTTTTTTAGTAATAGTACTACAGGTACCAGCGGGCCAGTTTTTTCGCCGCATGCTGGTACTTGTGGTTCTCCAAGTACCAGCATGCGGGGGAGGCTTGCTGGGCCTTGTAGTACTGCTACTAAAAACAATATCTTTTCATTATCACAAAAGGCTATCAGCCCCCCCATCCGCAGCCCATTGGATGGGGGGGGACAGCCTCGGGCTTCACCCCTGGCCCTTGGGTGGCTGGGGGGGGGGACCCCTTGATTGAAGGGGTCCCCACTCCCCCAGGGTACCCCGGCCAGGGGTGACTAGTTGGATATTTGATGCCACGGCCGCAGGGCACTATATAAAAGTGACCCCCGGCTGTGGCATTATCTGTCCAGCTAGTGGAGCCCGGTGCTGGTTTTAAAAATACGGGGGACCCCTACTCTTTTTGTCCCCCGTATTTTTGGAACCAGGACCAGGCGCAGAGCCCGATGCTGGTTGCTTAAATATGGGGGAACCCCTGTCAATTTTTTTCCCATATTTCTGCAACCAGGATCGGCTCAAAGAGCCTGAGGCTGGTTATGCTTAGGAGGGGGGACCCCACGCAATTTTTTTTGAGAAAATAATCACTTTCCCACCCCTTCCCACTGATATACATGCACGGATCTCATGGATCCGTGCATGCCTATCCAATCACGAATAAAAAACGCAGGTCTGTTTTTTTTAAGCACTTTTTTACGAGTTGTAATTTTTCACGGCAGTGTTTTTTTTTTTTTTGCTTTGCACTTCTTAGTAAATGACCGAGATTCATACTTAAACAGCCGCGTTTTGACCGATGGTGTATTCATTCGTGATTTTTTTCCTAGGACTTCCAAATATTACGAATGCCCTCATCACTGCCGTGATTTGAGTTTAGTAAATTACCGAGATGACACTTTGATGAAAAAACAGCATCTCGGTCAAAATCGGGACCTTAGTAAATTTACCCCCCTGAGTGAATGTATGCACATCAGGCAGAGTTGCAATTTTTCTCTGAAACCATATCGACAAGGCATAAATATGAACCTTGAGGGAGGCTAGACGAAGGCCTAAGTCCAGGCCCTGTTGCAGAAAAGCCAAAAGTTTGGCGGTACTGAACTTGAATGCATCATAATTCTTAGCAGCACACCATGTGAAGTAGGAATTCCAGACCCTATAATAAATCCGAGCAGAAGCCGGTTTACGGGCCTTCAACATAGTTTGAATGACCCCCTCAGAAAACCCTTTGGCCCTCAGTACTGAAGCTTCAAGAGCCACGCCATCAAAGCCAGCCGGGCCAGATCCTGATAGACACAAGGGCCCTGAATGAGGAGGTCTGAGCGCTGCGGAAGTAGAAGAGGACGTTCTATCGAGAGACCCTGCAGGTCTGAGAACCATTGCCATCTGGGTCACGCCGGAGCGATTAGAAGTAATATTCCTCTTTCTTGCTTGAACTTCCTTATTACCCTGGGCAGTAGTGACACCGAAGGGAAAGCGTACAGCAGCCAAAAGTTCCATGGAATTGCCAATGCGTCCACAAACACTGCTTGAGGATCCCTTGTCCTTGCTCCGAAGACCGGAACTTTGTGATTGTGTCAAGATGCCATCAGGTCTACATCTGGTAGGCCCCACTTGTCCACTAGGAGTTGAAAGACTTTTGGATGAAGGCCCCACTCTCCGGCGTGTACGTCCTGACAACTGAGGAAGTCCGCTTCCCAGTTGAGGACTCCCGGAATGAACACTGCCGATATGGCTGGTAGATGGCGTTCCGCCCACTGAATTATCCTTGACACTGCCCTCATTGCCATGCGGCTTCAAGTGCCGCCTTGATGATTTATGTATGCCACTATGGTGGCGTTGTCTGACTGTACTTGAACAGGCCTGTTCTGTACCAGAGGCAGGGCTAGCGTCAATGCATTGAACACTGCCCACAATTCCAGCATGTTTATCGGGAGGAGAGATTCCTCCTTGGTCCACCGACCCTGAAGAGAGTGTTGCTCCAACACCGCGCCCCAACCCACAGACTGGCATCCGTTGTCAGAATGACCCAGTTGGAGATCCAGAAGGGACGACCCCTGCTCAATTGTTGGTCCTGTAGCCACCAGGTCAGTGACAGACGAACCTCCGGAGTTAAGGAAATCATGTGAGTCCTGATCCAGTGAGGCAGACCATCCCATTTGGTAAGAATTAACCTCTGGAGAGGGCGGAAGTGAAATTGAGCGTACTCTACCATGTCAAAAGCCGACACCATGAGGCCCAGTACTTGCATCGCCGAGTGTATCGACACACGTGGGCGGAATAAGAAGTGTCTTATTTTGTCCTGAAGTTTCAGGACCTTCTCTGGAGACAAAAACAACCGCTGGTTGTATGTGTCCAACAATGCCCCCAGGTGCACCATGCTCTGAGCAGGGACCAAGGAGGATTTCTTCCAGTTGATGAGCCACCCGTGGGCTTGCAGGAATTGTACCGTCAGTTCTAGATGACTAAGGAGAACCTCTGGTGAGGTCACCAGGATCAACAAGTCATCCAGATACGGCAGGATCCTGATACCCTGACGGTGGAGGAGAGCCATCATGACCGCCATGACCTTGGTGAAAATTCGTGGAGCCGTGGTCAGACCAAAAGACAAGGACTGAAAGTGAAAATGTAGGTTGCCAATAGCAAACCTCAGGTATTGCTGATGCGACACAGCAATAGGAATATGCAGGTAAGCATCCTGTAAGTCCAGGGATACCATATAGTCCTTGGGCTTGAACGCCAGAACAATAGAGCGAAGCATTTCCATACGGAATTTGGAAACTTTCACAAATTTGTTCAAAGACTTGAGGTTGAGAATGGGCCGAGAGGACCCATTCAGTTTCGGGACCAGGAACAGCGTTGAATAGTACCCCCTGCTTCTCTGAGCCAGAGGAACCGGCACTATCCAGGAGAGACTGTACCACCAAATGGAGAGTTTTTGCTTTTACCTGATCCGAAGGGATGCTTGTTGAGCAAAACTGGTGAGGGGGACGTTTCTTGAACGAGAAGGCGTAGCTGAAGAATCAGCCTGATAGCATCCAAAAGGTCAGGAACATCCACTTGTGTCAGAGATTCCCCATCAGAAGCATCTGCATCAGTGTCTGAAGGGTCAGTGTAAGCGCCATCTTCATCGGATGAATTATCCGAAACATGTGTGGATTGTGAGGAAGTAATGTCCCGTTTAGATGACCCCTTGGTCTTAGGCGGGCAAGGGTTAGGATTTTCCTTAGTCAGCGACTGATTTAATTGCTGTAACTGAGAGGACAGAGTATCCTCCCATGGTGGATTAACTGCAGGGACAATATGTGGCTGTAATGGCACAGGAGGTCCCATAGGGGGCGCAAGTCTAGTTACTAGCGTAGTCCGTAAATTAGAGAAAGCAGCTCAAGGTGGGCCTTGATTTGCCCCCGTTGCTGCAGACTGACTGTGGGGTATAGAACCCCCAGTACCTGAACCCTCAGCTGCTATGTTATCCTCTGGGTAATCCGTGGCGTCAGCACTGCACGGAGCAGGATCAGCCATGGAGCTACCACCCTGTTTAGCAGACATTATTTGTAAGCATAACCTTAGGGCAGGCATTCCCAACCACGGTCCTCAAGGCACACCAACAGTGCAGGTTTTAGTGATATCCAGGCTCCAGCACAGGTGACTTAATTAGTAGCTCAGTTATTTTGATTTAACCATCTGTGCTGCAGCCTGGATATCACTAAAACCTGCACTGTTGGTGTGCCTTGAGGACCGCGGTTGAAAATGCCTGCCTTAGGGTGTAATAGTACAATTTGAGCAGACAAATTACCTGACAACAGAAAAACCCTGTATAGTGTGACTGCAAGCAGAGCACAAACAGACGATTTAAAAGGTATGTGGTGACTGTAAAACACAGAGAAAAATAGCAAATAAGTATATCCTGTGAAACACTATATTATATGAGAAGCCTGATGCGCTTAACCCCTTCAGGGTACAGAATATAGTGATAGCAATATGTGTGCGATACACGGAATAGAGATCACGCAACAGCTATAGGCACACACACAGTCACATGTACAATGATGCAGAAATTATTACAAACAACAATAAAACTGTACTGGACTAGCAATACTAAGTACTGTACTACCAAGTAAAGCTATTTAGGCATATAGATATGACAATGCACAGTAAAGACTGGATGTATATCACAGGGTACTTGTACTAAATAACCCTGTAGCAATGCACTTGTTCTTAACTAACACTGTCTAAATGACATGTAGAATACTTAAGTGTCCTGTAAATGCACAACGCTGATGATGCAGGCAGCATTACAGAGGAGACATTGCCAAGCAGTCCCAGAATCAGCTTAGCATGTGTGTAATGGTGCCCAAACGCTGACAGGGAGTGAGGGAGACAGAGAGATGCAGCTCCAGGGCGGGAACATTTGCAGTAAATGGCGCCTGGGGCTGGGGGAGGGGCTATCCCCTTGCTGGACTTCACCACCGGTTACTGCAGGGCTTATTGAAATGGATTTTTATGGAATCCAACCTGTGCCCCTTGCCCTGGTGGTCTAGTGGGGTCCCTGTACGGCCACAGTGTCCACGCCAGCGCGCCTGGCCCATCTCCTAGAGACCGCGCCGGATCACGGTTGTCAGCGTGTCCCGCCTGGGGGACCCTCTAACCTCCTCCCTATGATGCGGTCACGCAATCCTGGAGAGCAGTGGCAAGTGTGTGTGTGCCCTGAAGAAAACCGGAGCCCTCCGGAGAGCAGTGGCAAGTGTGTGTGTGCCCTGAAGAAAACCGGAGCCCTCCGCTGTAAGTACCCGGCAACCAGGGCGTGGGAGTATACAGCGCCACTGGGGGAGGTGAGGGCGGCCTTTGAAGTCTTCAATCTTCTGAAAAGCTCTTTTCAGGGCTGCCTAGCGCAGCCCTCCCTGTTAGCTGCCTGCACTGCAGGCACCAACTTACAAACTGAGCTCCAGTGCCTGGAGGCGGAGATATAGAGGAGGCGGCGGTATGCATCCTGGGAACAGTCAAAGCTTTTAGCCTGTTGGTGCCTCGGATCAAGATTCAACTCTACACCCCGATGTTATTCCCTGTGGAATACCAGTGTACCCCACTGCAGAAATCTCACTTTTATTAAATTCAGAGTTGCTTACTCTCCCAGAATCCCCAGGAGACCTACCTGATACAAGGTGGGTGAAAACTGAAAATATGACATAAATGCATAATCAAGCCTTGCTCACCTCAGATAATAGAGTGGCAGGGTCATGTGATGTAACCTGCGTTATCACAACGCTGTCACTCAGGCTTTGCTGAAGTAGATGGAAAAATATGGCCAACCCACTTGAATATGTGAATTTCATTCAGGACAAGGGGTGTACAACTGGTGTCGCCATCCTGGGCGCAAGGCCAGCGGGGCAGCATGGTAGCTAACTTTGACGGCAGCCTTTTACAGCTTGCGTTGTGCCTGAAGAGCCTGTCTGATGTTCTCTCTAGTGATCAGTCTATGGCTGCTGCTATAGTAGTACCAATAGGATGCAGCCTATGGTTAGCTAATATGACTCAGCCACGGACTAATCACTTTAGTGAGCTATAGGGAGTTAGAAGAGTGCAGACCAGAGAAGTCTAGCCCAGATCTTGGAAAATTACAACTTTGCTTAAAATGCGCCTGTCACCTGCACACAGTGTAGCGAGCCATTCGTGGACTCAGCCAGTGTTCACGAAAACTCAGCTCATCCAGCACATACCAGTCCTTCTTGAGTATTTGACAAAATACCTCAGAAGTTACAGGTATCCTGTGAATGTATGCTTTGTACTCTTATAAACACTGGTTGAGCCCACAAAATGACTGTGTGTAGGTGACATATGCATTATACATGAAAACTGTCAAAATTATTACAATTCAACTCGGCAGGTATATTAACTTTCTATGGGCAGCTTTATGTGGTAAAACGTGCAATGTATATTTTTCTCTGTGGAGTACTCAGTTGTTATTTTAATATACAATTATTCTTTGCTCTTTTTCTTTTTCATGACTGTATCTTTCTTTTCATTCTAGTGCCAAAACTGTTTCCAATACTAGTCCTTGGTAAGCAGCCCATATCTTAGATATCTCTATTAGTACAAATAGCTTGGTGAAAATAACAATCAGACACACCCACGTTTCTGCTCCAATATGTGCTGTTTGCGGTTAGCAAGAAGCATAGGGGGTCATTCCGAGATGATCATAGCTGTGCTAAATTTAGCACAGCTTCGATCATTCACACTGACATGCGGGGGGACGCCCAGCACAGGGCTATCTCGCCCCGCATGTCAGTGCCCCCACCCACCCCCGGCAGAAGTGCAAAGGCATCGCACAGCGGCGATGCCTTTGCACTTCAATAGTAGCTCCCGACAAGCGCAGCTTTAGCGTGCTGGCTGGGAGCTACTCATCGCTCCCCAGCCCGCAGCGGCTGCGTGTGACGTCGCGCAGCCGCTGCGGCCCGCCCCCCCCCCTTCGGTCCGGCCACGCCTGCGTTGGCCGGACCGCGCCCACAACACGGCGGCCAAACGGCGCCGTTCCGCCACACACACCCCACACCCCGCCCAGCGACCGCCTCTGCCTGTCAATCAGGCAGAGGCGATCGTAGCGGCCCGAAGGCCTTCGGCCGTCTGGCATGCGTCGGCGCCTGATCGCACCGATGCGATAAACTGCAGTGTGCGATCGGGTCAGAATGACCCCCATAGCCTGCACGTCTTCAGCTCTGCAACATGTTCCGATTCGTGACGATGGTACCGCTGTACCAGCAATTATATACCGTTGGACGGAAATTATGCAACAGCAATTAGGCATCCCTATGATCAGGTTAGCTTCTGCCCATATTCGCATATACAGGCTGAGTATCCCATATCCAAATATTCAGAAATACAGAATATTCTGAAATACTGAATTTTTTGAGTGAGACTGAATTGTCGACCATTCATACCGGAACCATGGGACCCAAGTCTAAGCACAGAATGCATTTATGTTTCATATACAGTACACACAGCCTGAAGGTCATTTAATACAGTATTTTTAATAACTTTGTGTATTAAACAAAGTTTGTGTACATTGAGCCACCAGAAAACAAAGGTTTCATTATCTCACTCTCACTCAAAAAATTCTGTATTTCAGAATAGTCCGTATTTCTGAATATTTGGATATGGGATACTCAACCTGTGGTTCCGGTATGAATGGTCGACAATGTTAAGGTCAACAGTCATTAGGTCGACCACTATTGGTCAATAGTGACATGGTCGACATGGACAAATGGTCGACACATGAAAATGGTCAACACATGAAAAGGTCGACATGGATTTTTGAACTGTTTTTGGTGTCATTTTTTCTGTAACATGAATAGGAACCCCAATTAGCGTACCGCGTCCCCTTGCGAGCGGGGAAGGTGCCTTGCTCCGTTACCGCTGGCTCGGCATAGGTTATTATTCCCAATCGTAGTCCACATGGATGGTATGAAAAAGTTAAAAATAGTTTTTTTTTTAAAAGCCATGTCGACCTTTCCACGTGTCGACCATTTCCATGCGTCGACCATTTGTCCATGTCGACTATGTTACTGTCGACCAATAGTGGTCGACCTAATGAGTGTCGACCTTAACATTGCTGACCATGTGAACGGATACCATTTTCGAATGGCGTCTCAGTGACACTGGATCTCGGGTCTCCAGCCTGTTTTGTATGCTGTGCCACTTCTAACTTGAAATCTGCTTCCTTCTTACAGTGTCTTATTTGAAATAGTTGAAGAAGCTTTAAGTAGGCTGAACTGCTGCCAGCTGCTCACTGAATGAGAACACTCGGTCATGTTGCCATACAACATAAACTGGTCAATAAATGCCATTTGTGACGGTGTGGCTCTGTGTGTCTACTGGTAGGATTCTGTTTTCCACAAAGTGATGCACTGTAGGGCAGGTAATTCGGTAATTCAGTGCGTGCATTTCTCAGTCTGCCTTGCTTTGTGCAGTAGCTTATGACATAGTGCTCGGGAGGCTTGTCTCATCGTCCTGCCGGGAGATTCAGCTATGAAGCTTACCGTTTGATTTAAGCATGCTGACTAGAAGCGCTGCTTGCTGATTTCAGACATTTTAGCTTGGGGAGGAATCTGACAGGGTCATTCCACAGAAATGCATGAATTAAGCCCTTCTAAACTGAACAGCTTTCATCGCCCTGTTGGATATAATATGTTATTCCATGTGTCTTTGATTTTGTTTCTGTAAATACATAGTAGTATTTGCAGAATATCAGCACATACATGTCTTGCATAAATTAGAGGTTATTTACTAACATGGTTGCAATGTTAAACAGTACATTAACCAAATAGATATTATTCAGACATTTGCTCTCATTAGTCTGTCACTAATCTTATATATACTATACTGATGGAGCTATAATAATTGCAGATTGGTTTGCAATAAGTTATTGTCGTAGTCCCAAACTTTCTTAAATCATGGCCCAAACTTTCTTAAATGACCATCATAGTCTGCATGCTTTAACTTTCTTAAATACCCTACAGTATCAGAATTCTTTTCACGGCACACCTAGGCCAAAAGTTTCTTATTGAGAAATTCTGAAAAAAATATTAAATTAAATAAATTGAGCCTACCTGTCACCCGTCGGTTAGTTATGTGAGTGTGGACTGGGTGCGCTTCTGTTTGTCCAAATATTTTATGATTGGCAGCCACCAGCACTGGTTTTGCCTAGCACAGGAGTTGGGAATCTGCGGATCTCCAGATGTTGTTGAAGTACACATCCTAGCATGCCCTGCAACAGTTTTAGCATGACCAAAGAGCAAAACTGTAGCAGGGCATGCTGGTATGTGTAGTTCATTAACAGCTGGAGGGCCAAAGGTTCCCCACCCCTCGCATAACGCATGAGCCATAAATAAATCGATTTGGTCCTGGACTACCAACTCGTGGCACTCCTACTAGTGCCCCACAGTGCCCACTTTGGGAATCACTGAGTTACTGATTGCACTTATGTTAGTAAATAACTCACAATTTTTATAAAGACGGCAACACAAGGGTCAATCCAACTGGCCTGTTCGTGAACAAGGTCATTGTCCAGATAGGCAACCGCAGTTTGACCACTTTGGCCGAGCAACTGGATCCTGTTAATCCAGTTAGAAGGTGACCACAAACATCGGTTGATAGCCATCATCATTCAACAGGATTGACCCCCAATTATGCAAGATAATGAGCTGACTAATCCCTACCGGACAATTAGCAAGCATCCTGATCATATTGGGGCAATGCACTGTGATATCAAGCTATCTGGCCCAAGCAAAGCATCATGCATGGTAGTGTATCTTTAGCAAAACTTGAGATACTGTCTTGCAAAAAAAATAAAACAAAGATACAAAGTATTTGACTCAACAAGTAGATGCAAACACTATTAGACTTGATCATACAGTACATGGTTTACAGGGGTGCTATTAGTGCCACCACACCGGGCCCTCCCATAGGCCTTTTTTGTTTTCATAAACACTGAAATCACAGTATCAGCAAGACTGAACTGGCAGCAAGTACTGTGATTATGATGTTCATCTCCTGCCAGACAGCCAGAGGTACAAATCACACAACTACAAACTGCACATAAAAGCTACAGGAGAAGATATGAGGCAGGCGTGACCCAGAGGCTAGAGAGGGTACTACTCATCAGAGCATACAGTATAGAGGCTCCAGTGGCGGTTCTTGCCACGGGCAAGCAGGACTTTTGCCCGGGGCGCCGCCTTCCGGAGGGCGCTGGCGCCATCCGGAGGGCGCCGCACCGTGGCAAGATCCGCCACTGCTGCCCGCTGTGTCCCCCGTCCGCCTCCGCTGCCCGCTGCCGTCCCCGTCCTCGGCGCCTCCTGTGAAGGGAACTAGACGCTATGCGTCTAGTTTCCCTTCGTGGAGAGTAACTGCTGAGCGGTGCGCGATGACGTCATCGCGCACCGCACAGCAAAGGTCCTCTCCACGAAGGGAACTAGACGCATAGCATCTAGTTTCTCTTCGTGGAGAGGACCTTTTGCTGTGCGGTGCGCGATGACGTCATCGCGCACCGCTCAGCATTCAAGCGGCGCTTTCAATGTACAGGGGGCGTGACTCACCACGCCCCCTGTATTAGGCCACACCCCTTTCCTGCCCGGGGCGCTCTGCGCCCTTGAACCGGCCCTGAGAGGCTCTTTCAGGTGTGGTTGGAGTTTCTACCACTGTATGGTGCTGTAGCTCTGTATGGTAATGCAGCAGGAGGCGTCTATTACAAGCAGATGCCTCCTGCTGCAACAGTGATCCAACCTTCACCCTAGGACACAGCTTAGGATCACTCACTCACCCACCATCTGGTGGCTTACCGCACCTACGGTGCCATGCAAGCAACCCGTTGCAAAGGACAGGAAATCTCTGACCAATGACGGAGATCCCAACCTCTTCGCAACCCCGAAATGGCCCTCCCCGTCTCTCAAACAGCAGCAGACTGTCAATCACTGACAGTCTGCAGCCCTCCTGCTTCCGACGTCGCAGGACCCGTTCGCGCACGTGCAGAATGGGTCCTGCGCATGGGCAAAGTAAAGTACTTTGCACCTGAATGACACCCATAGTCTGCATGCTTCTACTGATGTACTTAGAATTTTATATAAAATAGAAGAAGTAATTTTCCTATTCCACTTAGCGCATGCTTTAATATAATAGTATTCTCAAGGGGCAATATATAAGATTCTCAGTGGGGGTTGAATCAAAGTGTTTTTTTTTTGTTCATGTCAACCATTAACAGCAGCAAAGAAATTAGGATTTAATGTTATGCCCCTTGTTGGCTAACTCAGTGGTTTACAAACGTTTTTGAGTCACGATGCTCTAGAGCAGGGGTGTCAAACACAAGGCCCGCGGGCCAAATCCGGCCCGCCAGACCTCGTCTGATGGCCCGCGGTGCCGCCGCCAGCCTTGCAGCCTCCCCTTTTTTTTTTCAATGACTTTACTCCGTGCCTGCACGGAGTAAATTCATTTTAAAAATGGCTCAAGTTAAAAAAAATAAATAAAATTTACTTACCTTCCGGGACCTGGCCCGACTTCTTCCTACCCCGCACTGCTCCCTGGGTGTCGGACGTGACGTCATCACGTGACGTCCGCCCGACATCTCCAGGGATCAGAGGAGCGCGCGGACGCCGCGGAGAGGAGCAAGAAGAAAGAAGTAAAAGAAAGAAAGAAGTAAAAGGTAAGTAAAGTAAATGGAGGGGGCAGATGGCTGGGCACTATAAAAGGGGGCAGATGGCTGGGCACTATAAAAGGGGGCAGATGGCTGGGCACTATAAAAGGGGGCACATGGCTGGGCACTATAAAAGGGGGCAGATGGCTGGGCACTATAAAAGGGGGCAGATGGCTGGGCACTATAAAAGGGGGCAGATGGCTGGGCACTATAAAAGGGGGCAGATGGCTGGGCACTATAAAAGGGGGCACATGGCCTTGTGTTTTCCATATGTTTAATAAACAGTGTTTGGCAATATTTGTATGTTTAAAAAAAAATTAATGTTTGTTACCAAAAAACATTTTTCAATACATTGTACAATAATTGTACATTTGAATATCTACTTGTCATTATTCTGACTATGTTTCTGCTTTCAGAGCTAGTTATTACTTACATTATTACAAAAAATAAGAATTTACTTACCGATAATTCTATTTCTCGGAGTCCGTAGTGGATGCTGGGGTTCCTGAAAGGACCATGGGGAATAGCGGCTCCGCAGGAGACAGGGCACAAAAAGTAAAGCTTTAGGATCAGGTGGTGTGCACTGGCTCCTCCCCCTATGACCCTCCTCCAAGCCTCAGTTAGGATACTGTGCCCGGACGAGCGTACACAATAAGGAAGGATTTTGAATCCCGGGTAAGACTCATACCAGCCACACCAATCACACTGTACAACCTGTGATCTGAACCCAGTTAACAGTATGATAACAGCGGAGCCTCTGAAAAGATGGCTCACAACAATAATAACCCGATTTTTGTAACTATGTACAAGTATTGCAGATAATCCGCACTTGGGATGGGCGCCCAGCATCCACTACGGACTCCGAGAAATAGAATTATCGGTAAGTAAATTCTTATTTTCTCTATCGTCCTAGTGGATGCTGGGGTTCCTGAAAGGACCATGGGGATAATACCAAAGCTCCCAAACGGGCGGGAGAGTGCGGATGACTCTGCAGCACCGAATGAGAGAACTCCAGGTCCTCCTTAGCCAGGGTATCAAATTTGTAGGATTTTACCAACGTGTTTGCCCCTGACTAAATAGCCGCTCGGCAAAGTTGTAAAGCCGAGACCCCTCGGGCAGCCGCCCAAGATAAGCCCACCTTCCTTGTGGAATGGGCATTTACATATTTTGGCTGTGGCAGGCCTGCCACAGAATGTGCAAGCTGAATTGTATTACACATCCAACTAGCAATAGTCTGCTTAGAAGCAAGAGCACCCAGTTTGTTGGGTGCATACAGGATAACAGCAAGTCAGTTTTCCCGACTCCAGCCGTCCTGGAACCTATATTTACAGGGCCCTGACAACATCTAGCAACCTGGAGTCCTCCAAGTCCCTAGTAGGCGCAAGGCACCAAAATAAGCTGGTTCAGGTGAAACACTGACACCACCTTAGGGAGAGAACTGGGGACGAGTCCGCAGCTCTGCCCTGTCCAAATGGACAACCAGATATGGGCTTTTTTGAGAAAAAAACCACCAATTTGACACTCGCCTGGTCCAGGCCAGGGCCAAGAGCATGGTCACTTTTCATGTGAGATGCTTCAAATCCACAGATTTGACTGGTTTTAAACCAATGTGATTTGAGGAATCCCAGAACTACGTTGAGATCCCACAGTGCCACTGGAGGCACAAAAGGGGGTTGTATATGCAATACTCCCTTGACAAACTTCTGGACTTCAGGAACTGAAGCCACTTCTTTCTGGAAGAAAATCGACAGGGCCGAAATTTGAACCTTAATGGACCCCAATTTGAGGCCCATAGACACTCCTGTTTGCAGGAAATGCAGGAATCGACCGAGTTGAAATTTCTTCGTGGGGCCTTTCTGGCCTCACACCACGCAACATATTTTTGCCACATGTGGT
This sequence comes from Pseudophryne corroboree, assembly GCF_028390025.1. Taxonomy (NCBI): domain Eukaryota; kingdom Metazoa; phylum Chordata; class Amphibia; order Anura; family Myobatrachidae; genus Pseudophryne; species Pseudophryne corroboree. The sequence continues at coordinate 197,463,022 of NC_086445.1, read as the reverse complement.
GATAATGTTGTGCGGTCACCTCCTTTCTGGCTTTGACCAGGGTAGGAATGACCTCTTCCGGAATGCCTTTTTCCCTTAGGATCCGGCGTTCCACCGCCATGCCGTCAAACGCAGCTGCGGTAAGTCTTGGAACAGACATGGTACTTGCTGAAACAAGTCCCTTCTTAGCGGCAGAGGCCATAAGTCCTCTGTGAGCATCTCTTGAAGTTCCGGGTACCAAGTCCTTCTTGGCCAATCCGGAGCCATGAGTATAGTTCTTACTCCTCTACGTCTTATAAGTCTCAGTACCTTAGGTATGAGAAGCAGAGGATGGAACACATACACCGACTGGTACATCCATGGTGTTACCAGAACGTCCACAGCTATTGCCTGAGGGTCTCTTAACCTGGCGCAATACCTGTCCCGTTTTTTGTTCAGACGGGACGCCATCATGTCCACCTTTGGTATTTCCCAACGGTTTACAATCATGTGGAAAACTTCCCGATGAAGTTTCCACTCTGCCGGGTGGAGGTCGTGCCTGCTGAGGAAGTCTGCTTCCCAGTTTCCATTCCCGGAATGAAACACTGCTGACAGTGCTATCACATGGTTTTCCGCCCAGCGAAAAGTCCTTGCAGTTTTTGCCATTGCCCTCCTGCTTCTTGTGCCGCCCTGTCTATTTACGTGGGCGACTGCCGTGATGTTTTTCCCACTGGATCAATACCGGCTGACCTTGAAGCAGAGGTCTTGCTAAGCTTAGAGTATTATAAATTTACCCTTAGCTCCAGTATATTTATGTGGAGAAAAGTCTCCAGACTTGATCACACTCCCTGGAAATTTTTTCCTTGTGTGACTGCTCCCCAGCCTCTCGGGCTGGCCTCCGTGGTCACCAGCATCCAATCCTGAATGCCGAATCTGCGGCCCTCTAGAAGATGAGCACTCTGTAACCACCACAGGAGAGACACCCTTGTCCTTGGATATAGGGTTATCCGCTGATGCATCTGAAGATGCGATCCGGACCATTTGTCCAGCAGATCCCACTGAAAAATTCTTGCGTGAAATCTGCCGAATGGAATTGCTTCGTAGGAAGTCACCATCTTTACCAGGACCCTTGTGCAATGATGCACTGATTTTAGGAGGTTCCTGACTAGCTCGGATAACTCCCTGGCTTTCTCTTCCGGGAGAAACACCTTTTTCTGGACTGTGTCCAGAATCATCCCTAGGCACAGCAGACTTGTCGTCGGGATCAGCTGCGATTTTGGAATATTTAGAATCCACCCGTGCTGTTGTAGCAGTATCCGAGATAGTGCTACTCCGACCTCCAACTGTTCCCTGGACTTTGCCCTTATCAGGAGATCGTCCAAGTAAGGGATAATTAAGACGCCTTTTCTTCGAAGAAGAATCATCATTTCGGCCATTACCTTGGTAAAGACCCGGGGTGCCGTGGACAATCCAAACGGCAGCGTCTGAAACTGATAGTGACAGTTCTGTACCACGAACCTGAGGTACCCTTAGTGAGAAGGGCAAATTTTGGACATGGAGGTAAGCATCCCTGATGTCTCGGGACACTATATAGTCCCCTTCTTCCTGGTTCGTTATCACTGCTCTGAGTGACTCCATCTTGATTTGAACCTTTGTAAGTGTTCAAATTTTTTTAGATTTAGAATAGGTCTCACCTAGCCTTCTGGCTTCAGTACCACAATATAATGTGGAATAATACCCCTTTTCTTGTTGTAGGAGGGGTAATTTGATTATCACCTGCTGGGAATACAGCTTGTGAATTGTTTCCCATACTGCCTCCTTGTCGGAGGGAGACCTTGGTAAACCAGACTTCAGGAGCCTGCGAAGGGGAAACGTCTCGACATTCCAATCTGTACCCCTGGGATACTACATGTAGGATCCAGGGGTCCTGTACGGTCCCAGCATCATGCTGAGAGCTTGGTAGAAGCGGTGGAACGCTTCTGTTCCTGGGAATGGGCTGCCTGCTGCAGTCTTCTTCCCTTTCCTCTATCCCTGGGCAGATATGACTCTTATAGGGACGAAAGGACTGAGGCTGAAAAGACGGTGTCTTTTTCTGCAGAGATGTGACTTAGGGTAAAAACGGTGGATTTTCCAGCAGTTGCCGTGGCCACCAGGTCCGATGGACCGACCCCAAATAACTCCTCTTCCTTTATACGGCAATACACCTTTGTGCCGTTTGGAATCTGCATCACCTGACCACTGTCGTGTCCATAAACATCTTCTGGCAGATATGAACATCGCACTTACTCTTGATGCCAGAGTGCAAATATCCCTCTGTGCATCTCGCATATATAGAAAATGCATCCTTTAAATGCTCTATAGTCAATAAAATACTGTCCCTGTCAAGGGTATCAATATTTTTAGTCAGGGAATCCGACCAAGCCACCCCAGCTCTGCACATCCAGGCTGAGGCGATCGCTGGTCGCAGTATAACACCAGTATGTGTGTATATACTTTTTATGATATTTTCCAGCCTCCTGTCAGCTGGCTCCTTGAGGACGGCCCTATCTATAGACGGTACCGCCACTTGTTTTGATAAGCGTGTGAGCGCCTTATCCACCCTAAGGGGTGTTTCCCAACGCGCCCTAACTTCTGGCGGGAAAGGGTATACCGCCCATAATTTTCTATCGGGGGGAACCCACGCATCATCACACACTTCATTTAATTTATCTGATTCAGGAAAAACTACGGTAGTTTTTTCACATCCCACATAATACCCTCTTTTGTGGTACTTGTAGTATCAGAAATATGTAACACCTCCTTCATTGCCCTTAACGTGTGGCCCTAATAAGGAATACGTTTGTTTATTCACCGTCGACACTGGATTCAGTGTCCGTGTCTGTGTCTGTGTCGACCGACTAAAGTAAACGGGCGTTTTAAAACCCCTGACGGTGTTTCTGAGACGTCTGGACCGGTACTAATTGTTTGTCGGCCGTCTCATGTCGTCAACCGACCTTGCAGCGTGTTGACATTATCACGTAATTCCCTAAATAAGCCATCCATTCCGGTGTCGACTCCCTAGAGAGTGACATCACCATTACAGGCAATTGCTCCGCCTCCTCACCAACATCGTCCTCATACATGTCGACACACACGTACCGACACACAGCACACACACAGGGAATGCTCTGATAGAGGACAGGACCCACTAGCCCTTTGGAGAGACAGAGGGAGAGTTTGCCAGCACACACCAAAAACGCTATAATTATATAGGGACAACCTTATATAAGTGTTTTCCCTTATAGCATCTTTTATATATTTCTAACGCCAAATTAGTGCCCCCCCTCTCTGTTTTAACCCTGTTTCTGTAGTGCAGTGCAGGGGAGGGCCTGGGAGCCTTCCCTCCAGCCTTTCTGTGAGGGAAAATGGCGCTGTGTGCTGAGGAGATAGGCCCCGCCCCTTTTTCGGCGGGCTCGTCTCCCGCTCTTTAATGGATTCTGGCAGGGGTTAAATATCTCCATATAGCCCCCGGAGGCTATATGTGAGGTATTTTTAGCCAAAAAAGGTTTTCATTTGCCTCCCAGGGCGCCCCCCTCCCAGCGCCCTGCACCCTCAGTGACTGCCGTGTGAAGTGTGCTGAGAGGAAATGGCGCACAGCTGCAGTGCTGTGCGCTACCTTAAGAAGACTGAGGAGTCTTCTGCCGCCGATTCTGGACCTCTTCTCGTTTCAGCATCTGCAAGGGGGCCGGCGGCGAGGCTCCGGTGACCATCCAGGCTGTACCTGTGATCGTCCCTCTGGAGCTAATGTCCAGTAGCCAAAGAAGCCAATCCATCCTGCACGCAGGTGAGTTCACTTCTTCTCCCCTAAGTCCCTCGTTGCAGTGATCCTGTTGCCAGCAGGACTCACTGTAAAATAAAAAACCTAAGCTAAACTTTTCTAAGCAGCTCTTTAGGAGAGCCACCTAGATTGCACCCTTCTCGGCCGGGCACAAAAATCTAACTGAGGCTTGGAGGAGGGTCATAGGGGGAGGAGCCAGTGCACACCACCTGATCCTAAAGCTTTACTTTTTGTGCCCTGTCTCCTGCGGAGCCGCTATTCCCCATGGTCCTTTCAGGAACCCCAGCATCCACTAGGACGATAGAGAAAACAGTAATAATTGAATGCAGTGACATTAATTTATGATAATAAAGAGTGGACACATAGACCTACAGATACAACCGGCCCTTTGATGGGGACCAAACTGCTGATGCGGCCCCCGATGAATTTGAGTTTGACACCCCTGCTCTAGAGTATCAGAATTTTTTTCACAACCTCCCTAGGCCAAAAGTTTCTTATTGAGAAATGTAAATAATATATTAAATTTACTAAATGGTGTTTATATGTCATCCTTAGGTTCAGTTATGTGGTAAGGGACATCACTCACATCTGTTTGTCCATACAGTTAATAATTGGAAGCCAAAAGCACTGGTTTTGTCTACTAGTTTACAAAAACAATGGAAGGTGAGGGTCAACTGCGCCCACAGATGGCTGCAGTGAGGGCGTACAGGGAGAAGTCACTCTATCTCCACCACAACAATGACAAAACAAATACAAGGGTCCGCCTTCTGCTGCGCTATCCACAAGTCCTTAAATAGAAATGGTACTTTCTGAAAGTGAAAGTCCCAAACTTCAGAACCCGGAGGAGAAACGTAGAGATGAGCGCCTGAAATTTTTCGGGTTTTGTGTTTTGGTTTTGGGTTCGGTTCCGCGGCCGTGTTTTGGGTTCGACCGCGTTTTGGCAAAACCTCACCGAATTTTTTTTGTCGGATTCGGGTGTGTTTTGGATTCGGGTGTTTTTTTCCAAAAACACTAAAAAACAGCTTAAATCATAGAATTTGGGGGTCATTTTGATCCCAAAGTATTATTAACCTCAAAAACCATAATTTACACTCATTTTCAGTCTATTCTGAATACCTCACACCTCACAATATTATTTTTAGTCCTAAAATTTGCACCGAGGTCGCTGTGTGAGTAAGATAAGCGACCCTAGTGGCCGACACAAACACCGGGCCCATCTAGGAGTGGCACTGCAGTGTCACGCAGGATGTCCCTTCCAAAAAACCCTCCCCAAACAGCACATGACGCAAAGAAAAAAAGAGGCGCAATGAGGTAGCTGTGTGAGTAAGATTAGCGACCCTAGTGGCCGACACAAACACCGGGCCCATCTAGGAGTGGCACTGCAGTGTCACGCAGGATGTCCCTTCCAAAAAACCCTCCCCAAACAGCACATGACGCAAAGAAAAAAAGAGGCGCAATGAGGTAGCTGACTGTGTGAGTAAGATTAGCGACCCTAGTGGCCGACACAAACACCGGGCCCATCTAGGAGTGGCACTGCAGTGTCACGCAGGATGTCCCTTCCAAAAAACCCTCCCCAATCAGCACATGATGCAAAGAAAAAGAAAAGAAAAAAGAGGTGCAAGATGGAATTGTCCTTGGGCCCTCCCACCCACCCTTATGTTGTATAAACAAAACAGGACATGCACACTTTAACCAACCCATCATTTCAGTGACAGGGTCTGCCACACGACTGTGACTGATATGACGGGTTGGTTTGGACCCCCCCCAAAAAAGAAGCAATTAATCTCTCCTTGCACAAACTGGCTCTACAGAGGCAAGATGTCCACCTCATCTTCACCCTCCGATATATCACCGTGTACATCCCCCTCCTCACAGATTATCAATTCGTCCCCACTGGAATCCACCATCTCAGCTCCCTGTGTACTTTGTGGAGGCAATTGCTGCTGGTCAATGTCTCCGCGGAGGAATTGATTATAATTCATTTTAATGAACATCATCTTCTCCACATTTTCTGGATGTAACCTCGTACGCCGATTGCTGACAAGGTGAGCGGCGGCACTAAACACTCTTTCGGAGTACACACTTGTGGGAGGGCAACTTAGGTAGAATAAAGCCAGTTTGTGCAAGGGCCTCCAAATTGCCTCTTTTTCCTGCCAGTATAAGTACGGACTGTGTGACGTGCCTACTTGGATGCGGTCACTCATATAATCCTCCACCATTCTATCAATGTTGAGAGAATCATATGCAGTGACAGTAGACGACATGTCCGTAATCGTTGTCAGGTCCTTCAGTCCGGACCAGATGTCAGCATCAGCAGTCGCTCCAGACTGCCCTGCATCACCGCCAGCGGGTGGGCTCGGAATTCTGAGCCTTTTCCTCGCACCCCCAGTTGCGGGAGAATGTGAAGGAGGAGATGTTGACAGGTCGCGTTCCGCTTGACTTGACAATTTTGTCACCAGCAGGTCTTTCAACCCCAGCAGACCTGTGTCTGCCGGAAAGAGAGATCCAAGGTAGGCTTTAAATCTAGGATCGAGCACGGTGGCCAAAATGTAGTGCTCTGATTTCAACAGATTGACCACCCGTGAATCCTTGTTAAGCGAATTAAGGGCTGCATCCACAAGTCCCACATGCCTAGCGGAATCGCTCCGTGTTAGCTCCTCCTTCAATGCCTCCAGCTTCTTCTGCAAAAGCCTGATGAGGGGAATGACCTGACTCAGGCTGGCAGTGTCTGAACTGACTTCACGTGTGGCAAGTTCAAAGGGCATCAGAACCTTGCACAACGTTGAAATCATTCTCCACTGCACTTGAGACAGGTGCATTCCACCTACTATATCGTGCTCAATTGTATAGGCTTGAATGGCCTTTTGCTGCTCCTCCAACCTCTGAAGCATATAGAGGGTTGAATTCCACCTCGTTACCACTTCTTGCTTCAGATGATGGCAGGGCAGGTTCAGTAGTTTTTGGTGGTGCTCCAGTTTTCTGTACGTGGTGCCTGTACGCCGAAAGTGTCCCGCAATTCTTCTGGCCACCGACAGCATCTCTTGCACGCCCCTGTCGTTTTTTAAAAAATTCTGCACCACCAAATTCAAGGTATGTGCAAAACATGGGACGTGCTGGAATTGGCCCAGATTTAATGCACACACAATATTGCTGGCGTTGTCCGATGCCACAAATCCACAGGAGAGTCCAATTGGGGTAAGCCATTCCGCGATGATCTTCCTCAGTTGCCGTAAGAGGTTTTCAGCTGTGTGCGTATTCTGGAAAGCGGTGATACAAAGCGTAGCCTGCCTAGGAAAGAGTTGGCGTTTGCGAGATGCTGCTACTGGTGCCGCCGCTGCTGTTCTTGCGGCGGGAGTCCATACATCTACCCAGTGGGCTGTCACAGTCATATAGTCCTGACCCTGCCCTGCTCCACTTGTCCACATGTCCGTGGTTAAGTGGACATTGGGTACAGCTGCATTTTTTAGGACACTGGTGACTCTTTTTCTGAGGTCTGTGTACATTTTCGGTATCGCCTGCCTAGAGAAATGGAACCTAGATGGTATTTGGTACCGGGGACACAGTACCTCCAACAAGTCTCTAGTTGGCTCTGCAGTAATGATGGATACCGGAACCACGTTTCTCACCACCCAGGATGCCAAGGCCTCAGTTATCCGCTTTGCAGTAGGATGACTGCTGTGATATTTCATCTTCCTCGCAAAGGACTGTTGAACAGTCAATTGCTTACTGGAAGTAGTACAAGTGGGCTTACGACTTCCCCTCTGGGATGACCATCGACTCCCAGCGGCAACAACAGCAGCGCCAGCAGCAGTAGGCGTTACACGCAAGGATGCATCGGAGGAATCCCAGGCAGGAGAGGACTCGTCAGAATTGCCAGTGACATGGCCTGCAGGACTATTGGCATTCCTGGGGAAGGAGGAAATTGACACTGAGGGAGTTGGTGGGGTGGTTTGCGTGAGCTTGGTTACAAGAGGAAGGGATTTACTGGTCAGTGGACTGCTTCCGCTGTCACCCAAAGTTTTTGAACTTGTCACTGACTTATTATGAATGCGCTGCAGGTGACGTATAAGGGAGGATGTTCCGAGGTGGTTAACGTCCTTACCCCTACTTATTACAGCTTGACAAAGGGAACACACGGCTTGACACCTGTTGTCCGCATTTCTGGTGAAATACCTCCACACCGAAGAGCTGATTTTTTTGGTATTTTCACCTGGCATGTCAACGGCCATATTCCTCCCACGGACAACAGGTGTCTCCCCGGGTGCCTGACTTAAACAAACCACCTCACCATCAGAATCCTCCTGGTCAATTTCCTCCCCAGCGCCAGCAACACCCATATCCTCCTCATCCTGGTGTACTTCAACACTGACATCTTCAATCTGACTATCAGGAACTGGACTGCGGGTGCTCCTTCCAGCACTTGCAGGGGGCGTGCAAATGGTGGAAGGCGCATGCTCTTCACGTCCAGTGTTGGGAAGGTCAGGCATCGCAACCGACACAATTGGACTCTCCTTGTGGATTTGGGATTTCAAAGAACGCACAGTTCTTTGCGGTGCTTTTGCCAGCTTGAGTCTTTTCAGTTTTCTAGCGAGAGGCTGAGTGCTTCCATCCTCATGTGAAGCTGAACCACTAGCCATGAACATAGGCCAGGGCCTCAGCCGTTCCTTGCCACTCCGTGTGGTAAATGGCATATTGGCAAGTTTACGCTTCTCCTCCGACAATTTTATTTTAGGTTTTGGAGTCCTTTTTTTACTGATATTTGGTGTTTTGGTTTTGACATGCTCTGTACTATGCCATTGGGCATCGGCCTTGGCAGACGACGTTGCTGGCATTTCATCGTCTCGGCCATGACTAGTGGCAGCAGCTTCAGCACGAGGTGGAAGTGGATCTTGATCTTTCCCTAATTTTGGAACCTCAACATTTTTGTTCTCCATATTTTAATAGGCACAACTAAAAGGCACCTCAGGTAAACAATGGAGATGGATGGATTGGATACTAGTATACAATTATGGACGGGCTGCCGAGTGCCGACACAGAGGTAGCCACAGCCGTGAACTACTGCACTGTACTGTGTCTGCTGCTAATATATAGACTGGTTGATAAAGAGATAGTATACTCGTAACTAGTATGTATGTATAAAGAAAGAAAAAAAAACCACGGTTAGGTGGTATATACAATTATGGACAGGCTGCCGAGTGCCGACACAGAGGTAGCCACAGCCGTGAACTACCACACTGTACTGTGTCTGCTGCTAATATATAGACTGGTTGATAAAGAGATAGTATACTCGTAACTAATATGTATGTATAAAGAAAGAAAAAAAAACCACGGTTAGGTGGTATATACAATTATGGACGGGCTGCCGAGTGCCGACACAGAGGTAGCCACAGCCGTGAACTACCGCACTGTACTGTGTCTGCTGCTAATATATAGACTGGTTGATAAAGAGATAGTATACTCGTAACTAGTATGTATGTATAAAGAAAGAAAAAAAAACCACGGTTAGGTGGTATATACAATTATGGACGGGCTGCCGAGTGCCGACACAGAGGTAGCCACAGCCGTGAACTACCGCACTGTACTGTGTCTGCTGCTAATATATAGACTGGTTGATAAAGAGATAGTATACTCGTAACTAGTATGTATGTATAAAGAAAGAAAAAAAAACCACGGTTAGGTGGTATATACAATTATGGACGGGCTGCCGAGTGCCGACACAGAGGTAGCCACAGCCGTGAACTACCGCACTGTACTGTGTCTGCTGCTAATATATAGACTGGTTGATAAAGAGATAGTATACTCGTAACTAGTATGTATGTATAAAGAAAGAAAAAAAAACCACGGTTAGGTGGTATATACAATTATGGACGGGCTGCCGAGTGCCGACACAGAGGTAGCCACAGCCGTGAACTACCGCACTGTACTGTGTCTGCTGCTAATATATAGACTGGTTGATAAAGAGATAGTATACTCGTAACTAGTATGTATGTATAAAGAAAGAAAAAAAAACCACGGTTAGGTGGTGTATACAATTATGGACGGGCTGCCGAGTGCCGACACAGAGGTAGCCACAGCCGTGAACTACCGCACTGTACTGTGTCTGCTGCTAATATATAGACTGGTTGATAAAGAGATAGTATACTCGTAACTAGTATGTATGTATAAAGAAAGAAAAAAAAACCACGGTTAGGTGGTATATACAATTATGGACGGGCTGCCGAGTGCCGACACAGAGGTAGCCACAGCCGTGAACTACCGCACTGTACTGTGTCTGCTGCTAATATATAGACTGGTTGATAAAGAGATAGTATACTCGTAACTAGTATGTATGTATAAAGAAAGAAAAAAAAACCACGGTTAGGTGGTATATACAATTATGGACGGGCTGCCGAGTGCCGACACAGAGGTAGCCACAGCCGTGAACTACCGCACTGTACTGTGTCTGCTGCTAATATATAGACTGGTTGATAAAGAGATAGTATACTCGTAACTAGTATGTATGTATAAAGAAAGAAAAAAAAACCACGGTTAGGTGGTATATACAATTATGGACAGGCTGCCGAGTGCCGACACAGAGGTAGCCACAGCCGTGAACTACCGCACTGTACTGTGTCTGCTGCTAATATATAGACTGGTTGATAAAGAGATAGTATACTCGTAACTAGTATGTATGTATAAAGAAAGAAAAAAAAACCACGGTTAGGTGGTATATACAATTATGGACGGGCTGCCGAGTGCCGACACAGAGGTAGCCACAGCCGTGAACTACCGCACTGTACTGTGTCTGCTGCTAATATATAGACTGGTTGATAAAGAGATAGTATACTCGTAACTAGTATGTATGTATAAAGAAAGAAAAAAAAACCACGGTTAGGTGGTATATACAATTATGGACGGGCTGCCGAGTGCCGACACAGAGGTAGCCACAGCCGTGAACTACCGCACTGTACTGTGTCTGCTGCTAATATAGACTGGTTGATAAAGAGATAGTATACTACTAATATTATATACTGGTGGTCAGGTCACTGGTCACTAGTCACACTGGCAGTGGCACTCCTGCAGCAAAAGTGTGCACTGTTTAATTTTAATATAATATTATGTACTCCTGGCTCCTGCTATAACCTATAACTGGCACTGCAGTAGTGCTCCCCAGTCTCCCCCACAATTATAAGCTGTGTGAGCTGAGCAGTCAGACAGATATATAATATATATAGATGATGCAGCACACTGGCCTGAGCCTGAGCAGTGCACACAGATATGGTATGTGACTGACTGAGTCACTGTGTGTATCGCTTTTTTCAGGCAGAGAACGGATATATTAAATAAACTGCACTGTGTGTCTGGTGGTCACTCACTATATAATATATTATGTACTCCTGGCTCCTGCTATAACCTATAACTGGCACTACAGTAGTGCTCCCCAGTCTCCCCCACAATTATAAGCTGTGTGAGCTGAGCAGTCAGACAGATATATATAATATTATATATAGATAATAGATGATGCAGCACACTGGCCTGAGCCTGAGCAGTGCACACAGATATGGTATGTGACTGAGTCACTGTGTGCTGTGTATCGCTTTTTTCAGGCAGAGAACGGATTATATTATGTACTCCTGGCTCCTGCTATAACCTATAACTGGCACTGCAGTAGTGCTCCCCAGTCTCCCCCACAATTATAAGCTGTGTGAGCTGAGCAGTCAGACAGATATATATAATATTATATATAGATAATAGATGATGCAGCACACTGGCCTGAGCCTGAGCAGTGCACACAGATATGGTATGTGACTGAGTCACTGTGTGCTGTGTATCGCTTTTTTCAGGCAGAGAACGGATTATAAATAAAAGTGGTGGTCACTGGTCACTATCAGCAAAACTCTGCACTGTACACTACTGAGTACTCCTAATGCTCCCCAAAATTAGTAAATCAAGTGTCTCTCTAATCTATTCTAATTCTAAACGGAGAGGACGCCAGCCACGTCCTCTCCCTATCAATCTCAATGCACGTGTGAAAATGGCGGCGACGCACGGCTCCTTATATAGAATCCGAGTCTCGCGATAGAATCCGAGCCTCGCGAGAATCCGACAGCGTCATGATGACGTTCGGGCGCGCTCGGGTTAACCGAGCAAGGCGGGAAGATCCGAGTCGCTCGGACCCGTGAAAAAAAACATGAAGTTCGGGCGGGTTCGGATTCAGAGAAACCGAACCCGCTCATCTCTAGGAGAAAGCCACAAACAGTCTGGATAGTTCAGGGTAAACGGTGTAGGATATCTCAAATGAAAGTAGTTAACCGATGTGTATCATGAGGAGATGACAAGAAAACTTCTAGCAGGTACGCACCGTACTCTCATGTATAGTGTGTGCAAAATGTCCATAAAGGTATCTTTTTCCTCCTTAACTGCAGTGGGTTCTAATGTTCTTCTTTCCTTTTAGTCATCCCTCATAAAACAAAGAGTAACAGACAGGGGTGGAAACCCCAATGGTGTAATACAGAGGTTCTCAAACTCGGTCCTCTGGGGCCCACACAGTGCATGTTTTGCAGGTCTCCTCACAGAATCGCAAGTGAAGTAATTAGCTCCACCTGTGGACCTTTTAAAATGTGTCAGTGAGTAATTAATACACCTGTGCACCTGCTGGGTTACCTGCAAAACATGCACTGTGTGGGCTCCCGAGGACCGAGTTTGAGAACCTCTGGTGTAATACGTTCGATATACTGACGTGAAACAGATTCAGAAAAAAAGGTGATGTAAATCCTATTTCAAGTAGAGATGAGCGGGTTCGGTTTCTCTGAATCCGAACCCGCCAGAACTTCATGGTTTTTTTCACGGGTCCGAGCAGACTCGGATCTTCCCGCCTTGCTCGGTTAACCCGAGCGCGCCCGAACGTCATCATGACGCTGTCGGATTCTCGCGAGGCTCGGATTCTATCGCGAGACTCGGATTCTATATAAGGAGCCGCGCGTCGCCGCCATTTTCACACGTGCATTGAGATTGATAGGGAGAGGACGTGGCTGGCGTCCTCTCCATTTAGATTATAAGAGACTGAGAGAGATTTACTGGAGCTGACTAGGAGGAGTACTGTTACTGTAGAAGTGTAGAGACTGAGTGGAGAGAGTTTACTAGTGAGGACAGTGCAGTTTACTTTATAATCCGTTCTCTGCCTGAAAAAAGCGATACACAGCACACAGTGACTCAGTCACATACCATATCTGTGTGCACTGCTCAGGCTCAGGCCAGTGTGCTGCATCATCTATTATCTATATATAATATTATATATATCTGTCTGACTGCTCAGCTCACACAGCTTATAATTGTGGGGGAGACTGGGGAGCACTACTGCAGTGCCAGTTATAGGTTATAGCAGGAGCCAGGAGTACATAATATATTATATAGTGAGTGACCACCAGACACACAGTGCAGTTTATTTAATATATCCGTTCTCTGCCTGAAAAAAGCGATACATACAGTGACTCAGTCAGTCACATACCATATCTGTGTGCACTGCTCAGGCTCAGGCCAGTGTGCTGCATCATCTATTATCTATATATAATATTATATATATCTGTCTGACTGCTCAGCTCACACAGCTTATAATTGTGGGGGAGACTGGGGAGCACTACTGCAGTGCCAGTTATAGGTTATAGCAGGAGCCAGGAGTACATAATATATTATATAGTGAGTGACCACCAGACACACAGTGCAGTTTATTTAATATATCCGTTCTCTGCCTGAAAAAAGCGATACACACAGTGACTCAGTCAGTCACATACCATATCTGTGTGCACTGCTCAGGCTCAGGCCAGTGTGCTGCATCATCTATTATCTATATATAATATTATATATATCTGTCTGACTGCTCAGCTCACACAGCTTATAATTGTGGGGGAGACTGGGGAGCACTACTGCAGTGCCAGTTATAGGTTATAGCAGGAGCCAGGAGTACATAATATATTATATAGTGAGTGACCACCAGACACACAGTGCAGTTTATTTAATATATCTGTTCTCTGCCTGAAAAAAGCGATACACACAGTGACTCAGTCAGTCACATACCATATCTGTGTGCACTGCTCAGGCTCAGGCCAGTGTGCTGCATCATCTATATATATTATATATCTGTCTGACTGCTCAGCTCACACAGCTTATAATTGTGGGGGAGACTGGGGAGCACTACTGCAGTGCCAGTTATAGGTTATAGCAGGAGCCAGGAGTACATATTATATTAAAATTAAACAGTGCACACTTTTGCTGCAGGAGTGCCACTGCCAGTGTGACTGACCAGTGACCTGACCACACTGACCACCAGTATAGTTAGTAGTATACTTATATTGTGATTGCCTGAAAAAGTTAAACACTCGTCGTGTGACTTCACTTGTGTGTTTTTTTTTTTTTTATTCTATAAAAATAAAACTCATTCTGCTGACAGACAGTGTCCAGCAGGTCCGTCATTATATAATATATAATATATACCTGTCCGGCTGCAGTAGTGATATATATATATTTTTTATATCATTTATCATCCAGTCGCAGCAGACACAGTACGGTAGTTCACGGCTGTGGCTACCTCTGTGTCTCTGCACTCGGCAGGCAGTCCGTCCATAATTGTAATACCACCTAACCGTGGATTTTTTTCATTCTTCTTTATACATACATAGTTACATAGACATCTTCTCTTTATCAACCAGTCTATATTAGCTGCAGACACAGTACAGTACGGTAGTTCACGGCTGTGGCTACCTCTGTGTCTGCACTCGGCAGGCAGTCCGTCCATAATTGTATACCACCTAACCGTGGTTTTTTTTCATTCTTCTTTATACATACATAGTTACATAGACATCTTCTCTTTATCAACCAGTCTATATTAGCTGCAGACACAGTACAGTACGGTAGTTCACGGCTGTGGCTACCTCTGTGTCTGCACTCGGCAGGCAGTCCGTCCATAATTGTATACCACCTAACCGTGGATTTTTTTCAGTCTTCTTTATACATACATAGTTACATAGACATCTTCTCTTTATCAACCAGTCTATATTAGCTGCAGACACAGTACAGTACGGTAGTTCATGGCTGTGGCTACCTCTGTGTCTGCAGTCGGCAGGCAGTCCATAATTGTATACTAGTATCCATCTCCATTGTTTACCTGAGGTGCCTTTTAGTTGTGCCTATTAAAATATGGAGAACAAAAATGTTGAGGTTCCAAAATTAGGGAAAGATCAAGATCCACTTCCACCTCGTGCTGAAGCTGCTGCCACTAGTCATGGCCGAGACGATGAAATGCCAGCAACGTCGTCTGCCAAGGCCGATGCCCAATGTCATAGTACAGAGCATGTCAAATCCAAAACACCAAATATCAGAAAAAAAAGGACTCCAAAACCTAAAATAAAATTGTCGGAGGAGAAGCGTAAACTTGCCAATATGCCATTTACCACACGGAGTGGCAAGGAACGGCTGAGGCCCTGGCCTATGTTCATGGCTAGTGGTTCAGCTTCACATGAGGATGGAAGCACTCAGCCTCTCGCTAGAAAAATGAAAAGACTCAAGCTGGCAAAAGCAGCACAGCAAAGAACTGTGCATTCTTCGAAATCCCAAATCCACAAGGAGAGTCCAATTGTGTCGGTTGCGATGCCTGACCTTCCCAACACTGGACGTGAAGAGCATGCGCCTTCCACCATTTGCACGCCCCCTGCAAGTGCTGGAAGGAGCACCCGCAGTCCAGTTCCTGATAGTCAGATTGAAGATGTCAGTGTTGAAGTACACCAGGATGAGGAGGATATGGGTGTTGCTGGCGCTGGGGAGGAAATTGACCAGGAGGATTCTGATGGTGAGGTGGTTTGTTTAAGTCAGGCACCCGGGGAGACACCTGTTGTCCGTGGGAGGAATATGGCCGTTGACATGCCAGGTGAAAATACCAAAAAAATCAGCTCTTCGGTGTGGAGGTATTTCACCAGAAATGCGGACAACAGGTGTCAAGCCGTGTGTTCCCTTTGTCAAGCTGTAATAAGTAGGGGTAAGGACGTTAACCACCTCGGAACATCCTCCCTTATACGTCACCTGCAGCGCATTCATAATAAGTCAGTGACAAGTTCAAAAACTTTGGGTGACAGCGGAAGCAGTCCACTGACCAGTAAATCCCTTCCTCTTGTAACCAAGCTCACGCAAACCACCCCACCAACTCCCTCAGTGTCAATTTCCTCCTTCCCCAGGAATGCCAATAGTCCTGCAGGCCATGTCACTGGCAATTCTGACGAGTCCTCTCCTGCCTGGGATTCCTCCGATGCATCCTTGCGTGTAACGCCTACTGCTGCTGGCGCTGCTGTTGTTGCCGCTGGGAGTCGATGGTCATCCCAGAGGGGAAGTCGTAAGCCCACTTGTACTACTTCCAGTAAGCAATTGACTGTTCAACAGTCCTTTGCGAGGAAGATGAAATATCACAGCAGTCATCCTACTGCAAAGCGGATAACTGAGGCCTTGACAACTATGTTGGTGTTAGACGTGCGTCCGGTATCCGCCGTTAGTTCACAGGGAACTAGACAATTTATTGAGGCAGTGTGCCCCCGTTACCAAATACCATCTAGGTTCCACTTCTCTAGGCAGGCGATACCGAGAATGTACACGGACGTCAGAAAAAGACTCACCAGTGTCCTAAAAAATGCAGTTGTACCCAATGTCCACTTAACCACGGACATGTGGACAAGTGGAGCAGGGCAGGGTCAGGACTATATGACTGTGACAGCCCACTGGGTAGATGTATGGACTCCCGCCGCAAGAACAGCAGCGGCGGCACCAGTAGCAGCATCTCGCAAATGCCAACTCTTTCCTAGGCAGGCTACGCTTTGTACCACCGCTTTCCAGAATACGCACACAGCTGAAAACCTCTTACGGCAACTGAGGAAGATCATCGCGGAATGGCTTACCCCAATTGGACTCTCCTGTGGATTTGTGGCATCGGACAACGCCAGCAATATTGTGTGTGCATTAAATATGGGCAAATTCCAGCACGTCCCATGTTTTGCACATACCTTGAATTTGGTGGTGCAGAATTTTTTAAAAAACGACAGGGGCGTGCAAGAGATGCTGTCGGTGGCCAGAAGAATTGCGGGACACTTTCGGCGTACAGGCACCACGTACAGAAGACTGGAGCACCACCAAAAACTACTGAACCTGCCCTGCCATCATCTGAAGCAAGAAGTGGTAACGAGGTGGAATTCAACCCTCTATATGCTTCAGAGGTTGGAGGAGCAGCAAAAGGCCATTCAAGCCTATACAATTGAGCACGATATAGTAGGTGGAATGCACCTGTCTCAAGCGCAGTGGAGAATGATTTCAACGTTGTGCAAGGTTCTGATGCCCTTTGAACTTGCCACACGTGAAGTCAGTTCAGACACTGCCAGCCTGAGTCAGGTCATTCCCCTCATCAGGCTTTTGCAGAAGAAGCTGGAGACATTGAAGGAGGAGCTAACACGGAGCAATTCCGCTAGGCATGTGGGACTTGTGGATGGAGCCCTTAATTCGCTTAACAAGGATTCACGGGTGGTCAATCTGTTGAAATCAGAGCACTACATTTTGGCCACCGTGCTCGATCCTAGATTTAAAGCCTACCTTGGATCTCTCTTTCCGGCAGACACAAGTCTGCTGGGGTTGAAAGACCTGCTGGTGACAAAATTGTCAAGTCAAGCGGAACGCGACCTGTCAACATCTCCTCCTTCACATTCTCCCGCAACTGGGGGTGCGAGGAAAAGGCTCAGAATTCCGAGCCCACCCGCTGGCGGTGATGCAGGGCAGTCTGGAGCGACTGCTGATGCTGACATCTGGTCCGGACTGAAGGACCTGACAACGATTACGGACATGTCGTCTACTGTCACTGCATATGATTCTCTCAACATTGATAGAATGGTGGAGGATTATATGAGTGACCGCATCCAAGTAGGCACGTCACACAGTCCGTACTTATACTGGCAGGAAAAAGAGGCAATTTGGAGGCCCTTGCACAAACTGGCTTTATTCTACCTAAGTTGCCCTCCCACAAGTGTGTACTCCGAAAGAGTGTTTAGTGCCGCCGCTCACCTTGTCAGCAATCGGCGTACGAGGTTACATCCAGAAAATGTGGAGAAGATGATGTTCATTAAAATGAATTATAATCAATTCCTCCGCGGAGACATTGACCAGCAGCAATTGCCTCCACAAAGTACACAGGGAGCTGAGATGGTGGATTCCAGTGGGGACGAATTGATAATCTGTGAGGAGGGGGATGTACACGGTGATATATCGGAGGGTGAAGATGAGGTGGACATCTTGCCTCTGTAGAGCCAGTTTGTGCAAGGAGAGATTAATTGCTTCTTTTTTGGGGGGGGTCCAAACCAACCCGTCATATCAGTCACAGTCGTGTGGCAGACCCTGTCACTGAAATGATGGGTTGGTTAAAGTGTGCATGTCCTGTTTTGTTTATACAACATAAGGGTGGGTGGGAGGGCCCAAGGACAATTCCATCTTGCACCTCTTTTTTCTTTTCTTTTTCTTTGCATCATGTGCTGATTGGGGAGGGTTTTTTGGAAGGGACATCCTGCGTGACACTGCAGTGCCACTCCTAGATGGGCCCGGTGTTTGTGTCGGCCACTAGGGTCGCTAATCTTACTCACACAGTCAGCTACCTCATTGCGCCTCTTTTTTTCTTTGCGTCATGTGCTGTTTGGGGAGGGTTTTTTGGAAGGGACATCCTGCGTGACACTGCAGTGCCACTCCTAGATGGGCCCGGTGTTTGTGTCGGCCACTAGGGTCGCTAATCTTACTCACACAGCTACCTCATTGCGCCTCTTTTTTTCTTTGCGTCATGTGCTGTTTGGGGAGGGTTTTTTGGAAGGGACATCCTGCGTGACACTGCAGTGCCACTCCTAGATGGGCCCGGTGTTTGTGTCGGCCACTAGGGTCGCTAATCTTACTCACACAGCTACCTCATTGCGCCTCTTTTTTTCTTTGCGTCATGTGCTGTTTGGGGAGGGTTTTTTGGAAGGGCCATCCTGCGTGACACTGCAGTGCCACTCCTAGATGGGCCCGGTGTTTGTGTCGGCCACTAGGGTCGCTAATCTTACTCACACAGCTACCTCATTGCGCCTCTTTTTTTCTTTGCGTCATGTGCTGTTTGGGGAGGGTTTTTTGGAAGGGACATCCTGCGTGACACTGCAGTGCCACTCCTAGATGGGCCCGGTGTTTGTGTCGGCCACTAGGGTCGCTTATCTTACTCACACAGCGACCTCGGTGCAAATTTTAGGACTAAAAATAATATTGTGAGGTGTGAGGTATTCAGAATAGACTGAAAATGAGTGTAAATTATGGTTTTTGAGGTTAATAATACTTTGGGATCAAAATGACCCCCAAATTCTATGATTTAAGCTGTTTTTTAGTGTTTTTTGAAAAAAACACCCGAATCCAAAACACACCCGAATCCGACAAAAAAAATTCGGTGAGGTTTTGCCAAAACGCGTTCGAACCCAAAACACGGCCGCGGAACCGAACCCAAAACCAAAACACAAAACCCGAAAAATTTCAGGCGCTCATCTCTAATTTCAAGTAGGGAACGTACCGTACTTACATGAAAACAAATAAAATACTCCTATAAAGGTATCTTTCAAAGGTCCAAATAACAAGAAGGTGAGGCGTAACCCAGACTCACGTTCTGTAGATGTTGTAAAGGCACATCAGGGTTTCTTTGGAGGGTGACTTCCTGCTTCTTCTTTATGCAGTTCTCATCGAAACCATGAGATACATAAAACCCACAAAAGAGATGGTTTTATGATAATGTGTCCATTTATTTACAAAAAAATGTCATAAAATTTGTAAAAACTTTTCAGACATGGGTCACCATGCATAAACAATGGAGGGAAACATCCCAATACTGAGAGATAGTTATCAAAAAAACACAGACCTGGGGTGCGGTAAATCCGGACTCCCACACTCCTAGGAACTGATCTCTTGGGTATCGGGGTGAACCTCCTTAACCACCAACGCGTTTCGACTGAGAAGTCTTTATCAAGTCATGTTTTCTATGTGCATTTTAAGGTTGATTAAGTTGTCTTTGTTCCACTAAAAGAAAACTTTAAAAAGTAGTTGTCTCTCAATTAGTTGGAGCTATAAAGAGTACCCAGGCATTATTAAACTATAAGCAGTGCTCGAAGTGGGCCGTTATACACCAGTATGGCATACCACCACTTCAAGCACAGACTGAGACCCCCGCTGCCGCAGTATTTAAAATTCAGAGCTATTGAACCGGCAGCCAATCAGGAGTGGCTGCGCAGTCGCTCCTGATTGGCTGCCATTCGTGGCAGATTTGATATAGCGGCATAGGCAGACCAGAGCCGTGCCAAAGGCCACCGCTGCTGCCCGCTGTCTCCTTCACACCCACAGCCTCCTGCTCCGCACCACCACCTCCGATGTGCTGCCGCCCACAGCCTCCTGCACCCACAGCCTCTTGCACCCACAGCCTCCTGCTCTGCACCGCTGCCTCCTCCGCATCACCACCCACAGCCTCCTCATCCATCGCCGCCGACCACAGCCAACTCTGCATCGCTGCTGCCCACAACCTCATCCTCCACACCGGCAGTCACAGCCTCCTCCACACCGCCGCTGCTGATTAGGTAATTTTACACTGCTGACTTTCTCTCTCCCTTCTATATGTCATTGCTGTCCCTCTCTCTGTCACTGACCCTCTCCCTATGTCCCTGCTGTCACTCTCCCTGTCCCTATGTTCCTGCTGTCACTCTCCCTGTCCCTATGTCCCTGCTGACACTCTTCCTGTCCCTATGTCCCTGCTGTCATTCTCCATATCCCTATGTCCCGCTGTCACTCTACCTGTCCCTATGTCCCTGTCACTCTCCCTGTCCCTACTGTCACTCTCCCTGTCCCTATGTCCCTCCTGTCACTCTCCCTGTCCCTCCTGTCACTCTCCCTGTCCCTCTGTCACTCTCCCTGTCCCTGAATTGCTGCTCATACTGAGTGGCATAATGTGAATTTTGGCTCGTTCCATGTGGCATAATGTGAATTTTCACTCATTCTATGTGGCATAATGAGAATTTTGGCTCATTCTGTGTGAATTTTGGCTCATGTGGCATAGGGGCAGGGCCGGCTCCAGGCCTACTAGCACCCTGAGCGAGAAAATTTAAAAGCGCCCCCCCCCCCCCATGCGCGCGCCTTCGGCGCGCGCGCTCCCGGAAAAGTGGGTGTGGCCTCTGTAAAAGTGGGCGTGGCCTCGTAACTTCATATCATCAAACTATAAACATATTTTCACACAATTAGCAGCCTTACACATAGCCACAGTAGTGTTCCTTACACACAATGTCTCCAGTATAGTGCCAGATACACATAATGTGCAGTGCCAGATAGACATGACATGCCCCCCAGCAGTGCCAGCTACACATGACATGCCCCGCAGCAGTGCCAGCTACACATGACATGCCCCGCAGCAGTGCCAGCTACACATGACATGCCCCGCAGCAGTGCCAGCTACACATGACATGCCCCCCAGCAGTGCCAGCTACACATGATAGTGTTCACTTTTTAGGGCATAGTGCTGATCACAGGGAGGGCGCATTTTTAAGTTAGGAGGGCAAAATGATGTACATACTGCTTGTTGTTCCCATACCTATATGTTAAAGCATGGACAGTGCGCGCCGAAGGCGCGTCGCAAAAATTAAGGGGAGTTACTTCGTGGGGAAGGTACGTGGCCACATAATAGTGGCAATTTGCATTACACCACACAGTAGTGCAGCTAATACACACTGCACCAGGTAGAACCTCCTATACACTTTGCGCCAGGCACAGCACTGAGACACATTGCACCAGGGAGATAACTGAGACACATTGCCTAGCCACAGACGCCTAGCGGGAATACTACATAACATGCTCCCCAGCAGTGCCAGCTACACGTGACATGCCCCCCAGCAGTGCCAGCTACACGTGACATGCCCCCCAGCAGTGCCAGCTACACGCGACATGCCCCCCAGCAGTGCCAGCTACACGCGACATGCCCCCCAGCAGTGCCAGCTACACGCGACATGCTCCCCAGCAGTGCCAGCTACACGCGACATGCCCCCCCCCCAGCAGTGCCAGCTACACGCGACATGCCCCCCAGCAGTGCCAGCTACACGCGACATGCCCCCCAGCAGTGCCAGCTACACGCGACATGCTCCCCAGCAGTACCAGCTACACGCGACATGCCCCCCCCAGCAGTGCCAGCTACACGTGACATGCCCCCCCCAGCAGTGCCAGCTACATAAATGGCCACACAGTGCCAGATATGCCCCCACAGTGCCAGATACATTAATGCCCCCACAGTGCAGATATACCCCCACAGCGCCAGATACATAAATGCCCCCACAGTGCAGATATGCCCCCACAGTGCAGATATGCCCCCACAGTGCCAGATACATCAATGCCCCCACAGTGCAGATATACCCCCACAGTGCCAGATACAGTTTGGGAACCACTGCACTATTGCATTAATATGACTGCACAGATATTGATCAGCAGATCTGTCAAGGAATTGACATGTAAGCTGGAGATAAACATTCAGTAAGGTTGGCATAAGATTGCTGCTAGCGCAAGCAGGGATGGAGGGAGTTTCAAAGGCAAGGATTGGGAAGGAAGAAAGATTTCCGACGAGATACATCAGGACAGTGAAGATAAATGGCGTAGGACGGAGTTTGCTCTGAGCAAGAATATATGGGGAGAAATATGCTGCAATAGAGATGATGACTCAGGTGATATGAATATAGTTAACGAGAAAGTGAGGAAAAATAGTTAATTATTAAATTAAGATTGATGATCTATATTGATGATGTGTATATACAGTACAATCTATATTATCTTGTTAATAATGAACAAAGTCTCCTGATGGCACAATTTTCCATGTACTACTACAGATGTCTATAGTATATTACCAGTAATTGCTGGTTTATTATTGAATTGTCATTTGAGGATGCTGGTGTTATTTTGGTTTACTGGATTGGTATCCACTATTTTCCTTCTTCCAGTTGCATGCTTCCAAATCCGGCTCTCGGCACGCCCACTGCGGCAGCTCAGGGAGCAGGCAATGCACTCACTGAAATACCAGCCTGGCATTTTGAAATATAGTGATTAGGGTTAAAGTCGGTGACCAACTCTGGAATAGTGTACATATCAAGCCTGTGTTCACTATTTAGAACAGGAATCATGCCACTTTATTCTGAATAAAGGAATGTCAAACATTAATTAAATGCCTGTACACCTATCATACCTGTTGACTGTGTTAAGTGTAAAATGTCAATTGTAATCTACACAGCTGCAAAGTGATAATATATCTGCAGGATTATAGCAGATACAAATGATTCTAGAGCAGTATCAGTAAAATATTCAGAGCAGCACCTAACACAAAGATCTGACACCGTGATCATTTCATATCGTTCCCACTATTATCACCAAACATGCTGTGTGCGGTAGAAGAGAATACTGCTAGAGAACAATGTTAAGGCCTAATGACCAGATGTTCTATTAATCAAAATATATGGCCATGCAGAATGATAATGCAAGCGCAGTTTATATGAATTTGTACAGCTCTTCAGGGAAGAACTTATAGACCTTTTTAATAAGACATGTCACACTTACTTACACCAAAAGAGACCCATCGTGTTGTGAATGCAGAAATCAATAAAGAAAAGATCTGTTCACGCACATGGGGGGCTGCCTAATTCACTCTCAATTCCCCAGTGAGTCAGAGTAACTGAAGGAAGCCTCCTGGGTATGAGGTTACAGCAATGTGATGTGCAGGACCACTCTCAAGCCATGTCAAAACATTTGCATTCTACATAATAAATATTCTCAAGAGACAGGACACTAGCAGAAATTTCCACACAAAGGCTCGAGGCAGTTAGGCGTACGGCTATGTTTCTGTCTGCAAATATCACGGTTATGAGCCTAGAACATGGTAATACAGCTATTGTCTAGAACATTGTTCGGTAATATAGCTGTGAGATTGATACATACTAAGGGCCTAATTCAGCATGGAACGCTGCTCCGACAGCCTTTGCATGCTGAAGCCCTGCGCAAATGTCTCTGCCTGATTAACAGGAAGAGGCTTTCACGGGACGGGAGGGGGCATCGCGTCGTCATTTCAGGTGCGGCGTTGGGAGGGGGCACGGGCCGGACAAATGCAGGTGTGTCTGGACCGTTTGCATGGTGGGCCGCAGTGGCTGCAACCCGGAACATGGTGGGTAGCCGTTTGCCTTAGCAGCTAGCTTGCGTAGGCAGAGGGCAACCCTAAACATATACTGTAAGAGAATTGCCGTCTTGCGATGTGCTCGCATGTTTAGGGAGGGGGAGGACACGGCATGTGGGGCGGACTTTCCCTGTGCTCGGTGTCCTGCCGCATGTCAGAGTAAAGGGTTGTGAGTGTGCAATTTTTCACACATCTACAACCCATGCTGAATTAGGACCTAAGTTCTAATTCTTGTGTTTGAGATATTGGTTCTGCAGTAATAAATCCTATCAGGGTTGCTGCTGCTGCTGTGTTTTCTTATATCCAGTAGTGCCATAGTCATAGACGCTGCTGATTGCTAGCAGGTAATTATATCCATCTGTGCTGAGGCTTTGTAGGCCTACCCCTTCCGTCACTCAGGTGATTGTACACTCTCCACTAGCACTGATGTTTCCTAGTGATTGTGCTGCTGTGTCCTAGTGAGTCCTGCTGCTTGCATCCTGTTTGATTCCAATGCATGACCATTTGCCTGTGACCAGGATTTCTCTGCCTCCTGTCAGCCATGACTTCAGCTTGTGGTTTGCATTCCATGGAGAGGAATTCAATTAGCCATGGTAATTTACAGTAGGCTAGGGCTATTCAAATTAGTCCCGAAGGCAGGCAGCAGTTAACAAGGATTTTTCAAAAAGAAATCTGTTTAGTAACGTGTTTGTGGGTGCCGTGACCGTGTTAACCCATAGGTCTGGGAATTTATCCTGGATTCTATGGGTTAACGTGTGTTATCGTGGTAATTTACCACATAAGAAAAAAAGGCTCTATGTGAATAGCCCCAGGTGTTAAAGGCAGAGGCTCCCACCCTTTTTCACTTGCAGTCAATTACCGCTGCTAATTGAATTCCTCCCTATTCGGGGGGGCAATCCCGGGATCAGGATCAGCGGAGTCCCGTGATTTCGTCCCAAATTTGCAGGAATTTCAATTCTGGGATTGGAACCTCAGGATTTATTTGTGCATGTGCCATTGATAGGCAGTGCTGAGCACCAGCAGCACCCAGCTCAGATGCTTCCTGGCTGTATTTCCCTACAGGGGTGATGTATCAAGTCGTGCAGAGCGGAAAAGTGGAAATGTTGCCTACAGCAACCACTCAGCAGACCCTCCAACATGACCTATTCCTTCATGTACAAAATGCTCCACTCCTGGACTTCTCTCTTAATTTATGATTGCCGTCACCTGGGTTGAAACGCCTGTCTAATAAATTAACTAGTTCAACACAGGTGATGAGTTATGAGATAAGCATTTTGTGCCTGATGAAAGAGTTCTGCATTTATCTAGCACAGTCTTTGAAATGACAGGATGGTGTAAATTTACTAAAGGTCAATTTTGATCAATTTTGAAATTAAAATCGATCCCAATCAATATTGGGCTTCCAGGGCTAAAACACACATGTACTAACATGTAAAAATGAATAGAAAAACATCATCTGTTAGTACAGGAGGAATTCAGTTTGCCGGCTGTCAGGAGACCAATACCGAAATACCAGCGGTCGGAATCCCCACTTGGGTGGTGGTCCATGCCACCACATGAGGGGGAATATAACCCTGTGGTGACTGAAGGTCGCCACCGGGTCCGAAATGCGGTGAGCGCAGGGAGCCCGCGAAGAGACACGCTGCGCTCGGTGCCGGTATTCCAGCTGTCGGCATCCCAGCGTCGGTCTCCTGACCGCCGGGGTATCATACTGAATCAGTTAGTACATGTGTGTTTTAGCCCAGGAAGCCCAACATCGCTTAAGATTTTAATCAATCTGAAATATATTTAAATCAATGAAAATCTACCCTTAGTAAATATAACCCTTAGAACATGATTTGTTGCTTTGGACAACTACAAATGTAGCCATGCTCATCGTTGCGCGCAGCAAGTGTGCCCGCACACTCACCCATTAAAACCTATGGTGCGAACGCCCACTGCGGCCAGTTGCAGTGTGGCGTGTTCACATAATGCCGCGATGCATGCGCACGGGCATATGCATCGCGGCATAGATGAGTGTGGCTACATCTGTACACCACCTCTCCGTGTCTTGATATATCTCCCCTACAGCATCATAACACTACAGAACCTCACAGCAGCTTACAGTGTGAGAGAGGGTTGTATATATGAAAGGGATCGCACACATTCTTCTATACATAAGAGGGATTACAGCTGATGAAACATCATCATCCATGATGGTGACTTATTAGGGTTAGTAAGGCTTCTCTTAAACAGACATGATGCTTAAATCATTAGGAAACCATCGTCTCATTTCTTAGATACATAACCTTGAAGTCAATCCTAATCAGT
This sequence comes from Pseudophryne corroboree, assembly GCF_028390025.1. Taxonomy (NCBI): domain Eukaryota; kingdom Metazoa; phylum Chordata; class Amphibia; order Anura; family Myobatrachidae; genus Pseudophryne; species Pseudophryne corroboree. The sequence goes on along the minus strand of NC_086445.1, from coordinate 197,436,695 downwards.
TCAAATACCAGTATATATGGTTCCTCTTATATCTAAATATATTGTGTCGTGTTCATGCTATCCACAACAAACAAGATAGAAGACAATAAAAGTAATTATAGTCCTATTAATGTTACATGAACCAGGAGAATCTATTGATTGCATGTTACAATGGTAATAATCACAGAAGGGAATGTGGCTAAATAGAGCAGCAGACCACAAATGTCTTGCACCATACTGCAGCACTGCTGGCTTAAATCCTATATAGCTGCCTACCATGTAATCCAACTGCTAGGCTCCCACAACTGCTCTGTCATAGCTGAAGGGCTCATCTGTCCCAATCACACTGATTGAGAACCGAGATGTGTTCCTGAATGAATATTGCAGAGTCTCACGGAGGGGAGCCCTGGGAATACCCCACAAAATCATGGCACTTTCCACCCTCCCACTCCTTCTTTCTGCCTCCCTCACATCTAGACGTTCCTATTCCATTTTAGCTGTTACAGATCTAGTAAAGGCTTATGGTGAAGGGGGAGGGGAAGGGCTGGGGGAGGGGGTAAAGGAAAGACACCTTTTTTTTCTTTCTTGTCGATTGTGAACACTTTTGAAGTGGCATTCTAAACAGCCTTGAATAGTGAGAGTACTGAGAATAGCCCAGAGGAGCGGCTGTCCCTGTCTGTACACTTTTCAAGAAAAACTCAATTATGAATGCTGACAGCATTATAGATATAAATGTATATTTATATAAAGCACACTGCACGTCCTAGCAGAAGAAAACGCAATGAAAAATGCATGCACCAAAGAGCATTCAATCTTTTTCAATGAATGACTGTTGGAGGTAGGAATGACCTTGTACAAGGTTATTTGCATTATTAGGTTCTACTTAAATAGACAGGATTGTTCTTTCATTTAGAGACAGTGCAGAACATGTTGTGTATTTCGCACAAACATAAACACAGAACAAAATTGCTGTATGAATAAGTAATGTAGTGCTTTGTTCACTATTGTCTAGTGTACCCAGCATAACAGATGAGGTTAATACAGTACATAACATGTTCTTAAAATCTCTGAAACACACATACTGTTCTAGTACTGATGCTACATTTAAATCTGTCAAAATTGAAATTGCAACTTGGGTGTTGGATGAAGGTTATCCCACATAGTTGCCTAGAGATGATCTTTACAACCTCAACAATGTCAAATATTAAATTGTTTCACACAATTTTTTTTCTATCACTGGAATCACTAACCGATAGGCTTTAGTTTCATAAGATCAAGATTAAATGCAAGAGTGACCATTGTGGGATTGAAGCCTGTACAGCTTGCCAACTCTTCTTTGCCAAATCAATTTTTTTTTATTACATAGGGATAATCGTTTACAATTATTATATTTCTCCGCAGTAGAAATCAATCTCAATGACGTTCTGCCACCTGCAGGCAGCCTCTCAGATTTAGACAGTGTATAATCCTTTCTGTTTATCAAGTATCCAGCAATGTACTGCAAATGTTCCAAATGAACTACTACTTTGCAAAAAACAACAACTATAAAATGTACTTTGAGCAGCTAAATGCACAAATTAAATGTTTGCAAAAAATAAAATAAAAACAAATGCATGAATCATAAAATGCAGAGAAACAAATAGCTCATTGTGTTGACTCTGCTGTAAGCGGAGACCTGATAAATATTTATAAGCTTTCGAAATGATGTGAGCAAAGTTACTTCACTAATTCATGGTATTTTATCATCTGAAAACAGAGAACTGTGGCATTCGTGTCACCTGACATTTGCTCAGTTACTGAATGAATCTTGTTTTGCATGACCATACTGTCAGTCAATCCAAAGAAAGCTCTTTCTATTAATTATTTTACTCTGGGGACTGCTAATGCTGAATTTTAGAAAAAATACATGTTTAATTCTAAAGATTCTCAGTACAGGTTGAGTATCCCTTATCCAAAATGCTTGGGACCAGAGGTATTTTGGATATCGGATTTTTCCGTATTTTGGAATAATTGCATACCATAATGATATATCATGGGGATGGGACCTAAATCTAAGCACAGAATGCATTTATGTGACATATTCACCTTATACACACAGCCTGAAGGTCATTTTAGCCAATATTTTTTATAACTTTGTACATTAAACAAAGTGTGTGTACATTCACACAATTCATTTATGTTTCTTATACACCTTATACACACAGCTTGAAGGTCATTTAATACAATATTTTTAATAACTTTGTATTAAACAAAGTTTGTGTACATTGAGTCATCAAAAAACAAAGGTTTCACTATCTCACTCTCACTCAAAAAAGTCCGTATTTCGGAATATTCCGTATTTCGGAATATTTGGATATGGGATACTCAACATGTATTAAAAACTCGCATTATCCTAGGAAAGCTGGAACACATCAGTATGATTCAAACAATGAGCTGGACAAAAGATTTGACTCTCAAATACACTACAAACCCAATAATCTCTCATTAATGCCATTAGGGTATATTTGTTAAAGGGAGATAAGCCTTAAATCCATCAAAAATGGGTGTTTTCGTTGGACATACTGTAAGTAAACCCTTGGCGGTTGTAAGCTATCGCTGGATATTGCCGGCCTTGTGCCGCTATCTCCTTTGGCAGCTTCCTAATGCTTTGCCTACTTAATGACGGCAGCAGTACTTTTACCAGCAACTTTCTCCTATTGCTGTCTCAATCTCAGGAGGATTTCAGGAGGATACGAAAATTAAACATTTTTCCATAGAATAAATACATTCTTTATATTTTTTTTTATTTTTTTTACCAATTTATAATTTTTTTTTATGAAACTGCAGTCTGGGTTTCCAGTGCACTATGAATGTGTGAGCTGTCAAAGCCTTACTGCTGCCAGACCGTATTGCTGGAGAGCTGAATATTACTCAGTTGCTCTAGAGAACTTACTATATAATTAGGACCATAACTAGGTGTGTGCAGAGGGAGCACCGCACATAGCGCTACAGGATAGGGGGACGCTATTGGTGGAACTTGTCAATTATCTGTTTTAATTACTTTCACTTACAGTTTCCCTCCTTTATTTTAGAGCCAAGCATCTCCTGACCGCCCCTGCCTCCTACCTTGATATCTTCTGTCACTAATACCTATACAACTTTCATGAACTCAACTTGATATTTATTTGTTATTCAGACACACTGTCCTTAATTACATTTCAAGATTATTGAATTTATTTTTTTATTTATTTATTACCAGTTATTTATGTAGCGCACACATATTCCGCAGCGCTTTCCAGAGAATATTTGGCCATTCACATCAATCCCTGCCCCAGTGGAGCTTACAATCTATACTGCCTACCACATGTACACACATTCACGCTAGGGTTAATTTTTGTTGGGATTCAATTAACCTACCAGTATATTTTTGGATTGTGGGAGGAAACCGGAGTACCCGTAGGAAACCCACGCAAGTACGGGAGAATGTACAAACTCCACACAGTTGGGCCATGGTGGGAATCGAACCCATGACCTCAGTGCTGTGAGGTAGTAATGCTAACCATTACACCATCCGTACTGCCCACTAATGCTGACATACCCTGGGATTCTAACCCATTGCCTGTGGCACTGCAGTCAGACAATCTATTCATTGAGCTATAGTATCTGCCCTTGCATAGAAAGGCAGATAATTCTAAGACAGAGAATTTTAACTATTTGAAGCTTACTATTACTTTGTGAAAAAAATTATCAGCTTTGCGGCTGAGCAGATCTATGTACAGTAGTGTGTGGCTGCAAGAGATTGGATGTGTGGCTGCACACTGCATAGATCTGCTCAATTGCAATGCTGATTATGTTTTTACAAAGTACCAGTAGCTTCATATAGTGTTCAGAGTTTTTATGCAGGATCAAATATCTCAATGAGTAGGGTTTTTGATTAGAATTATAGAATGAAACCTATGGTTATAGGTATGAATCTGAATAACAATGAGCTCTCAATGAATGAATGTGGTATAAAGTGGAGGTATAAAGAGGATTTGTGTCCAAATCCATTTTCTTGCAGAAGTCTATAAATGTGTGTTTATTATACTTCCCTACGAGGAATGTTCCTTATGTAACGATTGGAAAAATGGGAGGAGGGGGCGCCAATTCTCTCTCTGGCACAGGGCACCAAAAAGTCTAGTTACGGCTCTATATGCATCATGCCTATATTCTGTGTGTGACTTGAGACTGTATTTACATACAAAATGCTATGCTAATGTGGCATTTTCCTGGAAAACATTGTAACGTGGCATTTTGGATGCAGATACAGCCACAATTACACACAGAATATGGGGGGTGATTCCGACTTGATCGTAGCTGTGCTAAATTTAGCACAGCTACGATCAGGAACACAGGCATGCGGGGAGACGCCCAGCACAGGGCTAGTCTGCCCCACATGTCAGTCCCTGCCCCGTCGCAGAAGTGCAAAAGCATCGCACAGCTTTGGTTTGCTGGCCGGGAGCTACTCGTCACTGCCCGGCTCGCAGCGGCTGCGTGTGAAATCATGCCCGCCCCCCGCACGGACCAGCCACGGCTGCGTTGGTTGGACCACGCCCAAAAAACAGCGGCCAAACGCCATTGTGCCACCCCCTCCCGCCCAGCGACCGCCTATGCCTGTCAATCAGGCAGAGGCGATCGCTAAGCAACGACAGCCGTCGGCTGTCAGCCATGCGCCGGCATACTGCGGCGCCGGAGCATGCGCAATTCTGACCTGATCGTTGCGCTGTGAAGAACTGCAGCGAGCGATCAGGTCAGAATGACCCCCATAGTGATGATGCATATCATGTTACTCAGCAGGCCCTATGCAGATTCATAAATAGGTCCCATAGTTTATATTAAGAGAATCTAGCTCAAACTATGAGGATGTTGAAAAGGAGTAGGGTTCAGCAAAAGCAATATAAACTATAAGGTAAGCTAAACCAGAAAAACTAGAATCTACAGATGTTCCCTCATACACCTAGCATCTATACACCCACGTGAGACACCTAAAGCGACAGAGACACTACAAGAGGAGTAGTACAGTATACTGTATTTTTATTCAAATTTAGCAAATGATACGCATTGCAGAATCAGCTAAAAGCTGCTGGCACTATAATAGAGACTTTAGGCTGAAATTTAACCACACACGAATTGGTTTTACACATGTCCTCTTAAATTGTTTCTGTGGGAGGCAGTGTGTCGCGGCACTGTTACGATATATCACAGCGCAGCATGACCTCCTGCAGATAGCAGTATCTGTAATGAGCTTCCCTAGTAAATGTTACAAGTAGTGGGAGCATAGGCTCCCACTACCCACGCTGAAAGATCTCCGCTGGCTCCTGTGTACAAGTGCGTAGTACCCCCGCCAGCTCCCACCCACTAATTACTGTATTGGTAGCAGGAGCATGCGCTCCCTGCTACCATATACTGAGCCACGGCATGCAAAGATGTTTGTGGACACATCTGTACAAAGTCACAGATTAAGCACAACGGAACCTGGCGTGAAGAAAAACCGCGACCGCTCACATCACAGCCTTTCTTACACAGATTCCGACTCAGTCGCACACAGATGTACAAAACTGCTCAGTGTAATCTAGCAAAGTCATTTTGTTGCTCTCAGTTGTTTTATTTATGCAAATAAGATGCACAATTTAAGCAAAAAAGACGCTTGACACAACCAAGCTGTCTGGGACCAGACGCACTGAGAGGGGTTATTTGTCACGGTTGAAGCCACAATCTAAAAGGGCACATCAGTATGTAGATGGCTGTTTTTGTCTTTATGTTAAAAATCATCCGGATATTTTCTTTTGATAATAATGTTTTCTAGTACTTACCCACACCGGTATGTAGCATAGCTGCATAGAACTACCAGGCTCATCATAAATCATTATAGACACAGCACTTCACGGATGCTGGACGTGGAGAATATACCACTATAAATTCTGTCAGAGGGATTTTTGAGCACTTGAGTTATTGACACATCAATTATAAGTGCAGTCATATATAGGATATTATGGGGTCCGGATTATGTTTGCAAGGCTCTCTTTAGAAGCAGGACAAGAATAATACTGGTGTTATCCCTAATACTGCCTATAACAGTAAATGGGAGCAATCACTGTATATGGAAGCGGGAAGTTCTCTATATAAGTGGAGGTATGTGCCACCATCACAAACATTATTACCAGTAAGAAACAGTCCCTGGGCTGGATCCATCAAGTGTAGCAGTTTGCATACGATGCATCCAGCCACTGATCCCAAGCATAGCAGCGTCTAATAACACTGTATGATTGAACGAATGTGAGTGAAATTGTTAAGGACAGCTTTCCTGATTATAGCTGTTCTTTATTATATAAGGACTTCGGGGTTTATGACCCGGGAGTCTTCATGCACATGCGCGGCCATCGCCCAGTGCATGCACAATCTGCATGATACACTGGGAGAGATCTGATTGGATCACTCTCAGGGAAACATTGCACAGAGAAGTCCATAGGCTTCTATTAGGCAACACCATCTATAGATGGTGTTGCCTATTGGGTCCAAACTATATATCAGGTGCTAGGGGGGATGCCATGGGGGAAAAAGCACCGCCCCCCATCCCCCCTGTCTGCTGTTTGTCTGTGACCCCTCAGCCTTTCTAGCACCTGATATAATTATCTCCAGGAATGACCAAGCAACTGCCACTGTTTGTCTGCTTGTGTGAGAAAGGCATTGAATGGGAGCAGTATTTGGAAGGCATGCTGTTCCTTGTACTGCTAATGGGAGATCCTGGGGGTGGCTCCTGGGTAAGTTAGCTCTCTGTCTGGATGTGTTTTAGTATGAGCCTTTATCATGAGGCCTACTGTGACAAATCACATGGCCCTATGTGGTCATTGCTATTATGTAGTGTTAGGACTGCTGATATCAGAGAAGCCTTGGCGCGGCTCAGCAGCTAAACATGTCTTCGCAAACACGTGTGACTAATTCTCTGAAATTCTATTACCATATTGGTTCAGGTATGGTTACAGGTAAGTTTATAGTGTACTGGGGGATACCGGGGGGAGGGGGGGGGGAAAGCACCCCCCCCTCTCTGTCTGCAAAATGCACCCATAACATGAGGTGTTGCTGCTGTGACTAGGCATCCTGAATTCAGTATCCAACTGATGTCTATAAACTACAACAGTGATCCCTGGTGAAGACCAGTGCCGTAACTAGACATTGTAGCGCTGTGTGCAAGAAACAGCATTGGCGCCCCCCTCATACAGAAAACAGGACCGGTGCGCGCCATAGGCGCGCGCCAAAAATAATGGGACATGGCTTCATGAGGAAGGGGCGTGGCCACAGAGCTCCCTTTTACACATTAAGCAGGCAGAGTCACCTTTTTACACATTAAGCAGGCAGAGTCCCCCTTTTTTACGCATTACAACAGCAGAGTCCCCCTTTTTACACATTAAGCAGGCAGAGTCCCCCCTTTTACACATTAGGCAGGCAGAGTCCCCCTTTTTACAAGAGAAAGAGAGAGAGAAAAAGTTTTATATTTACCCATGACCAGCTGGCAAGCATCTCCTCCTCTCCTTCCACACGAGTCCTCCCCCAGCTAGCAGCTCCTCAGGGCACAGGGCAGAGACTAGAAAGCTACCGTGAGACGTCTGATCCGGCATCCAGGACCAGTGGCAAATGCAGAATTTTCAGGTATGGAACCCATGAATATCGATTAGAGAGAAGGCGGCACTCTGGAGTCCTTAGTGTGTAGTTAGACATGTCATACACTTGATTCCTGACGATGGGCCATTGCCCGAAACATGTCGAATAAATAACTACCTGTATAACTGCACACTAAGGACACCAGAGTGCCGCCTTCTCTCTAATCTAATATATATATATATATATTATATCCAGGGTCTGGCACTCCCAATTCAAGTCCACTACTTTGTCGATGCCTTCACTATAAAATAGAATGCAACAAACAGAGGTGCAGCACTCAGACTTTTCTTCAATAAAGCACAGCAGCCGAGATTATATTATCATTTACAATGATAATCTCTAATCTCGGCTGCTGTGCTTTATTGAAGAAAAGTCTGAGTGCCGCACCTCTGTTTGTTGTGTGTGTGTGTGTGTGTGTGTGTGTGTGTGTGTGTGTGTGTAGCACTCAGTGTACATCCTCCATACGGCAGCACTCCATGCATAATAAAAGCTCAGCAAACCAATAAGCAATAAGCCTTGGTTTGCTGAGCTTTTATTATGCATGGAGTGCCGCCACATGGAGGATATATATATAAATATAATCACGCCACTTCAGGATTTAAGTGTAGACTTTACTTACTCAATATTTTGGAGTCAACTGTGCCCCATCATCAAGATAAATTTACAAAGCTATTTTGGTTTCTATATTTAGCCTGACAATGGGGCATGTTGACCCTGTAATGTTAAGAAAGTACAGCCTGTACTATATATACTCACACATCCACATAACACATACACACACACACCTCCACTGAGTCTCTCGGATATATGAGGCACCTGGATGCTACAGTGTCCATGGGAGCCCTGGAGACAGTCACTGCTTTTCCCCTTCACCGATTCCTTCCCTGCACTGGCTCATCTGGCTCCCTCAGTGCGGGAACTGCTTGAGAGGAGCTCAGCTGCGCGCTGCTACTGCAGCTCCCTCTACAGACAGCCAGTGGTCAGCCGCTCCCTGTCACTGACACTAACTCAGCAGAGACCTGGGAGCTGGCGGCTGTGTCAGCGCTCCCGAGTCACTTGTATAGGCGGCGGCAGCGGGAGACAGGCGGCGGCACCTGCGGAACTCGGGAGTGACTGCCTGAGACAGCAACCGGGCAGGGGGAATGCAGCGCTCCCGAGTACCTTGCAGAGGCGGCGCGGGAGTCAGGCGGCGGTGGGAGACAGGCTACAGCACTGGCGGGACACACAGTGCGTATGGCCAGGTGGGGGGATGGGGGGGGTGCTGCCGATGGTGCGCCCCCGATGCATTTGCGCTGTGGGCAAGGCACCATCGGCACAAACATAGTTACAGCCCTGGTGAAGACGATGGTAATGTTAAAGTATAATCCCGCGTGACTGTGACAGTGCTGCAGACGATCTTTATGTAACATTAACATTGCTGTGATTAAGAACCCTGCTAGTGGACTAAGATGATCTTTAATAAAGAGCAAATAGCTGTTTAAGTATTGTGCTGGAGTGATTAGGCATTAATATGTGCTGGAAACTTACGGTTTTCTACTGGTGGAGAATGGTATTAGAATGTAAATATGACTTGTTGTTATACTGTATGATTAAGATTCATGCTTTGGAAATGTGCACATAAAAAGTTGTTACAATATTTCTGCACAAGAGTTAGTCTGTACAACAACTACACCGCACAACATGTCAACATCCAGATCCACTCCCTACAAATCTGTGTGCTAACCACCCATGTATGTCAGGTCTGTTCCACCCATGACCTAGCCGAGACCCAGCTGCCTAAATCCCCCATTGAGTTCACACATTGCTTTCCTATATTTATAATAATAATTATTATTACTAGTAGCAGTAGTAGTAGTAGTAGTAGAAGTAGCAGTAGTAGCAGCAGTAGTAGTAGTAGTAGAAGTAGTAGTAGAGTAGTAGTACTGTAGTAGTAGTAGTAGCAACATTGACTGTATTTACATAGTGGGATCATATTCCAAAATATTTCACAAATGGTAAAAACAAGATTGGGTAGTAAAAGACAGATAAAGAGGTAAGATTGCCCCATTTAGAAAATACTAGCTATATTGCCCAAAGGGACCCTACAGATATGGCAATGTGCCGCCGAGGTGACCGACGGCCGATACGGGTAAGCGACGGGGGTAGGTGAAGTTTCTTCACTCCCCCGTCACCCGGCTCCATAGCAGTGCATGCTAATATGGACGAGATTGTCCATATTGGCCTGCATGCATAAGCGACAGTGCGCCAACGATGAAAGAGCGCGGGACCGCGCATCGTTCATCGTTGCTGCCTCCACATTGAATGATATGAACGGTTCTCGTTCATTAATGAACAAGAACGTTCATATCGTTCAGTGAAATCTGCAAGTGTGTAGGGCCCATTAGTGTAAGCAGGGCTGGTAGCCAGTGTTCGGGAAACCTCAAACAATGAATGTGACATAATGTTGCTCATTCAGTGTCTGTATTTCTACCATGATGCCCCCTCACTATGTGCATTATGCTGACAAGGAGGGGCAGCAGCTGGCAGCTTCATAGCTGTTGCTCCTCCATGTTGGCAATGGGCTTGAGTGCCACACCAAGCTATGATGTCACATTATGGTGCCACACACCCAAAAGGAGAACATGCCACCCTAGCCCAGAGTGAAAAGTTTGCTCAGTTAACCAAAGATCTATAATCACCATCATAATCTGAGAATGACCTTGAGCAGAGGGGTGAGGCAATAGGCACTTACTCTAATGTGTTGGGAAAGTACAGAAAACAAGCCTAAAGGGGGGTACTCACGGAGCGATAATCTAAGCAATCTGACTAGATTGCTTAGATTTTAAGCATGATCTTTCCATGTGTACCCCACACAGCAATAGCAATGTGCAGCCTCGCGCGTAGCTATCGCTGGTGCTAGATAGGCATGCAGGCTCAATTTAGGCATGCAGGCTCAATCTAGCACATCGCTCATTTCACCCGCTGGGTGAAATGAGCAGCCCCCCGTCATTGTCTCCCGCAAGCTCAGCACACATCGCGCTCTGCTGAGCAGGGGAGAGATGTGTGCTGAGTGGTTCGCTCAGCACACATCTCCCTCCACATCTGCCCGTGGATACGGGCCTTAACTGTACAGTCAGGTATTTTTGGTTGACTGTAAAAAATAATCTTGATAACATCCGATATTCTGTACAATGAAGCTTGGAATATGAGGTTTATATTCAAGCCATAATGCATGGTCCACGTTTTAGCCTTATTTCTAAAGTGTAGATTGAAGCTTTAAAAGTAATCACCCACTTTATACTCTTTTTGTGTTTTCAAATTTCAGTGGCGTATCCACAGTTTTGTATCTCCAGGGCCAGGATTTAGATTGGTAAAGTGTTCTGTGACTGATGTTGTTGCTCTATTGTTCATTGTGACAGATCATGCAGAGAACAAGAAAAATCAGAACCACTACCAGCAAAATCCAATAAATCTCTTTCTATGTAATACAGACCTAAAATTTCCAAAAGTGATATTAAAGCAACGGAATTACCGTTTTCACCTCTCTTCCCATGGCTTATAAATACAATGATTCAGTGTTTTTCAACACAGGTTATACTCAGTGCTTAAAGTGGTCCTGGAGAGGTGGTGGAACTCATTTACCATGCCCCCTTTCCCCCCCTCATCCCCCCACCCATCATATTAAGCGGAGCCAGGGCCAGTGCTAGTGATTTTGGCACCCCGCTGCAAACTATCAGTTAGTGCCCTACTTCCCATACTTTATAAAGGGACATTGCTCTCACAAAGAGGTAGCGTGGTCACAAAATAATACCCCCAATTCAAATTACACCACACAATAACAGAATCTTATTCACATTACACCTCATGTAGTGCCCATGATTCATCTTACACCACATAGTTAGGTCCCGTATTCAGTTTACATCACTCAGTAGTGCCCTTTATTCATGTTGTACTACATAATGGTACCTTTTATACATGTTATGCCACACAGTAGTGCCCCTTATATACAATGCCTGCAGTAGTGCCCTTATACACAGTTCCCACAGTAGTAGTGCCCCTTCACATAAAGCCCACATTCATAGTGCCGCTTACATATAATGACCACAGTAGTGCCGTTTATACACATAGAGGGAAATTCAAATGTTTGAAAAGTTGGTTGGGTGTCTGTTTATTCCTGTCTATTAGATAGGATAAAGCAGACACCCAACTGACTTTTCAAACATTTGAATTCCCCCCATAATGTGCACAGAAGTGCTGCTTACCTGTATACACAAAATGCCTACAGTAGTAGTGCCGCTTATATACAGAATGCCCACAGTAGTAGTGGCCCTTACACATAATGCCCACAATAGTAGTGCCCCTTACACATAATGACCTTGGCAGTGCTGCTAATACACATAATGCCACAGTAGTGCTCCTTATACACATCTCTGCCTCAGTCACTCCAGCAGCTTACCATCTGTGTCCCTACAGCAGCTCCATGCCCTGTATAACTCCAGCACCTTGCCCACCTCTCTTGTCCCTCAAGCCACCTCTCATCTTGTCTTCAAGATGCACAGAGCCTGCTCCTCTTCATGGCTCTTCTTCACTTCAGCAGCGGTGACAGCATGACATCACATACGCCGTGCCAGAAAAGGAAGCCACTGGGACCTGAGGGGGAGATGAATGCTGTCCAACAGACACAGCACGTGTGAGCACCAGGAGGGGTGAGCTGTAGATGGAGGAGGACCATGGAGCCACCAGGACCTGAGAATGGGGGAGGTGGCTGCAGTTTATCAGTAATACTTGCGCCACCTGCATCATCTATTGACATAGGTGATAGGGTGGGCTTTTCTATTTTAATTACTGTGCAGGGCAAAAGAGGTGGAAATAGTTTCCCCTACCATTACAGGTGGTGGAACTCAGTTCCACCTCATTCCCCCCCCGCCACCCCCACACACTTTAACCCCTGGTTATACTATAACATAAGTGCAAGCTTGCACAGTCCAGTAACTAATAGGGTTCTAATAGGTTAGAAAAGAAGATGAAGACTCTGTTGGGGAGCACTCAAGATCAGAGGAACTATAAAATGTTCACATTACAGCTAAGAGCATAAAGATTTTATTAGGTTATAAATAAAATAAGGGAGTCCCAAAATATCCTACAGTATCTATATGGCTAACAGTTAGGCGAAAATATAGATAAAGTAAACAATTGGTAGCTACGAGCTGTAGTAATAAAGCCAGATCAAAATATATGGTAGGCACTGACAAGCCACAGTAATGCCAATATTTTATAAAATGACCATCATATATCCCGCATGGCGTCCCATTTGGGAAAGATTGCGGTGAATTGAATCATAGTTCAGTGGCCAAATTTGTTGAATATGCTGACTCGCTCGGTGAGGTCCCCTACTGGTGATAGAAAAGTGTGGCAGACAATCATGCAGTATCAGAGTGTTCCAAGGTGGTCTTCAATCCAAGTACTTGCCTGGCCCTCCACTGCTTGGCTTCCAAGATCAGATCAGATTGGGCATCTCCAGTGGGGTATGTCCATAGTTTTAACGCTTGCCCTTAAGTCACAGTATACATATGGGTGATTTTCACTTTTTAGAGAGCAGTACGAATTCTGAGAAATATCAAAAAGAGTTTTGCACCTTAATCTAGCAAAAGCGTATTGGCAAACACATATGGCAATATAATTAATTCATAAAAGTAGTGGTACTGGATTATGCGTTATGTATCACACATGAGCTTCAAAATGAATACCGCCAAATCATAGATTACAATAAAATGCCACTCATATATTTCTTAGTAAAGAGTACCAGTTAGTCCAATATAATTTGATAGTAGGCAGAGAATAAGTGTAAAAATTTGTATGTGCACACAGAGTTTTGTAGAACAAGTCCCTGTTTGTACTGGTGGCTACTCACTTCTGCTTTTCTTCCATCTTGCCCTGAGGTATAGGATGGAGAATGAGAGAGTGAGAGCCGACAAAACAGGTTAGAAGCAGATAAGATAGAGCTGTCAAGCATGTGGTGATCGGTACCAATGGTCCTGTTACTTGTGTACTTGTAGTCCAGTAACTGAAAGCAACAGAGCAATCTACTGTAATCTTGCTACTGACTGCTATAAATTGCCATACCTTATCAGTTTGCACTGAATGCAATTGTATTATTGCCGTAATAGTAGCGTGAGACCCTCTTCAGTCATATAAACCCAGCAGAACACTTCTCTTATTGCCCTTTTCGGGGGGCGGCTGCATTATGTCACTTGCAGCTGCTCCGATTAAAGAAATGGCGGTAGACTGTCTGATAGCACAACCCTGCTGCGCTGCCAGGGATCAACCTTAATTCGATGCATCCGTAATCCGCTTTGCCAGTCTGGAAGGGGTCTCAACCAGGTCGAACTTGGAAGGACCCATGTACAAATCTCAGAAGCGACCCAGCAAATTCAGTCTGAAAGGGGTATAACACTACAAATGGTGCAAACCATATAACAATTAATCGCATTTCCTATATCAGTTGGAAGTTAGACCATGACACAACTCTAAATATCAATATTGTGATATGTTGATATTTGATGTCCAGTATTAAACCCCCATTTATATCATTCACGATCCATGTCCGTCTACAGCTTCACCTCAAACAACCTGTAAACCACACATCACACGCTTGCCATACCTTATGCTGCAGCAGCAACATCCAGACCCCATCCCCCACGTCCCCCCAAAAATGGTGGGACAGGACCCCTATCTCGCCAACCTACCACCTCCTCTCCTTGGACCTACTGGACCGAGGCTAGCAAAAGTTGGCAGACATGCCCTGGATGTAGTGCCAGCTCTTGTCTCCTTATTTTCCTGTTTAAATGGAAGTTTTATAAATTGGAATCTGATAGCCAATATACTGTAGTACTGCCACATACTCAGACTTACTCAAACATTTAATTGTAATTGCATATAATATAATTGCAAGAACATGTTATACTGTGCCTCTTATCATGTACTGCATTGGTTTCAAGACAACATTATTCATTTAAGCATGTATAGCATATAAATAAAACTATCATATGCCTTAAAACAAATACGCAACTGGCTCCTAACCCTGGTTCATCATTGCTGCGATGTGATATCATGCAGCCCACCAAGAACCTTTGCAATCTGATGGACACCTATGCAATAGACAACACCTATCCTTGTGTATCAATGCCTATTTCCCCATAGATTGTAAGCTTGCGAGCAGGGCCCTCCTCCCTCTATGACTGTTTGTTTTTACCCAGTTTTGTCTTCTAATTGTGTCCAGTTGTAAAGTGCAACGGAATTTGCTGCGCTACATAAGAAACTGTTAATAAATAAATAATAACTGGCTGCAAAACTCCAGACAACCTCTCTTGTACCGGTTCTCACTGCTTCGCCCAATGGATTACGCTAATTACTTCATGAGAAAGTAACAAATTGCATCAAACAAACAAACAAACAAACCCGTGCTTCACAAAACAGCCCAACCAGCATTACACAACATAAGGAAAATCGTGATTTCAGTCTTCTGGGCTTAATTCAGATCTGATCGCAGCAGTAAATTTGTTAGCTAATGGGCAAAACCATGTGCACTGCAGGTGGGGCAGATATAACATGTGCAGAAAGAGTTAGATTTGGGTGGGCGTGTTCAAACTGAAATCTAAATTGCAGTGTAAAAATAAAGCAGCCAGCATTTACCCTGCACAGAATCAATATGACCCACCCAAATCTAACTCTCTCTGCACATGTTATATCTGCCCCCCCTGCAGTGCACACATGGGGGGTAATTCTAAGTTGATCGCAGCAGGATTTTTGTTAGCAATTGGGCAAAACCATGTGCACTGCAGGGGAGACAGATATAACATGTGCAGAGAGAGTTAGATTTGGGTGGGGTGTGTTCAATCTGCAATCTAATTTGCAGTGTAAAAATAAAGCAGCCAGAATTTACCCTGCACAGAAACAAAATAACCCACCCAAATCTAACTCTTTCTGCACATGTTATATCTGCCTCCCCTGCAGTGCACATGGGCCCTCATTCCGAGTTGTTCGCTCGCAAGGCGAATGTAGCAGAGTTACACACGCTAAGCCGCCGCCTACTGGGAGTGAATCTTAGCTTCTTAAAATTGCGACCGACGTACGCGCAATATTGCGATTACAAACGAGTTAGCAGTTTCTGAGTAGCTCCAGACTTACTCTGCCTGTGCGATCATTTCAGTGCTTGTCGTTCCTGGTTGACGTCACAAACACACCCAGCGTTCGCCCAGGCACTCCCACCGTTTCACCGGCCACTCCTGCGTTTTTTCCGGAAACGGTAGCGTTTTCAGCCACACGCCCCTGAAACGCCGTGTTTCCGCCCAGTAACACCCATTTCCTGTCAATCACATTACGATCGCCGGAGCGAAGAAAAAGCCGTGAGTAAAAATACTTTCATCATAGTAAAGTTACTTGGCGCAGTCGCAGTGCGAACATTGCGCATGCGTACTAAGCGGATTATCACTGCGATGCGATGAAAAATACAGAGCGAACAACTCGGAATGAGGGCCATGGTTTTGCCCAATTGCTAAAAAAAATCCTGCTGCGATCAATTTGGAATTACCCCCATGGTTTTGTCCATTAGCTAACAAATTTGCTGCTGCGCTTAGATCTGAATTACAGCCTCTGTTTGGACAGGTAATCACCACCGCCAGCTAATTCACTGAAACATTACAGTTTTCTACAGCACTGGCCATAAAATGATGCTCCAGCAATTTTATTGGTGGCCAAGTTAGAGCAGAGTAGGGAATACCTCAAAGTATGCTTTATTATTAGAGGTAGGGCTGCTGATTCGTTACCAAATGTATTTAATGAATTATATAGCCATGTTTTGATCTTTACCCATTAAAACCACTTTCTTTCTCTATTATTGCATTGACTGCTGAGGGAATAATTCCATCACCCCATCACCCCAGACAGAAGTCCTTCTCCACCCGGAGTTTAATTATTATCATGCTAATTAGAATCCTGTCCTTTGTACTGGAAAGTCACAGTCATCAGGGACAAAAATCTATTTTGACCAAGCTCTCATGTTCAAACTGCTGACTTCATGATACCAAATGTATGTTCTCTTAAAGTGAAACACACCTTACCATCTATTTAATCCTCAATTTTATATGCTATGTGAAAGTATGAAAGCAAGCTGAACAGATAACCCTATAGCTTGTTAATTCCAGACCTACAGTATGCAAGAGTCATGTTAAATATTTGATATATTAATTCTCATCTCTTCATCTAGCTGAGGAATCTCGCTTACACTGCCCTCCGACCCTGAGACGTGCATCCCAGATCACTGCATTTTGGATTGTGCCCTCCTGGCTTTTTACATCACTTGCTAGGTGGAATGCTGTAACTGTAGGGGTAATGTCACCTTCTGCCCTCTAACTTACCTGCCAGCCGAGCACATCGCAGCACAGACTGTTTGGTACGCATAATTCTGAGGCTTGCTGCTAAACTGGCAGTAAAATTAGAAAGTACAGGGACGCCATGCCTAGCTACAATGCACTGGGTAGAAAAACAGATAAAACATCACACTCATAGTTATTACAGTTTTCTAAATTATAATTTATGATTCATTTGTTTAATATTCATTTTTGATATACAGTGTATATTGTTTGATATATACTCTAGGAGGCGCAGGACCACTGAAGTTTCAACTCCTAAGCATCCGAGATTAAGAGGTATATTTGAATGGGAAAACAGCCTAGTCACATATACAATGCACCCGAAAAGTATTCACAGCACCACAAGCTGTAGGAACATCTCAAGGATGATCAGTGGAAACAGGATGCACCTGAGCACAGTTTTGAGCTTCATGGCAAAGGCTGTGAATACTAATGTACATGTGATTTCTTAGTTTTTTATTTTTAATAAATTTGTAAAAATCTCAAAAAAATATTTTTCACGTTGTCATTATGGGGTATTGTGTGTAGAATTTTGAGGGAAAATTTATTTATTTATTCCATTTTAGAATAAGGCTGTAACATAACGAAATGTGTAAAAAGTGAAGCGCTGTTAATACTTTCCGGATGCACTGTACTGTATACCGAGACTGAGCTGGTCAAGTGGTAATTTAAGCCTCACAACTCCAGATTAGTGTTGCCGCGGCGCTGACGAGATTTTATGCGTAAATTGTGACAATGACAGATTTTTTTCATTTGGTAGCATTTAAAAATCATCACTATAAACCATTGTTTATAAACAGGTGCCTAAGATTTATGATGGGGGTGTTAGAATGACAGCGACCCTCCTCGTTATAGCAGCCGGCAATTAGTGACAGTTGCCAGGACTTTACACACTGACAATTTCTGTTCCAGCTGCAGCGGAGATTGTCAAATAAACTCTCAGAGCTGCCAATTTCTCACCAAGTGCAGTATGTATGGGTGGATAGCTTTCATGCTGGGTCACCTGTTGGTGATAGTTCCTGCTTCCTTCTAGTGACCTGTGCTGCTGAGATCTACCTCATTGTTGCTGAAAATAGCTCTGTATATTGCTTTGTTGTTACTGACTTTTGCTATCCCTTTGACTATGCTTAGACCCCATCCATCCACAAGTGTGCCTCTGCTCTCCCATGTCTCGCCAAGTATGCCTCTGCTCCCATTCCTCCCCAAATGTGCCTCTGCTCTCCCATCCCTCCCTAAGTGTGCGTCTCTTCCCATCCCTTACTAAGTGTGCCTCTGCACCCAACCCACCCCAAGTGTGCCTCTGCTCTCCCAACCCTCCCTAAGTATGCCTCTGCTCCCATCCCTCCCCAAATGTGCCTCTGCTCTCCCATCCCTCCCTAAGTGTGCGTCTCTTCCCATCCCTTACTAAGTGTGCCTCTGCACCCAACCCTCCCCAAGTGTGCCTCTGCTCTCCCATCCCTCCCTAAGTGTGCCTCTGCTCCCAACCCTCCCCAAGTGTGCCTCTGCTCCCAACCCTCCCCAAGTATGCCTCTGCTCCCATTACTCCCCAAGTGTGCCTCTGCTCTCCCATCTCTCCCTAAGTGTGCCTCTACTCCCATCCCTCCCTAAGTGTGCCTCTGCTCCCCATCCTCCCCAAGTGTGCCTCTCCTTCCATCCCTCCTTAAGTGTGCCTCTGCTCCCCATCCTCCCCAAGTGTGCCTCTCCTACCATCCCTTCCTAAGTGTGCCTCTGCTCCACATCCTCCCCAAGTGTGCCTCTGCTCCCATCCCTCCCTAAGTGTGCCTCTCCTACCATCCCTTCTTAAGTGTGCCTCTGCTCCACATCCTCCCCAAGTGTGCCTCTGCTCTCCCATTCCTCCCCAACTGTGCCTCTGCTCTCCCATCCCTCCCTAAGTGTGCCTCTTTTCCCATCCCTCCCTAAGTGTGCCTCTCCTCCCATCCCTCCCTAAGTGTGCCTCTCCTCCCATCCCTCCCTAAGTGTGCCTCTGCTCCCAACCCTCCCCAAGTGTGCCTCTGCTCTCCCATCCCTCCCTAAGTGTGGCTCTCCTACCATCCCTTCCTAAGTGTGCCTCTGCTCCCCATCCTCCCCAAGTGTGCCTCTGCTCTCCCATCCCTCCTTAAGTGTGCCTCTCCTCCCATCCCTCCCTAAGTGTGCCTTTTCTCACATCCCTCCCTAAGTGTGACTCGCCTCCCATCCATCCCGAAGTGTGCCTCTTCTCCCATCCCTCCCTAAGTGTGCCTCTGTTCTCCCATCCCCACTTAAGGGCACGTCCGTGCCCATCCCACGCTATGTGTTCCTCTGTGCCCCCCCAGCCTCTTCTACCTAGAGCTGCAGTACTGGAGGTAAGTGTGCTCACTGGGAACACACTTACTGCGACACTGGGAATAATAGCAATCTTGTGTTGAGAAACTGTGAAGTCCCTGAAAATATGGCTGCATGGAGCAGCCCCCAGGGCTCTGGCTAGGGGAAGAGAGGGCACATTAGAAAATAATCTAATCAATCTGAAGTTTCAACTGCAAAAGTAGTGATTTTGGGCCACCTGGTTATCATTTACATTTGTGTACCACTTTTAATGACTAACATGCTGGTGCTGGTTCCTGTAGTTCAAAATGAGCAGAATAAAGCACGTGGGGGTATATTTACCAAAAGTCAATTTGGGTCGATGTTGATTGATTTAAAAAAAAAAATAATTTTGTCTATGTTTGGTAAATTTTTTATCGATTTTGTGTTTCAGGGTGTAAAATCACACATAATAACAGATTAATTTTTACATCCTTTTAAAAAAATATATGTCAAAAATCATCTGTTAGTAAATGTGGGATTTCGGGGGATATTTACTAAAGATCGATCTGGGATGATGTTTGATCAGTGTTTGGTCGATTTTGTATTTCAGGGTCTAAATCCCACATTTACTAACAGGTGATATTTTACATATTTTTTTAAATGATGTCAAAAATCATTTTAGTAAATGTGTGATTTATACCCTGAAACAAAAAATCGATCAAAATCGACCCAAATTGACGTTTAGTAAATGTACCCCATGGTGTCTGAGCCTATTGTACATAGTAAAAGAAGATGCTATCTAACCTGCATGCCATATGTTCTGCTGAATCAAAACTTTTTTTAATTATGTATATTTAATACACAAAAAGAAGCCTGCCTTTACTGTGTATCCATCACATGAGTGACCACAGCTGAAGTGCTAGTTCATACATAGTGCCAGTTCATACATAATGTACATTTTAAGTACACATTTGTTGCATATGAAATGTAGTGCTCCGCTTGCAGGCTTTGCTTTCTTCACAACGTGATTTAAAATATTCAACAAAAAAAGAACACCAGGGTTAAATTTACTAAGGTGGGAGATTTTTAGAACTGGTGATGTTGCCCATGGCAACCAATCAGATTCTACTTACCATTTATCTAGCTGCTTCTAGCAGATAATAGATATAATCTGATTGGTTGCTATGGGCAACATCACTAGTTCTAAAAATCTCCCACCTTAGTAAATTTACCCCCTAGAGTGGGAGGAGGGGGGTTAGGTTTAGGCACACTCCGGAGGAGTTAGGGTTAGGCTGCGGGGTGGAGGAGGTTAAGGTTAGGCTAAAGATAGGGAAGAGGAGGGGGGGGGGGGTAGGGATAGGCACCACCGGGGGAGTGTTAGGGTTAGGAACTAAGGTGGAGGGTTAGGTTTAGGCTGTGGGAAAGGGGGGGTGGGGTAGGTTTAGGCACCAATAGGGCAGGTTAGGGTTAGGCTGCAGACAGTGAGGGTTAGAGTTAGGGGGTAGGTAAGAGTGGTTATGGTACCCTGCACACCCTTGTCAGTATTGCCGCGATCTTGATGCCGACGTCGGTATACTGACCGTCAGCATCCCGACTGCCGGCTTTTCGTACTGAATCCCTAAGTGACAGATGAGCACAGATTGGGTGTTCTCTATGAGTTTTCAGAAAATTGCATGCGACTGTAAAAAGGATGCACCATTCTAGTTTAACGATGGATAAATTCACAATGTTCATCAGATCATTGCCTGCAAGTCCCCATTCCAAATACTATTGAATCTAGAGAAAGGTGAAATATTTAATTTAAAGATTATGGTACAATCATGATTTATAGCCATACAGTAAATGTGCAGTAGTGTGAGTTTATTTAATATGTCAAGCAACATGTTCAATTTCTAGATTTGTAGGCACACGCTGTTGACTTTTTTCAATTTACTAAGTGTACCTATAAAGTTTCAGCATTGTGCTCCATTATTTCCTTACTTTCCATCTGCCAGAGCTCTGTAAGCTGCTCTGATATGCTCAAGTGTGCACTGCAATTACCCAGGTCTGAATGGCATTTCACCGAGCAGCCCCTGTAGCCAATAAACATTGTTGGGATAACACATGGGATAATCTCTCAAATGAAAATCAATCTAAAATGCTTGGGCAAACCAATTCATCTGCTTCCTAATCTCTCACAGTATTCAGTACAAGGGACAGAGCTATTGTCACACGGGCCTATTTGTCATGATATGCCTAGTTTTCTATTGTCACATATTGCAGCGATAGAGACCGAATATTACCAGAATTTACCACTAAAGCATCATCAAGGTGACACTCAGCTGCCACAACAACACTGGCCGGCAGTGGTAAGAGTAAATTTACAACTTTGCCAGGTCAGCCTTGAGGCATCTGCGCATGCATTACCCGGCTAACTGGTCCACGCTTGTATCCACTTAGTGAGTACAGTACCAAAAGTGAATAAAAACAAAATGGTGAATGTCAACTTGCTGTACATGTCAACATGGTCGCTGTTGGCCTAATTTGCCAAACCTGAAATAATGTCCTGTTACTTAGGGAACATAGGGCGGGAGGTCTCCTAATAATATGGGAGTCTCCCAAGCATTCAGGGAAAGTAGGGCAAGTGTGAGCTAGAGTTATCACAGCATATCCCACATATGGCCTAATTCAGAGGTGGATGAATATGCAGTAGTGTCTGCGAAATTGTGCTAACGCTGCAGCTAATGGGTATCCTACAGAGATGCTCACCAACTGCCGCTCTAGTCTGTCGCACAATCACTCGGACAATGGCCACACCACCAGACTTATGGGCAACATTTTGGTTGCTCAGAATGTCCGTTAGTAGATGGCCAACAGTGTCAGTTGAATATTGCCACATTCCCTGACATTGACATGACAACACACCCACCACGATGAATGACGGTGAATGCAATTCAGTGGCAGCCTCATCAGTAATTATGAAGGAGAAGCAGTTCAGGCTGAGTCTCCTGAGGAAAGGAAATCCCCACTACGAGCAGAGAAAAGGCTAGGGAAGTCTGTCATATGTTCGGCAGACTTCTTTGAACTTGGCCTAGTTAGACGTGATCCCCACCAGAAAATGCCCTCTCTTACTTGCCGGGATTTTCCTCAGGAAGGCCAGCCCACCAAAACCCAACAGGCCGCTGTACTTGAAGTTCTTTTAAGGGAAAATGATTTTAAATCAAATTAAATATGCAAGCCTTTTAAATAATTTAAATATTTCAAACTGTGTTTGTCAGAATTGTGCCTTAATGCATTGTTTTACTATTGTGTTATCGCTGTCTGTCAATGCAGTTACACTCTCTTCTGTCAGATTGTGCTTACATGGGTACACTAAAAATCTACAGTACTGCGCTCTACTTCAGTCTGATTGCACTGTATCGTGGTGCTCTGCAATGGAGTTAAGACTGTTTTCATTGAGTGAACATTGATAGTTTAAAGAGCCATAATGTGAAGTACTAGATCACAAATCAAAAATTATTTTGTCCTATTTGAATAATAGAGCACTTCAACTGATTAATAACACCAACACCCTGTACCTGTGTTGACTTTTATGCTTTAGGCTCTATGTCAATATTTGCATGGAATTGTCCCTGAACAAACTCTACAATTCACTATCATATAAACTGTACACATAAATCCTTATCCAGCCCTCCCCTGGAGTGATGGGGAGGCACATGCCTTTGAGGTGATGAGGGTGAGCATTAATATGAGTGACCAGGGTCATAAGAAGGGCGGTGGGGCTGATGCCGTCACACAAGAAGGTATGCCCTGGGGGAACAATCCTGCCATGCCCACCCGCATCCATAACCATCACTTCCCTGCCACTCAGGTCAAGCACTGTGCAGGGACAGACGACATGACCTCTCCAACAGATCCGTTTGTGGAGCTGTGGAACCTATGCAGTTCTCAGGATGCTCCAGCCGATGCTCCAGCCAGTGCCATGCTTACTGTTACAGGGATGCAGGTGACCCCTTCTTTGTAAATGGTTAGGTATGAAGAGAGGAGCAAATGCACCTAAAGCATCCTTTCGGTAGCATGTGGATTTATCAAACCATAAAAGACTTGAGTATCTCCTGGGCATGGAAGACAGCAGCGCTGGCCCCAATGTGATCCAGCTGTAAGGTGCCATTAGGCCATCTGTTTGTATAGCTTTGATGGACCACAAACCTGTTATTTGCTCCTCTGGACAAATGACAGATATGGCCCATGTGGAGAGAAGGTCAACGATTCCACCATAGACATATCTAATAAAGGTTGTTTTATTCGTTTTTTTAATCATCTCCATGATGGCGTCGTGGATCCACTCTTAACAGCCATTCCTGTCACTGGGCTCAAGCACCAAGCAAAATAATTCCTTTCCAACTTGGCCAAATACACAAGAACCCACTTTGTACCTCATGCATCAGTGCCTGGCTCCTTGTCAATTGATAAGTTCAGTATTTGTTAATCTCACAATGGCTGCTTCCACTGTGTGATGTAATAGATCTACTTTAAAGTAGATATACATGTAGAGAACTCTGTTTTGATAGTATACTTCTAAAGGCTTCCTGGCAATAAACAAAAAATAAAACAGAATTGTCTCAGAGGATACATACCTATAATCTTAGAGGGGTTTTTTTATCTGAAGAAAAGCGTACAATAACTCTAAAATCTTTTTCTCTGAAAATCCCTGTTCCCAAATTGCTGTATTTACTTGCAGCCTCCTGTAGACAGGAAGCATTAAATTCTCCAGAGCGATATTTTTTGGACAATTAGGTGCACAGGTTCTTCTGAAAACTCAATTATCTAGCATTCCCTTTAAACACCCTCTGACAAAGCTGATTTGTTCTCAAGGGCAATGAGTGGAGAAACACTCTTAAAATGATATTTTGCTTTTTGTTTTGTTTTTTTCCTCATTTCTCTGATCTAACAGATTGTCTAGGCGTCACCGGAGAGCTTAAATGGAGATGGCTAGATGTTCAATGCTTAAAGACATCAGTTAATCATTCCTAGGTGCAAGGACACTGCCACATTGTAGGCATATATAGTAATGGATGCAAAGCAGCTGTGCACTTTGCAGCCCATTCACTAAATGGACTGTGACTATGACAACCTGCTGTCTGCATAGGTATGAATGAAATGACATCTAATCATACAGGTATACATTACTCAATGTATTCATCAACATAAATGGAAAACAACATAATAACGAGGTAAAAATAAGTGTGTATGTATATATATATATATATATATATATATATATAAAACTCAAACAAAATACATTTATCTTGTGCTAAATTATAAGCAGCACCCTGCTAGCGGAAACCAAAACAATACAAACATAAATAAAATTCCAGGGTAAATGTTATTAACAAAACACTTAAAAGTCCATGTAAAAAAATTTTTTTTTTTAAACCATTACCCACTCTCCAGTTTTGTGAGGATCAGGGCTGGCTCCTACCTTGTTGCAGGAGGAGGGCTGCCACTGGCGATGCTCCAGGTCTCCGCTGCCTTGTCTATGCTGCCACCGCCCAGGTCCCGGCACCTGCACTATGTAGTTCACAGACGCCGGAACCCGGTGCATGCGCAGTAGTGGTGACGGTACTGTGCATGCGCAAAACCACAGCTTCTATGGACTGCAGCCCATAATATAGACGGTATAGACGGTATAGACAGGGGTATAGACGGGATCCGCAGGAGACATGGGCACTTTAAGGCTTTGAATGGGTGTGAACTGGCTCCTCCCTCCATGCCCCTCCTCCAGACTCCAGTTTAATTAACTGTGCCCAGGGAGACGGACATATCGAGGAAAGAATTTATTGTTAAACCACGGTGAGCATCTTACCAGCTCACACCTCCAGTATGCCGCAGAACGTGGCATTCAATAGAACACCAGCCGACGGCATGAAGAATATGCAGCAATACGCTGACATAAAGCGTAACACAACCTGTGTGTAAAGTAAACACAACCAATAACAGCATAACGCATGCCATGGCATGAATATCGTCAGCAACAGGCTGACTTAAACGCAACACACCATGTGTGTACACATACCCAATAACTGCAGATACAGTACGCACTGGGACGGGCGCCCAGCATCCTCTATGGACTAAGAGAAAAGGATTTACCGGTAGGTATAAAAATCCTATTTTCTCATACGTCCTAGAGGATGCTGGGGATGCTTCAAGAACCATGGGGTTTATACCAAAGCTCTAGAACGGGCGGGAGAGTGCGGATGACTCTGCAGCACCGATTGACCAAACAAGAAGTCCTCAATAGCCAGGGTATCAAACTTGTAACAAAGGTGTTTGAACCCGACCTAGTAACTGCTCGGCAAAGCCGTAATGCCGAGAACCCTCATACAGCCGCCCAGGATGAGCCCACCATTCTGGTAGAATGGGCCTTCACCGATTTCGGTAACGGCAATCCAGCCGTAGAATGAGCTTGCCGAATCGTATTACAGATCCAGCGTGCAATAGTCTGCTTGGAAGCAGGAGTCCCAATCTTGTTGGGATCATACAGGACGACAGAGCCTCCATTGTCCTCAGCTGAGCCGTTCTGGCTACACAAATTTTCAAAGCTCTGAGCTCCGACTGAATTAAGACGGGCAGATCGCGAAGAAGATGTTCCGCTTGCAGAAGGCCGTTGTAAATAGCCCTTAATTCCAGAAGTTTATGTGCAGACAAGCTTCCTGGCTTGACCATTTTCCCTGGACATTTTTTCCCCTGAATGACTGCTCCCCGGCCTTGGAGACTTGCATCCATGGACACCAGGATCCAATCCTGGATCCCGAACCTTCGTCCCTCTAGGAGGTGAGAACTGTGCAGCCACCACAGGAGAGAGATTCTGGTCCTGGAAGATAGGATTATTTTCCGGTGCATGTGCAGGTGAGACCCGGAAGACATGTCCAACTGGTCCCGCTAAAACCACTCTGGCATTTAACCTGCTCACTGAATGGCCTCGTAGGCCGCAACCATCTTTTTCATCAACGGAACGTATTGATGGATTGACACTGTTGCAGATCTGACCCGACTCTGGATCCTCAGAGCTTTTTCCACTGGAAAAAACAAACTCTCAACAGTTCTGTATCTAACATTATTCCCAACGCCGACTCCGTAGGAGCCTCCTTGGTGTCACACGCCAGGGGCAGCGGCCGCCGCGTTTACCCCTATGCGGCTGCTGGTCCGTTTGGCGGTCCCCACCTCCGGCGGTCCTTGGGTCCCGGCGTCTGGCTGGCGCGGCTCCCGGCGGTTCCCTGGAAGCGTGGGCGCCGCCATGACAGCCTGCGTCACGTGGGCGGGGAGCGGGCGACGTCACTAACCCGCTTCACCAATCCAGTAGAGGCGGGAGATTCAAAACCAGACGCCGGGCAGAGCCTCGGCGCCTGAGTATTGTCTCTTTTCTGAAGTGGATGCCAGAGCTCCTGTACGCAGTGTGTTCCCCAGCAGCTATACTCCAGTGCTTCCAGCATTCAGGGTGCCTTCCTGCAGCACAGTCTCTAGTGATCCTAGCAACTAGTGTGTTCCTCTGCAGTGCAGTTGACAGCGCTCCCTGGATTCAGCATGACCTGCGGGCTGAACCAACTTTAGTGTTTCCAGCGTTCAGTGTCTTTCATTATCGCTCACAAGTTCTTCATTCACCAGTGTCTTTCACCATCGCTCACAAGTTCTTCATTCATCAGTGTCTTTAAACATCGCTCACAAATTCTTCAGTGTCTTTCATCATCGCTCACAAGTTCTTCATTCATCAGTGTCTTTAAACATCGCACACAAATTCTTCAGTGTCTTTCACCATCGCTCACAAGTTCTTCATTCATCAGTGTCTTTAAACATCGCTCACCAATTCTTCAGTGTCTTTCATCATCGCTCACAAGTTCTTCATTCATCAGTGTCTTTAAACATTGCACACAAATTCTTCAGTGTCTTTCACCATCGCTCACAAGTTCTTCATTCATCAGTGTCTTTAAACATTGCTCACAAATTCTTTAGTGTTTTTCATCATCGCTCACAAGTTCTTCATTCATCAGTGTCTTTAAACATTGCTCACAAATTCTTCAGTGTCTTTCACCATCGCTCACAAGTTCTTCATTCATCAGTGCCTTTAAACATTGCTCACAAATTCTCCAGTAGCCTTTGACATTGCCCACAAGTTCTCTTTCTTTCATGTGTCGCTGTATTGCTCCCTTCCCATAATAAAGTTCCTCAGCATTTTTCACCAATCCTAACTATCCGAGTCTTATATGAGGAAAACCTATATCCGACCATCCCTGCTCCGACCCAGCTGTGGTTCCTCTTCCAGACCATCGGAAGAACCCCCGAGTTCACAACATCCCCAACCCAGGTTAGTGACAGTATACTCAGGCCCCATGGACCCGGGGGATCGGAACCCAGAGGCAAGCGCCATCCAGGACCTGGTTTCCCAAGTTCAAAGTCAGGAGGCGGCACAGAGCCAGGTGATGCAGTATCTCCAGGAGTTATCCGGCCGGCTGGATCAAATTCAGGCTTCTCTGGCTTCAGAAGTTCCGGCTCCAGCTCCAGTACCTGCTCTTGTGGTTGTCCCTAGTAATGTTCAATCCCTGTCTGGAACCAGGTCACGCCTTCAGCTTCCCACTCCTTCTCGCTATAATGGGAATCCAAAGAATTGCCATGGTTTTCACAACCAATGCGAGGTACATTTTGAACTTCTCTCACACAACTTCCCCACAGATCGGTCCAAGGTGGCGTACATTATTTCCTTGCTTGAAGGTTCAGCATTGGATTGGGTGTCTCCGTTATGGGAGCGGTCTGACCCTTTGGTTTCCAGTTACACCAATTTCATCACGTCATTCCGAAGGATCTTCGATGAGCCCGGCAGAACGACCGCTGCTTCTTCGGACTTGCTCCGAGTCCGACAAGGCTCCCGTTCAGTGGGACAGTATGTGATTAATTTCCAAACCATAGCCTCAGAACTGCGCTGGAATAATCATGCTCTCCGGGCCGCTTTTTGGAATGGGCTCTCCGACCGTCTAAACGACGAACTGATCACTAGGGATCTGCCAGATTCCTTAGAACAGTTGATCTCACTCTGTGTAAAGGTGGATCTTCGTATGCAGGAACGAGGTGGCGAACGTAGTCGGTCAGAACGATACAGATTCCGGTCTCTCCCGTCTAAGCAAACGGTTTCCCCAAGTCCAGACGAACCTATGCAAATTAATCGATCTCGGCTGTCCCCGGAAGAATATAGGCATGCTGCATATTATTTTAATCAACAGAAGCTCGTGATATTACATTACTCTATGTAAGACGCATTTTCGCAGGAAAAAAAAGCAAAAAGAAACGTTTGGCGCTACCGAGTCACACGGCACTCACGCGATATGTGTAACGTGACTTGTAGTGCACAGAGCAAAGATGTAAGAAGAGACATCTCTATATATATATATATATATATATATATATATACAGTGGTCGAAGTGGAAATTTTGAAGTGGGGGTATGGAAAGTCAAGGATGCAATTATGCTTCAGAAAAGGGGGCGTGGCCACTCAAAAGGGGGCATGTCCAGTGTAGTAGAACCCCTTATACTATCTAGTACTGTGCCCCTTTCACCTTATAGCACACAGTACGAGACGAAATTCACATTATAGCACTCGGTACAAGCCGAAATTCACATTATAGCACACGATACGAGCCGAAATTCACATTATAGCACTCGGTACGAGCCGAAATTCACATTATAGCACACGGTACGAGTCAAAATTCACATTATAGCACACTGAATGAGCCGAAATTCACATTATAGCACACTGTATGAGCCGAAATTCACATTATAGCACACTAAATGAGCTGAAATTCACATTATAGCACACGGTACGAGCCGAAATTCACATTATAGCACACTGAATAAGCCGAAATTCACATTATAGCACACTGAATGAGCTGAAATTCAGGGACAGGGACAGACAGAGTGACAGCCAGAGTGACAGCAGGGACAGCCAGAGTGACAGAAGGACAGGGAGAGAGAGAGTGACAGCAGGGACAGTAACGACAGGGAGAGAGAGTGACAGTAGGGAGAGAGAGACAGCAGGGACAGAGAGAGTGACAGCAGGGAAGCAGGGGAACATTAACTGAACTGTGGTCGGCGGAGGCACCCATTGGCAGCGGCGGTGATAAGGAGGCCTTTGGTGCGGTGAGGTCCCTCTGACAGCCATTTGTTGTGGGCGGCTGTGAGCGGGTGACAGGGCCGGCCCAAGGTAAAAAAATTTGGTAAGCGAATATACATTTTGGTGCCCCTTGTTGGGATAAGTTTTATGAAAGGGGTGACAGGGACAAGGTGGGTGACTGGGGAGGCAGGGGTGACAGGGAGATAGTGGGTGATGTTAAAGAGACATCTTAAAAATAGACAGAACACAAAAAATAAATAGATAGATAGATAGATAGATAGATAGATAGATAGATAGACGGATGGCCGGACAACAAAGGCTGTGCAGCAGGATGGCCACTTCCCTCGCCTCCTGCTGCACACTCTTTCATGTAATAAAATAAAAATAAAAACTTCCGCGTCAGTGGAAGAAGTGGCGGTATATCATACCGCCCCACTTCGACCACTGTATATATATATATATATATATATATATATACTAGGTGATTCATCGCGCCCTACGGGCGCTGTTCACACCATCGTAAGGGGCTATGCCCCCTTAACCCTTGCACACTCTTGTGGCATGCAATAGTTGCATTATATAGAGTATTACCTCCAATCATATTTGTGAGTGGTTAAATAGTGTGATGGTTAAGGGGTCGTAGCCCCTTGCAACGGCGTGAACAGCACACGCAGGGCCTGATGAATCACCTAGTAGGTCCTGTGGTTGGGGGAGTGGTGGGTGCTGGGGAGATGCGGATGAGGGAGGGTGGCCGGGGGTGCCGCAGGTGGGGGAAGGGTGGTTACGGGGGTGGTGCGGGTGGGGGAGGGGCTGGTGTGGTGGTGGGGGAGGGGCGGGTGCCGCGGATGGGGGTCCAGAGCCACTGTGTGTGGGGGAGGGGTGGGTGCAGGGGTGCTGCGGGTGGGGGAGGGGATCCGAAGCCACCGTGGGTGGTGGAGGGGGGGGGTGCGGGTGCCGCGGAGGGGTACCGGAGGTACTGCGAGTGGGGGAGGGGCGGGTAATGCTTCTCCTGTTTCTCCTCCTGGAAGCAGCTAGGCTGCTGTCCTCCCTTTGGCAGTGGCTCTCCTGGAGACTCGCACAGCAACCAATCACTATTGTTAGCGCCGGAGTCCCAACGCACCGCATTACAGGGAAAAAGATGCACTCAATAAACTATAGCTCCCAGCAGCCCTTAGCGCCTGAATGCTTCGGCGCTAAGAGTTGCTGGGAGCTGTAATTTATTTAGTGCGTATACTTCCCTGTAATGTGGCACGTTGGGACACCGGCGCTAACAATAGTGACTGGCTGGCAGAACTGACTGACTCGCTGAATCAATGTAAAAGGTGAGAGTGCTGTGCACTGTCAGTGTCCAGACATTACCCTCCGCAATATCACCCACTCTATCCGTTACAATAGCCATCTCGGGGCATCCAGGCCGGCTGGCCAGGTGCTGTGTGGCGGAGTCAGGGCCTCTGGGGATCGGAGCACGGCTGTGGCGGGGAGGCACTTCTGTGACATCACGCGCAGAGGAGGCTCCGGGGCTCAGAGAGTATGAGGCGCTGGGAGGGCTATGAAAGCATTCCGCTGCACCGCTTTCATACACATGTATGCCGGTGGCCGCAGCAGCTTTTGTGCCACGTGCGCTGCAGTTATGGAGTGGGGATTGTTGATGCCGGAGGGGGCAGGCGGATTGGCAGCAGGACATAGGGGGTCATTCCGACCTGATCGTAGCTGTGCTAAATTTAGCACAGCTACGATCACTCACACTGACATGCGGGGAGATGCTCAGCACAGGGCTAGTCCACCCTGCATGTCAGGCCGCCCCCCTCCCCCCGCACAAGTACAAAAGCATCGCACAGCGTCAATGCTTTTGTACTTGAAGAGTAACTCCCAGCCAGCGCAGCTCCTGTGGCTGGCCGGGAGATACTCGTTGCTGGCCGGGGTGCAGCGGCTGCGCGTGACGTCACATAGCCGCTGCGGCCCGCCCACCTCATGGTCCGGCCACGCCTGCTTTGTCCAGACCGCGGCCACAAAACGGCGGCAAAACGCCACCGTGCTGCCTCCTCCCGCCCAGCACGACCACCTCTGCCTGTCAATCAGGCAGAGGTGATCGCTAGGCAACGACAGCTGTCAGCTGAAAGCCATGCGCCGGCGCACTGCGGCGCCGGCGCATGTGCAGTTCTGACCTGATCGCTGCACTGCGATGAACTGCACCAAGCGATCAGGACAGAATGACCCCCATAGGACGCTGCAGTAAAAGGTTTTTTTTTTCCTATCTACAGCGCAGAGGCTTGCTGAAGATGCAGTGGCATACCCTCCAGCTGGACCTTTTTGGTAGGTACAGGACCTTTTTTTATAGTCTGTACCGATTTTTGGCTCTCCAAACTTCCATTGAAAATATAGGAAAAGCTGCGTGGCCACACCACTGTACCCGTGGCCACGCCCCCTTTTCGAATTTGTAGCAATTTTTATGTGTAAATTGTTGGAGGGTGTGTTGCTGCAGATGCAGTGGGCCTATTTTGGGGTGTGGGCTGGAGCTGCTGCTCCATCAGCCTCATTGTTAATCCTGCTCTGGGAACACACAGCAGCCAAAGGACAGAGCCTCCCACTGAACAATTCAAGGGGGTGCCCTTATAGAAACTACAGATGCCTGTCTCACATGTGGGGGAAAAAAGCCATCAATGGTAATAACAACAGTCCATAACCTTTTCTATAATTAATTTCTTATATGTAAAAGACAGTCAGTTTTCCAGAGTATAGTGTTGATGGATATTTCAGGATCTGTAATTATATCCTCACACCAAATAAGCACCCAACTGTGACAAAATGAGTCAATTAGATACTTATATTTGTTTTAGACATTTATTTAAAAAAATCCATGAACTAGTTTTTAATTAAATATTTTTCACAATTAGTGTTTACATACACTATTAACTGGGGATCTGCTCTCACTGTAACAGCTG
The DNA here is from genome assembly GCF_028390025.1 of Pseudophryne corroboree. NCBI lineage: Eukaryota > Metazoa > Chordata > Amphibia > Anura > Myobatrachidae > Pseudophryne > Pseudophryne corroboree. The sequence continues at coordinate 197,404,266 of NC_086445.1, read as the reverse complement.
GATGGAAATTTGTCACTACGTTTTGTCCTATTAATAGGGCGTGAACTCCCAACAGAGGTCGACTTCACCTGGGGTAGTACAGTAGTAAACAATAAAATACAAATTCCAGCTCTTATAGAAACAAAACAACATAAAGCAAATGGTGAGTAGTAAGATCAACTTCCATCTCTCTCTCTCTCTCTCTCTCTCTCTCTCTCTCTCTCTCTCTCTCTCAGAGGTGTTTATAAGTAAAACAGCAGGACTAACTCCAATGTGTGCAGTCCAATAGATCAGCATAAACAATAAAAACTGGACAACTGTAAAGTCCCTAACACACAGGAAGAGATGTGTGCTGAGCGATCTATTAATGACCACTCAGCACACATCTCTCAGGACAGGGGGGCACTTATTTCACTCAGCGGTGAAATGAGCGACCTGTTAAGATTGTGACTGCATGCAGGCCAATCTAGCACCGGCGATAGCAACGTGCGGGGCTGCGTATCCTTATCGTTGTGGGGCATACACACAGAGAGATCCATGCTTAACTTCTAAGCAATCTAGTCAGATTGCTTAGAATTTAAGCACGGATCTCTCCATGTGTATCCCCCTTTACTGTTACAATTGCTGTTGTAATTGCTTGAACTTAAAACTATTCTAGTGGTAACTGGACCTCCCATCAGCTAAATGTTTGTACAGTTTCACGTTTACCTTATTAATCCATATCCAATCCACTCATCTTTTGCTTCCTTTGTTACTGTCAGGTGTGTGCCTAACAATTCATTCAGTAATGTGTATTAGTAATTCAGCCATGCACACATCAGATTCTACATGCTACATTTTTAATCTAATTGGCAAAAAAAAAAAAAAACGAACGTGTGTGTGTGTATGTAGCGTTCCCGTTAGACTGTTTCAGCAGGCAACGCGCCCTGCCCGGTTTTAAAATGCCCCTTGCCCTTATGGAAGAGCCCTGGTGAAAAAAGCCTACTAGGTGCTGCCCCACTGCAGGCCGCAGTGTGGAGAAAGGTTGCGGTTTAACACTCACCAACGGGGGAAGAGATACCGTGTGCATGCACACGCCATCTATTCACAGTGCTGGGAGGGCTTGAGGATAGCCCAGCATGTCCGTAAGTGCTGGCCACGCCCCCTAGAGTGATGAACAGGGAGCAAGTCATGAGGCCACACCACCACCTCCCAGAGTGAACACTCCCCCTTTTTAGGCGTATGCAGAAGTGCCCTTTATCCCATCTCGCATTACTTCGAATATGCATGGTATATGGGCTATTTTAGGAGCCGCATTTCAGGGCTTACAAAGTTGCTTAAGCTGAAAAATCAAACACATGGAAAAACAATTTAGTTTATGTGTCTTGGTGTTTTCTATAGTTACAATATTTTGCCAAAAATTACCAAAATGTTGTGCCAAGAATTTATTGGAAATGTAACAATTTACAAAGAGAAACATGTATCACAATCCTTGGCGCCTTTATGGTACAATATTATACACAGCATGCAAATATGGCCCTGCCAATATAATTATAAATTATTCTAAAGAGGATTAAGCCACCTGTACTTTTTATGCTATTGTCAGAATTGTCCAAGACTAGTCACCCTTGGAAAAATATATTACTTTAAGAGCACAACAAAGTTAACATATATAGGTTTTTTTATTACATAAATTGGCACAATGAAGGGTTTTGGATGGAAGTAAAAACTAAACACACATGCAATTATGCAGGCAAAAACACTTCCATACTGTATTATGTTAGTCAAATACACACCGCACATATACAATAAAAAATGGATGGCTATGATCGTGTCTTCTTTTCTCCTGCCTTGTCTATATAGGATCCAGTGAAGATCCTGGTGGACGGGATCCCAGCAGCTGCAATACTGATGCCAGGATACCAACGCTACTTGGAATGCTGACAACGGCATCCCGAATAGGGTCACAAGGCTGGCACCGGAATCCCGATCGCTGGGATCCCGAACGAGTGTGTGCCGGCCACCAGGAGAGGTGGGGGAAGGTTAGGTTTAGGCTGCGGGGGAAGGTTAGGTTTAGGCTGCGGGGGTAGGGTTAGGCTGCGGACCAGGGGTGGTTAGGTTAAGGTTGCAGAGAGGGAGGGTTAGGCACCCCCGGAGTAGGGAGGGCTAGGTTTGGCTGCAGGAAGGGGAGGGTCCGTTTAAGGCGCCACCTGGGAGGGTTAGAGTTAGGCTGCATGTTGAAGGTTTAGGTTCAGGTTGTGGGGAGGGAGGGTTAGGGAGACATTGGGGGAAAACATGCCGACCGCCGGCATATTCTACCCAATCCATCTATATATGAAAACTTGCATTTTGTCTCCTCTACTGTATGTTATTTTATGATATTTATTATATATCTTGCCTATTACTTCTTAAGTGCAGTTTTATGCTTATTGAATGTCCTATAATTCTTTTTATACTGGGCTAACCTTCAGTACGGTGTTGCTGATTTTTGTAGTGCATTATAAAGAAACAATAATAATATATGATTTTTACAGCATGTTGTTTTGATCTCATAAAATATCAAGATACCTACTGTAGTTCTTTTAGGAGAAATGTTAAGAAAAATCTTCACATAAAACTACTGTATATGAGGATCAGGGCCGGTTCTAGACCAGGGTGAATGTTTCCTCCCTACCTCCCCCTGGTGAAAACAGGGTTATTATCAGGGGCATGGCTTCACATGGAAGGGGTGTGGCCACAGAATAGTACCAATTCACATTACACTGTACAGTAGTGTTCAACAGTCACAATACACCACACAGTAGCACCCCTTATACACATTACGCCAGGTAGAGCTGGTTATATAACATTGGAAAAACAACATCACAGGAAAATACAACCTGATTCATGCCCTTTACATTTTTAGTCTTTTTTCCTCCTTATAGTAATGCACCTTACACATTATGCCACACACCATAATGCCCATTACAAATTATTCCACACACCGTAATGTCCATTACGCATTATGCCACACATCGTAATGTCCATTACACATAATGCCACACATCGTAATGTCTATTACAACTTATGCCACCCACCATAATGCCCATTACACGTTATGCCACACACCGTAATGCCATTACACATTATGCCACACACCATAGCGCCCATTACACGTTATCCCACACATCATAATGCCCATTACCCATGATGCCACACACTGTAATGCCCATTTCATGTTATGCCACACACCATATTGCCCATTACACATATATGACATACACTGTAATGCCCATTACACCTTACGCCACATACAGTTATGCCCCTTACACCATTTTATGCTCCACACACAATAATGTTCCTTACAAATTATGCCCAACAGTAAGGCTTCTAATTACTTTTAAATTACCTGCTTGTTGCCAGGGGTCTAATGCTCGTTGTCAGGGGTCTTATGCTCACTGCTAAGGGTTTCCTGCTCTGGGTTCCATGCTCATTGCCAGGGATGTAATGCTCATTGCCAGGGATGTAATGCTCATTGCCAGGGATGTAATGCTCATTTCCAGGGGTCTCACGCTCTTTGCCAAGGATTTCCTGCTCTGGGTTCCATGCTTGTTGCCAGGGGTTTGTTGCGCGTTGCCAGGGGTCTCATGCTCATTGCCAAGGGTTTCATGCTCGTTGTCAGGGGTTTCATGCTCTGGGTTCCATGCTTGTTGCCAGGGGTTTGCTGCTCATTGCCAGGGGTTTAATGCTTGTTGCCAGGGGTTTCCTGCCCGTTGACACGGGGTTAATGTTAATTGCCACGGGGTTTACATGGGAGAAGATGCATTTTCCACTGTTATCTGCACACTGACTGCACCCCGCAAACCGGCTGCAGCAGGCGCTGTGGGCTGCGTGGGTGTCCGCTGCCGACGACACCATTGAGGGAGACAGTTAGACGCTAGAGGTCCCACTTGACCTCTAGCGTCTGCAGAGCAGGGAGACAGATGCTAAAGGTCAAGTGGGACCTCTAGTGCCTGACTGTTTCCCTCAATGGTGACGTCTGCAGTGGGAGCCCATGCAGCCTGCTGCAGCTGGTGCGCGGGATGCGGGTGGGTGGCGGCTGCCTGCGGGGTGACTACGGCCACGAACTCAGGCCACAGTGCCACAGGTGGCCGACCTGCTTGCCCGCACCTAAAACCGCTCCTGATTTTATTATTTCTTTCTTTATTTATTAACAGTTTCTTATATAGCGCAGCATATTCCGTTGCGCTTTACAATTAGAACAACAGTAAGAGAACAAAACTGGGTAAAAACAGATAGACATAGAGGTAGGAAGGCCCTGCTCTCAAGCTTACAATCTATAGGGAAATAGGCATTGATACACAAGGATAGGTGCTACCTGATCAGGATTCATGTTCTATTACAGTGGTGGACAACCAACCATCTAGGACTCTACAGGGCCTCTAAGAAGTCTTATACAATTTCCAGACCAGAGTAATTTCCATATTTATAGTTCCTCTTCTAGTATTTATTACATCACACAGTGTGTCCAGTGCATTCACACCGTCTATATAATACGCAAAATCCATTTCAGTATGGTGATGTCCTTTCATTAGTTTGACTAGCCAGCCACAGGAAGGACCTATCTATGGTCTCATTGAGAGATATAATGCTTCTCAAAGGTAGTATGTAGCCCCCTTATGGTGCCAAGAGCCACTTTTAATGTCCTGAAACCCTTTTGGAAGAATTCAGTTAGGGTGATGTTCTCTCCCCAGCGAGTAAGTGCAGCTATATATCGCACTTATGGTACCGCCGGACATGCTGATTTTTGTTCGCAGCCCCATAGAGCTGCATAAAAAAATGTGTGAGTTCTGCGCAAGTTCAAGCTGTGGTCAAGTACTGATGCCGCTGTTTACACGCTGTCCCAACAGCAAATCCACACACACACACACACACACACACACACACACACACACACACACACACACACACACACACACACACACACACACACACACTCGTGAGGCCTTTATTCAGTTTTCTGCAACCTTTTCTGTCTTGTTTGAAGGTTATATGAAAACTTAATGCATATCTCCCAACATGACCCTCTGCAGGAGGGACAGAATGCTCTGCTCCTGGACTTCCCTCTTAATTTATGATTGCCATCACCTGTGCTGAAACACCTTTCTTATCCAGTAACCCAGGCACGTCCAAACTGCGGCCCTCCAGCTGTTGAGAAACTACACATCCCAGCATGCCGTGACACAGCTTTAGCATCCTCTGACAGCAAAACTGTGTCAGGGCATGCTGGGATACGTAGTTTCACAACAGCTGGAGGGCGCAGTTTGGACATGCCTGCAGTAACCTGTTCAAAGCAGGTGTCAGCAATCATAGATTAAGAAGAAAGTCCAGAAGCTGGGCATTTTGTCCCTCCTGGAGAGGGTCATGTTGGGAGGCATGCTTAATGTAAACAAAAATGTAATGTCATCACTATACAGGTGCCTCTCACACTCCATTAACCACAAAATCACGAATTCTGTAGTGTCTGCTTGTTCTAGTGAAAAATGACTCACAAGGTAATCCTGCCATACATCTTCCTTTATCAGCACTAACAAAAACAGCCTTTTTCACTTTACAAGAGCTGCCTAATGATGTACGTCTTATGGACTCATGATTTAAATTAAGAGCAGTGGTAAAGCTACGACTCCTGGTTTCTGATGCACTATGTCTGTGCAGGTAAAGGACAATAATCTATTAACCCTCTGGAATGAATGCGTAATATATAATTTAATGAAATATACTAAGGGTGGCTAGTCTACACACGGCACGATGCGTACTGACGATGTGACCGAGGATCCGAGGCAGTGCCTACACATGGGGCGATCCAGTACCTGACCACCCGCAATACCAGCCCCCCCTCCCCGCATAGAGCTGCATGGGATCGGCAAACGCATCGCTAATCATTAGAACATGCAGAAAAATCAGGCGAAGAGACGGACGACCCCACGGGAGTGCGAAATGAACCATATCCTGCCCAGAAACTGAACGATACAGCTGCTTTATCGTTGCAATGCGCCGGATCGTCAACTATATCGTACCGTGTGTCGGGCCTAAGGGAAAGATTGGAGATCTATCAAACTTTCTAAATATAGGCTTATTATACTATCCCTTTAATCTGGGACACCTATGATTTGCACAGGTTCTGTGGCTGGCTAAACTCTAGTCTGAATTTCACCTGGTTTTAGACAGCCACAGAACCTGTGTAAATCATAGGTGTCCCAGATTAAAGGATATTATGGTCACCCTATAGAATGTAAATGACAAATGATTACAATAAGCTGATTGGTAGCTATGGGTAACTTCTCCACTTATCCTCTAAAGGGCCCCATACACTAGAATAATAAGGCCCGATTTCATCCAATTCCGGGCATTCGGGCTGATATATCGGGTGAAATCGGGCATTTTGGATGTGCTTCCGATCTGATGCGTGTTCCCGTGAGGGTCGGATCGGCTCCCCTAGATCGTTAGTGCTGCACTCGTGATATGTCGGTTCCCGCAGGCATGGCTGGGATCGCATACGATATATCGCATGCAAAATGTACCAAATCATATGGAATCGTATGGAACCGGAAGCTCCCAGGAGAGTTCAAGGGAAATCGCCCCCGACTTCAGCCATATTGCTGTAGTGTATGGGGCCCTTAAAAGAGGTAAAATTATACCCCAGACAGTTCAGTCAATTTACCCATCTGTATAGCCTTAAAACCTGAACAGTAATGGTGGGGATTGGAAACTCTGGACTAATTCATAGTGATCAGTGAGAAAAACCACAAACTAGTTAAGGGGCTTGTGGTTCAATAAAATCATCATCTGGCACAAGTGTGAGGTGAAAATAGTTTTCAGGCAATAGCAGCCAGGACTGAGGGAGAGCCAGGAGGTTTTACTACTGTATCACAGAAGCATCGAAGCTGCATCATTTGTCATGTTTTGAGAAGAATGATGGTCTCTATATACAAGTAGATTCATGTTCAGTCTTGGCACTGTCAAAGTCAGAAAAATGTCTCTATGCACGTTGCCATATTTGCACCGCACACTGGTCCGCGCTGCGCATGCGTACGCTCTCCCGTGAAGGCGCATACCCGCGATAGCGTGCACTCGCAGGCGCGGTATGCGTATTTACGGTAGAGTTTATGTAGTCGTAGCGTGCGACTCATTTGTTACAAATGTTCACAATTAATGTAGTTTGTAGATCATGGTCCCCTTGATAGATTCTGAAAGTTTGGTTAAAATAGAAGGTCCCTGTTTAAAGGAATCCCTCTTTATATTGTACGAAGGGTCTGACAGGAATCATACAGCAGTGTTTGGTACCCATCGGAAGAGTATTTAATTAGTAATATTCCGGTGTTGGTTTGGAGCGTATTAATCGCTCGTGCGAATAGTTATGGACATAAGAAGTTTATGTCCATTTCTATTATTTACACATACTCAGGTATGCGGCGGGAAACCCAGTTTCCCACCCACCTGAGCTGTTGGAAATCGTCACAGCCCACCTGTATGAATCACCCTATGACCTTTTGTTATGATGCAGGGCCGAATTCCTTCGGCCAATGGACAATGGGATTGTAGGACCATGAGATTGCATTGTGTGTGGGGCATAAATAGGCAGGCCGACCATATCCAACTCTCACTCTCTCATCAACGGTTATCTGCTGATAGCCGGGAGCTGGATATCGAGGCGCAGGTGATCATACCCTTTGTGCGTAAGTTTCTCTCCGTAATCATTGTCTTTCTGTGAGCCAATTTCTCTCATCTCTCCCCGTCTCTCTCTCTCTCCTCTTTTCTCTTATATCTCTCATAGTATTATAGTATTGTATTGTATTGCATTTAGGTCAGTGTAGTATTGTCTTTTTGTATTTATTGTTTAGTTCTGTGGTTAGGAAGTCTCTGTTATATTGTAGTGTATCATTTGTACTGTTATCCCCTTTTTACAAGTATATTAGATATAATACAGTTAATAGGCTTTGGACCCTAAACCAGTATCTGTGTATTTTCTATAGTATTAAGTGTTCACTTGAGCGTCGGTGACGCTCAAGCAGCCTTGTAGTTAGTCAGGTTACACAAGGTTGCACTTACACCCTGTACTCACATAAAGGTATAGCGCTGTGAGCGTCTGCATCGCTGGTGACCTCCTCGTGGTCTCGAGCGTACGCTACGCTACCGCGAATCATTACTCTAGTGATAACCAATAACGTGTCCTGTGATCACTGGGCCGTGAGCGAACGTGACGCTTGAGCGTCTCGCTTACTGCTGAGCGATCGTTACGCAAATAGCGTACCATTACGGTACTTCTTAAGTAAACAGCGTACAGTGTTCTTAGACTTCATAAAGGGTTATAATTACGACAAAAGGAATTTAGCATTGTCAATTGGGGACTCGTCCGATCCTTCTCATATCTGCACTAGGTAGATCAGCAGACATTATCCCTCCAGCAAAGGGTGGGAGGTTGTCTCGCAGTGCTGACGGGATAAGCGTCTGCTTCGCTTAGAAAAAGAGTGCTGAAGGAATCCGGGAACCGGAAGTAAGAACAAAACGCTTGTGTCTTTTAAAACTGTTTTATTTCTCTTCTGTCTTGCGTATACACGCACGCATACATTTATCTGCATTTCTTTTTTTCAATTTCGTATATCACTATTCCTGTTTGCCAATTTTTATAGTTGATAGAAAGTGCTAAAAGAGATTTGCTGTTATTTCATAGTAGAGGTAATAGTTAAAGTATAGAACAACACACGATTTGTCTGAGATACAAGGCAGTCAGTGTGGATTGCGGTAGATGATCAGGGATCATTTACATTGATAAAAGTATATATTGTGTTACGGTGGATCTTTGCATTGCGTACACGTGTCGCTAACAAAGACTAGCGTACGCAATCCAAAGGCAGACGCACGCAGCGTTCACTACGCAACGTAGCGTCCGGTTACGCCCACGTAGCTCAAGTCACGAAAAGTTGAATTAGCGCAAAGCAATAATTAGCGCAAAGCGATAAGTAACGCACAGCGGTAGATAACGCGAAGCGGTAAATAACGCAAATCTATTTTTGGAAAAAATCTGAAATTTAGTTTAACAGATCCTGCTCCTAATTGGTAACACTGTTGGACTGAAGACAATTTCTGCGCAGAAATAGATATAGAAACAAAGTGTACATGTGTTGAGTGAGTGTGGTTTTGTATACATAAGTTTATACAACTTTAAGGTGGAACCAAAAGGAAAGCCGGGTACTCGTCAAGGGACATACGTGTAAGTGACATATACGGTGGCTAGGGAGGCATCCCTGGTTAAATAATATTTGAGCATTAGAGTATAGCGGACCATAAGGTAACAAGACCAGGAGGTCATAAGGTAACAAGACCAGGAGGTCGTAAGGTAAAAGGTCCGCTATAAAAGTCCAGTGGCACAACCCCTGGGGGCGTTGGTGCAGAACCCATATAGGCCATACAAGCTCTTGCTGAAGGAATCGCGGCCGGAAACATCGATTCCATTGATCTTTCAGTACATAACAAGTAGTGCTTGTGTACTGAACGATTGGACCACACGTAATTGTGTGCAGTAGTTAGTAATCTGACCTAATACCATTAGAGTAAAGTGGTCACAAACGCTATTTGTACATTCTGACGTGATTTGTGTAATTTTTTATTTTTGGAAGGGAAGTTCGCTGGTCACTCAGGAACTATCTAACAACCCCAACTTTACTGGAAAGAGTAAGTGTCCTGCGGGTAACCCTCATATGTTCCAGTAAACTGAAGGTTCCATAGGGGCCCTGTATCGAGTACGCCAGCACCACGTCGGTGTGATCAGGTCGTATTGGTCGAGGTGGGCGAGTGAGTGGGGTACTCGGTAAACCGCCACCGCCGGCCTACTGTGGAGTAATTTGGTTGTCTGAAAAGGCTTGCTGAAAACCTTGATACAGAGATCCAAGGAGGACTAAGCAACACCTGCAGACTATGGGGGCCAGTTGCTCAGGTAGGGGGCGATCAACCCTGGTTCAGGTTGATTCTGTGAACCGACCAGTTGGGTCGGCACGATATGTAATGTGTGAAAAATATGGAAGTCACACCGAATCTTTATGTGATGAATGGGAGAGAATGACTGTACAAGACAGGGACAAATTCCCAAGAATAGGTAGCTTTAGTCCAGAAGTGTTACAAAATTTAAGGAGGAGGATATGTCTCGTAAAATCAGCAAAGAGACGAATTCAGCATCATGATTATTTACAGTTATGGCACCAGGAAGGTGAGATACAGAGAGGTTTGGCTCTGGCGGCAGGATCTGGGGCAGTCAGGAAACTGATAGCCACAGCTCCTCCTCCACCATACATTGCAGGAGAGAAGTTGATTACGGAGAGAAACGCACTGGGTTATAAAACAAAAACTCTTAGTAACCTTGTAAATGTTAATGATGTTAACCAAATAACTCATGCAAGTATTAACCCGTGCAAGATGTACCCTGTTTTGAACCTTCCTCAGGAGTGTGATCAAGAAGACGATTCAGCAACAATTTCAGCTCTCTCTCTTGCAGCCACCATAGCAGAGACCACAGTAGGCACAGCGACACCCACGAGATTAGTGAAAGCCCCTAGCGGAGGGATAGGTGAGGTCGTGTCAACGGGTAAGTACGGCACCATGCACTACACTGAAACAATTGTACCACAACAAGCTGTAGAATCTACACAGGAAGAGGCTGTTAGAATTGCTCCTGTAAGGGTAATAGCAGTTCCCAATGGAAAAACAGATGTGTCTGGAGCCACTCCCATAAGGAACATTGCCATGTACACTCCATTTTCCAGAATGGAATTAAGAACAATAGTGTCCGAATTTCCTGACCCCAGGAAGGATTTAGTTGCTAGCCAAAAATACATCAGGGATCTAGGTAACACTGTAGAACCCAACAACAAGGATTGGCAGATACTGCTAAGAGCTTGTTTACCTTCCAATGTTGACGCAACTCAATTTTTAGGTGACTGTGCATTGGATAAAGATGTACCGCTTACAGACGTGTACAACAAGGATAATGTAAAAAGGATAAATTTACAGCTAAATGAGTATTTCCCAGCCGTTGTTAAATGGAATAAAATATTTTCCATTAAGCAAAAGGAGTCCGAAACGGCAACAGAATATTTTCACCGGGCACTATTAGAAATGGCAAAGTACACTGGTATAGAAGACATTAAGACCAACCCAAACCATCGAGAAGTAGCAGTATCTGTACTGATGGATGGTTTGAAAGAAACATTAAAAGCTAGGGTACAGACCACGCAACCATGCTGGCGAGGTCTGTCAGTGTCCACATTGAGAGAGGCTGCTATTGATCACGACAGAAATATCACTAGGCACAGGGAGTCGCAAAGTGATAAGTTGATGTCAGTAAGTATACAGGCGCTGACCACAAGGCAGCCTGCGTATGTACCACCGAATCCTGTGGGTAAGGCAAGTGTAATAACATGTTTTTCTTGTAACAGACCGGGACACTTTGCACGAGAATGTAGAACAAAGAATGTACAAAGATCTTTTCAACCCCCTAGACAACAACACAACACACGACATTGGGAGCAGGGTCCACAGAGGCGGAGTTTTGAGCCACATACAGGGGAAACAAAAAGATACCCCCCGAACAGAGATTGGCATGCCTCTGGTAGTTCCCAGCTAACTCCCTCACAAGTAGTTGCTGCCAGCGGGATTCAGGGAGGTCAGCATACCCAATAGGGGTGTGGCCATACCTGTAATCTGCAGCCAGTTAAGTTGATTGCCAGCCTTGGAAGTGAACCAGAGATTGCAATCAATGTAGCTGGAAAAACTTTAAACTTTCTTGTAGACACAGGGGCGGCCAAGTCAGTGATAAATTCGACAGTGGGCATGAGAACCACTGGTAGGACAATTCCAGCCATGGGAGTAACAGGAGTAGTCCAGCACTACCCTGTTAGCAAACCAGCCGAGATTACAATAGGGCCTTTGCATACCAAGCATTCCTTTTTGCTGGCTGCATCGGCACCAACTAATCTCCTGGGAAGAGACTTACTATGTAAAATGGGTTGCGTCATTTATTGTACTCCTGAAGGTGTATTCTTGGACATCCCTGAGAATCACGCTCAGGAAGTACGAGACATGTTAGACTCCCCATCAAAATTAATGTCACATTCCATTATGACAAATAGGAATCCATCCCAAGTAGAAGAGATGACATCTCAGATACCAGAGTCACTTTGGACAAAAGATGGACAGGACACTGGATTAATGGCAAATGTAGCTCCAGTAGTTGTACAAGTAAAAGATGGTAGGATAGCTCCAAAAATCCCACAGTATCCTCTGAAGCCAGAGGTGGAGTTAGGAGTTTTTCCCGTAATAGAGCGCTTGCTACAACAGGGCATTCTAGTAAGAACGTCCAGCACAGCAAATAGTCCCATCTTCCCTGTTAAAAAGAGTGGGGGGAGGGGTTACAGGCTAGTGCAAGATCTAAGGGGGATTAACAAAATAGTTGAGAGTCAGTTCCCCGTAGTGCCTAATCCAGCTGTCATCCTAATGCAAATTCCTCCCACTGCCAAATTTTTCACTGTTATTGACCTCTGCTCCGCATTCTTTTCGGTACCTCTGCACCCTGACAGCCAATATTTGTTTGCATTCACATACAGAGGAGTCCAATACACGTGGACTCGGTTACCCCAAGGTTTCATAGATAGTCCAAGTATATTTTCCCAGGCTTTGCATGATTGTTTACAGTCTTTCCAACCGGAGAGTGGATCAGTGTTGATACAGTACGTGGATGATCTACTACTGTGTTCTGATTCATTGGAAGCTTCTCTGAAAGATACGAAACAGCTCCTGTTTCATCTTTCAGACACAGGTCACAAGGTTTCCAAAGACAAGTTGCAATTATGCCAAACTAAGGTAAAATATTTGGGACACTGTCTAACACAAGGACTGAGACACCTGACCGCTGATAGAATCCAAGCCATTAGAGACATGACACTGCCACAAACCCAGCAACAGATCAGGACGTTTCTAGGAATGTGTGGGTATTGCCGTAATTGGATCCCAGGGTTTTCCATATTGGCGCTACCTTTGCAGGAAATGGTCTCTTCAAACAAACCTGATCGGATTTCGCATACAGACGAATCTGAAACAGCATTTGAGAGACTCAAGCAATGCCTAACGCAGGCACCAGCACTAGGTATGCCAGACTATGGGAAACCCTTTGAACTATACGGAACAGAAAGTGCTGGGTGCGCAGCAGGTGTACTAACACAAAAACACGGTGATGCCAGCAGGCCAGTTGCATATTACAGCGCTCAGCTAGATACGGTAGCGCGATCCCTCCCCACATGCTTGCGTAGCGTTGCGGCGATAGCATTGCTAGTGACAAAAAGCGAAGATGTCGTGCTAGGCCACAACCTCACAATCCATACACCGCATGCGGTATCTGCCTTATTGAATTCTGCCCAAACCAGACACGTCTCATCAGCAAGGTTTACGAGATGGGAATTGGCATTAATGGCCCCAGTAAACATCACCATAAGGAGATGCAGCGCATTAAACCCTGCAACATTTCTCCCAGGTGTGCCTGGTCAGGCACAAAGGGTGGGAGGTGAGAGTGATGGGGAAGGAGGATTTAATGCAAAGGAAGATACACATGATTGTATGGAATATTTGACCCAAAATTTTACCGCAAGGCCTGACATCAGTGACAATCCACTGGAAGATGCAGAACTCACGTTCTACACGGACGGTAGTTGTCATAGACAGTCAGACTCGGGAGACTTGTGTACTGGATACGCAGTCGTAGATGACCAAGACACCATAGAAGCGGAACCGCTAGGCCCACCTCACTCAGCCCAGGTTGCTGAACTGGTCGCCCTAACCAGAGCATGTGAATTGGCTAAGGGTAAGTCTGCCAATATCTACACCGATTCCAGATACGCGTTCGGGGTAGTCCATGATTTCGGAGCCCTATGGCGGCTCAGAAATTTCATGACGGCAGCTGGCACACCGATAGCGCATGCAGCTCATATAAAAAGGCTTCTAACAGCGATACAGGAACCCGACAGAGTGGCTGTTATCAAATGTAAAGCACATACATATAGCCAAGACCCAGTATCCCTTGGTAACAGCCGAGCAGACGAAGCCGCAAAGCTTGCAGCTGCTACCCCCATACAGACAGACACCACACAACTGATGGTATTTAATACCATCAACACACAGAAGTTGTGTGAGATGCAGAATTTGTGTTCCACACAGGAAAGAGCAGTCTGGAAGGCAAAGGGATATGGCCAGGAGTCCTCAGGGCTCTGGACGGATGGACATGGTAAACCGGTGGCCCCCAGGGCATACCTTCCATGTCTGGCTGAAGCAGCTCACGGGCTGACTCATCTAGGCAAGGAGGGGATGTGCAAATTGGTAAGAGCATACTGGTGCGCCCCAGGATTCTCCTCTCATGCGGGTAAAAGAGCAATGTCATGCCTTACCTGTCTGAGAAAGAATATTGGAAAAGCAATACCTACAGAACCATCCCATATCCCACCTGCCGGCGGCCCTTTCCAGGTAATACAAATTGACTTCATTCAATTACCCCCATGTCGAAATTTGAAATATGTACTTGTCTGTATAGATGTTTTCTCGAATTGGGTCGAAGCATTTCCAGCAGCTACAAATACTGCCATGTTTACAGCTAAGAAAATTGTGCAGGAATTTGTATGTAGATATGGTATCCCTAGAATCATCGAAAGTGATAGGGGTACCCATTTTACAGGTGATGTCTTTCAAGGAATGTGTAAATTAATGGGTATTGATAGCAAGCTGCACACTCCGTACCGTCCACAGGCGAGTGCGAAGGTCGAAAGAGTGAACAGCACTATTAAAAATAAATTGAGTAAAGTAATGACAGAGACAGGATTGACGTGGCCAGAAGCTTTACCCATTGTTTTGTATAGCATCAGAACCACTCCCAGGTCCCCTCTTAATCTGTCTCCTTTTGAAATCTTGTTTGGTCGACAACCGCATGTCATGATTAACCCTCAGGATGATTTGAAATGTAACAATGAAGTAACTGTAAAATACTTAATTAACATGAGTAAACAGTTGAGGAATCAAAATGATAATCTGAAGTTGGTGATTCCTGATTTACCAGATAGTAATTGTCATGACATTGAACCTGGGAATTATGTAATGATACGAAATTTTCTACGCTCAGGTTGTCTTATTGATAGATGGGAAGGACCATACCAGGTCTTATTGACTAGCACCACAGCATTGAAGGTTGCTGAGAGAGAGACTTGGGTCCATTCATCCCACTGCAAAAAGGTTGCTGATCCAGAGAAGTCCCGTGATAAGGAACAGACGGTAGAGGTTGTATCACTAGAGTGTCTGTTCCAGGAGGACTGAGGCGGCACCTGAGCCTTGAAGACCGGAAGCAGTTGTCGACTCCCCTCTCCCTTTTATTGTTTTTCTCCACTTCCCAGCCCCTCTCCCTTAAAATTTCTTTTTCCCCCTTCTCATTCTTCTCTATTTCCTCCTCAAAGATGGACTTGCCCCAAGAGACTGTGATCCGGATTTTGATGTTAACCATGATGTTGACCAGAGCAGTCTGTTCCGGCGAGAGTACCATAGAGGTCGAGAGAGGTTCTGGAATGGGTTCCGATTATGATGATGGAGGCGTAGTTTTCCAAGATCAACCAAACCAACAAGCAAAGGCGAGTATCAGAAAACGATCCGATAGAAGAAATTGTGATGGATTGTTAGCTGAAGAAAATTGTATCTGTAGGCTCTGTGATAATCTGGTTGAAGATGGATGCATAAAGAAATGCCAATCTAGTTTTAATATCCATATGGACCGGCATCCATTGAGTGACTATCACTCCTTAGTGGGTAACGTGTTAAACCAAACAGATTGTTGGGTATGCTCTCAAGTACCTCAGGGTCACAGCAAATCAGGGCTAGTACCATTTCCTTTAACGTTAGGGGAGGTACTTGAGCTAAGTGGTGGGAGACCGGTGGATCGGAGGTTTAACATCTCCAGCCCTCCTAGTTTGAAGCTCCACCAATACCATGTGGATAGGTCCCTCTTATGTTTTAATATCTCCAATCCCAGAAAACCGGGAAATTGGGAAGTGTCATGGAGCAACCTTACCATGACCTTTTCACACAGAGCAGATAGAATGCCTACAGATACAGAGCTCGTACGCCACATAGCCAGTAGAGGAAAATCTTTCAGGTATCGATATACCTTAGGAAATAGGATTACTAAAGTTGGAGAGGTATCACCAGGATACTGTGCACATATCGTACAAACTGATACGTGCATTAAGCAGATGGAAGAATTAGGGTCAGGAGATTTCACCTGGAAGGTTTGTAACATGGTCATGTCCTTCTCCGTCCCTTATGTTCTCCCCGATGATGCATATTTCATATGCGGGAGAAAGGCGTACAAATGGCTTGCCCCAAACTCTGAAGGATTGTGTTATATTGGAAAAGTATTGCCTGAAGTGATGACTGTTACACATGACAAAATGAAGGACATACACCGTGGTGCCCAAGCTCCTTATACTCACACTCATTACGAGCACCGAGTTAAACGACAACTGTCAGAAAGGTTAGAGCATCCGGCCTCTGATCTTATCCATGAATCCACCGGGATTCAGGTTCTGGTAGCGTTAGATTTCACTCGCACCGCTCGAGGTGTGATGAATTATAGATACATTTCCGCACTCGCCAATTTGTTAGATAATATCACTGAAATGTATGATGACACGTTTAGATACACTGGAAGAGAACTTCAAGCCTACAAAACAGAACTAGTTCAGCATAGGATGGTTCTTAATTATCTTACAGCAGTAACAGGCGGATATTGTGTTACATTGGCAACACAGTACGGCATAAAGTGTTGCACGTACATCACAAATAGCACCGAGGACCCGGTAGAGGTCATAGACCAAAAGATGGACGATATTCTCCAATTGAAGTGGGAATTTCGTCGAAAACACAATCTCACCCTTGCTGCTGTAGGTAATGAGCTGACTGGTTGGGTGTCATGGTTGAACCCGCGAAATTGGGTCTCCGGTTTAGGAGACTGGGCTCAAGGAGTCATAATGGA
This sequence comes from Pseudophryne corroboree, assembly GCF_028390025.1. Classification (NCBI taxonomy): domain Eukaryota; kingdom Metazoa; phylum Chordata; class Amphibia; order Anura; family Myobatrachidae; genus Pseudophryne; species Pseudophryne corroboree. The sequence goes on along the minus strand of NC_086445.1, from coordinate 197,387,219 downwards.
TGTTGGAAAGTTTCTACTATGTATCTTGGGTGTCGTTATATCGATTGGATTGATATTTAGATGCGGGCAGGCTTTAATGAGGTGCAAACAAAGTACAAAAGTGATGAGCTTGAGGAGTGAGGAAACCGTAATTAACCTGGATTTGATTTATGACCCAATGATAGAAACCAGAATGTGATGAAAATGCGATTATACGGTCCGTTTCTTTCACCGGTTTTTCTGCTTTTCTCCCAGATACAAAGACCCCCTTGGACGAGGAAGCTGACGAGACGAGATGTATACAGACAACGGATTGACCAAAGAAGAAGATTTGACAACTTTAAATATGGACACTTGATGAACTTTGCCATGGATCCCCAGTTTCCCTAGTACTTTTAAACTCACGCTAGCCCAACATTTTTTGTAAATCTGATGGCTCAGACAAAGCTATTTGCTCATGCCCAAGGAGCAATACAGCGCAAAGAAGACGACTCTCAACAGATACCGAACACAACTTCAACAACAGATGTACATTTCCCTGACATAGAATATCATTGCATTTTTCGTAAGTGTTCTTTATCTTCATCCCTACAACCCTCAGGTAACGACACACATAGACGATAGGGAATACAGGCACAGATATCAGCAACCACATACCTCCCCCATTCATGTATCATCAACTAAAATGTGCATCCCCATTTTGTTACAACCATAGCCGAAATGAGCTCGGTAGAGTTTGACAGCCCATCCACAGACCTGTACCACAGGATAAGAAGGAATTCAAATGTATACTTCGCAATACCTCGAAGCTTGATTTACCACACGTACGGCACGATGATACATGACCCTCCAAACATGGACTCATACACACATGCTTCTACTTTCTCACTAGGTCATACCCTTTCCACACCTACTCCTCTCTTCTTCCTTACCCCACCATGGAAATCAATTAACCCCTGATTTACATTTTTCTCCTTAAATATTTTAGAAGGTGGCAGTTATTATTGACTGCCAAAGGGTGGACTGTCAAAGTCAGAAAAATGTCTCTATGCACGTTGCCATATTTGCACCGCACACTGGTCCGCGCTGCGCATGCGTACGCTCTCCCGTGAAGGCGCATACCCGCGATAGCGTGCACTCGCAGGCGCGGTATGCGTATTTACGGTAGAGTTTATGTAGTCGTAGCGTGCGACTCATTTATTACAAATGTTCACAATTAATGTAGTTTGTAGATCATGGTCCCCTTGATAGATTCTGAAAGTTTGGTTAAAATAGAAGGTCCCTGTTTAAAGGAATCCCTCTTTATATTGTACGAAGGGTCTGACAGGAATCATACAGCAGTGTTTGGTACCCATCGGAAGAGTATTTAATTAGTAATATTCCGGTGTTGGTTTGGAGCGTATTAATCGCTCGTGCGAATAGTTATGGACATAAGAAGTTTATGTCCATTTCTATTATTTACACATACTCAGGTATGCGGCGGGAAACCCAGTTTCCCACCCACCTGAGCTGTTGGAAATCGTCACAGCCCACCTGTATGAATCACCCTATGACCTTTTGTTATGATGCAGGGCCGAATTCCTTCGGCCAATGGACAATGGGATTGTAGGACCATGAGATTGCATTGTGTGTGGGGCATAAATAGGCAGGCCGACCATATCCAACTCTCACTCTCTCATCAACGGTTATCTGCTGATAGCCGGGAGCTGGATATCGAGGCGCAGGCGATCATACCCTTTGTGCGTAAGTTTCTCTCCGTAATCATTGTCTTTCTGTGAGCCAATTTCTCTCATCTCTCCCCGTCTCTCTCTCTCTCCTCTTTTCTCTTATATCTCTCATAGTATTATAGTATTGTATTGTATTGCATTTAGGTCAGTGTAGTATTGTCTTTTTGTATTTATTGTTTAGTTCTGTGGTTAGGAAGTCTCTGTTATATTGTAGTGTATCATTTGTACTGTTATCCCCTTTTTACAAGTATATTAGATATAATACAGTTAATAGGCTTTGGACCCTAAACCAGTATCTGTGTATTTTCTATAGTATTAAGTGTTCACTTGAGCGTCGGTGACGCTCAAGCAGCCTTGTAGTTAGTCAGGTTACACAAGGTTGCACTTACACCCTGTACTCACATAAAGGTATAGCGCTGTGAGCGTCTGCATCGCTGGTGACCTCCTCGTGGTCTCGAGCGTACGCTACGCTACCGCGAATCATTACTCTAGTGATAACCAATAACGTGTCCTGTGATCACTGGGCCGTGAGCGAACGTGACGCTTGAGCGTCTCGCTTACTGCTGAGCGATCGTTACGCAAATAGCGTACCATTACGGTACTTCTTAAGTAAACAGCGTACAGTGTTCTTAGACTTCATAAAGGGTTATAATTACGACAAAAGGAATTTAGCATTGTCAATACACATGCTGCAATCATATATTTTGAACAACAAACTTTACAAAACACAAACTTCAGCACATTATGGGCCTAATTCATAATTCGTATCACAGTTTGTCGTACATTCGGAACTGCGCACGTGCAGCAGCCGTCTCTCGCCTGCGTGGTCATTCACATTGCTGGCGCATCCCCTAGGGATACATTCACAACATGATTGACAGTGGCGGGCGTTGGGTGGGCGGCAATGCTGTGTTTCGTAAGCGTAGTGGGCCAAACTGGGGCGTAAACATTTTCCGGATGGCTGCGTGACGTCACATGCAGCTGCTCCAATGAAAAAAATGGCGGCAGAACGATTGGCAGCGCAGTCTGGCAGGGGTCAACCTTAATTTGCTACGTCTGCAATTTAATTGTGAACGCATCATGAGGCGGTACCTCATATGCTGGGCGGCCTTATCCTGTGCTGGGCAGCCCCCAGCATGTGAGGAGATGGACGCAGATCTTGATGCATATGCAGCAATCTGCGTTCATCTCTGAATAACTCCCTATATACTGTACTCACCTCAGGTTAAACTTTTCCTCCATTTCCTATTGTATTATTGGTCAATTCAAACATCTGGATCTGATTGGATTTTACCTATATTGTAATTTTCACTTTTTTTACAATGTATGTATCAAAATCGAATTATAATTACAGTACATGGCCAGTATGTGAAGCAGATGCTGTGGCAATCCTGAGTCTACCCAGGAAATGAAGCAGTAACAGATGATGCTAATGCAGACACCATGTGAATCCATTTCCATGTCTCTCTCTTTTCTCAGACACTTCTATGGTTTGTATCTCCCCTTCTGCTCTGGGAGCCCCTGAGCTTTCATTAACTAATACCGCTTTTATACTAAAATGACGGGTCGCATCCAAGAGCCATACACAGGTGCTTCACGGGTGCGACCAGTCAAGAGACCCCTCCAGACAGCAGCCGACCCGGCCTATTGTTGGGTTGGTGATGTCACTGCCAACATGTGCTGAGGCAGCGTTTGGAGATGAAATGATCTACAAGCGCCCTTCTCTATGCACTGAGCGGGTCTCGGGTCGCAGCGACCCTGCTAACCTGTTTACGCTGCACCGCGTCCCGGGTCCTTCCAGGGACTTGTGTCCAGAGCAAAGCTCATGGTTCATTTATTAAAATGGCCTTGGCAACCATAGTCATTTAAATTCTGAATGTGCCAGGCATTACAATGGCAGCCTGCTGCTGCTGATAAATCAGAGAAAATGTAGATGTATTCAGTCATTGTAATTAGTATCACAGTAGCAGGAGAAGACTACACTTTTTAGAACGTAATAAATCTTAATAGCTATTAAACTTTACAGCGCTGTTTACGTGAACTGTATAATAACATTTATGGACAGTAGACAAGGTGGTTCTTTAAATAAACCTCCAAATTATCAACAGGAAAGAGCATGATGCTATACGTGCAAGACCTTGAGGTACCAGAGTGGAAAATTCTCAGTTCTACACCCTACATGGGTAGATGCTTAAGTACCACATGAATAGTGAAAAGGGATTCTATTTCCATAGAGCAGATTCAGACTCAGCTCATGCACACCGTGCACAGACAATGTAGACTAAAAGTCAGCGACCTGCAGATCTACAGTAACTGTAAAGCTATAAAATCCAGTATATCAGGTAAAATGTCCCAAAACAGATAGAGAACTATAGGAATCTACCTTTAGGGTTAAAACCACTAAGAATAGTACTGTGTCCACCTGATTCCAAGTGCAGTGTTCCTGCAGTCTGTTATGCAGAATTAGGTGAGCCAAGATGTGCATCACCTCACATCAAACCACCCACTGTCTTTCTAGACCTCTCCTCTAGATCGCTTAGAACCCCAGAGTACAAAGTCAGTGAGTATGGTCTACTCCAGTGATACTCAATTACTTTGAGCTAGAACCTAACAAGAATTGTGTAACTCATACACACCATAAAGGTAAACTAAAGGAACTGTACCTTACTGACAAAAGTATTTTTATGCAGTAGGCAACTGATCTATGAGTAGTAGTCTGGCCATGACTGGGGTGGGGTGAGTGAACAACTGATGGTGGGAGTAGTGAACCCTTTTTCCCTTCTCTACAGATAAAAAATATTATGAATTTCCTATACAAGAGAGCAGTAATACACTAAAATAGGCCCAATTCATGTAGGGTACACTTGTCTTCAAGATTAAAATGGAAATTAGATGTAAAGTGGTTCCAAGCCTTGACAAGATAGTTTCACAACATGGTAAGTAGTAGCATAGTCAAGTGTTACAAATTTGCATGATTGTCAGGCATTTTTCCATAATCATCACTGAATATTGCAAGACAGAATTGCAAGGCAGTTTATGAGCGTCCATGTATGCTACGGTTCTGTGTTTACATATGTAGTATAGCCTGGTCTTGTCTGCAGAAGATTGACAGCCCTGTGAATATTAATATGGATTCTTATGACCAATTCATTATAGTAGGTGCTCTCTAAATGGTATCTTCCCTTATGTATCCATCTGGATCCCTTTGGTTAAACGTCTAGCAACCAGGCAGCTGTGAAGTCCTCAGCAACACCCTTGTGGAGGTAAGCAGTCATAGTAAAAGGCCAGACCAGTAACAGATTTACAATACAAAATCAGGTGGCACAGGCAAAAGGTTAGGATGGGCTGCCGATCGGGGCATGGCCACTGAGACATTGGGGCAGAGGTATTAAGCCTGGAGAAGTGATAAAGCAGTGATAAATGCAAGGTGATAACGCACCAGTCAATCAGCTCCTACCTGTAAATTTACATATTGGAGCTGATTGGCTGGTGCGTTATCACATTGCATTTATCACTGGTTTATCACGTATCCAGGCTTAATATATCTGCCCCAATGTGTTGGCCTGGGTACTGAATAGTGTGGCCACTATAGAGGGTGCCGCTATGCCGCGTCATGCTGAATATTGTGCACCAGGGGTGTGGTGGCAGCATGTTTGGGGATCACCCCTGTAACTCCTACAGAGGCACTGGCGTATTTATAATGGGTGCAGTGTGTGCAGTGCAAACAGGCCCCCAGCGTCCAGGGGGGTCCACACCGCACACCCTGCACCCATTATTTTTAATACTTACCCTCCAGAGTCCCACGGCGTAGCAGCAGCGCTGCAGAAATCACTGGGAAAATGGCCCAACACAAATAACAAATCTTCATGTGAGATCTTTTCAATTTGTAAACCCAGGGAATTCTTGTAATCCGTGTGAAAATCTTCTAGTAATTAGCTGGAAAATATATTTGTTTTTTAATCTGGACAGCGTGAACTGTTCTGCTGGGTGTCCTGTATGTTCACAATGCACTACCATGATGATGAATGGACTATTGTAAGTACAATGGCACACCTTGAACACATTGAGATGAAGGAATCACAAGTCAAAAGACTATGGGGCGGCATCAGCTACATAATACCACAAATATGTTAAACCTTGCAAAAATAGACCAGCTGAATTCTAAGCACACGTCAGACTTTTCACACATTTTAGGAGACAATCAATTTACCAATTGAGACTAACAATTGGGAAGTAAAACAAGGGGTTAGGTAAGAAAAGATAATAACTATATAGATCTACAGTATTTTAACTCAAAGGAAATGTCTTGTGTTAAGACAGAAGTTGTGGCAGAACTCACATTACTTTTAGACCTTTTCTGTAGGGTTCATAGACTAGAACAGCCAATTAAATAAATGTTAAAGAAATGTAACTTTGCCTCTTGATTTATCTCTGCAGACATCAGTGCACAGGTTGGTAGTGTTTATGCAGAGGTAGATAGTGTTTATGCAGACGGTATTGCTGTAATGCACTTTGACCAGTATACAGTACTGTAGGTCACACTTGCCAACTTTAAAATATTCCTCTCAAGGTAAGTTCCTGTAGGGAAGATGAAGGTGATCATTGAGGGGAGCGGGGTCAGGTGCTCTCAGCATTAGGCCCCACCCTCTCATCATAATGCATCAAAAGGGGGGAATGAATGGGGACACGCTTAATGGTCAGGGTGTGGGAACTGCGGCAAACTGACCAATCAGCACATCTCCATTCCTTCCTATGGAGACGCGGCTCCGGAAGTAGCAGTAGCTTGTTCTTCTTGCCAAGAATGGGAGATGGTACATGGAATGAGAAGGACATGAACCCTGACATTTAGTGAGTAATAAATGAGCACATGAGGGTTGTGTAGGCCTGTAGGGGTGTTTGTTATTATTATTATTATTATTATTATTATTATTATTATTATTATTATTATTGTTATTATTTTATGTCCATGTCCTGCCTTTTAATATTTTTTTACAGATGGAGTACAGGAGCCAGCAGGCCCTTAATGTCTGGGCATGCTGGCACTTTTGGTTCGATAACTGTAAAAATAAAATAAAAAAATTAACAATTATTATTATTTAAACATTGAATTACAATATTACCTCCCAAATCCTTGGGAGTGTGGAGATGGCAGTTGTCCTTGTGGGACTCCAGGGATTCTAGCCCTGGGCTGACCATCCTGGAGCTGGTTGCCTTTATGGCGGGGTGCTCTGCGCCATTTAAAAAAAAATAAACAAAAACTTTTGAACCCAATTAATAAAACAAAGTCTACACAGATCATAATCATCTGTGCAGTGCTACACATAAATTCGCCTGCCGGAGGCATCACTATTATTTTAGCAGGTTTGTAAACCCGCCGCATAGTGAATCTGGTGTAACTAGTACACAGGTTCTCAAACTCGGTCCTCGGGACCCCAAACAGTTCATGTTTTCCAGGTCTCCTCACAGAACTGCACATGAAATAATCAGCACCACCTGTGGATCTTTTAAAGTGTATCAGTAAGTAATGAATGCACCTGTGCACCTACTACGTGATCTGGAAAATGTGAACTGTGTGGGGTCCTGAGGACCGAGTTTGAGAACCACTGTTCTAGCGAGTTCTAATGTTGGTCATTTGGTCGGTTTCTCGTTGGTTGGCCTTTAGTAAAAGTGTGTACTGCAAAACCCGCGGGGAAAAAAATGGCCAAAAAGGCAAATCCGACCTTTAGTAAATAAGCCCAGTAAAGTCTTCTACCACATAAAAAACACAGAGCATGACAGTTTACCATATCATGCTTGCGGCCTGGCAACTTTGTGACATGATTTGCATTGCCAGTCTGACCCCCTCCACATACACACACTTTAAAAATGCTGGGACTCGCCTCTATGGCAGAATTAGGATGCCAAGCCACCCCATCCGTACCTGACTGCCCCTCCAGTGAAGGGGGGTTGGGACTTGGAGGGCAGCTCAAATATTACCTGGTATGTTTACAAAGCATGAAAGAAAAATCCCAATCCCGCTTATGATCAGAAGAATCAATTTTTTTCAAATAGTCACTGTAGTCTATAGATCATTTTATCTTCATGTCTTTAACAGCCTATTCCAGTTAACATTTTTGAAGCTAGCAGATTATCTGTGTACATGAAAAACAAAATAATGCAGACATGAAACAGCCACTTCCACTCTGATCTGGCGCAGATCAAGTTTTGTCCTTGCAAATGTCATATCCTAGAAACTCCTAGCAGTCTGGAACAATACTTTTCATTACATAAAATCAGCAGTTTAGTACTAAAACACTTCTCGCTTTAACCTGATCTATGGTTTTAATTAAGCAAAGATTGTATGTGTTATATGTGGCACTTTTGATGTGATGCACTCCCCATGTAGACACTGACAATGCCAAAATTCATAGGGTCTACATTCATGATTAAAATTACGACTTCATATATGTCAGCATTGTGCACCGGACATTTTTCGGGTTTTGTGTTTTGGTTTTGGATTCGGTCCGCGGCCGTGTTTTGGATTCGGACGCGTTTTGGCAAAACCTCCCTGAAATTTTTTTGTCGGATTCAGGTGTGTTTTGGATTCGGGTGTTTTTTTATAAAAAACCCTCAAAAACAGCTTAAATCATAGAATTTGGGGGTCATTTTGATCCCATAGTATTATTAACCTCAATAACCATAATTTACACTCATTTTCAGTCTATTCTGAACACCTCACAATATTATTTTTAGTCCTAAAAATTGCACCGAGGTCGCTGGATGGCTAAGCTAAGCGACCCAAGTGGCCAACACAAAAACCTGGCCCATCTAGGAGTGTCACTGCAGTGTCAGACAGGATGGCACTTCAAAAAAATAGTCCCCAAACAGCACATGATGCAAAGAAAAAAAGAGGCGCACCAAGGTCGCTGTGTGACTAAGCTAAGCGACACAAGTGGCCGACACAAACACCTAGCCCATCTAGGAGTGGCACTGCAGTGTCAGGCAGGATGGCACTTCAAAAAAATAGTCCCCAAACAGCACATGATGCAAAGAAAAAAAGAGGCGCACCAAGGTCGCTGTGTGACTAAGCTAAGCGACACAAGTGGTCGACACAAACACCTGGCCCATCTAGGAGTGGCACTGCAGTGTCAGGCAGGATGGCACTTCAAAAAAATAGTCCCCAAAAAGCACATGATGCAAAGAAAAATTAAAGAAAAAAGAGGTGCAAGATGGAATTGTCCTTGGGCCCTCCCACCCACCCTCATGTTGTATAAACAGGACATGCACACTTTAACGAACCCATCAATTCAGCGACAGGGTCTGCCACACGACTGTGACTGAAATGACTGGTTGGTTTGGGCCCCCACCAAAAAAGAAGCAATCAATCTCTCCTTGCACAAACTGGCTCTACAGAGGCAAGATGTCCACCTTATCATCATCCTCCGATTCCTCACCCCTTTCACTGTGTACATCCCCCTCCTCACAGATTATTAATTCGTCCCCACTGGAATCCACCATCTCAGGTCCCTGTGTACTTTCTGGAGGCAATTGCTGGTGAATGTCTCCACGGAGGAATTGATTATAATTCATTTTGATGAACATCATCTTCTCCACATTTTCTGGAAGTAACCTCGTACGCCGATTGCTGACAAGGTGAGCGGCTGCACTAAACACTCTTTCGGAGTACACACTGGAGGGAGGGCAACTTAGATAGAATAAAGCCAGTTTGTGCAAGGGCCTCCAAATTGCCTCTTTTTCCTGCCAGTATACGTACGGACTGTCTGACGTGCCTACTTGGATGCGGTCACTCATATAATCCTCCACCATTCTTTCAATGGTGAGAGAATAATATGCAGTGACAGTAAACGACATGTCAGTAATCGTTGGCAGGTCCTTCAGTCCGGACCAGATGTCAGCACTCGCTCCAGACTGCCCTGCATCACCGCCAGCGGGTGGGCTCGGAATTCGTAGCCTTTTCCTCGCACCCCCAGTTGCGGGAGAATGTGAAGGAGGAGATGTTGACGGGTCACGTTCCGCTTGACTTGACAATTTTCTCACCAGCAGGTCTTTGAACCTCTGCAGACTTGTGTCTGCCGGAAAGAGAGATACAACGTAGGTTTTAAATCTAGGATCGAGCACGGTGACCGAAATGTAGTGCTCTGATTTCAACAGATTGACCACCCGTGAATCCTGGTTAAGCGAATTAAGGGCTCCATCCACAAGTCCCACATGCCTAGCGGAATCGCTCTGTTTTAGCTCCTCCTTCAATGTCTCCAGCTTCTTCTGCAAAAGCCTGATGAGGGGAATGACCTGACTCAGGCTGGCAGTGTCTGAACTGACTTCACGTGTGGCAAGTTCAAAGGGTTGCAGAACCTTGCACAACGTTGAAATCATTCTCCACTGCGCTTGAGTCAGGTTCATTCCCCCTCCTTTGCCTATATCGTGGGCAGATGTATAGGCTTGAATGGCCTTTTGCTGCTCCTCCATCCTCTGAAGCATATAGAGGGTTGAATTCCACCTCGTTACCACCTCTTGCTTCAGATGACGGCAGGGCAGGTTCAGGAATGTTTGGTGGTGCTCCAGTCTTCGGCACGCGGTGGCTGAATGCCGAAAGTGGCCAGCAATTATTCGGGCCACCAACAGCATCTCTTGCACGCCCCTGTCGTTTTTTAAATAATTCTGCACCACCAAATTCAATGTATGTGCAAAACATGGGACGTGCTGGAATTTGCCCAGATGTAATGCACGCACAATATTGGTGGCGTTGTCCGATGTCACAAATCCCGAGGAGAGTCCAGTTGGGGTAAGCTATTCTGCGATGATGTTCCTCAGTTTCCGTAAGAGGTTGTCAGCTGTGTGCCTCTTATGGAAAGCGGTGATACAAAGCGTAGCCTGCCCAGGAACGAGTTGGCGTTTGCGAAATGCTGCTACTGGTGCCGCTGCTGCTGTTCTTGCTGCGGGAGGCAATACATCTACCCAGTGGGCTGTCACAGTCATATAGTCCTGAGTCTGCCCTGCTCCACTTGTCCACGTGTCCGTGGTTAAGTGGACATTGGGTACAACTGCATTTTTTAAGACACTGGTGACTCTTTTTCTGAGGTCTGTGTACATTTTCGGTATCGCCTGCCTAGAGAAATGGAACCTAGATGGTATTTGGTACCGGGGACACAGTACCTCAATCAAATCTCTAGTTGCCTCTGAATTAACGGTGGATACCGGAACCACGTTTCTCACCGCCCAGGCTGCCAAGGCCTGAGTTATCCGCTTTGCAGCAGGATGACTGCTGTGATATTTCATCTTCCTCGCAAAGGACTGTTGGACAGTCAATTGCTTACTGGAAGTAGTACAAGTGGTCTTCCGACTTCCCCTCTGGGATGACGATCGACTCCCAGCAGCAACAACAGCAGCTCCAGCAGCAGTAGGCGTTACACTCAAGGATGCATCTGAGGAATCCCAGGCAGGAGTCAGACTTGCCAGTGACATGGCCTGCAGGACTATTGGCTTTCCTGGGTAAGGTGGAAATTGACACTGAGGGAGTTGGTGGTGTGGTTTGCAGGAGCTTGGTTACAACAAGAGGAAGGGATTTAGTGGTTAGTGGACTGCTTCCGCTGTCATGCAAAGTTTTTGAACTTGTCACTGACTTATGATGAATGCGCTGCAGGTGACGTATAAGGGAGGATGTTCCGAGGTGGTTAACGTCCTTACCCCTACTTATTACAGCTTGACAAAGGCAACACACGGCTTGACACCTGTTGTCCGCATTTGTGTTGAAATAATTCCACACCGAAGAGCTGATTTTTTTTGTATTTTGACCAGGCATGTCAATGGCCATATTCGTCCCACGGACAACAGGTGTCTCCCCGGGTGCCTGACTTAAACAAACCACCTCACCATCAGAATCCTCCTTGTCAATTTCCTCCCCAGCGCCAGCAACACCCATATCCTCATCCTGGTGTACTTCAACAGTGACATCTTCAATTTGACTATCAGGAACTGGACTGCGGGTGCTCCTTCCAGCACTTGCAGGGGGCGTGCAAATGGTGGAAGGCGCAAGCTCTTCCCGTCCAGTGTTGGGAAGGTCAGGAATCGCAACCGACACAATTGGACTCTCCTTGGGGATTTGTGATTTAGAAGAACGCACAGTTCTTTGCTGTGCTTTTGCCAGCTTAAGTCTTTTCATTTTTCTAGCGAGAGGATGAGTGCTTCCATCCTCATGTGAATCTGAACCACTAGCCATGAACATAGGCCAGGGCCTCAGCCGTTCCTTGCCACTCCGTGTCGTAAATGGCATATTGGCAAATTTACGCTTCTCATCAGACGCTTTCAATTTTGATTTTTGGGTCATTTTACTGAACTTTTGTTTTTTGGATTTTACATGCTCTCTACTATGACATTGGCATCGGCCTTGGCAGACGACGTTGATGGCATTTCATCGTCTCAGCCATGACTAGTGGCAGCAGCTTCAGTACGAGGTGGAAGTGGATCTTGATCTTTCCCTATTTTAACCTCCACATTTTTGTTCTCCATTTTTTAATGTGTGGAATTATATGCCAGTATCAATAGCAATGGCCTAATACTACTATATATACTGCGCACAACTGAAATGCACCACAGGTATGGATGGATAGTATACTTGACGACACAGAGGTAGGTACAGCAGTGGCCTACTGTACCGTAATGCTATATATTATATACTGGTGGTCAGCAAACTGTGCAAAACTGAAATGCACCACAGGTATGGATGGATAGTATACTTGACGACACAGAGGTAGGTACAGCAGTGGCCTACTGTACCGTAATGCTATATATTATATACTGGTGGTCAGCAAACTGTGCAAAACTGAAATGCACCACAGGTATGGATGGATAGTATACTTGACGACACAGAGGTAGGTACAGCAGTGGCCTACTGTACCGTAATGCTATATATTATATACTGGTGGTCAGCAAACTGTGCAAAACTGAAATGCACCACAGGTATGGATGGATAGTATACTTGACAACACAGAGGTAGGTACAGCAGTGGCCTACTGTACCGTAATGCTATATATTATATACTGGTGGTCAGCAAACTGTGCAAAACTGAAATGCACCACAGGTATGGATGGATAGTATACTTGACGACACAGAGGTAGGTACAGCAGTGGCCTTCTGTACTGTACTCCTATATATTATATACTGGTGGTCAGCAAAATTATGCACTGTACTCCTACTATATACTACAATGCAGCACAGATATGGAGTGTTTTTCAGGCAGACAACGTATACTGGTGGTCACTGGTCAGCAAAACTCTGCACTGTACTCCTCCTATATAATACTGCTGGTCCCCAGTCCCCACAATAAAGCAGTGTGAGCACAGATATATGCAGCACACTGAGCACAGATATGGAGTGTTTTTCAGGCAGACAACGTATACTGGTGGTCACTGTCAGCAAAACTCTGCACTGTACTCCTCCTATATAATATACTGGTGGTCCCCAGTCCCCACAATAAAGCAGTGTGAGCACAGATATATGCAGCACACTGAGCACAGATATGGAGTGTTTTTCAGGCAGACAACGTATACTGGTGGTCACTGTCAGCAAAACTCTGCACTGTACTCCTCCTATATAATACAGCTGCTCCCCAGTCCCCACAATTAAGCAGTGTGAGCACAGATATATGCAGCACACTGAGCACAGATAAGGAGCATTTTTTTCAGGCAGAGAACGGATAACACTGGTGGTCACTGATCAGCAAAACTCTGCACTGTACTCCTCCTATATTAATAATACAGCTGCTCCCCAGTCCCCACAATTAAGATATAAGCAAGCACAAATATTTGCATTAACAATGAATAAACGGAGAGGACGCCAGCCACGTCCTCTCCCTAACATTTCCAATGCACGAGTGAAAATGGCGGCGACGCGCAGCTGCTTATACAGAATCCGAATCTCGCGAGAATCCGACAGCGAGATGATGATGTTCGGGCGCGCTCGGGATAACCGAGCCATACGGGAGAATCCAAGTATGCCTCGGACCCGTGTAAAATGGGTGAAGTTCGGGGGGGTTCGGTTTCCGAGGAACCGAACCCGCTCATCACTAGTCAGCATGTGTATTGTCAACATAATGGCCATGTCCACCTTATGAATATGGACATGATGAATGTCAATAAAATATACTGAACCCTTTTTGTGTGTTTGAAGATTGTTGTGTAACAGTGGGGAAGTGCACCTAGACTTCTCAGCGGTAGAGCATTCCCATTAGAATCATAGGACAAGACTTGATTTCCGCCAGCTCAGCAAATGGCTATGTGGCCTTCTGCACGGAAGGTAACACAGCAAGTAGCACTATTATACATTTTTACAAAGCTCTGAAAAAGTAGAATTGCTCTGTTCTAGACAAGGAATGATCTCCTTCTGTCCAATTCCTCATCTCTGAAAAGCACAACTGTCTTGCACGGCAAAGCCATGTGCATTAGCAGAAGCCTTGGGCCACATGTGCAAACTGAGTTGCACAGTATTTCCAATGAGTGGTTTTCGTTGCACTATGGAAATGTTTTGTTTCGTAAGTGAGACCTATTCATGATTAATTTGGCTTTATATCATAATAACATTATCATTGGTCACACTCAAAGCAAGCATTTACTTTTATTCTGATGTAACTATGTCACTAGGACAGCCTTATGCAAGCCATGACTCTCCAGCTTTTCAATATTTTCTTTATCTACAAGGCTGAAGGTTGGCATGGTATGCATGGATGTACATCCTATATTTGCTCTAGGCCCTTACATGGAAAGTAGCACAAATTATTCATCCAAAAATATCACTGCAAGGCTGGCATGGTATGCTGGGATGTACATATTCTCTTTGCTCTAGGCTCTTACATGGAAAGTAGCACAAATTATTCACCCAAAAATATCAGTACAGGTAATTGTGTGAAAATAGCATGTCATTGCACCATTTACATTCATAATTACTCATATCCCAACATTTGGGACCTGGGTGTTGGGATGTAGTGCACATGTTCAAAAATGGGACATAGCTTCCTTGGGGGTTTGATGGGCAATCAAGCCGCAGGTGCTCCTTTGGCTGGGGTGTGCCCAACACTTTCAGAGCTGTTGGGCTGACCCCTTCCTCTCCCATTAGTGTTTGGAAGCATCACAAAATTCCATTCACTGTTGCTCTGCTGGAGCATAGGGATGGGTATCGAATGGTTACCCATTAATGGAGCTATCAGTGTTTTACATCAGTGGCATGAAGCCAATGATTGGAATCTATCAATGGTTTGCAGTTGCACCATTGATGAGCATTCCTGCTTGTGCTATATGACAGTCCAAGCAGGGAATGGGGGGCAGAAGCTACACAGAGCACGAGGAGGCAGAGCTATGCACCATGGCTAATGCTCTGGCAGAAAAAAGCTCACCATCACCACATTCTTTGTCATCAATAGTGGAGAACCTTTGGATCTATGCCATCAATAGCAAGACCATCGACCATCATTGGAAAATGGTTAATGGCCATTATGACTTCTACCGCACCATCTTCTCCCAATTAACACCTCTGCAGCTCCAAGGACTGAGAGGTCCTTTTCCCTCGCCAAGTGGATGAACTGCAGGCACCATCAATCTCATATCCAGACCCCGCGGCCCTGCCTGCTGATACCCTCCGGCCACTTCCACTCCTTCCCTACATTTCACACGGAACAGGAACCTGCACCTCCTCACCCTCGGAGACCTGCCCTGCTCTCCTAGCCCCTGAGCACCAAAGATCTGCTCCCTCACTTTTCTGGCTATCTGAAAGTGCTGTGGATGTGGAGCAGCATTCTGCCTCCATCTTGGTGGGGGTCCCCGCATCTGCTTCCTCCAGGATGAGTGCTGCCTGAGACCACCCAGCTCTCTCTCTCTCTATTCTCTCTCTCTCTCCATACCACAGCTCTATATACTTTATATCTCCAGGTCTTCCTTCCTTCCTTCCTTCCTTCCTTCCTTCCTTCCTTCCTTCCTTCCTTCCTTCCTTCCTTCCTTCCTTCCTTCCTTCCTTCCTTCCTCCCTCCCTCCCTCCCTCCCTCCCTCCCTCCCTCCCTTTCTTTCTTTCTTTCTTTCTTTCTTTCTTTCTTTCTTTCTTTCTTTCTTTCTTTCTTTCTTTCTTTCTTTCTTTCTTTCTTTCTTTCTTCATAAGTCTATCATTATGTCCTGTGTTCCCCTGCACTACAGCTTGCCTTGGGGTCATCGCAAATGTTGGCCAGTGTTTCTTAAAAATTTTAGGGGATGGTGGTTTCTCTACTTCACAGCGGCGTCTATGGATCTTTTAAGGTTCCACCTCCACACTTTCACCTGAGGGTCAGGAAAGTGGGTAATGGTGGTGGAGTAGTAGGCAGAAGATTTGCCTAGGATGCCGTCCAGTTGCTTCCTACTGTTCTGCATTGTCACCCATTTCCCCTGACTGCATAACACTAACTTTTGCCAAATCTGCACAGCTGTCCTGGGAGGGAGTATATGGTCACAATAACTAGGCTGCACACACCGGAACAGCTCTTTTTCCTTCCTTTTTAAGCTTGCAGTGCATAACACTGTGATGGTCAACCTGACACACCCCAAAGCCACTCAGACTTCCACACATGCCTCCAGTGCCACTCAGATCTCCTCACATGTCCCCCATGCCACAGTCCTCCTCACATGTCCCCCATTGTCAATCAGACCTCCTTACATGTCCCCATATGCCACTCAGTCCTCCTTATATGTCACCCTATGGCACTCAGACCTCCTCACATGTCCCTCTATGGCACTCAGATCTCCTCAAGTTTCCCATGTCACTAAGACCTCCTTATATGTCCCCCTATAGCATTCAGGCCTCCTCACATGCCCCCCTATGGCTATCAGACCTCCACACATGCCTCTCATGCCACTCAGACCTCCTCACATGTCCCACTTTGACACTCAGATCTGCTCACATTTCCCCCATGGCACTCGGACTTCTCCACATGTTCCCTATGTCACTCAGACCTCCTTACATGTCTGTGGCACTGACACTTCCTCACATGCCACCCTATGGCTCTCAGACCTCAAAACATGTCCCCCAGTTCCGCTCAGACCTCCTCTCATGTCCCTCTATGCCACTTTGATCTCCTCACACGCCCCCCCCCCCCCCCCCCCCATGTCACTAAGACTCCTTACATGTCCCCCTATGGCACTCAGACCTCCTCACATTTTCTCTATGGCACTGAGACCTCCTCACAAGTCCCCCTTTTCACTAAGACCTCCTTACATGTATCCCAGTGGCACTCAGACACCCACACATGTCTCCCATGCCACTCAGACCTCCTCACATGTCCCCCTATGTTATTCAGACCTCCCCACATGTCTCCCAATGCCACTCAGACCTCCTCACATGTCCCCCTATGTTATTCAGAGCTCCCCACATGTCTGCCAATGTCACTCAGACCTCCTCACATGTCCCCTTATGCCACTCAGATCTCCTCACATGTCCCCATATGCCATTCAGACCTCCTAACATGCCCCCAATTGCCACTCAGACCTCCTCACATGTTACCCCGTGGCATTCAGCTCTTCTCACATGCTCCCTTATGCCACGCAGACCTCTACACATAACTGCCATGCCACTCAGAACTCCTCACATGCCCCCACATGCCACTCAGACCAAACCAGGTGCCACATAGATTACCCCACATGCCACTCAGACCGCACCACATTTAGTAATAACTTCTATGAAGGCTAAAATGCAGCTCTGCATGTAGCAATACTGCAACATTATCAAATACAGATATGGGGGTAGTGTCGCTACTACTATTACAGAGGCTTCTGGTACGTTTCCCAGTACTCCTGACTACACAGGAAGCGGTAGGGGGAATGGGCGAATCAGCAACCAGACACAGAGAACCTCAAGAACCAAACCATTGATGGTTACAATGTCCAGTTATACTATTCCCATCCCTACTGTTTAGACATTCTCATGTACAACAAATCACGTTTGGTATGGAGCGGAGAAGAGCACAGAACAAAGTCTTAGGCCTGTTGCTCACCGCTAACATACTGTAATACTCTGCATCTCTGACTGAAGAAATAACATATAAATCCCATTATGCTGCCCCCTTATCGCATTTCCACTGCAATCTGGGTACAATATTAGGCCCCAAAATTGCATTGCCGTATACAATTATACAGTACCACCAAAATGTATTACTGTTCACTCGCAGGGACAGAGGCTCCGAAAAGGAGTTTGTCCCTGCAATGAGGCGTGAGGAGACCACATCAGGATCTCTTCACTCCTCTAACTGGACTCCTGCGAATGCGAAGTCTACTGACCACGCATGTGCGGGAGTCCTTGCTGGAGAGGGTTCCAGGAGAGCTCTGATGGTTAATTTTGTGAAGTGTAGTCCACAGACTACAGCAGTACAACGACATCTTCAGATGGCGTTAGCTATGGGGCCAAGCTTGGTAAATCAGACAGCATCGCATCCCCCATGGAAACCTATGGGAACTGCAGCTGGTGTCGTAATTGAAGGAACCATTCAGAAATACAGTAGGACGCCATCTGATCCAGCTTACTGAATGCTGCATATTACAGTTCTGCCCTAATTCAAGCCATGTTCTTGGAGTAATGTAGTAACCTCTCAAACTAAAGTATTAATGGAAAGTAAATATACAGAAGCTATACAGTACATGTACAGTATTTAGTAACGCATCTCACTGTGTGAACCAAACTTTAAGTGAACTGAACCTTAATTAATCAATTTGGCAATTGAGATAAAGCTTTACACAAAAAAATAGTTAATGACTAATGCACAGATGTCATTATACACAATAAAATGAAAAGGAGTTTTCTCCAGAATAGCTGACAATGGTAATCAACATACATATTATTATTATTATTATTATTATTATTATTATTCTTATTAACAGTTTTGTATATAGCGCAGCATATTCCATTGCGCTTTACAATTGAAACAACTGTAATTGAACAAAACTGGGTAAAAACAGACAGACACAGAGGTAGGAAGGCCCTGCTCACAAGCTTATAATCTATGGGGAAATAGGCATAGATACACAAGGATAGATGCTACCTATTGCATAATGGTCCAGCCAGATTGTAAAGGTTCTTAATCGGTTGTATGATATGGTCACCCAGCAACGTTGGCCAAGGATCAGGAGGATGTGAAAGTGAAGACAAGATATGTGAGGTTATGTGTGGACTGTACAGAGGGGATGTAATTAGATAGGAAGGCACAGAAGATTATGTGGGTGGGTCTGGAATTTGATAAGCTTGTTTTCTGTAGAGGTGAGTTTTCAGGGAACGCTTGAAGGTTTGGAGACTAGCGGCATTGGCGTTTCTATAATGGGTGCAATATGTGTGGTGCACACGGGCACAGGGGGGTGGCCCGCACCGCATACACTGCACCCATATTTTAACACTCACTTTTCCTGTGTCAGGTGCTGCTCTCGCGGTGAAAATCGCAGCCAAAATGGCCACCACACATGCGCAGTAGCCAAATGGGTCTCAGAAGACTACTGCGCCGTGCAAAGGAGGGGGCCCACCCAGAGGTGCACACAGGCCCCTCCTCTGTTATAGCACCCCTGAGTAGAGGTGAATTTTATTGTGCATGGGAGGGCATTCCACAGAGTGGGTACAGCCCGGATAACGTCTTGCAGTAGTGAGTAATGAGTGTGGATGAGAGATGCAGATCTTGTGCAGAGCGGAGAGGTTGGGTAGGGAGATATTTTGAGATGAGAGAAGAGATGTACATTGGTGTAGTATGGTTAACAGCCTTGTATGTAAGTAAAAGTATTTATATAGAATACGGTAGAATACCGGTAACCAATGGAGGGACTGACAGAGTGGATCAGAAGACGATGAACGTCTAGCTAGGAAGATTAACCTCTCATCTGCATTTAGAATGGAGTGTAGTGGTGAGAGCCTATTTTTGGGAAGAACAGTAAGGAGACTATTGCAGTAATCAATGCCGGAGATAATGAGAGTATGGATTAGAGATTTTGCTGGGTCTTGTGTAAGGTATGGTCGTATTTTGTATATGTTTCTTAGATATATGTAACATTATTTTGAGACAGATTGGATGTGGTGAACAATGGACAGTTCAAAGTCATATAATTGCCACAACTACAGATGCCAGAATCGTGCGTCATACAGTGTGTACACCAGGCATTCCTGGGCAGTGAGTGGGAGTTGGCTAAAGAGAGACATGGACATGGACATGGACTAATTATGGAGTGTCGTGGATGTGTCGGGGAAAGTGGTGGTACACTGACACTCAACTGTTCGCATAACAGGCCACACTCAGATGGAGAAACTGAACCTACCACAGGGCTTGTGCAAGAATCCAAGGAGCGATAATAACACACCAATCGGAATTTCAGCACCTATGGACGCTGACAGTGGGCATCTGAGTTCTTGCACATTCCGACACGTATGTACATCAGGGAAGGGCTTTTTTGTGGCATTTGTATAAAGTCCCAGGTGGGCGACTGACAGTAGACACAGCCGCACACCTCTGAATCAGGCCCATTAAATCCATTTAATCTCCTTTCCAGCATCTAACAGTAAAACAGAGTAGAGATTTATACTGCCCCATATGGAGAGCACACAGGTACTATACAATAAATGATACAGATCAGGAAGAGAGAAAAACAGGAACATGTTCTATTTCCATCATCTGTCTCTGTAAACCCGTGTTCGCTGTCAGTCCATCTTTCCATTCACAAAAATGTTCATTTCGTACAATACTATAAAGGTTAAAAGTCTATGAGGTATACGTAACAGGGTATGATTCCTGTGAACCAGTGTAATTGCGACGTCTAAGCGAGTAGGTTCTAAGCGAGTAGGTAAGCGAGTAGGTTTTAAAACTGCATAATTTAAAAGGCTAAACCAGGTTGCTTTTGCCTTTTACATTATTGTAGCTTTAAATCTACCAGCTTAATCGTCAGAATAACGCCAGCTCACTTAAATCCCACTCTATTATATATATCCCTGTAAAACATCATGTGTAGTTTTAGTAGCAGATATAAAACCTGTCTATTTTAATAAAGAAAATGAATCAATAACTTTGCACTTATGTATTAACTAATATTTCTCTAAAATAGTAATATAAAAAAGGCATTATTTTAATTATTTGAATGCTAAGGGAGATATTCAATTAGTGCCAAATTTTCCAACAGTTGGTAAATCAGCACTAATTCGACCTATGTGTATTCAATAGCAGGACTTTTGGATTCATTTTCGCCCATGCCTATTTGTTTTTGTTTGCCCCAAAATTTGACAAAACGTGTGTATCGGCGGCAAATTCGTCAATCCACGTGGTTTTCGCCCGTGCCTGATTTTTCGACCAGTGGAAAAAACGGCACGGACATTGAATAGGTTGAATGTAAATTTGACCTAAAAAACGGGTGAAGAGTGCAGTTTTTTCAACTGGTTGAAAAAACGGCACTAATTGAATACCCCCTTAGTGTTAAAAACAGCATCATCTTGTAATCATACTCACTCATTATCATAACCCCTTAAATCCCATGTTGCCCACTTCCACATGTCTGTATAATGCTTTGACTTCAAATCAGAGGTGACCTTGGCATTTTATATAAAATGTTGGCAACTACTGTCACACAAAGACCTAGAACACCTAGGTGACTCATCGCGCCCTACGGGCGCTCTACAGCTGCGGTTGCAGGGGTGCTGCGGGTGGGGGAAGGGCGTGTGCGGGGGTGCCGTGGGTGTGTGTGGATAGGTGCGAATTAGATGCCCTGTGGGGGGCCTCCCCCAGCCACCGGGCACCGCCATTGTGCACAGCAGAATGGCTCCAAATATGGAGGTGGCTACATAGAAGGTGTGACCCTCCCTGCATCCAGTGTTGCAATGCCTGCCCTGAGCAGCGAGGGTAGGACATCCTCAGCCCCCAGACAGCCTGGCAGTAAGCCGCAGCATCCCCCTCTCTTTCTGGCAGGGGGGGTGCTGGGTGACTGGTGGGCAGGGGGTGGCACCAGAGAGGGGACAGGGCGAGCCCTGTGTGACACCTTCCACTCCTCTGCTGCTGTTTTTTCCTCACACCACAACCCTCCCCCCTTTGCGGATGTATGAGTGGGAGGACCTGACTGGGAACCTGCTGCACCAGGAGAAGCCGTGGATGGGCTTTGCGAGGGTCAGGGGCCACAGCCTCCCTTCTGTGAATATAATGGCAGCAGGCGTGTGGGAGCCGGGGCCTCTATGCGCACACAATGTTTCCGGACCAGCACGGCAGGGGCAGGGAGGGGAGCTGCTGCAGTGCATTGCTCTCTGCTGTGTAGCACGCTGAGCAGGCGGCGGAGCGCTGCGATTGTGCTGCAACTGTCACGCTCACGCAGCACCGCCATTGTTGCTGCTGTCCCCGTCCCGGGGGTCCCCACATGCACGGCCACCGCTCCGAGGACGGAAAGAGACGGACGACAAACGGACAGCTGCCGCCCCCTCCCTGCGCCGCTGGATCGCCGCTCCCCCTTCCTCGCACGCCTGGATCCTACATTGCACCATCTCTCACTCCCATATGTAGCCTTATTCTCCTGATCTACTACAGCCGGCAATCCCGGGTATGGGTCCTATATATTAGCCCAGATCTGTGACTCATGACTCAGACTCCGCCCAGCGTTAGAAAATGAGTCACAGAGTCACAGATCTGGGCTACTATATAGGAGATAACCAGGATACACTGGACCCTGGATCGTGTCTGAAAATCTTCTGGAAATCAATGGATGGCAACAGAACACAGGAAAATATATTCTTTTTCCACATTAAGAGGCTCATGCAGAACTTTCTTGTTTAGCATATTGGGGGTCATTCCAAGATGATCGTAGCTGTGCTAAATTTAGCACAGCTACGATCATTCACACTGACATGCGGGGGGATGCTCAGCACAGGGCTATCCCGCCCCGCACGTCAGTGCCGCCCCCCCCCGCAGAAGTCCAAAAGCCTCGCACAGCGGCGATGCCTTTGCACTTCAAGAGTAGCTCCCGACCAGCGCAGCTTTAGTGTGCTGGCCGGGAGTTACTCATCGCTCCCTGGCCCGCAGCGGCTGCATGTGACGTGACGCAGCCGCTGCAGCCCGCACCCTGTTCGGTCCGGCCATGCCTGCATTGGCCGGACGGCGCCCAAGAAACGGCAGCCAAACGCCGTTTCTGCCCCCCCCCCCCGCGACGGGCATGCGCCGGCGCACTGCGGCGCATGCACAGTTCTGACCCGATCGCACCGCTGCGATAAACTGCAGCGTGCGATCGGGTCATAATGACCCCCATTGTACAGTGCATGCTCACAAAAAAAGTGTGCTTCTGCGTTCACATGCAGATCTAAGACACTTGGAGAAGCAGAAGGGAGTGGGGAAGGGTCGCTCAAACACAGTCTGGGTATAGTAAGGGCATGTTTGTGTAACTGTGAGTAAGGCAGACCTGTGTGAATACACAGGTGCGCCTGTCAGTATCCACTTGCAGCTGCTTGGTTGCTGATGCAGATAGAAACTGATGAGATATCCACTTCTGATTGGCTGTTTGCGGTCTTACCTCAGAAGCTGGTAGTGCTTTCTCCTATATTACAGGATTTTGTCGTCATGGTCTTTCAACCAAAAATGAAAAGGAAGATTACACCTGCTGCATTACAGAGGGTTTCCTGTTCATATCATGCCTGACAAAAAACTGGTGCGTATGATGCTGGTGTTGAATTTTGAGATGCTGTTTTTCTGAGCCTGATTTTTGGTCAATTCTGGGGGTTCAGTATGAAAAACCGGCGGCCGGGATCCCGGCCACCAGTATGCTGACCACGGGGTGAGTGCTAGAAAGCCCGCTGTACTCGCCACAGGTTATATTCTCCCTCTATGAGTGTCATGAACATCCACAGGGGAGAAAAGTTAAATCTAAATCTCTCTGCACATGTTACATCTGCTCCACCTGCAGTACAACATGGTTTTGCCCAGTTGCTAACTTTTTTGGTTTGCTAACAACTCTGAATAAGCCCCTTATTCTCTCTGCACATGTTACATCTGCCCCACCTGCAGTGCAACATGAAACAAACCTGAAAACCCCTCTGAGAGTGGTCATGTGCTGACCAATTACCAACATGCCCATAATATGTACATACATACATGCATGATCCATTCATATCTCTACTATATACTAGGCATACATATTCATCCTACTACAATAATCACATACTGATGTGACCAGTACATATAATCAAGTTTAGTAACTCTCTATCCTAATAGCAAAACGAAAAAAATCAGATGTACTAGTAGCTTACACTCAGCGGATGCCACCATTTTGTAGGCTGGTCGCATATGTGGACTATCAATTCATTGAGAGCTAGTGATATAATTGAAGGATGAGGCATAAGGGTAGATTTACTCATACTTACCCACTTTTATGTCCCCTCCTCCGGGAGGGGGCAGCCTGGTCAACGCATAGGGGGCGTGGCCAACAGGAAGGCGTGCTGTTGGGGGGGTGGCACAATCACGTAATCATGGCTCCGCCCCCTACTATACAGTGCCGACAAAACAGGCCGTGTATTGCGGGGGTGGGGCTATGATGATGCGATTCAACATGAGTCGAATCATCAGTTCCCCCTCAAACCGCCCACTTGTGCTCTATTATGGGCGGCCGAGAGGAGTGCCAGGAACAGTCAGCGGATGCAAGAGACTTGCCCACCTTTCCAGGGGGCCGGGAAAGCCACCCGATTTTTGGCAGCCTCCTGGCCATTCGGGGAGGGTAGGCAAATACTAAAGCTTATAGTAACCAACCAAATAGATGGTAGCAATCATTCTATAATATACTAGGTAAATAATAGCTAAAATCTTGTTGGTTAATATGGGCACACCTCCACATTTCCTTTTTATAAGCTTTAATAAATCTACCCCATAGAGGTAAAGGTAGCAGTCTGCAAGCTGCAGACAGTCACAGGATTCTGTCGATTTCGCTCCTAGATTTCAAGTGGTAGTAATTTTAAATACAAATTCAGGTTGTATTCGCTTTTTTTTTTTTAAATATTGCTGCTTTAAAGCTAGGCAAAGTCAACAAAATCTAGCACCTGCCTACAACTTGCAGGCTAGTACATTTAACCCAGAATGTGACATGTTAAGGCCTGTATTCACGGGCCGATGTGGGAGAGATGTGTGCTGAGCGAAGCGCTCAGCACACATCCCTCCCCCCGCTCAGCACAGCGCGATGTGTGCTGAGCGTGCGGGGGGAGACGAGGGGGGCGATCATTTCACCCAGCAGGTGAAATGAGCGACCTGCTAGATTGGCCTGCATGGCAGGTCAATCTAGCACCAGCGATAGCAATGCGCAGGGATGCGCATCGCTATCGCTGTGGGGGGTACACACGGAGCGATCATGCTTAAAATCTAAGCAATCTAGTCAGATTGCTTAGATTTTAAGCAGCGATCGCTCCGTGAGTACCCCCCTTTAGGTTCCGGCATCATGAATTACACAATTGCTGCTGCCACTGTGTATAAGCAATGGGTACACTTTCACTATTTATACTGAGATAAGGAGAAGAAAACACATATAGAGACTACTGTATGTGTATATTCGCAAAGACAGCTCTGTGATACTGGAGTCAGAGAACAATTGTGGTGCTGCTGTAAATGTAATTGGTTCTATTATAATCCATCAAGTGCTAGGCCGTGCAATACATTTCTCAGCAGTAATAGAGGATTTGCTTTTTATCTGTTCTGTGGATGAATTAGGAGTGAATTGCAATAGACAGTTTTGCTGACTCCTCTATGGATATCATTTTAATAGTGTATTAATATAGGCATGATGGCTCAGTTTTGTTGCAATTTCCCCATTCATACATAATGTAGACGTATTGACAAAAGTAATATTCTTGGTTACTCAGTAATGAAAGCACACTTATACCGCTTTCAGATCGCTAATGCCGGTTCGACCCAGCATTGGACTCTGAGAGCTGGCTTCCCGACCAGGCATATTGCCGAGTCAGGTTGCCATCAGGGGCGGAGACCACGGCGTCATCAGGGGCGGCGCTAGGAGATGAGGCACCGCCTCTCCCTATGCCGTGAACGGGTACCGGGTCGTATCGACCCGGGAAACCCGTTCCCAATGCGCCTGACCCTTCTTTATTCCCAAGTCGTCATAGGACTTCGTCAGGGGGTGTGTTATGACGAAATGCATTGGGTGTGGCCAGCGGGACCTGTGACGTATTGACTGAATTTGTCTCATGTCCGTGGTTTGTTCCTGGTCCGAGCCACTGTAAGAGATTTCAGCGGCATCTGGTGATCCACAGCTGCGGCGACTGCCGTTGGTCAGCTTTCCAGAGGCTGTACACAGTTTAACATTGAGCTGTTCACCGTAAACTGAAATGTATGTGAGCTGATATTTGTAGTAAAGCACTTGAATTTTATACTCACCTTTGCGCACTCCATTTTTTATCTTTATATATATATATATATATATATATATATATAGCCCCATGCTTATCTTACTGCGATGAGGCATGCTGCATGGCGTGCCAGGCTGCGACAATTCGCAGACAGCGATCGCTTCATTAATTCCTTTAGGAGGGCACCAGGGCAAGTGTGATCCCGTTAGTACGGATTGCCAGAGTGCTGGATTTATGCTGTATATATATATATATATATATATATATATACAGATGGAGCCGCACTCATCTAGTGCGGCTCCATCGCATAGAAGCTCTCCCGGCGTGGCTAGGCGATCCGTCCGCCTAGCCACGTTGGGAGCGCACAGAGAAACTCCCAGGCACAGACGGAGTCACGATTAGCATGGCTCCATCTGTACAAACACACATATATATATATATATAGGCACTACTGTGTGGCATAATGTGTGTAAGGGGCTCCAGTGTGTGGCGTAATGTATATAAGAAGTACTACTGTGTATCGTAATGTGAATAACGGACATTACTGTGCGGTGTAATGTGACTAAGAGACACTACTGGCTAGTGTAATATGAATTGGGGATACTATTGTGTGGCCATGCCCTTTTTTGGGCACACGCGTCTTCCGTATTTCAAATAACGGTTTAAGGGGGGAAAGGGGTGACGGTGCCTGTCCCTTATTTTGCTAGGGCCGCTTGGACCCCTAGATACAACCCTGACAAAGAGCAACATGTTCCTTTAATTTATTCACACAGGTTCTGTTCCTAACTGAAGGTTTTTTTTCTCCCTTACTTGGTTTTAAGTTATTACATTGTCTTTAACAAACATCCAGAATCTCACGGTCCTAAAGAATACACCTACGATGAAGCTCTCTAATTCCATGTTTTATTCATACTAAGCTTAGCAGTAAAAACAGCGTATAGTTTTAGTCAAGCCCAGATTTCACACTAGGCTCAGCAGGTGTGTGCTTAGGGCTATGGATGCTGAAATAAACCTTTTATCTGCTAAATTAATACATCATTCCATTTTAAGAAAAATGTAGCTAGCAAATGAGACCAAGAAACTGTTTTGATTTTAAGCAATAACCTTACTGGGATGGTGGACCAGATGACGCTTCATGGTCTATTTATCAAGTGGTGATAACCTTATAACCTTATCTCTGGCTATTTTACAGAATAAAGAGGCTTTCATCACTTTGTGTAACCTACGAACAAAGATTTATCATGCAGTCCCTTTAAATTCATAAAATATTTGGTCCCCAGCCCCCCATAGTCTCTTATGGGGACTGCGATTATCCAAAAATGTATCATTACTCTCTAAGTTTTGTAGAAACATATCATCTTTCTTTCTTTCTTTCTTTCTTTCTTTGTTTCTTTCTTTTCTCATTTTAACTCCTCCCATTGAGAGTACTTAATTATTGTGTCTGCTATATTATATGAATTATATCTAAAAATCATCTATCCACATGACTTAATTCATAGTTCTATTTGGACTGCAGCAGAAAATAAATGACTACATTGTACTGCATTTATTAATAACACTGTCTAAATACTGTCCTTTTTATGTATATGACATGTCACTAGATTATTATATTGTATACACACAGGATCCAGTTAGCATACAGTTGTTCGGAATGCCGGCAGACAGAATACCGGAGCCGGAATCCGCATACTGGTCAGAATCCCGGCAGCGATCACAATGCCAGGGCCGGAATTTCCGACTGTTGCCATTCCGATTATATGTATGCCGGGGAGGGTTTGGGTTAGGCTGCGTGAAGAGGGTGGGGGTTAGGTTCGGGCACTAGAGGAAGGGTTAGGGTTAGGCTGTGGTGGGGGAGGGGGTAGTGTTAGGCTGAGAGGAAGGAGGGTTAGGCACTGAAAAGGGAATGTTGGGGTTAAGCACTAAGGAGGGAGGAGTAGGGTCAGGGATAGGGGGGAGGGTTAGGGATAGGTTGCGGACGGGGGAGGATTAGGGTTAGGGGGTAGAGGGAGCAGGTGTCGGGATTCTGTTTTTCAGGATGCCGCTGTTGGTCTTCTGACTGCCAGCATCCCAAGCACCGGGATCTCATTACCATCCCATACAGATAGGTTAATGCATTTAGGGCGGGATGTACTAAACGGAAAATGCGGTAAACTCTGTTTACCACATTTTCCGAATGTACTATATCCCCCAGCCGCCAGGTCAGCGCTGCGGCGGGGTTTGCCAGCTTTTGCTGGAGATACCCCATAGAAGTCTATGGGCTTCTCTCCGCAGCGCTGTGTGAGGTATCCGATCAGAACCCCTCCTAGCATGCCTCACGATCGCCCCCGTCACCCTGAGCATGCGCAGACTGACTCCCGGGGCCGAATCCCGGAAGTCAGGCTGCCGCTGCGCATCGCGGAGTACAGCTCTTATCAGAAGAGCTGTCCTCCGTAATGCTGATCGCAAATGTAAGTACATATGCGATCAGCATCGTGGCGATGGGTGGCGATTTGCATTAGTACATTCCCCCCTTAGTGCTAACACTCTCACAGCTATAAACTCACTATCCCTTCCCTTTCTCTGTGCTACCATAAGGCTAAGTATAGACACTTGTTTCTCCTGAGGTGTATATACTACTGTATATATTACTGATGTGCACATAAATGCATTTAAAAATTAAAAAAAAGCATAAAAGAGCAAGAAAACAATAAGGTGTACTGTAATTAAGTTAGTAGTCTTCATGTGAGAGTAGGAAGTAATTCAATGTTGCTAACATGAGTAGTATAGTAAGAATGCTAGCCTGCAAAATGAGAAAATGTTGGAATAAATGAATATGAATTCAGAAGGGTAGAGTAGACCTTTGTATGTAGACACCAGATACGCAGACACATTTGCACAAAAAGGAATGTGCTGCACATTTTTTAATTTATAAATGACCCCCATTGTCTTACTTGCCCTAGTTCAGTGACAGGCAACAGCTGACTCTGCGAGACCTCACCTGCGGCCCCCAGCTGTACGTACCCGCTCTGACTTATTCTCTTATGTCAGAGAGCCGAGTATAAGACTGGAAGTGAAGAGAGCAACTGGCTTCAACATCACCCAGCTTTCCCTGCACAACTTAGTAATATCATACAGTACATGTAATCAGAGGAGGAGGAGGTTTAGTCTGCACCATGCCTCCCTCTTTCCTCTGCAGGTAATGAATTGACTGTAAACAATTTTGAGGCTGACAGTAATAAACTGAATATATATAATAATGTAATTATAATTAGTGACTAATTAATTAGGTTACTGAGTTAGCAGTTGGAGGTCCTGTTTACTCCCTGCTAATGGGACCATGTGGGGTGGTCTGAGTGCTATGCAGAGGTAAACTGTGGATTATATGACATGCAGAGAAGTCTGAAGGGTGTTTTGGCATACGTGTGGTATCTGAGGGCATGTGGGGCACTTGTGGTGGGGGGCAAATACAATGTGTAGGCAATTAATGGAAAACGAGAGGTCTGAATGGAATGTGAGAACATGTGGCTTCATTTTGTGGCAAGTGGGGGAACTAAATCTTTCTTTGCTGACAAACAAAACAGATTGATATATTAATTTTGCAGAGAAATGTTGCTTTCAGCATCAGTGGCCCCTAGATACACACCTGTGAGTCTAGTGTGAAATCAGGGCTTGACTAGGACTAGAACATGTTTTATTGGTGAGCTGGGTATGGATAAACATAGCATTAGAGTGCGTCATCATAAGGATATTCTTTAGGTTGCTTAGATCGTGGATGATTGCTCCAGACAATTAAATATCTGCTAACTGCAGATGGCACTTTTTTTATTAGGAACACGTAAGACCTCAAGGACAGGAAAGAGGTAGAGGTAGAAACCCTTTAGTAACTGACATCTATATTATATAGGCTATGTGACACATTAAATCCGGGTAAGAAACAAAATGAGCCCACTCATGCACAGAAGCTGTATAATTAACGTACAGGAAAATGCTGCTATCCCTGCTGGTAGTACAACAGTAATGAGGGTAAACTGAACATGGCCAAAAAACATACTGTATGTTAACTTGTGATGGGCATGTCTGCAGTTTTGGAATACGTAGTATCTGAGGGTATGAGGGGCATTTTGGGGCAAGTGGGGTACAGACTGTGAGGGCATGTTGCAGGAAGTGGAAGGTCTGAATGGTACGTGGTGGCCTAAGGACACGTAGGGGCATTTTGTGGAAAGTGGTAGTTTGTGGCTATGTGAGGACGTAATTGGGAGGTCTTAGGGGCATTTGAGTATCACTGATGTGGTGTTGCAGAGGTAATTTGAGGCTCAGTTTTTGATTCTTGGGATTAAGGGGTATATTTACACAGTGATGGTTTTTAGAAGATTTAGCACGGCAATAGAATTAAATGTAAAACAAGACTATATATACTATACTATATATATTATTGCCCATCTTTGTTCTTTTGAATTTTGTTAGTAATTAAAAAACAGGATGAATCTTGTATACTATAAAGTCTATCTTTTGTGACTATATTTGACATCTTCTAAAAGGAGGATTGATAGTTTTGTTTTACTGGTTAGTTTGTGGTCTGTACCCACAGGTGACCAAAGGTATAAGATGAAGCAATATTCTATTTTTCACAAAACACATCAGCAGAATAATCTTAAACATATACAACAACATGGGATAGTTTACAGAATGTTAGCAGTCATACATAATTATAATATAGAAAAAGCAAATAGATAAAACCCAAACCATTATTCGCTTGTTACAGTATCTCCTACATGTCACACTTTGGGCTCAATTCAACCAGGCGGCGATATGTGAACTTATTTGCAGCTCCGGACTGGATATTTTTTGCAGTCCAACAGGGCTGCATACAAAAAACAGCGAGTCCATGGCGAGATCGGGAAGGGGGGGGGGGGTCCCATTGACACTGCCAGTGTGTTTCCACGCCGTGGCCAGCGCTTCTACTCTGTTGCACCGGCAATTGCCCCCTTCGCCCCTAATTGAGTTAACTCCTTTAAATTAAAAGTATACAAAATAGAAATTTCTGTATCTTATCCAAGATAATTCTTTGTTAAGAATTGAATTAAACAGTATCCTATCAATCCATGATCTATATAAATTAGCATAACAATGCTACAAATTTGCAAATGCTAAGAAATGACATATTATTTACAACTGCATTTGACATAGGATGCACATAGAGCAAAGCATGAAATGTCTAAATCGTATCTACTAAAGAGGGGTGCAGATTTTGCTTAAGGTGTTAATCGGAATCTTATACCGGAGGTTGCCATGGTAACGTTAGCATTTGTGCCCTGCCATTGCTGTTTCCACTTATCTTTCAAATGCATGGAAAAATAATTCTGCTCAATGCAGCAGACTGCTGTAACATTACGGGTGAGTACACCCTTGTATGTGTCTCGTTAAATCATTTTTGTTATGTGATGGTTTATTCAGAATGGTTTCGTTTTGCATGCGAGGAGGAAAACAGTTTCTCGGCAAAGATGGGATTCCTAAGGGTGGTCTGCGCATGTTGGGAGGGGAAGTCCCTTAACCCTTCAGATGCTAGTTACTCACAGAGCCCGCAGTTTGACCCACATCTTCTTGCTGGGGGCTGACTTCAGCTCGAGTGGAGAGGTGCATGCCTCCAGCAGATCTTTGTCGACGCTGGGCGACTCCATCATTCCTGCACAAAAGCAGAAAACATGTCAGTGACATTATTATAAGGATGTGTCTGACGTTCTACAGTCTGGTGGAAACTTAACAGGGAAACGTAGTGTTAAACAATGCTCCATTTGACAACCTCTTCAGCTACAGGATGAGGTGATCGACTGTATCTGTAATCGTTTGCGGAACGTATCTGTTCAATAGAGGCTGCTACACCACTTAGCTGATATTAAACACGTCTGACCAATACACTGAACAAGGGCAAGAGGCAAAAGGATGCATTAGGGACAGTGCATAGTTCCTATAAGCCTCCCAGCGATAAACAATGATGCACAAACGGTACCCAAATCACAGACTCTGAAACATACCATAACATGTATAGCAGGATCAACCTTTTACTACCAGGACGGCTATGAGAGCTGTGCCAGCAAGCAAGGGGTTCATGCAAATGATTTCCTCTCACATGTTCTGTGGTCTCCCTTGTGTCCTTCAGGGAAATCAGTCCATTCTCCTTGCGCTGTGATGGATAAATGTGGGCAGCAGGGAGGGGGACTAATAGCAGCAGCAATGGCATGAAGCAGGACGCCAGCCCCTTCTGCAGTGGGATCTGAACGCGTGTAAGTGAACGAGATAGAGTATGTTATACCTCTAATCCACACCAGAACCTCCCCCCGGTTACTCTAACAGGTTATCAGAGTCTGCACATACTATTCCCACCTGCCCATAAGGATTTATATGTGACCTGTAACGAGAGTCCTGCCCTCCCGCGATGCCACATGTGGCTGTCATGGCAATAGGACATAAACAACAGATTATATAATGGTCACCATAAACCTGCAATGCACCAAGGGCATAGAACTCAGCAATGAGCAGAATGTGTCGTATTATATCCAAAATTATTGGGTCATGTATAAGTTCTTAGCATATAACAACATGTGTAACCTAACCAGTCTATGAAATATTTTACAGCAGTCAATAAAGAGGTGCTACTGTGGCTTTACTGGTAATCCACTCATGAAGCATAACACACACATTTATAGAAACAAGTACATGACCTGTAGCTGCACTACAGATATATAGATATGGAGCTTGCAGCATTCAAAACATGTACTATATATATATATATATATATATATATATATATATAAAAAATAGGATTTTAATTACCTACAGGTAAATCCTTTACTTGTAGTCCATAGAGGATACTGGGGTCCACTTAGTACCATGGGGTATAGACGGGTCCACTAGGAGCCATGGGCACTTTAAGAATTTGATAGTATGGGCTGGCTCCTCCCTCTATGCCCCTCCCACCAGACTCTGTCTAGGAAACTGTGCCCGAGGAGACGGACATTCTTTGAGAGAAGGATAGATAAGGATAGTGGTGAGATTCCGAACCAGCACATACAAGAGGAAAGCCATGCTAACCAAACTTGAAACAGGAACAGCAACGGCTGAACCAACATTACTTAACCAAGTAACAGTGCAGGAAGAACGAAGCACTGGGTGAGCGCCCAGTATCCTCTACGGACTACGAGAAAAGGATTTACCGGTAGGTAATTAAAATCCTATTTTCTCTTACGTCCTAGAGGATACTGGGGTCCATTTAGAACCATGGGGATGTACCAAAGCTCCCAAACCAGGTGGGAGAGTGCTGAGGTTCCTGCAGAACTGATTGACCAAACTGAAGGTCCTCAGAGGCCAAAGTATCGAACTTGTAGAACCCCAGGCAGTCGCCCAGAAAGAACCCACCAACCTAGTAGAGTGGGCCTGTACAGATTTTGAAGCAGGTCACACAATGTTATTGGGATCATAAAGAACAAACAGCGAGTCCGTTTTTCTGTGACGAGGTGTTCTTTTCACATACACCTTCAAAGCCCTCACAACATCCAAAGACTTAGAAGAAGTAGCAGAGGTGTCGGTGACAACCGATACCACAATAGGTTGGTTGATGTGAAATGCGGACACCACTTTAGGAAGAAATAGCTGACGAGATCTGTGTTCAGCTCTGTACTCATGAAAAGTTAAAAAGGGACTTTTGTGAGACAAAGCCCCCAGCTCCGACACACGTCTTGCTGAAGCCAAGGCCAACAGTGTGGCGGTCTTCCACGTAAGATATTTTACGTCCACCTCCTGTAACGGTTCAAACCAGTCCGACTGGAGGAACTGCAGCACCACATTAAGATCCCAATGTGCCGTGGGAGGCACAAAGGGAGGTTGGATGTGCAGAACACCTTTCAAGAAAGTCTGGCTTCAGGGAGAGAAGCCAATTGTTTCTGAAAGAAAATGGACAAGGCCGAAATCTGGACTTTTATGGAGCCCAGACGCATGCCGACATCCACGCTTGCCTGCAGAAAAAGCAGGAAACGTCCTAGATGAAATTCCACCGCAGAATAATTTCTGCTCTCACACCAAGAGACGTATTTCTTCCAAATACGATGGTAATACTTAGACGTTACCCCCATCCTGGCTTGGATAATAGGGGGTCATTCCGAGTTGATCGCAGCTGTGCTAAATTCAGGCACTCAGACATGCGGGGGGACGCCCAGCACAGAGCTAGTCCACACCGCATGTCAGTGCCGCCACCCCCCTCCCCCTACAGAAGTGCAAAAGCATCGCACAGCGGCAATGCTTTGCATTTCAGGAGTACCTCCCGGCCAGCGCAGCTCCTGCGGCTGGCTGGGAGAACCTCTTCACTGCCCGGATTGCAGCAGCTGCGTGTGTCGTCACGCAGCCGCCGCAAACCGCCCCCTCAACAGTCCGGCCATGCCTGCATTGGCCGGACCGCGCCCCCTAAACGGCCCCCTCCCGCCAGTGACTGCCTCTGCCTGTGAATCAGGCAGAGGCGATCGCTAGGCAACGACGGCCTTCGGCCGTCTGGCATGCACCGGCGCACTGCGGCGCAGGCGCAGTACTGACACGATCGCACCACTGCGATAAACTGCAGCGTGCAATCGGGTCGGAATGACCCCTATGGTCGGGATAACCTTTTTAGGGATCCCACTGCTGGCTAGAATTAGCCGGTCAACTTCCATGCCGTCAAACGTAGCCGCGGTAAGTCCTTATAGACAAACGGGCCCTGTTGCAGAAGATCCTCGCGAAGAGGTAGAGGCCACGGATCTTCAAGGAGCATCTCCAGAAGTTCCGCGTACCAGGCCCTTCTTGGCCAGTCTGGAGCAATGAGTATTGCTTGAACCTTTTCCCTTTTTATCTGCTTTAGAATTCTTGGGATCAGAGGAATGGGAGGAAACACGTACACCATCTGATAGACCCATGGAGTTGTCAGGGCGTCTATCGCCACCACCTGTGGGTCTCTCGACCTGGAACAATACCGCCTGAGCTTCTTGTTGAGATGAGAGGCCATCATGTTGATCTGTGGATATCTCAATCGACTTGTCAAGCACCTGAACACTTCTGGGTGAAGGCCCCACTCCCCTGGGTGCAGGTCGTATCTGCTGAGGAAGTCCACTTCCAAGTTGTCTACTCCCAGAATGAAGACCACTGACAACGCCACAGCGTTTCTTTCTGCCCAGAGGAGAATTCTTGACACCTCTGACATTGCTGCTCTGCTTTTCATTCGGTTTATGTACATTACTGCCGTCACATTGTCCGACTGGACCTGAATTGCCCGATCTTGAAGAAGATGTGATGCCTGCAGAAGGGCGTTGTTCGACTGGATTACCAATGCCTTTTCCAACGGAAGGAACACCTTTTGTGACTCTGTGTCCAGTATCATTCCCAGGAATGGGAGCCTCCTTGTTGGCTCTAGGTGAGATTTCGGAAGGTTCAGAATCCACCCGTGATCCTGGAGGAGTTTGGTTGAGAGACCAATGCTGTCTAGCAACCTCTCCCTAGATGGCGCTTTTATCAGGAGATCGTCCAGGTACGGAATTATGTTCACTCCCTGTTTGCGGAATAGAAACATCATCTCTGCCATCACCTTGGTGAACACCCTCGGGCCGTGGAAAGACCAAATGGCAGGACCTGGAACTGGTAGTGACAGTCCTGCAGTGCAAACCATGGATAAGCCTGATGAGGCGACCAGATCGGAATATGAAGGTACGCATCGTTGATATCCAGAGACACTAGGAATTGACCCTCCTCCAGACCTGAGATCACCGCACTCAGAGACTGCATCTTGAATTTGAACACTGGTAAGTACGGGTTCAAAGACTTGAGGTTCCGAATCGGTCTTACAGAACCGTCCGGCTTCGGTACTACGAACAAGTTGGAATAGTACCCCTTGCTTAGAAGATGAGGTGGAATTGGAACAATGACCTGAGTCTGTACCAGCTTTTGGATGGCATGCTGTAAAGTTATACTTGCCTCTTGTGAAACTGGCAAGCCTGATTTGAAGAATCTGTGAGGTGGGAGCTCTTGGAACTCCAGTCTGTAGCCCTGGGAAATAAGATCTTTGAACCAGGGATCCTGGCACGAATTTGACCAGATCTGACTGAAGAATTGTAGTCGGGCTCCCACCTGACAGCCTTCAAGGCACTGCGGTTCACAGTCATGCTGAAGTCTTTGAGGAAGCAGAGCCTGAGCTCTGTTCCTGAGGACCTGCAGTTGCTGGTTTGCGTGGTTTACCTCTTGCGCCACTGGAGGACGTAGAAGCACCTCTGGATTTGCCCTTGAACTTGGCCCTTCCAAAAGGACTGCAACTTAGAAGCTGAATAAGTCTTCTTGGTCGGGGGGCTGCGGAAGGAAGATACGTAGACTTACCCGCAGTTGCTGTGGGGATCTATTTGTCTAGTTCATTTTCAAACAAGGCCTCTCCTGTGAATGGTAGGCCTTCCACACCTTTCCTGGAGCCTGCGTCAGTAGTCCACAGGCGTAGCCACAAGCCCCTATTTCCTTTATGGCTTCCACCATAAAGTTCGCAGAGTCCTGTATATGCTGCAAGAGTAAGACAACATCCCCCCCTAGATAAGGAATCTAACCCCTCAATTAGGTTACCTGACCATTTCGCAATGGTTTAAGTGATGCACGCACATGCAATAGTGAGTCTTTGGGCCACCCCAGCAGCTGTGCACAATGATTTGAGTGTAGTCTCAATTTTACGATTAGCCGTGTCTTTTAGGGAATAGACAATACAATTTTACGTGACAGCCTAGAGACTGATGCGTCCACTATTGGTGGATTTTCCCATTTTTTCCTATCCTCCAGAGGAAAAGGAAAAGATGAGAGCAACCTTTTAGGGATCTGAAACTTCTTATCAGGATATTCAATTCCTTTGACACAGGAAAAGTAACTGAAGACTTCTTCTTTACATTAAAATAAGATTCCTCACTCTCCTCTGACACCTTATCAGGATAATGCAGGACATTTCAGATAGCCTCTACATGAGCCTCTATTCCCTGTGACATAGCCGCCCCCCCTCCCCCACCTCCAAGTCTACCCCACCCTCCACAAAGTTTGACCCATCAGCGTCTGAGTCAGGTTGCAGGATATGGGACAGAGCTCACTTTTGCGGACAAATGGGAGGGGACTGAGACGCTTTTTTGGGGACTGAGTCTCTGTTCATAAACTGATCTACAGTTTGTTTTAAGTATTACGTCTCTCTCATTGCGGGACAATTTTGTAGAAAGAGTGGAAATCATTCCTTTGAGAGAATTAACCCACTCCGGTTTAGCCCCGCTAGCTTGTGAACCCTGAGTACCCAGTAGTGAGCCCCTGGTGAAGAGGAACACATCGCTGTACAAGAAACACACTCTTTGCCTGACATAATGTAAATGTGACAGCACATACACACAGGAAAAGGTTAAGCACAATTAAACCATAAAGAGCCCTTCAGGTAGACACAGAGTTGTTTGGAGCCAGCCCTCACCGCGCCCTTATCGCTAATGTCAAGCTTAGCCTAATCGCAGACTAAGTACCCTGATAGGGGACTTAGTACACTAATAGTCGCTCCCCCCCTGCTATGACCCCCTGAGACCGCTGAGGTAATCTGAAGTCACACCGGAGGAGCTGCGCGTCCCTGTCCTGTCAGCGTCTGCATCCACTGCAGAGGGAAAATGGTGCTGGTGAGCTGCTGGATCCTCTCATAGTGAAGCCCCGCCCCTTCAATGGTGCACGCTCTTCCCGCTTTTTTTTAAACTGGTGCTTAAGATGGAGAGAAACCATTTTAAGGCTGTGTTGCCAGTCTGGGTACTGTGTACAGTGTACGGAGACGCAGTTGTGTACTGTGTCTGGAGATGCATTCTGCCCCGTTTAGAAGCCGTGCGTCTCCGTACCCTCGTGCCACCATACTCACCACTCTTCTTTCTTCTGGCTCTGTTAGGGGTGGCGGCGTGCTGCGGGAATGTATGCTCGCCGTGGTGGGGCTTGCGAATAGTTCCCTCAGAAGCTCAGTGTCCTGTCAGCGGGGAACGGGACCATTAACCCTTCAAGAGATTGGCCCGTCATCCCCCCTAAGTCCCATGAAGCAGGTAGGCTGGTGCCAATCAGCCCTGCCTGAAAACAACAAACAGAAAATAAATGCAGAAAACTATTCAGGAGCATCCTTCAGTGTGACCGGCTCCTCCGGGCACATTTTCTAAACTGAGTCTAGAAGGAGGGGCATAGAGGGAGGAGCCAGCCCACTCTATCAAATTCTTAACGTGCCCATGGCTCCGAGTGGACCCGTCTATTCCCCATGGTACTAAGTGGACCCCAGTATCCTCTAGGACGTAAGATATATATATATATATATATATAGAGAGAGAGAGAGAGAGAGAGAGAGAGTTGCCACAATATATCTCTAATCTGGGACACAAATTCTGTAGCTGGCTAAATTTAAGTCTGCATTCCACCCGGTTTTCATCAGCCATATAACCATACTTGCCTACTCTCCCGAAATGGCCGGTTGGCTCCCGAAAATCGGGTGACCCTCCCGGCCCCACGGAAGAGCAGACAAGTCTCCCTGTTTTTCAGTTTCCCCCTGCCCGGCCGCCCACTTTGAGAGTAAAGTGGGCGGTCCGGACAGTACATGACACGATTCTTGTTGAATCGCGTCATCATAGTCACGCCCCCTGCTGTAAAATGCCGGTTATAGCGGCATTGCAGAGCGGGGGGCGTGATTTAGACAATGTGACACTATAACCCCGCCCTCGTTCCACCTCTGCCCTCCTCCACCACGCCCCGTTCCGCCTCCTCCACGCATCATTGTCCAGCCCAGCCCCTCCACTGAGCCGTGCTGGCAGCTCTCTCCCGGAGAGAGCTGCCAGAAAGTAGGAAGGTATGCATATAACCTGTGCAAATCATAGGTGTCCTGGATTAAAGGTGGCAACCCTCTCTCTCCCGCTCTCTCTCTCTGAGATATATATAAATATATATATATATATATATACACTCTACATACATATACTGTACAGTATATATATATATATATATATATATTTGTCCCCAAATCGCAGCTATCAATGTGACTTCCCGTAGGTTGCTAAGCAACACCATGCAAACACATGTTCACACATTTAGGAGCAGGCCATGTTATATACTTTTCATTCTGCTGTAAAAGTATACTTGTGCCTGACATGCTAGTGGAACGATGCATACCGATATCAGGCACACAATATTTAGGTTATAAGTAACAGTATGTACATGGGTCATGGGAATAACATTTACACAGTGACTGAAGAAATCTGCCTCCTTAGATATAAGTGAACAAAGTAGTGACAAATTAGAAATGGCAGTACAGCAACACAAAGTACTGTACCTGTTCATTTACAATTTACAACTCCTTTACAAACTGACAAAATATAACAAATTTTGGCAAATATAGTAACACAATTGTATGTAAAGGGATTGAACTATCCTTACATAACTAATGTTGTTGATGATGACACCTTCTCTGGCCAGGAACCATTGCTGCTTTACTATTTTCCACCCAGTAGCATTACATCATACAATCAGCCAGAGGGATACATCCCAAACTCTTTAAAGGTGACAACAACCACTACACAGAAAACCTATGTATACTAGTCACAGCTTAGTGCTGTCAACATACGGTACCTGCCGATCCTGTCACTTGGCCCAAACACTGAGGTCTGTTTTAAATTTAGCCTCACGCGTAGGTGGGTGAATTGGATCAGGCAGATCACATGTGGGCCTGTTAAGGGGGGTACTCACGGGAGAGGTGTGTGCTGAGCGATCTTAACACAGACCGCTAAGCACACATCTCTCACCCCGCTCAGCACAGCGCGATGTGCTGAGCGAGGGGGAAAGCCGACGGGGGGGCGCTCACTTCACACAACGGTGAAGTGAGTGACTCGCTAGATTGAGCCTGCATGCAGGCTCAATCTAGCATCGGCGATAGCGATGTGCGGGGCCGCGCATCGCTATCGCTGGAGGGCATACACACGGCAGATCCGTGCTTAAAATCTAAGCAATCTAGCAAGATTGCTTAGATTTTAAGCACGGATCTCTCCGTGTGTACCCCCCTTTAGTGTGTATGATGGTATGCCCTTTAACACTGTTGGGGTACACACGGAGAGATCCGTGCTTAAAATCTAAGCAATCTTGCTAGATTGCTTAGATTTTAAGCACGGATCTGCCGTGTGTATGCCCTCCAGCGATAGCGA
Organism: Pseudophryne corroboree; assembly: GCF_028390025.1. NCBI lineage: Eukaryota > Metazoa > Chordata > Amphibia > Anura > Myobatrachidae > Pseudophryne > Pseudophryne corroboree. The sequence continues at coordinate 197,346,973 of NC_086445.1, read as the reverse complement.
TGCGCGGCCCCGCGCATCGCTATCGCCGATGCTAGATTGAGCCTGCATGCAGGCTCAATCTAGCGGGTCGCTCACTTCACCGTTGTGTGAAGTGAGCGGCCCCCCCGTCGGCTTTTCCCCTCGCTCAGCACATCGCGCTGTGCTGAGCGGGGAGAGAGATGTGTGCTTAGCGGTCTGTGTTAAGATCGCTCAGCACACATCTCTCCCGTGAGTACCCCCCTGTAGTTGAAAATACAATCCTAGTGATTGGCAGAATACACACTCACTTTCTAACAAACGTTGATTTTGCTTAGCACCAATTTCAGCATTGCCTTCAGCACTGATGAGAACTAAAGCTTTGTACTCTATAATGGACTTCTATGGAAGCTCTCAAGAGGACACGCTTTGAATGTTCTGTTAAGACATGTTACAAGTATTTATTTAAAGAAAAAATACACTATTAGGTTTGCTATGAATGCTTTGTTTTCAACACCCATGTGTATAGTGCCCAAGGCTTACACCGCAACCCAGAATATCAGTTCTGAAATCATTAGTTGTACCTAGCTATGTCGTTTAGTAGAGGGATTATCCTGTTACTGCAAACCCACAAATGGAGTGAATCCTCCATATATGCCATAGATGTCAACTTATTCCTATGTTTTTTGCTGCTATACATATAATTTTAATATATGTCTAAACTTTTTTAACTGATTTTATATGACATGTATAGTGGCAAAAAACGTGCATTAAAAAGCATGAAACAATGGCATGAAATAGTCACCCCTTAGTATATGAGGAATCCACGTCAATATTATAATGTAAGTTGTCTGGTGTGTCCTGATCCTTGAATACGACCTTAAATGTGAGTCCAATCACGAGTTTTGGATGATGGGTCCTGACTGTGTATTGCAGTTCCAGCTTAAGTAGTGGGCTTCTTAAAATGGAACTACAATATACAGTCAGGACCCATCATGCCATTGTTTCATGCTTTTTAATTCACTTTTTTGCTGCTGTACATATCATTGTAATATATGTCTAAACTTTTTTAACTGATTTTATATGACAACAGTCATTCTGTTGTTAATAAATTACGGGATTGACTATCCTTGTGTTTCACACAGCAGCTTTGTGAATAGAGGCCATTCTAGCGCCGGTCCTTGAAATATCAGTTTATTTCTTTCTTTTGTCTACATGAGGCACGTGCCTATGGGTGGCACAGCAGTCCCCCCCCCCCCCCACCTCAAACCAGATGAGCAGCACAGCAGTTCTTCCCCCTGCGCGTGGCGTTTCTAAGTATGGCGGGGCTAGCAGGGCGGGTAGTCACCCCGCCAGCGATATTTCCACTGCCCGCATCCCCCCCGCCAGCCTCCCGCTGCTCGTATCCCTCCCCCCGTCCACCTGCTTCTCGCTGGCCGCAACCCCCTGCAGCTACTCACTTGTTGTAGGAAGAGCCGGGAGCCGAGGGACAGGAGCCGGGCCGGATGGTGGTGAGTGACACACACACACACACACACACACACACACACACACACACACACACACACCTACACTCTTTCTCACCTGGTGCAATGTGTATAAGGGGCTCTACCTGGCGTAGTGTGTATAAGGTGCTCTACCTGCTGTAATGTGTATAAGAGGCTCTACATAACGCAGTGTGGGGTGCCTCGGGACACTTGCAGGGTGCCCTGGGTTGATGACAGAGGACCTTTGGGGCATACTGTCCCTGTTTTCAGTGGGGAAGGGGGGGGCACCAAAGAAAATGTTTGCCCTGGGCTACAAGATCTACAACCGGCCCTGCCCCTTCCCCATCAGTGAAGAGGCACAGCACCCTCCCCCCCCCTCCACCATATCAGTGGAGCAGCATGGCATTTCCTCCCCAATATTAGAGGAGTGGCAAGACAGTTCCCCCCACCCACATCAGAACAGCGGAACAGCAGTCCCCGCCCCCCACTGCAGCAGCAGATGGAGGGCGGACGGACAGGCGGGTCGGGAGGAATGATGGGGGGGGGGGTTGGATGTTTGATATCATTGTGCTTGGGGGGGGGGGGCAATATCATTGTGCCTAGAGGCGGCCTAACCCCAATTCCGGCTCTGGATGCTGGTCAGATCAATACTGCAGCTGGAGGCGTATGCTGTAATAGATAACTCCTGTTGCATCACGATACATTGCCATCGCTGTTGCTTCTGTGCATGTGCAGTACGAGTCCTGCGTGAACTCCTGCAGTTACACCTCAGCGTTTGAGGAGCGGCGACCAGGACTGTAGGCGTGCAGAGTCCAGGCAGAGGGATTCCCACAGCCTGTCTGAGTAAGCTTTGGCCTACACAATGGCCAAGTGCTTGCAACCATTGCTACCAATGGTCACAATGGTGATCCGATACTGCATCTTCGAACAGAGTATTCGGATAGCAGATGCTGGTAGGAAGTGTCTTTTTCCTACAGACACCTCCTGCAGAATTAGAATATTAGTTGCACGGTATTGCACAGCCCCAAAAGCATCTCAGGGCTGCGATCGCCTCTGCCTGATTGACAGGCAGAGGTGGTCGCGAGGCGGGAATGGACATGCCAACGGCGTTAAAACGCCGTTGGCGGGGCGTGGTCCGGACAACGCAGGCGTGTCCGGACCATTGCGGGGCCGGGCCACAGCATGATGTCAAACGCAGCCGCTGCAACCCTGTACACAGCGGGTAGTCGCCTGCCAGCGCAGCTAGGTTGCGCAGGTAGGGAGCTACTCGCCAGGTGCAAAAGCATCGCCGCTGTGCGATGCTTTTGCACCCATGCAGGGGGGCAGAGCCACACATGCGGGGCGGACTAGCCCTGTGCTGGGCAACCCCAGCATGTCTGAGAAACTGATCTAAATTTAGCACATCTACGATCAGATCTGAATTACCCCCTAAGTCTGTACCAAGTGCATTAGCACGGGTCATCTGTACCTGGAACATGCGCAGAACAGGTCCTGAACAGAGAAAGCAGAAAGAGAGATGCCTCTGCCCTGCTTTTCTCCACTGCCAGGAGGCATACCGCCAGCCAGAGATATTTTGGTTTTGAGAGAAGGAGCACTTCTCTTAGCTATATAAACAGCATTTGTGTGCAGCCCCCATTGAAACCTATGGGGGCTGCACACAAAAAAAAAAAAAAAAAGGCAGAGAAATCGGTAATTTCTCTGCACTTTTCTCTATTATAAATATAGGGAAACAATACAGTCGAGTCACATTACCACCAGCTAATAGCCAGAATAACCACCATGTGCAGTACGGACAGCAACTAAACGGGCCGAACTGTCGTGTGAGACACACGTCTGGTAGCCCCAAGTTCATTTTTAGAGTGACTTGCTCCACTGTAGTGTGTCGGTCGGACCTCACCCACCTACGTAGTCGACATGCACCTCTCACATCAATGGAATGTGGTGCTCCGCAGTTTCCACGTCAGTTATTGGCAATGGCGCCATTTGTCCAGTCACGATACACCTTCACCACAGCAGCATGCGAATAGTTCTCAAACTGCGCTGTTTCATGTATACTGCCACCCTTGGCCCGAAAGCCGATACTCATCCCTTTATTTGCAACTCATATAAATCGCCCCTTTTACCCATGACAGCAAGGAGTGAAATGTGTGCAGACTGCCTATCACACACCTTATATACCAACCAAGCCAGCGCAAGATACGTGGAGTAGTACATAGGCTACGCGGTGCCAACGTGAAATGTAAGAGGTAGTCATAGTAATATGACTCGACCGTGTATTTCTCTATAATTTCGTTTTCTCCTGCTAAAATGCTAATAAAAAGCCTTTCTTAAGTTGACCCTTAAGTCACTGTAGCGTTCTATGAAAAACCCAAAGGTAACAGTATTAGGTTCAATAGAAAGAAGCCGTTCTGTTACATATCACATTAGGGGGCATATATATCAGCTTTTAGACACAATAATTATATTTCATACTGCCATTATACGCGTATTCGATTAATTAAAAACCACATGCAGGAATAGGGGCTCCGAAAGGAGCCTGTCCCTGTGATGTGTGAGAAGTGATCACTAATGTGATCATTCCACTTCATATCGGGACCCGCAGGGCCACAGCGCATACCCGGGTTGCTGACCATATGTTCTGCGCCCACTGCTGGAACCCTCTCCCAGTAATTTCTGCAGAATGCAGTCCATAGGCTACAGCAGCTAACCCCATCACGAACCTATGAGGGCTGCTGTCGAAAGTGGAGGAACTGCAGCAGATATAGAAGATACATTATGGTTAGCCTTAATATTTGAGGGGGGATATGCCGCAAATATTGAATGATAAATAGGCCATTATATGTTTAATCTGATACAAATGTTCAACTGATTTTGATTTTATACCTCGATTGTCTATTTACCATTTTTAACCTGCAAGTTTATTATATCAAATGCATATACCGGTATAGCGGGTGGATTCAGGCAACCACTGGAGACAGAAGTACTGCAAAACAAATAGGCTTGTATCCAAGCAGAATTAACCAGCCAGTACAATAACTTCTTACACAGTAGTACAAACAGCAAACTCAGGAACATAGCAACGTAGCTTCACGAGAACACAGCAGTATGGTAAGTCAGGGTATGCAACATTCAGTACAGAGGGTTGCTAAAGGTGCACACTATCCTATCTCTCCCAATGAATGACCAACACATGCAGGTTTATATACTGTACCTTAGCTTCTCTTGACTGATGAAAGGGTGTCATTTCCTGACCAACAAAAAGTGAGCCCTTTTTTAAATGTGAGAGATTTCCACTCTGCCATATATCTATTAAAGGTTGATTTTGAATTGCCCTTTGCGAATTCCTGACTCCCCAGCCATGTTCGGGATAAAAAGTCCACATTTACATGCAGGTGTCCCAGGCGGTGATGCCTCTCATTGATTACCTGCTCTCATTTCCTCATTGAAAGCCTATAGGGCCTTTGCTGCACCACTGCCCCTGGTGGTTAACTCAGGCCAACTAAATCAACCCCTATATTCTTAAAGGGGACCTCTACAATTGGAAGGGGAATCGATAGAAAAGTAGATAGCAATTTCACCATTGTCTCTCTGAGCAGACGGTACAAAAGTAAGCAATCTCAGTATATACTGGGCTAAAAGAATCAGGTGGTTTTCCTTTCCACCATCTTATCATGGCATAAACGGCCACCCCAGGGAACTGAATAAGCTAAAAACACAACCTGATTTGTAAAGGGTGCTGGCACCACTTAGTGTCATACCACCTTCCCCGTTGGTTTGTGCTTGTTTATGTTTAGGGGATACAAAATCTCTTTGGAACTGCACAAAACAGTGACATAATTAATTAATTCAGTTATATGGGGCAACACGACACCATCTACTGAAAGAACATTTTTAAAGCCCCTTTTTAGAGCAGAGTCATCCCATTGGATATTTCTTTAATTAATCAGCCTGAGGTGCAAGGGGAAGTGTTAACACCTCTTCTTTGATCACTTATCTGCACCTCAGTCAACACTATCAACACTATCATCACTACTCCAGCTTTCGCAGGTAATAGTCTGACCATGGACACCCACATGGCTTTTAGACACATTAGAATTCCTAAGCATCTCGCCATCAATAGATCCATTATCATGGTTAGACAGATCAGCATTAGAAGGCACAGTAACATTGCTAGGGATATCCACATTAACACAGTATCATGGTTAGGAAAATAAGTATTCATGGGCACCTTATAATGGTGAGATAAATCATTATTCATAGGCTCATTAGCATGGACAGGAACATCATCATTTATATGCACAACACAAGCAGTAGGGTTACATGGAGCCAGCTTTTGTCCAACCAGAATGTCATGAGGAAGCCAGTCTATGTGACCCCTCCTCTCTTGTCTCTTGGGTTTAGGGGACTTTACCTGATACAGAAACACATCCGGGGAGAAGACAAATGGCTCTCAAAGGGAAACTTCAGACACCTGGCAAGGCACCTGTTCCTCAAGCAAGACAAGAGCTTAAAAGTAAGACCAGTCACAACCTATTAACGCTGGACTGGTATCCATAGACACAGACCCACGCATAATTTGGCAGTCTTTACCCTGATTGTCAAAGGTACTGTACCACAGTGACAGGATAGGCCCGAACATTCCCATGCACAATGTATACCAGTTCATGGGGTAAAACCCACTCTGCGGAAAACAAGTTCCTCTGTATCAGGGCAGTAGCAAAGCCAGAGTGCACCAAATCTTTGACTAGTTTGTTTCCCACTTGTACACATGCCTGTATCAGAGGTGGGACTAGTCAAGTTTAAGTGGTCGTAAAGTGCCCTTTCATCTGCACAACCTTGCAATACTGATAAACATACCTCAGGTGGATGTATCAAGAAACTATCATACACCGGATCACTGACTTCTGGGAAGAGCGTGGCCATCACATTTCCCTGTAGAATAACTTCCAGAATGAAAAGCCTCTTGACATAAAGAGAAATGCGGAGCCACGGATCTGGATTTTCACTGGGATGCCTTCTGGTGAGGGAACTTGAGTCTGTCCAAATCTAGGCCTGGTGACAACTAGTGCACAAGGGGAGTTTTACTGCGGAGACCGTTAGGGAGACTCTGGGCTGGTTAAGCAAGAGAAGTCCTCCATGCTTTCACTTGTCAGCAAAGCATTTTCCACTAGGCGGACAACAGACTCTAAATTCTCAGCTTGATGCACTCGGATCCACCATGCAATATTGGCAGGAAGCAATCCAGTGAACTGGTCCAAAAACACTAGCCCTAAGAACTGGGCAGAGGTTTGCTGTTCAAGTTGCAGCTGCTTAACTGTGAGGTTGGACTCAAGGTCTGACAGCATGGTTGTATAGTATAGACAGACCTAAACATCCGACAGTAAGCCTCCGGATAGAGAGCAAAGCAGTCTGAGATGGCAGCCTTCACTTGTAAATAAACCTTTGCATCCTCCTTGGAGAGGGCCACATATTCCTCCTGGGAATCTTTGATCCAGGTTTGAACATTTGAACAGTAGCACCCCGGCACGTGCATACCTGTATTTTGGGAAGTATTGAAGCTGTTGCCACTACTTCAGTAGCAATTCTCCCCTGATCAATTTTCTTACAGAGGGCAAATCTATCTTCCTGAAAAAAACTGTTGTTATTTCTGCAAAAAGTCCAAAAATTGTTGCATGATAGCTTCTGTGGCAGTTTGTTTAGGACCATTGGAACAGGAACCACCTGATCCCACTTCGAACACCAATTTGTAGCAGTAGATTCAGGCAACCACTGGAGACTTGAATACTTTAAAACAAATAGGCTTTTATTCCATCAGAAAGGTACAGTACAGCCACTGTAGTATCTTCTTATACAAGAGTATAAACAGAAAACTCAGGAACACAATAATATAGCTTCAAAAGAACACAGAAATATGGGAAGTCAGGTTATGCAGCATCCAGTACTTAGAGGGTTGATAAAAGTGCACAACCTCCTATCTCTCCCCATGACTGACCCACACAAGCAGGTTTATATACCTTATCCCATCTTTATTGTTGAAAGGGTGTGGTTTCCTGAACCACGGTAGGTTAACCCTTTCTTTAAATGTGAGATATTTCCACCCTGCCAAAGCAGGCTTTAGCGATTGTTTACAAAAGAGTACTTGATGCAATTTGCAAACCAGTTTATGCACTGATGATCCTGGATAATTTACACAGTGCTCTTTAACATTCACACCATCACCCAGTGCTGGGGCGCGGAGAAGCGGAAAAATCTGAAGAGATCACTAGCAAAACAGTAAATGTTACATCACAGTCCAACCTTCTATAAGCGTAGATTATTCATAAGGGTGAGGGTACACAGGGGTTGCTCTATTACATATATGCCAATTTTATTTACCGTATGCATGAGCAAGAGTTTGATTACATTGCTTGGAGTGGGCCTGGAAGCGTAACAGTAAGGCACTAAACAGTTTCACTTAACAGTCTCCGTTAAAAGTACAGGACAAGAGGAAAAGGTTGATAGCACTGAATGAGTGCAAAATTCAAGACCCAAAAGGTCATACCACCATTCCATACCTCCCAACTTTTGATAGGAACATTGAGCAAGCGACAACTACAGCGTCCACTACCAGTTTCTGTCACCCAGTGCGGTCTGTACCACACGCATCCCCCTAGTGATAAATTCCATTTTACGTCAAAAAGCTGAGACTGTAGTGATTTAAAATATCTGCACATGCTAATTCCAAACATAATTAGAGGTGCTATCATGCTGAGACTTTTAGCTCCATACAGTAGAAAACAATTGCAGATGCACACTCTAGAATACTAAGCACTGCTAATTTTGCAGAAAAATTCTAATAAACTCTGTAATGTAACACAGAGCAAAATGGAGGCTCTAAGGCTAATTTTTAACCAAAAAATAATTTTTGCCCAACGACCAGGTGAAATAATCTGATGGGTCCCTAACACTAAGGTTTAATTCCAGGGCACAAGACCCCCACTTCCCCCAAGTCAACATAGTGGTACATGGGTGAAGGGTAATAATTAGTATTAATTAGTATTAGTATTTAGGTAGTCAAATAATTAGGTGCTAAAAAAAAGTGTTGAATTAAGTATTGCAATGTGATGCCCTAAAGCAGCTAGACCACACAAATCCAGTGGGCCCCACATCTCGAACTCATACCCGAATCTGAAAGATTGGATACATTTATTTAGGACTTACCATCATAGTGCCTTTCCCAATATGCAGTCTGTAAATGTTAGAGATCAATGCTGATTAAAAACGCCCTTGGGTATGTGGGTGGGGTGCTAATCCAAGTTGAAGGAGTCTACGCCTTCAAGTGTACACATGCACAATATAGATACATATACTGTAGCACTTTGTTAGCACCTAATTATTTTACTACCTCTGTAAAACTTTTTAACATACTACTATCTCTCACCCATGTAACACTATGACACCTTTAATGCTTCTTACTTATTAATACTTATTAACACTTTAATCTCTCGCTAGTGTGGTGCCTTGGGGCGGTTGCCCTGTGCTGACTTGGGGGGTTTTATGCCCTGGACTTGAACCTTAGTGTTAGAGACCCACCAGATGAGGTCACCTGGACCTTGGTTGGTAGACCCATATTTTTGGGCAAAAATTATGCTAAGAACATCCATTTTGCCCTTTGTCAGATTACAGTTTATTACAATTACAGTGCTTAGTATTATAGAGTGTGCATCTGCAATTGTTTTTATCATATAGTCAATCAATAAGTCAATAGTAGAGATATGTCACTCTTTAATATTCCCAATGATCAGGGGGAAGTGGTAATTTTAGTGGCTCGGAATTTACTGGTCCTATTCCTGTATATGATTCAACTAATAAAACCATTGGAGCTAACCTACCACACGCACAGCAGTTGAGGTGCAGAATCAACAATAACCGATTTGTGCAAGTACGCCTAAATAAGATAAGTCACACAGAAAGTTCACTGCAAAGTACAAAATAGCTGCACACAGTTTTGTAGAACAATACAATAATGAGATCTCACTTGCATAATGATCATAATGAAACAATATTAAGGAAGTATGTAAGAGAAAAGCGGAAAAGTTAAATTCATTGGCTGGTTTTACAGAGGTGGAAGTTTGGACTTGATATGTTGTTTACTGTTTTGCACAAGTGCACCTCTTTAAATGTTTCTGCCTCTCCACACACCTACAGTATGTGTTCTTCAAGGTTGTGGATGTGACTTGGAGATTAGGTTATCAGATGGGCAGTCTATAAAGGCACATAGTGTGAAACCAATGTGTTCTGCAGTGTGCACAGAGTATGCTTCATGCATGAGGCTCACTGTATTTCTGCAAAGGAACGTTAAAAACATGTCACTTCAATTGTGATAAAATACTTGATTTATTTTAATGGTTTGAAACTCAATTAAATTTGGCTGGCATGCGGGCATCAAATCATTTGTGGTACACTCTGGATTTTCTGCACTAGTTAAGCTGTCACTGCTACCCTGCCCTCAAACAGCAATACTTCAATTTGATTTTGTGACTCAAAGAATAATTTACAGCTAGAAGACATTAAAATAAACTATAAATGTCGTCTGTTCTAATTTTCAAGGTTACATCAAATACATTTCTTTATTTTTTTTTTAAATACTGACTATTGCTACTTTGAGCTCACCATTTGTATGTAAAACCACTGACAAATCTATGCAACATTGCCAAATTAGGCTCAAATGAACTCAAAAATATTTGAACTAGCCTGAGCATGGTCAAACCTGTTCGTTACGCTTGACTTTAGTCCAAAATTTTTGGTCTATCTAAAGTTGAAGAATTTATTGTCAATTTCGAAGTTTAGAGAATCATCAACGTATCCAGTTCGAGATTCAATTTGAAAAAATGTGGGCATCTCTACCTGTATGTCTGTTCTGTCAGTGAAACAACTCCCTTACCCTACTGAGGAGGAGTGAGGCATGTATAAATATTACAGTTATTGTGACTAGGTATTACTCAACGCAGTAATCCTATCATTTGATATCTGTTCTTTAACATTAAATAGTGTGCATAAGAATATGTTATGTTTTCTATGTATTTTTTTATGTGATATTCGACTAAAACTTTTCATGACCTGATGATATTTTAGAAATTAAGCTGTCTCCAGTCCCAATTTTACAGTGGGGATATTAATACAAGATTATGATGTTATATCACTGCCTAAAGGTTCCCTTATTACTTTGTTTTTCCCACCTGTTTGTTATTTGAATGGTTCTACTAGATATCGCTGTGTGACCAAGGGATGAGAGAGAGACAGAGAGTGAGAGAGCAACAGCGAGAGAGAGTGATAGAGAGGGAGGGAGAGAGAGAATGAGAGAGACAAGACTGTAGTGGTGACAGTAAAATCTACAAGATATGCAGAATGTTGCTAATCATTTAGTTTGCATATCTGAAACTCCAGCAGAATCAAAATCAATGTTTTGTTGTAACTAAAAATCAATTAACAGCTTTAAATAACTGGTTGGACTTGATCTACCCCCTCATGAGTACCCTGAATAATATTACAAGGCAATCTACTCTCACTAGAATTTGAATCTGATTTTTTTGGACTTGCACAATGATGTTACATGGTTTCTTTATACAGGCAGAGAGAAAGATAGAGCAGAGCTGGACAAATCCCAGGAGCCTTGTAGCTAATACGCCTGAAAAATGACTGCTCCTGCCTACATTTTCTGAGTAATTTCTATTGATGTGAACAGATGCATATCTTGCCTTCAGTAGATCTAACAAAGATCCTGTGGCTTCCATGATTTGAATGACTGGCTCTTAAATTTTTCATTATTTTGTTGATCCCATATCTATGGTATGTATTGGAGGTTGCTAACTAAGCATATGCTTCTGGGATATTATAAGATATGCCCTAGTCTTACAACCCATGCTTTACTTATTTATGTAAAAGAAATACAGGCAACATATCTTCTTATCGGCTCTGTAAATAGTTTTGAGAGAAGTTTAATCCTTGGTTGCTGCGGATAGGGAGGTTCAGCTGTGAATAACAATACATGATGACTTCATTGGTAAGCGTGCTTGCTGCAGATTCTAGGGCAGCCAACATGTTTACAAGCGCAGTGCTGTATACCTATGGCGAATTCAAAACCCGAAGCATTCATCAATTAATAAGCACTGACAGTTGGTTTAGGTTGGTGCCAACAGCAAAGAGATTGCATTGCCTGTCTACATTGCAACACTAGTGTTTCATTTGGAGAAACAGCATAGTGACTGCAGGTACTTCCCATTTATCCAGCATACTGTATGCCTGGACTGGTTGCACGTTCAGCATTGAATTCAGCATTTGGGGCAATACCATAAACTGGTAATCCTCAGCATCTTGATACTCTTAGCATACCAGCTATAATAAATAATACTTATACCATATACACTGCATAAAAAAAAAGCAATGTATTTTTAAATGAGTGAACTGTAGAACATACAACACTAACTGGAATATTCATTCAAATGACACATGTGCACTGATATTACTAATGATCTGTAAAGCTGGGTACACACTTGAGCAAAGGGCATTCGTTCTGATGCCACTAGCGACCGCAGGCATCCACATATTGGGCATACACACTGCCCGATATGCGCCGATGTGAGTGATATGGCAGTCCGATCCGCTGGATGGGACGACATATCGTTCAGTGTGTACTCATCTTAAATCTAAGGAGAGTTAAACCACGGCATTCAGCGTGATACAGTAATGTCCACTCTGCCCTAGTGGCACAAGCAATTTGTCACATTGATGTTTGCTACATTATTTAACTTAAACAAAGTCTGTGTTTAATGTATTTAACTTTGCTTTAGTTGTGTAAATGTCTATTAGGTCAACAGACATTCCTGACACACAGCAGAAATGTTTTTCCCCATTAAATCAGTCTTGTAAACTGTTTTCCTTTCTGGATCTAAATTTAGAAATACAGCAAGTCTGTACTTTCCTATTTTATAAACTATGGCTTCATAACAAATGTTTTACATATAGAAAGAATTCTGCAATGGAGTCACAGCATCAAAGAATTTGTTTTCAAGTGTACCTAGGGTCACGATCACAGACTGATTAGTTTTACATGACATTTCTTTTTCTATGTATGATGAGATGTCTTGTGTTTTAGGAGTCAGCAGTTTCACCTATGGCTGTTTATGAATGCAGAAAGCGCTATATTTGAAGAGTGCCAGAAATACTCAGTGTGTCTTATGAAGAAGCTGGAATCCCATACAGAAACAGGTTGGCGTCGTGCTTGTTTGCATTGTGTCTAACACATTGCTAGCTCCAGATAGTGCGGACACTTCCATGTTTACTATCATTATGGTATCATTCATAACACTACCCATATTGACAGCATTTTACACATTGTTTGAGCTTGAAAATTACATTTATGGCATAATAATAATAATAATAATAATAATAATAATAATAATAATAATAATAGAAAATGTAGATGTTACACATTAGTGTGGGGTATCAATGTTGTTACTGACACCCAGCATTGTTTATATAGGAAACTTTATTCCTCCATATCCTGTTGTTCTCCCTGGTGGGAGACTAAAATATCATTGATTACAGTTTGGAACATAAGATCTACAAGTTTATGCTCCCAGAATCATTACACACATTATAGGAAGTACTGTTCAAATATACAGTACACTGTACCTTAATACACAACTTTCCATGCTGCATAGGGATTTATAATAAAAAGAAAAACCTTAACTATTTTTGCACATTATCAAATCATCTAGTGTATGAGTGCTGCATGCTGTAGGTATAGGTGGCCCATGCATAACGCCAGATGCAGTGTAATTAATAATTCCACCTTCCCAGCAGCAGCAGACACATGCCGGTGCATACAGATGTGAGTGCGCAGTGTAACAGGTCCGGTACCTGGATGGAGCATCAGGGGAGCTCCGCGCTGCAGCCGCCTTGCCGCTGGCTGGGACATAGTCGCACCGTCGCCTCCACTCACACTTAAGGAAAGTCCCGGGGGAAGATACTGATTGCGCTGTCAGACAGCGATGACCACCGCGCTCCCTGGTGACCTGGAGGAGCCCGTCTGCTGTTCGGTAGCCCCAGCCTGAACGCTGCCTCCTACCCCGGTGCTGCTGCTGCCTTGTCGCCGTGTGACCTGCTCATCCGGCCGGGCACTGTCTCTGTCTGCAGCGGGGAGCAGTGAGCATCGGCGGAGAGAGGTGGGGGGGGGGGGGGGGGGGGGGGGGGAGAGAGTGAGAGGAGGGGGAGCAGATCGGGGAGATGAGAGGAGGGAGTCACTCACAGACAATAGGCGATAACAGGGGAGAAAGGGGCAAAGCTGAGAAATAGACATTTGTAATACAGATCTGCATTAAAATATGAGATATTGTCCAGCAATACATTGGCCAATATATCAAACAGCCACACACTGTAAGTTATTTTGATGAGAGCATACCCACTTATTAAGCATACGCTACTATATAGCATATTATTCAGTTCCTGCCAATGTTCAGTTTATATACTCACTGTATACCAATACTGTAAAACACATGCAGGAAAGTATAAGGCATTTACTTGGATTTGGCCTATTAAGCAAGTAATAGCACATTTGTAGATCAAGTGCTCACCCAGGGGGCCTATTTATCAAAACACAGTGATAAATGCCACGAGAACTATCAATCTTTATCACCGTTACAGTGATTTCGGGACTGGCTGTTAGGTCAGTTTATCATTCTGGTAAGCAGCTGTCCTTTCGATCCCCCAAACCAGTACATTCATTCCAGCTGTGTTACTTTAGTGGGCTCAGGGAGACGGGAGAGGAGGGGGGAAGGAACCAAATGATACCCTCCTAATACTTTGGACCCAGCTTCCAATAGGTAAGAGTGGGCTAACACTATCTTAAGATGGTTTTAGCTTCTGCCATCAAGCTCTGTAAACTTTTATTGAAAGATGTATCAAACCATTGAGAGAAATTAAGTGGTAGGGATGGCCAACGGTGGGTCAATCATCAATGGTTTTTCCTACAGATGGTCATCCCTGATCCCACAGTAAACAGGTTCTCCTAGCTTTGTAATTAAAAAGGTCACAAGACTTGTTTCCTTGCCCAAGCAAGGGGCCCATGGAATATAGGCAGTAAAGGAAATCTTCTTTAGAGGACTTCTGCTAAATTTTAGGTGCAAATTCAAATAAAGTTTTTTTTAGTTGTGCAACGAACTGAAAAGTTTATTTATTTATTTATCTACTAACATGTTATATAGCATCAGCATATTCCAACACACTTTACATTTTGTAAACATGATAATAAAAAGAGGCTTTGTTTTAACAGTACATTGGCCTCTCTGACACCATCCTTTCTTGGTTCATCTACTACCTCTTCAACAGCTTCTTTTCTTTTTCTACCTCTGGTTCACTCCCCCACCCCCAACTATCCATCCTTCCCATGGGCTTCCCCCTGGGTTCTGTACTTTGCCCTCTGCTCTTTTCTCCCTATGCCTCCTCCCTGGGTGAACTCAGCAGTTCCTTTAGCCTGCAGTATCAACTCTATGCCACCAACACTGACCTCTACCTTTCCTCTTCTTACCTCTCCCCTTCTATCTTTTCTTGAGTGTCCAGTTGTCTCATTGTCTTCCCTCCATCTAGGATCTCCTCCCCTCCCAACCCCTCTATAGACAACACTATCTACTCTGTTCCCCAACTCCGCTACCTGGGTGTCATTCTTGACTCTTCCCCCTCTTTTGCCCCCCACATTCAATCTCTTGCCGGTTCTTGTTGGTTCCAGCTCACATCAGGCCCTTCCTCTTCCGGGATGCCACCAAAACCATTGTCTACTCACTGATCATCTCCCACCTTAACTACTGCAACAGTCTTCTCACTGGCATCCCCTGCTCCTTTGCTACTCTTTATTCTGTACTCAACACTGTAGCTAGATTAACCTTCCTCTCCCACTGCTCCACATCTGCCTCCACTCTCTGCCAATCCCTTCACTGGTTCCCTTTCACCTACAGAATCATCTTCAAACTCCATACCATCAAGTACAAGGCCCTCTCCAACTTCTCTGCTCCCTACATCTACAACTTCCTCTTCATACACACTCCCTCCCACCCTCTCCGGTCTACAAATGACCACCACCTTTCCTCCCCTCTGGTTACATCTCATTCAGGAATCTAAGATTTCTCCCCTGCTTCCCCCTACCATTGGAAAGATCTCCCTCATTCTATCAGACTATCCCCCAGCAAGCATTACATCAAGCGTGTGCTGAAACTCCATCTGTTCAGCAAAGCATATCATTCCCCCACTTAATCATGTCACTGTGTAGGCTACCAACTGGATCTCTCCCAGTGAGACATATCATCATATGGCGCACGTCATCAGAAGTAAGCGCAAAAGGACTCCTGGGTCATAGACCTAGAAGTCCTTGTATCGCAAAGGACAGCTCTGCCATCAGATTCCACTCCTTCATTGTTTTCCTTTCTTCAGTCAACCTAGATGTTATCTGCACCATCATTATTAGGTACAGGTTTCAGCTAACACAGAATATTTCTATTGCACCCTTTGAATCAGCTGCTGTGTTAAGAGTTGTAATGCTATATGTTACTTCTCTCTGTACTGTCTGTGCTGTAGCGAGCTCTACCGGGCCTCAGTAAAATTTGGGGGCGTGGTTCTTTAACTGATGCATTCTTAATTAACATAACTTACCACATGATCTTTATATATTGCTGGTTTATTTGCTCCCCCCTTCTCTGTCCAGGATGTGTTCACTGATCTGTTTCATGAAATGCTTCAATAAAAGATTGTATTAAAGAAACCGTGGCTTAATCATGAGAGGTGTGGTCATGTCCTCATTACAACGAGGAGAAGAAGTCTGAACCCCTCAGCCAGGGGCAAATCCAGGAGGTCACTACCCTCCACACCCGCACAGGCAGAACCTGTTGCAGCATCCTTACTGCAGCCTAGTACCCTGCAGCTGGACTGTTGAGAGAGGCTGTTAATGCTTCAGATAAGTGGTGGCAACAGCGGACCTAGGCTCCTCCAACAAGCTGGGCCTGGATAAACAGTTCCCTTCTCCTTTGTCCATGAGCTGCATCTCAAGAAAATGTGGGTCAAGTAGCAACACAATGACCAAAGAATGGTTAAAGAGAATATATTTAAAGTTTTGGAATGGCCAAGTCAAGGTCCTGACCTTAATC
Organism: Pseudophryne corroboree; assembly: GCF_028390025.1. Lineage (NCBI taxonomy): Eukaryota > Metazoa > Chordata > Amphibia > Anura > Myobatrachidae > Pseudophryne > Pseudophryne corroboree. Next base: position 197,330,358 of record NC_086445.1, on the reverse strand, counting down.
TAGAACTTTGGTGGAGAGGGGTGTGTGGGGATGCCGCGGATGGTGCCCGGAGGTACTGCGAGTGGGGGAGGGGTGGTAATGCTTCTCCTGCTTCTCCTCCTGAAAGCAGCTAAGCTCCCTTTGGCAGTGGCTCTCCCGAAGACTCGCACAGCAGCCAAGCAGCCAGTCACTATTGTTAGCGCCGGTGTACAAACGCGCCGCATTACAGGGAAGAAGATGCACTCAATAAACTACAGCTTCCAGCAGGCGCTAAGGGCTTCTGGGAGCTGTAGTTTATTTAGTGCATCTACTTCCCTGTAATGTGGCGCGTTGGGACACCGGTGCTAACAATAGTGACTGGCTGGCAGAACTGACTGACTTGCTGAATCAATGTAAAAGGTGAGAGTTGTCAATGTCGAAAAATATTGCAGTACACACATCACGTACGAACTACACACAGATGGCCTCCGCGTGTGTACTTGTTCTGCTGTGCGTGCACATATTCGCAATTTGCGTATGGTCGCTCCCGCGGTCGTGCGCATCAGTGCGTGGTATGGGTATTTACGTTAGAGTTTGTGAACGCATGGAGAGCTATCAAAACACATTACATATTTAATCCAAATAGTGCACAATGTACACATAGTCCCCCTGCACCACATCAGAAAGTAACAGCAGTTTAAATGGTTTCAGAACAAGGGGATTCACCTTTACAGAATAGGAGGGGACAGACTAAGGTTATAAGGTGGTGTTTGGTATCTAGCTGTAGGGTATTTTAAGGGTAACATTCTGGTGTTGGTTTGAGGAAGATCACATGTTCCTGCGGATAGTTATGTGCAGAAGCAGAATATAGATATAAACTGCATTTACTGTACATTATGTATGCGGCGGGAATCCAGAGGAGACCACCCACAAGAGCAGTTAGAACAGACATCGCCCACCAATTCAAATCGACCTATGACCTCTCCTGTACTGTAAAAGTGCATTCCTGTGTCCAATGGACAAAGGGATTACAGTATCCATTGTATTGCTTTTGGAAGAATTGTATAAATAAAGCCTGCTGCAGCCTGGTCTGGCACAAGACTGACAATGTTATCTATTAGATTATGGAGGACCGGAATGGGAAGCGCACGCGAATATACTCACGTATGTACCATTGACTGTAGCCATTATTCTGTTATATTGTCTTAGATTGTATTGTATATACATGGCTGTTTCTAGCCAATTTGGCTCCCAGTGCAAGATTTAAAAATGCGCCTTCCCCCCATTGACATAAAAAAAAAAAATTTGCCCCCCCCCAAAGATATAAAAAGAAAAAGCATGCGCGCGCCATAGTCGCGCGCGCTCCCATCAAGGGTGTGTGGCCTCATTAAAATGGGTGTGGTCTCATTAAAATGGGTGTGGCCTCATCTGATCTCATCATCACGCCCACCTCAGGAAAAAAAAAGTCCCCATTTTACACAGTACGGCAGGCAAGAGTCCCCATTTTACACATTGCAGCAGGCAAGTGTCCCCATTTTACACATTAAGGCAGGCACGTGTCCCCATTTTACACATTACGGCAGGCACGTGACCCCATTTTACACATTACGGCACGCAAGAGTCCCCATTTTACACATTACGGCAGGCACATGTCCCCATTTTACACATTGCGGCAGGCACGTGTCCCCATTTTACACATCGCGGCAGGCACGTGTCCCGATTTTACACATTGCAGCAGGGACGTGTCCCCATTTTACACAGTATTGCAGGCAAGTGTACCCATTTTACACAGTACGGCAGGCAAGAGTCCCCATTTTACACAGTACGGCAGGCAATAGTCCCCATTTTACACAATACGGCAGGCACGTGTGCCCATTTTACACATTGCGGCAGGCACGTGTCCCCATTTTACACATTGTGGCAGGCAAGTGTCCCCATTTTACACAGTATTGCAGGCACGTGTCCCCATTTTACAAATTGCGGCAGGCACATGTCTCCATTTTACACATCGCGGCAGGCACGTGTCCCCATTTTACACATTGCGGCAGGCATGTGTCCCCATTTTACACATTGCGGCAGGCACTTGTGCCCATTTTACACATTGCGGCAGGCACGTGTCCCCATTTTATACATTGCGGCAGGCAAGTGTCCCCATTTTACACAGTATTGCAGGCAAGTGTCCCCATTTTACACAGTACGGCAGGCAATAGTCCCCATTTTACACATTGCGGCAGGCACGTTTCCCCATTTTACACAGTATTGCAGGCAAGAGTCCTAATTTTATACAGTACGGCAGGCAAGTGTCAAGTTGGGGGAGAGGAAGGGAGGGGGGGGGGGGAGAGAGAGAAAAAAGCGCCCCCCCCTCATTGACATAAAAAAGTTGCGCCCCCCATAGATATAAAAAGAAAAAGCATGCACGCGCCATAGTCGCGCGCGCTCCCATCAAGGGTGTGTGGCCTCATTAAAATGGGCGTGGTCTCATTAAAATGGGCGTGGCCTCATCTGATCTCATCATCACGCCCACGTCAGGAAAAAAAATGTCCCCATTTTACACAGTACGGCAGGCAAGAGTCCCCATTTTACACATTGCAGCAGGCAAGTGTCCCCATTTTACACATTACGGCAGGCACGTGTCCCCATTTTACACATTACGGCAGGCACGTGACCCCATTTTACACATTACGGCACGCAAGAGTCCCCATTTTACACATTATGGCACGCAAGAGTCCCCATTTTACACATTACGGCAGGCACGTGTCCCCATTTTACACATCGCGGCAGGCACGTGTCCCCATTTTACACATTGCAGCAGGGACGTGTCCCCATTTTTCACAGTATTGCAGGCAAGTGTACCCATTTTACACAGTACGGCAGGCAAGAGTCCCCATTTTACACAGTACGGCAGGCAATAGTCCCCATTTTACACAATACGGCAGGCACGTGTGCCCATTTTACACATTGCGGCAGGCACGTGTCGCCATTTTACACATTGCGACAGGCAAGTGTCCCCATTTTACACAGTATTGCAGGCACGTATCCCCATTTTACAAATTGCGGCAGGCACATGTCCCCATTTTACACATCGCGGCAGGCACGTGTCCCCATTTTACACATTGCGGCAGGCATGTGTCCCCATTTTACACATTGCGGCAGGCACATGTCCCCATTTTACATATTGCAGCAGGGATGTGTCCCCATTTTACACAGTACGGCAGGCAAGAGTCCCCATTTTACACAGTACGGCAGGCAATAGTCCCCATTTTTAGTGATGTGCACCGGAAATTTTTCGGGTTTTGTGTTTTGGTTTTGAGTTCGGTTCCGCGGCCGTGTTTTGGGTTCGAACGCGTTTTGGCAAAACCTCACCGAATTTTTTTTGTCGGATTCGGGTGTGTTTTGGATTCGGGTGTTTTTTTCAAAAAACCCTAAAAAACAGCTTAAATCATAGAATTTGGGGGTCATTTTGATCCCATAGTATTATTAACCTCAATAACCATAATTTCCACTCATTTCCAGTCTATTCTGAACACCTCACACCTCACAATATTATTTTTAGTCCTAAAATTTGCACCGAGGTCGCTGGATGGCTAAGCTAAGCGACACAAGTGGCCGACACAAACACCTGGCCCATCTCGGAGTGGCACTGCAGTGTCAGGCAGGATGGCCCTTCAAAAAAATACTCCCCAAAACAGCACATGACGCAAAGAAAAAAAGAGGTGCAATGAGGTAGCTGTGTGACTAAGCTCAGCGACCCAAGTGGCCGACACAAACACCTGGCCCATCTAGGAGTGGCACTGCAGTGTCAGACAGGATGGCCCTTCAAAAAAATACTCCCCAAACAGCACATGACGCAAAGAAAAAAAGAGGCGCAATGAGGTAGCTGTGTGACTAAGCTAAGCGACCCTAGTGGCCGACACAAACACCTGGCCCATCTAGGAGTGGCACTGCAGTGTCACGCAGGATGGCCCTTCAAAAAAATACTCCCCAAACAGCACATGACGCAAAGAAAAAAAGAGGCGCAATGAGGTAGCTGTGTGACTAAGCTAAGCGACCCTAGTAGCCGACACAAACACCTGGCCCATCTAGGAGTGGCACTGCAGTGTCACGCAGGATGGCCCTTCAAAAAAATACTCCCCAAACAGCACATGATGCAAAGAAAAAAAGAGGCGCAATGAGGTAGCTGTGTGACTAAGCTAAGCGACCCTAGAGGCCGACACAAACACCTGGCCCATCTAGGAGTGGCACTGCAGTGTCACGCAGGATGGCCCTTCAAAAAAATACTCCCCAAACAGCACATGACGCAAAGAAAAAAAGAGGCGCAATGAGGTAGCTGTGTGACTAAGCTAAGCGACCCTAGTGGCCGACACAAACACCTGGCCCATCTAGGAGTGGCACTGCAGTGTCACGCAGGATGGCCCTTCAAAAAAATACTCCCCAAACAGCACATGACGCAAAGAAAAAAAGAGGCGCAATGAGGTAGCTGTGTGACTAAGCTAAGCGACCCTAGTGGCCGACACAAACACCTGGCCCATCTAGGAGTGGCGCTGCAGTGTCACGCAGGATGGCCCTTCAAAAAAATACTCCCCAAACAGCACATGATGCAAAGAAAAAAAGAGGCGCAATAAGGTAGCTGTATGACTAAGCTAAGCGACCCTAGTGGCCGACACAAACACCTGGCCCATCTAGGAGTGGCACTGCAGTGTCACGCAGGATGGCCCTTCAAAAAATACTCCCCAAACAGCACATGACGCAAAGAAAAATGAAAGAAAAAAGAGGTGCAAGATGGAATTGTCCTTGGGCCCTCCCACCCACCCTTATGTTGTATAAACAGGACATGCACACTTTAACGAACCCATCATTTCAGCGACAGGGTCTGCCACACGACTGTGACTGAAATGACTGGTTGGTTTGGGCCCCCACCAAAAAAGAAGCAATCAATCTCTCCTTGCACAAACTGGCTCTACAGAGGCAAGATGTCCACCTCATCATCATCGTCCGATTAATCACCCCTTTCACTGTGTACATCCCCCTCCTCACAGATTATTAATTCGTCCCCACTGGAATCCACCATCTCAGGTCCCCGTGTACTTTCTGGAGGCAATTGCTGCTGGTGAATGTCTCCATGGAGGAATTGATTATAATTCATTTTAATGAACATCATCTTCTCCACATTTTCTGGAAGTAACCTCGTACGCCGATTGCTGACAAGGTGAGCGGCGGCACTAAACACTCTTTCGGAGTACACACTGGAGGGAGGGCAACTTAGGTAGAATAAAGCCAGTTTCTGCAAGGGCCTCCAAATTGCCTCTTTTTCCTGCCAGTATACGTACGGACTGTCTGACGAGCCTACTTGGATGCGGTCACTCATATAATCCTCCACCATTCTTTCAATGGTGAGAGAATCATATGCAGTGACAGTAGACGACATGTCAGTAATCGTTGGCAGGTCCTTCAGTCTGGACCAGATGTCAGCATCAGCAGTCGCTCCAGACTGCCCTGCATCACCGCCAGCGGGTGGGCTCGGAATTCGTAGCCTTTTCCTCGCACCCCCAGTTGCGGGAGAATGTGAAGGAGGAGATGTTGACGGGTCGCGTTCCGCTTGACTTGACAATTTTCTCACCAGCAGTTCTTTGAACCTCTGCAGACTTGTGTCTGCTGGAAAGAGAGATCCAACGTAGCTTTTAAATCTAGGATCGAGCACGGTGGCCAAAATGTAGTGCTCTGATTTCAACAGATTGACCACCCGTGAATCCTGGTTAAGCGAATGAAGGGCTCCATCCACAAGTCCCACATGCCTAGCGGAATCGCTCTGTTTTAGCTCCTCCTTCAATGCCTCCAGCTTCTTCTGCAAAAGCCTGATGAGGGGAATGACCTGACTCAGGCTGGCAGTGTCTGAACTGACTTCACGTGTGGCAAGTTCAAAAGGTTGCAGAACCTTGCACAACGTTGAAATCATTCTCCACTGCGCTTGAGACCGGTGCATTCCACCTCCTTTGCCTATATCGTGGGCAGATGTATAGGCTTGAATGGCCTTTTGCTGCTCCTCCATCCTCTGAAGCATATAGAGGGTTGAATTCCACCTCGTTACCACCTCTTGCTTCAGATGATGGCAGGGCAGGTTCAGGTGTTTTTGGTGGTGCTCCAGTCTTCTGTACGCGGTGCCTGTACGCCGAAAGTGGCCCGCAATTCTTCTGGCCACCGACAGCATCTCTTGCACGCCCCTGTCGTTTTTTAAATAATTCTGCACCACCAAATTCAAGGTATGTGCAAAACATGGGACGTGCTGGAATTTGCCCAGATGTAATGCACGCACAATATTGCTGGCGTTGTCCGATGCCACAAATCCCCAGGAGAGTCCATTTGGGGTAAGCCATTCTGCGATGATCTTCCTCAGTTGCCGTAAGAGGTTTTCAGCTGTGTGCGTATTCTGGAAAGCGGTGATACAAAGCGTAGCCTGCCTAGGAACGAGTTGGCATTTGCGAGATGCTGCTACTGGTGCCGCCGCTGCTGTTCTTGCAGCGGGAGGCAATACATCTACCCAGTGGGCTGTCACAGTCATATAGTCCTGAGTCTGCCCTGCTCCACTTGTCCACATGTCCGTGGTTAAGTGGACATTGGGTACAACTGCATTTTTTAGGACACTGGTGACTCTTTTTCTGACGTCCGTGTACATTCTCGGTATTGCCTGCCTAGAGAAGTGGAACCTAGATGGTATTTGGTAATGGGGGCACACTACCTCAAGAAATTGTCTAGTTCCCTGTGAACTAACGGCGGATACCGGATGCACGTCTAACACCAACATAGTTGTCAAGGCCTCAGTTATCCGCTTTGCAACAGGATGACTGCTGTGATATTTCATCTTCCTCGCAAAGGACTGTTGGACAGTCAATTGCTTACTGGAAGTAGTACAAGTGGTCTTCCGACTTCCCCTCTGGGATGACGATCGACTCCCAGCAGCAACAACAGCAGCGCCAGCAGCAGTAGGCGTTACACTCAAGGATGCATCGGAGGACTCGTCAGACTTGCCAGTGTCATGGCCTGTAGGACTATTGGCTTTCCTGGGTAAGGAGGAAATTGACACTGAGGGAGTTGGTGGTGTGGTTTGCGGGAGCTTGGTTACAAGAGGAAGGGATTTACTGGTCAGTGGACTGCTTCCGCTGTCGCCCAAAGTTTTTGAACTTGTCACTGACTTATTATGAATGCGCTGCAGGTGACGTATAAGGGAGGATGTTCCGAGGTGGTTAACGTCCTTACCCCTACTTATTACAGCTTGACAAAGGCAACACACGGCTTGACACCAGTTGTCCGCATTTCTGTTGAAATAATTCCACACTGAAGAGCTGATTTTTTTTGTATTTTGACCAGGCATGTCAATGGCCATATTCCTCCCACGGACAACAGGTGTCTCCCCGGGTGCCTGACTTAAACAAACCACCTCACCATCAGAATCCTCCTTGTCAATTTCCTCCCCAGCGCCAGCAACACCCATATCCTCATCCTGGTGTACTTCAACACTGACATCTTCAATTTGACTATCAGGAACTGGACTGCGGGTGCTCCTTCCAGCACTTGCAGGGGGCGTGCAAATGGTGGAAGGCGCAAGCTCTTCCTGTCCAGTGTTGGGAAGGTCAGGCATCGCAACCGACACAATTGGACTCTCCTTGGGGATTTGTGATTTCGAAGAACGCACAGTTCTTTGCTGTGCTTTTGCCAGCTTAAGTCTTTTCTTTTTTCTAGCGAGAGGATGAGTGCTTCCATCCTCATGTGAAGCTGAACCACTAGCCATGAACATAGGCCAGGGCCTCAGCCGTTCCTTGCCACTCCGTGTCATAAATGGCATATTGGCAAGTTTACGCTTCTCCTCAGACGCTTTTAATTTTGATTTTTGGGTCATTTTACTGATCTTTTGTGTTTTGGATTTTACATGCTCTGTACTATGACATTGGGCATCGGCCTTGGCAGACGACGTTGATGGCATTTCATCGTCTCGGCCATGACTAGTGGCAGCAGCTTCAGCACGAGGTGGAAGTGGATCTTGATCTTTCCCTATTTTTTTAACCTCCACATTTTTGTTCTCCATATTTTAATGCGCACAACTAAAAGCCACCACAGGTATACAATGTAGATGGATGGATACTATAGTATTATATTACTTATGGACGACGAGTGCACTGACGACACAGAGGTAGGTACAGCCGTGGCCTACCGTACTGCTATATATATATATATATATAATATACTGTATAATAATAATAATAACGGACCTGGTGGACACTGCCAGCAGACTGCTAAACTAGTATGAAGAAAAAAAAACCCACCACAGGTATACAATGTAGATGGATGGATAGTATAGTATTATATTACTTATGGACGACGAGTGCACTGACGACACAGAGGTAGGTACAGCCGTGGCCTACCGTACTGCTATATATATATATATATATATATATATAATATACTGTATAATAATAATAACAACGGACTTGGTGGACACTGTCAGCAGACTGCTAAACTAGTATGAAGAAAAAAAAACCCACCACAGGTATACAATGTAGATGGATGGATAGTATAGTATTATATTACTTATGGACGACGAGTGCACTGACGACACAGAGGTAGGTACAGCCGTGGCCTACCGTACTGCTATATATATATAATATACTGTATAATAATAACGGACCTGGTGGACACTGTCAGCAGACTGCTAAACTAGTATGAAGAAAAAAAAACCACCACAGGTATACAATGTAGATGGATGGATAGTATAGTATTATATTACTTATGGACGACGAGTGCACTGACGACACATAGGTAGATACAGCCGTGGCCTACCGTACTGCTATATATATATATATATATATATATATATATAATATACTGTATAATAATAATAACGGACCTGGTGGACACTGTCAGCAGACTGCTAAACTAGTATGAAGAAAAAAAAAGCCACCACAGGTATACAATGTAGATGGATGGATACTATAGTATAGTATTATATTACTTATGGACGACGAGTGCACTGACGACACAGAGGTAGGTACAGCCGTGGCCTACCATACTGCTATATATATATATATATATATATATATATATATATATAATATACTGTATAATACTAACGGACCTGGTGGACACTGTCAGCAGACTGCTAAACTAGTATGAAGGGAAAAAAAGCCACCACAGGAGTGTTTTTCAGGCAGACAAACGTATACTGGACTGGTGGTCACTGTCAGCAAAACTGTGCACTGAACTCCTGCTATAACTGCTCCCCAGTCCCCACAATTAGGCAGTGTGAGCAGTGCACTCAGCACAGATATATGCAGCAGTGCAGCACACTGAGTGAGCACAGATATGGTGGAGCGTTTTTTTTCAGGCAGAGAAACAACGGATTAAACTCACTGGTGGTATAATCAAAACCCTGCACTGTACTCCCTAACAGCTGCTCCCCGTCCCCAATCCTCCCCACAATTATAACTAAGTCACTCAGTCTTTTCTACTATAACGGAGAGGACGCCAGCCACGTCCTCTCCCTATCAATCTCAATGCACGTGTGAAAATGGCGGCGACGCGCGGCTCCTTATATAGAATCCGAATCTCGCGAGAATCCGACAGCGGGATGATGACGTTCGGGCGCGCTCAGGTTAACCGAGCAAGGTGGGAGGATGCGAGTCGCTCGGACCCGTGAAAAAAAAGGTGAAGTTCGGGCGGGTTCGGATCCCGAGGATCCGAACCCGCTCATCACTACGGCCATTTTACACAATACGGCAGGCACTTGTGCCCATTTTACACATTGCGGCAGGCACGTGTCCCCATTTTATACATTGCGGCAGGCAAGTGTCCCCATTTTACACAGTATTGCAGGCAAGTGTCCCCATTTTACACAGTACGGCAGGCAATAGTCCCCATTTTACACATTGCGGCAGGCACGTTTCCCCATTTTACACAGTATTGCAGGCAAGAGTCCTAATTTTATACAGTACGGCAGGCAAGTGTCAAGTTGGGGGAGAGGAAGGGAGGGGGGGGAGAGAGAGAGAGAATACTTACATACAGTATGAAGTAGCTCTTCCCGCTCTTCGGCCCGCGCCGGCCGCCTCCTCCTTCCAGCTGGCTCCCCCTCTTCTTGTCATCTGTACTCCTGTTCGGGGGGCGGAGTTTCGTGGAATGACGCGATTGCGTCGTGACGTTACGACGCAACCGCGTCAATCCGCGAAACTCCGCCCCCCCAAACAGGAGTACTCTGGAAGGGGGAGGAGGGGAAAAAGGACCTGCAAAGTGCCGCGGCGGGCGCCCCGTGCGGTTGCATGGCTCGCCCGCCGCTAGAAACGGCACTGTGTATATATTGTAACCCCCTTTCAGCAATATTACGCTGTGGTGTCGGAACCCAGTGATTTAACTACAAATCGGTGTTGTGTCTTCCTTTCCCCGCTATGGTTTAAAAGTGTATTAGTAACGCATTGCATTGCTGTATAAGGTTTAAAGCGTATTCATTGGGTGTGTACGCGCTGTGGGTGCATTGTACCGTCAGCGCGGCGTTTGTACACAGAGTCTGTACATCGTACGGGACTCTGTACGCTAATAGAGTAAAAAGTACGTAGCGTGTGTACCAAGTATAGCGGCCGCAGCAGCTAAAGGTTTAAAGTGTGTTTAGAGTGTATAGAAGGTATAGCTTTTCATTCCTGTATATAAATCGACATTATCAGAGTGCTGTGCAGTGTCAGTGACACTGCACACCCACTGCACTGCACAGTACTGTCACCTTTTACATTGATTCAGCGTCCAGACATTACCCTCCGCGATATCACCCACTGTATCCGTTACATTAGCCATCTCGGGCTTCCATGCTGGCAGGCCAGGTGCAGTGTAGTGGAGTCAGGGCCTCTGGGGATCTTGGCGCGGCTGTGGCGGGGAGGCACTTCTGTGACATCACGGGCAGAGGAGGCTCCGGGGCTCAGAGAGTATGCGGCGCAGGGAGGGCTATGAAAGCCTTCCGCTGTGCCGCCTTAATAGAGATCTATGACAATGGCCGCAGCAGCTTTTGTTCCACCTGTGGCGCGGCTAGGAAGTGGGGATTGTTGATGCCGGAGGAGGCAGGCGGACTGGCAGCAGGACATAGGACGCTGCAGTAAAAGGATTTTTTCCCCCTATCTACAGCGCAGAGACTTGCTACCAGAGCCGGCCCTAACCAGTATGATGCCCTAGGCAAGATTTTGGCTGGTGCCCCCTAACACCACCGCTGGTTCCACCTCTGACCTTGTACCCCCTATATTTTAAATAGGAACAGTTCGCACATTTGGCGCACAGCCCAAAAAGGGGTGTGTTTTTGCTGGCAAGGGGCATGGCCACACAATAACCCCAATTCTCAATTACTCCACACAGTACTGCAACTTTATTCACATATGATCATGCGATAGTGTCCATAATTCATATTACATCCCACAGTAGTATCACTTTACCTTATAAACGTTACTCCTCACAGTAGAGCCCCTTATTCACATTACATCACACTGAATTGCTCCTTATTCACATTATACCACACCCTATTGCTCTTTATTCATATTAGATGACACAGTAGTGCCCTTTCTATACGCAACGCCACCTAGTAGAGCACCTTATACACATAATGCCACACATTAGTAATGCATTTACACAGATCCCACACAGTAATGCACCTTACACATGAGACACCTTATTAACGTCCTTATAAACATAATGCGCCTTACACATTATGACAACCTTTATTAATGCCCTTTTACACATAATGGCCCTCATTCCGAGTTGTTCGCTCGTTCTTTTTCCTCGCATCGCAGCGATTTTCCGCAAACTGCGCATGCGCAATGTTCGCACTGCGACTGCGCCAAGTAAATTTGCTAAGAGGTTTGGTATTTTACTCACGGCATTACAAGGTTTTTTCTTCGTTCTGGTGATCGTTGTGTGATTGACAGGAAGTGGGTGTTTCTGGGCCGAAACTGGCCGTTTTATGGGAGTGTGTGAAAAAACGCTGCCGTTTCTGGGAAAAACGCGGGAGTGGCTGGAGAAACGGGGGAGTGTCTGGGCGAACGCTGGGTGTGTTTGTGACGTCAAACCAGGAACGAAACTGACTGAACTGATCGCAGTGGCAGAGTAAGTGTCGAGCTACTCAGAAACTGCTTAGAAATTTCTATTCGCAATTTTGAGAATCTTTCGTTCGCAATTTTGCTAAGCTAAGATTCACTCCCAGTAGGCGGCGGCTTAGCGTGTGCAATGCTGCTAAAAGCAGCTTGCGAGCGAACAACTCGGAATGAGGGCCAATGTCCCTTACACATATGCCACACATTATTAATGCCCTTATACACATAATGACACATATAGTGCCTCCTACACATTTGCTGCACATTATTAGTGCCCCTATACACATAATGACACACATACAGTAGTACCCTGTTACACATATGCCACACATTATTAATGCCCTTATACACATAATGACACACATAGTGCCCCTTACACATATGTTGCACATTATTAATGCATTTTTACATGACACACATAATCATACTTGCCTACCTGACCCTCTCCATGAGGGAGAAAATGCTCTGTTCCTGGACTTTCCTGGTAATGTATGATTGCCATCACCTGTGGTGAAACATCTTTCTTATCAATTACCTAGCTCACCACAGGTGATGGCAATCATACATTACCAGGAAAGTCCAGGAACAGAGCATTTTCTCCCTCATGTAGAGGGTCAGGTAGGCAAGTATGCACATAATGCTCCTTACACATACTCCGAACACAGCACTCACACTGCCACTAACACTGTAACCTCTGCCTATGCTTGGATACAGATGTGTCCTTATAAATATTGCCTCAATGCTAACATCGGGCACACCTTTTTTTTTTAATGAAAATGCCTCTTATTTGCATTGCTATGGGGCTAGGATGCACAAGCAGCTTCTACTGATTTAAATGATATGCAGCATGCCTATATACTGTGTGAGACTGTGGCTGTATCTACATATGAAATGCTACACACAGAATATAGGCATGCCGCATATCATTTTAATCAGCAGAAGCTGCTGATGCCCCTAGGCATATCAAATGCCCTAGGCAATTGCCTAGTTTGCCTATGCCTATGGCCGGCTCTGCTTGCTACAGATGCAGTGGCATACCCTCCAGCTGTACCTTTTTGGCAGGTACAGTACCTTTTTTTATGGTGTGTACCGATTTTTGGCTCTCCAAACTTCCATTGAAAATATAGGAAAGTGGGCGTGGCCACATCACTTTACCCGTGGTCACGCCCCCTTTTCAAATTTGTACCGATTTTTATGTGTAACTTGTATGTTGCTGCAGATGCAGTGGGCCTATTTTCGGGTGTGGACCTGGAGCTGCAGCTCCATCAGCCCCATTGCTAATCCTGCTCTGGGTGGGAATAGTTGAATGCAAAGAAGAAAGAGGGGAGGGGGGAGAAATGTCTCAAAGGTGGTGCACTCAATTATAAAATATAACTTTTATTAGTACATAGGTGGTCATTCCGAGTTGATCGTAGCTGTGCAAAATTTTGCACAGCTATGATCAACTTTCCTGACATGCAGGGGGACACCCAGCCCGGGGCTAGTCTGCCCCGCATGTCAGTGCCGCCCCCCCCCCCCCCCGCAGAAGTGCAAAGGCATCGCACAGCGGCAATGCCTTTGCACTTCAGGAGTAACTCCCGGCCAGCGCAGCTTTAGCGTGCTGGCCAGGAGCTACTCCTCGCTCCCTGGCCCGCAGCGGCTGCGTATGACGTCACGCAGCCGCTGCAGCCCGCCCCCGTTCGGTCCTGCCACGCCTGCGTTGGCTGGACCACGGATACGAAACGGCGGCTAAACGCCGCCGTTTCGCCCCTTCCCGCCCATCGATCGCCTCTGCCTGTCAATCAGGCAGAGGCGATTGCTGTCCTGCTACGACCGTCGGCCGTCCCGTATGCGCAGGAGCACAAAGGTGCCGGCGCATGCGCAGTAGGGACCCGTTTGCTCTGCTGCGTGAAAATGCAGCGAGCGAACGGGTTGGATGACCCCCATAGTCTAAGAAATGAGTTAAAAAGCGAAAATAAGGTTAAAAATTTTAAAGTGAGATTGCAAAGAGTGGAAAGTGTTTAAATGAAGAGTATCCAATCTTTTGCACCAATGGAGATATCACAGAGGGATAACTATATATACATGGTATATTACCTATTCTTGTGTTCACCTGCTGATCTATATCTGTGAATAAACCTCTTATGTGTTGCCAATAAAGGTTTATTGTTATATTGTCTCACTTCACAATCATTTATGAAGTTAACATAGATAGGCGAGGATGTATTTCTATTAAGATTTTGCGTTATCCAAACTCCTGCCTTACAAATGTGTGTAACTGATCCTAAGTGGTGTTATTCCACTGCAATAGCCATCCTTATACGAGGACATGGATGAATTATTCCTCATACAGTAAATTCACATCTGTTTTTTACACATAATCACTGCTGTATATTCATTAGGAGATCCCTGTTCTGGTTGCGAGACTGATCCTGTGGTCCTTTAACTTTATTATAAGGAGGATCAGTTATACTCATATGACTCAATTAATGAGTGTCTTTAATTGTTCAGTATTAAGAAGAAAGGTTATTAGAAATAATCTCTAATTATATTTAAATAGACAATGAGTGTCAGCAGAGCATTCTGGGCCCTTGAATGTCTAATGAATTCCCATTCAGGGCTTATTGTTGCAACATATAAAGGGGGGTACTGACGGGAGAGATGTGTACTGAGCGAACTTAACACAGACCGCTCAGCACACATCTCTCCCCCCGCTCAGCACAGAGCAATGTGCTGAGCGAGGGGACAGACGGACGGGGGGCTGCTCACTTATTTATTTATTTATTTATTTATTAACAGTTTCTTATATAGCGCAGCAAATTCCGTTGCGCTTTACAATTGGAAATAACAATGATATAACAAACTGGGTGATAACAAACAGTGATAGAGGTAGGAAGGCCCTGCTCGAGAGCTTACAATCTATAGGGAAATAGGCATGTATACACAAGGAAAGGTACTATCTATTGCATAGTTGTTCGCCAGATTGCAAAGGTTCTTGGTGGGCTGTATGATATGGTCACACAGCAATGATGAACCATGTTCAAGTGGAAGGGAAAGTGAAGAATGTGAAAGTAATAGGAATGTTAGGGACCCATGTGATGAAGTCACCTGGCCGCGGTACATGGGCCCGCATATTTGCGCAAATGTGTGCTAAGAACTTCAATTATACTCCATGTTAATTGTGAGGGTTTATATAAATTATTTTTACTATCAGTGTTCTTAGTGCTAAGAGTGTTCATCTGCATCTCTCTTCCTCCAGCATTGTTCGCCAGATTGCAACGGTTCTTGGTGGGCTGTATGATATGGTCATACAGCAATGATGAACCGTGTTCAAGTGGAAGGGAAAGTGAAGAATGAGAAGACGTGAGGATATGTGTGGACTGTACAGAGTGGATGCAATTTGATTGGAAGGTTTATGAAAGTTATGTGGGCGGTTCTGGAATTTGATATGCTTGCCTGAAGAGGTGAGTTTTCAGGGAACGCTTGAAGGTTTGGAGACTATAGGAAAGTCTTATTGTGCATGTTAGGGCATTCCACAGATTGGGTGCAGCCCGTTGAAAGTCCTGCAATCGTGAGTGGGAGCGAGTAATGAGTGTGGATGAGAGACGCAGGTCTTGTGAAGAGCGAAGAGGTCGGGTTGGGAGATATTTTGAGATAAGCGAAGTGATGTACGTTGGTGCAGTTTGGTTAATGGCCTTGTGTGTGAGTAAAAGTATTTTATATTGAATGCGGTAGAATACAGGTAACCAATGGAGGGACTGACAAAGTGGATCTGCAGACGATGAACGTCTAGAGAGGAAGATTAGCCTCGCCGCTGCATTCAGAATGGATTGTAGTGGTGAGAGTCTCGTTTTGGGAAGACCAGTTAGAAGACTATTGCAATAATCAATGCAGGAGATAATGAGAGCGTGGATTAAAGTTTTAGCAGTGTCTTGTGTAAGGTATGGTCGTATTTTGGATATTTTTTTAGATGAATGTAACATGATCTTGAGACAGATTGAATGTAGGGAACAAAGGACAGATCAAAGTCAAGGATGACACCTAGGCAGCGAGCTTGTGGGGTAGGGTAGATAGTCGAGTTTTCAACAGTGAGGGCGGGATGTACTAAATGAAAAATGCAGTAAAACCCCCGAAAACGGGGGTTTTACAGCATTTTCAAATGTACTAAGACCCTACCGCCGGTTTTTCGCCGTCCAGGGTATCACCATCTCTGGATGGCAATTCCCTATAGAAGCCTACGGGCTTCTTATTGCCGACCGCCGCAACCCGCTGCCTCCGCCGCAGACGCCGGCTCCCCTCTCCGCCGGCATACCTTCCTCCAGGTAGCCCTGATACCGGAAGGTAATCTCCTCCTCCCCCTAGCAACGCAGCCGGAGGTCCTTCCGGCTGCAGGGGGGAGGAGGATGCGCCGGGGGCTGCCTGCTGCTGCTTCCCAGCGTCTAGGCAGTGTGAAGATCCCGGGGAGGTGACGGAGACCCCCCAAAGACCACCTCACAGGTATCGCGGGGGGCCTCCGTCACTGCATTGCGATATTGATTGCATATGTTAGTACATATGCGACAAACATCGCTGCGATAAGCGGCGAGGGGCGGCAATGTATTTTAATACATCCCGCCCTGATAGAGATATCAGGTTGGTACCTACTATTGGCCGGTGGAAATATAATTAACTCTGTCTTTGAAATATTAAGTTTGAGGTGGCAACATGTCATCTAGGATGAAATAGCAGAAAGGCATTCAGTGACACGGTCCAGTACAGATAGGGTCAAGTCAGGGGAGGATAGGTAGATTTGAGTATCATCTGCGTACAGATGATACTGAAATCCAAAAGAGCTGATTAGTTTACCAAGAGATGAGGTATAGATAGAGAAAAGCAGAGGACCCAAGACTGAGCCTTGCGGTACTCCAACTGAAAGAGGTAGCGAAGAGGAGGTAGATTCAGAGAAGCGAACACTGATGGACCGATTAGATAGGTAGGATAGGAACCAAGAAAGGGCTGTGTCTTTAAGACCTAGGGATTGTAGCGTCTGTATGAGAAGAGAGAGGTCTACAGTGTCAAATGCAGCAGATAGATCTAGAAGAATAAGCAGTGAGTAATGGCCTTTAGACTTCGTAGTGACCAAATCATTAACCACTTTAGTCAGTGCTGTCTCTGTGGAATGTTGGGAACGGAAGCCTGACTGAAGTGGGTCCAATAAAGTGTATGAGTTAAGAAAGTGTGTGAGTCAAGTGTAGGCAAGCCTCTCAAGTAGCTTAGAGAGGCAAGGGAGCTGAGAGATAGGGCGGTAGTTTGAGAGAGCATTAGGGTCAGAATTTTGTTTTTTTAATATGGGAGTAATGACTGCATGCTTGAAGAGTGAAGGAAAAATACCAGTAGAGAGAGATTACAGATGTTAGCTAAGGTAGGGATGAGCACAAGAGACAGAGCTTTACATATTTGTGAGGGTAAAGGATCAAGAGGAGAGGTAGTAGAGAAGCAGGATGAGAAGAGTGATAATACTTCATCTTCATTTGTGGGATCAAATGAAGAGAGAGTGCCAGCGGGTTCAGGTAAAGAATGGAGCAGGTCACTGGCTGCCGAAGAGCATACTATTTCATCTCGGATCTTATCAATCTTCTCCTTGAAGTAGGAAGCCAGCTCCTGTGCCTTGAAAGTGGCTGGTGGGGTAGGTGAGGGAGGATTCAGAAGTGATTTAAATGTATTAAAGAGTCGTTTGGGGTTAGAGGCTTGAGCAGAGATAAGAGTTTGGAAATATGTGTGTTTGGCAGTGTCCAGGGCATTTCTATAAGAGTGGTAGACACAGAGCCGGCCCTAACCAATATGATGCCCTAGGCAAGATTTTGGCTGGTGCCCCCTAGCAACACCGCTAGTTCCACCTCTGACCTTGCAGCCCTTTCCCAGCACCATCACCCCCCACCCATAGCAGTCCTTTTTTTTTTCTCCCTACCTCCTGTAATTTAAATAAGAACAGTGTGCACATTCGGCGCACAGCCCAAAAAGGTATGTGTTTTTGCTGGCAAGGGGCATGGCCACACAATAGTACCCCCAATTCAACTTATGCCTCACAGTAGTGCAACTTTATTCACAATTTATAATGCGATAGTGTCCCTTATTCACATTATATCACACAGTAGTACCACTTTACCTTATATACGTTACTCCTCACAGTAGTGCCCCTCATTCACAAAACATCATACTGAATTGCTCCTTATTCACATTACACCACACCATATTGCTCATTATTCTCATTACACTACACCATATTACTCCTTATTCACATTACACCACACCATATTGCTCTTTATTCACATTACACCACACCATATTGCTCTTTATTCATATTACACCACACAGTAGAGCACCTTATACACATAATGCCACACATTGGTAATGCATTTATACACATAATACCACACAGTAATGCCCCTTACACATATGACACACATTATTAATGTCCTTAAAAACATTATGCGCTTACACATTATGTCGACCCTTATTAATGCCCTTTTACACATCATTTCCCTCACACATTTCCCCCACACATTGTTAATGCCCTTATACACGTAATGACACACATAAAGTCCCTTACACATACGCCGCACATTATTAGTGCCCTTATACACATAATGACACACATAGTGCCCCTTACACATATGTTACACATTATTAATGCCCTTATACACATAATTACACATATAGTTCCTGGTGTGAGTCTGCTGGCAGCTCTGCTAACATCGAGTTTCTATTTTTTATGAAAATGCATCTTATTTGCAGTGCTATGTGGCTAGGATGCACAAGCAGCTTCTGCTGATTAAAGTGATATGTGGCATGCCTATATACTGTGTGCAACTGTGGCTGTATCTGCGTACAAAATGCTACACACAGAATATAGGCATGCCACATATCATTTTAATCAGCAGAAGCTGCTTGTGCCCCTAGGCATACCAGATGCCCTAGGCAATTGCCTAGTTTGCCTATGCCTAGGGCCGGCTCTGGGTAGACAGTCTTATATGTGAGGAAGTCACTTAAAATACGAGATTTACGCCACTGACGTTCAAGTTTTCGTGTGACTTTTTGTAGTTGTCTTGTTAATTTGGAGTGCCATGGTTGACATCTAGGCCTACGTGGAGTATGATGGGCAGCTGGAGCCACTTCATCAAGGGCTAGTTCTAGAGTCTCTTTCAGGTGTGATACAGCCATCTCAGGAGAGGTGAATACAGAAATAGGTGAAAGCAGTTGTTAGAGTGAAGTGGAAAGTTCTTGAAGATTAATTGTGTTAATATTTCTGCGGGTTTGAGGAAGATTGGAAGACTTCAGCAACACAGGGTTTGAATTAACGGAGGAGAGCATGCAGGTGATAAGGTTGCAAACTGAGAGGGGGAAAGGAGTGTTAGTGAGTTCAGAGACGGAGCATAGTCTGGTGAATAATAGATCAAGGCAGTGACCCTCCTGATGAGTAGAGGAGTCAGTCCATTGGGAGAGGCCAAGAGAGGAGGTTAGAGAGAGTAGTTTTGAAGCGTGAGCAGCAGATTTTGGACAATCAATAGCAATATTGAAATCACCCATGATAATGGTGGAGATGTCAGAGGATAGGAAGTGAGGGAGCCAGGCAGAAAGATCTTCCAGAAATTGTTTGGGATGCCCAGGTGGGCGGTTGATAGCTGCAACACGCAGAGAGAAAGGAGAGTAAACCCTAATGGATTGTACTTCAAATGATGTAAATGTGAGTTATGGAACCTGTGGTAGAACAGTGTATGCGACAGATTGAGAAAGTAAAAGTCCAACTCCTCCTCCTTTATGGTTACCAGGCCTGGAGGTGTGTGTAAAGTGGATACCACCATGTGCCAGTGCTGCAGGGGAGGCTGTGTCAGATTGTGTGAGCCAGGTTTCTGTTATAGCCAGCAGATTGATGTTGTTGGATATGAAGAGGTCATGGATGGATGTTAATTTGTTACAAACAGAGTGTGCATTCCATAAGGCACATTTTAGTGAACTTCACACAACGGTGAAGTGAGCGACCCGATAGATTGTGCCTGCATGCAGGCTCAATCTAGCACCGGCGATAGCGATGCGCGGGGTCGCACATCGCTATCGCTTTGGGGCATACATATGGCAGTTCCGTGCTCAAAATCTAAGCAATCTAGTCAGATTGCTTAGATTTTAAACACGGATCTCTCCGTGTGCACCCCCCTTTAGTGTAAAACACACATGCCCTGAAGGCTTATCGGTACATACACGAAATTAGCATATCACATAGGTTTGTATTTCACATATCAAAAAGTTAGTGACAAATAGAGCACATATTAAGCACACCAGTGCATACACCAACGCAGCGTTTCGCTAAAGCTTTGTCAAGGCGAGAGAGAATATGCGGCGCAGGGAGGGCTATGAAAGCCTTCCGCTGCGCTGCTTTCATATAGATCTATGACAATGGCCGCAGCAGCTTTTGTTCCACCTGAGGCGCGGCTAGGAAGTGGGGATTGTTGATGCCGGAGGGGGCAGGCGGACTGGCAGCAGGACATAGGATGCTGCAGTAAAAGGATTTTTTCCCCCTATCTACAGCGCAGAGACTTGCTACAGATGCAGTGGCATACCCTCCAACTGTACCTTTTTGGCAGGTACAGTACCTTTTTTATGGTGTGTACCGATTTTTGGCTCTCCAAACTTCCATTGAAAGTATAAGAAAGGGGGTGTGGTCACGTCACTTTACCCGTGGTCACTCCCCCTTTTCAAATTTGTACCGATTTTTATGTGTAACTTGTTGTATGTTGCTGCAGAAGCAGTGGGCCTATTTTGGGGTGTGGACCTGGAGCTGCAGCTCCATCAGCCCCATTGTTAATCCTGCTCTGGGTGGGAATACACAGCAGCCAAAGGGCAAATCCTCCCATTGGATGTAACCTGTGTTGGAGGGCGTTTCTTGCCCAATCAGCTGTGGACTGGGTGTGATAGACCTGCCGCTAACCCACTGAGAGCTCCTAGCCACGCCCAGCATTATACACACAGTCACAGCGTCACAGATCTGGGCTATTATATAGGAGATTCTTTTTTATTTTGTAAGCTATTTCAAAAATAATAATGCAGCTTTATGTTGCCTATTTGTACACAAACACTACTGTAATAATAGTCTGTGGTATTATACTGGGTGCATACATTTTAGATATAGTAGCCTCATAGTAAGCAAAATGCAGTCAGTACAGTCGCGTCTTTTGGCGGTTACGCATCTGAAACTATGTAAATACCGCTACAGAGCCTGTCCCTTGTGTACATCTGTGCTTATGAATAAACACTACATCTACAGTATAGATGCTTTAATACCATCGGTACATATTTAGACCCCACCATTGAAACCTGCACTGGCCTTATGGCAGGTGCAGGCTCTCAGTCAGAGTATGGCCTACTATGTTAGCGTCTGTGTACTCACCGATCTCAGTGACAAGACTGTGACAGTCTCATACCACTCCCAAGAGATGGACCATTTTGCAGTAATAGCCACCTCCTAGTCACCGCCCAGAAATGCCCTTCACTTTTCCAAAACATTTCTGATATCAACTTTGTGCATACACGCTGTGTATCCCATGCACCATACATGTTCCTAGGGATTTTTGTGCACGCTCATCTCATACTTGCCTACTTTTGAATTTCAGGGAGATTGTGAAAGTAACACCTATCAGTGCAAACGTGTACTGCACATCTAAAAATGACATATCCAAATGTAAATGAGCCCCAAAGAGATCTACTTGTAGAAGAAAAGACACTGATATTTTTTAGGACATGTTCGTGTTTTGTCTTTTACAAGAGGTTCCATATAGTATAAGTGGCCAAGAGAAACCTTATTTAAAATGCATGTAGCCATAGGAATCATTGTGCCTTATAACCAGTGCAGGGAAATGGCATTTATGATCCCGTTTGAATGTATGTATCTCTGATCCCCCCCCCCCCCCCAAGAATGTAACAGATGCATAATAGGGATAAGGTGCAATCAGGGAGATTGCCCTATTCAGGGACTCCCTGAATAGACCAGCAATCTCCCTGATTGTACCTTATCCCCATTATGCAGCTGTTACATTCTTGGGGAAGTCTATTTCAGGGAGCCTCCTGTAGAATGAGGGAGGGTAGGCAACTATGGCTCATCTCCATGAACATCAGCATTACCTTTAACTCAGGCCCAGTATATATTCCATGATTGGTAATGTCACCCATTGCAATGCATCTCCTCCCTATTTGTCTGCATATTAGCATTTTAGATTGCTAGTACAGTAAGCAGGATTACTTACCCACTGGGACAGCTCATCTCATAGACTTCTAGGTTTATGGCCCAGGAGTCCAATTGCACATTGGCCTGCACATGTTCAAGCCCCAAGAAACAGAAACTTTGGTTGCCTCTCTGAGAAATGTTGTGATAAGAAGCCCATTAGCTTTTACAGCCAACAGCATCTAATGACGGCATTGCCTAGTGGGTACAAGCTGTGTAATGTTGCTCTCCAGAGGGGATCCGGTCTGAAGATCGACAGTGTCTAGGTCGACAATGTTTAGGTCCACCACTATAGGTCGACAGTCACTACGTCGACATGGATGGAAGGTCGACAGGGTTTCTAGGTCGACATGTGCTAGGTCGACAGGTCTAAAGGTCGACATGAGTTTTTCAAATTTTTTTTCTTTTTTTGAATTTTTTCATACTTAACGATCCACGTGGACTACGATTGGAACGGTAAAGTGTGCAGAGCGAAGCGGTAGCGGAGCGAAGGCACCATGCCCGAAGCATGGCGAGCGTAGCGAGCCATGCGAGGGGACGCGGTGCACTAATTTGGGATCCCGGTCACTCTACAAAGAAAACGACACCCAAAAAAAAAAATCCTTATGTCGACCTTTAGACCTGTCGACCTAGCACATGTCGACCTAGAAACCCTGTCGACCTTCCATCCATGTCGACCTAGTGACTGTCGACCTATAGTGGTCGACCTAAACATTGTCGACCTAGACACTGTCGATTTGATGAACCACACCCCTCCAGAGTGTGCTGCATGCAGGCACGTCGCACCGCAATAGAATCCTATTGGGACTGCTGTGTTGTGGAACTGTGGTAGATATCTCTGGTACCTGCTGCAAACCTTTTTAATACATATTGGTATCCATTATAGCATTTTTACATTTGATGCCTTGGTGTTTTGTGCTCTGTATGCATTACACTATTGGTCTGGACACAGAGTTAGATGTACACGTTTGTGTAAGTGTGGGCGATGCAAAATCATACACATTTTGGTTGCACCTACAGCTGTATATACACTACAGATTATCTGTCAAAATCTTTCTGATTGGAACGAAAATCTGGTAACATATGGGAGCAAATGACAATTGACCGTTTGCTCCCAAACACTGGAAAACAAACAAAAATGGTCATTCAAATTGGTTAAATGCATTTGATGAAACCAGTTTATCTGAACATTTTTCATGTGCTCCCATATGTTATCAGATTTTCATTCCAACCAACGACCAAAGTTATTGTATAGTGTGTACGAACGATTGTTGGGAAAATCTTGCCCACACACACGAACAATCGATTTTCTGGTCTATCGTCCCAAAACAAAAAAATCTGCTACAATCTCCAGATATTGAGCAGTGTGTGTGCGTTCTCAATAATCTGCCCATATTTCCTATGTTTTCCTCTCACTACATCATCCTCCTTGTGGGCGGACATATGCAAATGCAGTGTGATTGGTAACTTTAAAAAATAATTCTTTTAGTGTGTAGCTCAGATATCGGTGCCTACAATTTCCCGAAAAATTGTCCGATTGTCGGGCCAACCAAAAAATATCTGACAGTGTGTACCTAACTTAACAGAGCATTCTCACACTGACAAAGTTCAGTGAGGACACTTAGGGCTTAGCAGACCTAATGTACAGTAGACATAAGCGGAATATGCCTGTTTGCAGAGTATAGGGCAAATGTAAGTGCTCACTTACAATAATTAGTACTAATTAATTACACAGTCCCAGTTGACTCTTAAGATGCATCTTTAAATATGGGTCAATGTATCCATTATTTACGTGCTTCTTTTGCAGAAAAGATGTCCAATTTACTTTAAACTCTACATCAGGCCCATTGTGCTTTGAGGTAACAGATTGTTAAAAGGAGCTTGGGTTGATCTATACATGTCATCACCAATAGAGGTAGATGTGTGGCCCATAAAGCATAATCTGCGAAAATTAGGCAATACATTGAAATATTACCTGTGCGGCACTTGATATACAGTGGGAGCTGAGGCAGGTAAGTAAGTGGCTGATAAGTTGGCTTAGGAAAAAGGGTTTGGGGTTTTGGAGAACTGGGACCATTTTTTGTCTCGACTACACTGCAAGTTCCACTGTAGGCAGTTAGTTAGGGGGCTGGAGATTGGGGCTAAGGCCATTTAAGCTGTGAAGTGTAGCGAGGGTGTTTAGAGTCGTCGACATTTGAAACAAGAGTTAGTCGATGAAAATGGAAGGAAGGGTGAATGAGGAGTTAGACATGGCAGCAAAAACTATCAACTGTGGAAACAAAAGTTAAGAATCTTCCAAAAAGTATACTAAAAATAATGAGGTTGGAATATAATTATGATAGAATGGACATAATTGAATGATTAGTGCATTGAACTTATTTATATATTTATTTATTTATTTATTTATTTATTTATTACCAGTTATTTATATAGAGCACACAAACATAAAACTGGACAGTGACTTTGGAAGAATACAGAATGTTTAGGAATTATGGATTCCCAATGGGGCCTATTTCAGAAAAGATATTTGTGGCTATTTCCCCCAAAATACCCATTTACTGGGGTTTAACCACACATATTTAGTTTCACCTGAATGTAGGAGTGACTGCAGCAGATATCTCCGATACCTGCTGCAATCCCTCCATTCCCGCCAGCAGCCGCATCCCCATAGATTTCTACGGGGAATGCGTGCTGCCAGATTTATCAGTTTCCAGAATGTGAAGCATTTCAGAGATTGACTATGATTTCATAGTGTGAGATCCACAATGTCTACTCAGTTATAATGTTATGACTGTACCTCAAAAGGAGTGATAAGACCTATATGAGATCTTCACCTATTGCAGCCATCTTTCCCTTAAAACTAAACAAGCTCACTGGTACTTAGGTACAAGGCTTCTACTTCAAGGTGTAGAGGCTTATCACCAATTAGGTATTAATGTAGTTTATAGATGGACAGGACCGGTGGAGTATGAGCAGAGTCAGACAAATTATTATACCATTTGAACCGCTCAGATATAATAATATCTAGTAAATAAGACTGGTATTTAGCTATGCGGTGGTCAAGGTTAACCACAGATAAATTAAACAGTAATGGACTCCCAAGAGCATATGCTGGGTACTAGCAGCTAAAAAAACCCTCAGATAAACAGTCGTACTGTTATATTCCAAAGCCTGGATGCAAATAGTAAGGTCAAGGCCTGGAGACAGAATAATGTTAAGATTTCGGGGGTCAGGGCTGGCAGCAAACAAATCATGATCACATAAGGCCAGGTTAATAAAGAACAGCAAAAATGATATACACAAGGAGTACAGCACAAGAACACAGTTTGATACAATGAAGCAAGAACTATCATGGGAATTGTGAATCAACAGGCAAGTCATTTAAAGCTAAAACAATAGACTCAGCACTTATAATTCCTCCCAGCACCACTAGTCTTGGGGGAAAAATGGTTGCCTTTATAAGAGGAGTCTTTTGGGTTCAAACAACATGCTACCTGTCAGTGGTAGCAATTCCAAAAACCTAATACACGTGAGGGCTTGGTGAGTCCTGAATGGATCACAACAGTCTGTGAACACACTATCGCATTTGTATCTGTGTAAATAGCTGGATAACCTGGACAGGCAGTAGCAGACTCCAGACACTGGTGGATTGAGTGAGGAGACTGCATGCAGACTTGATAGCAGACTGGAACAAGCACAGGAAGACTGCAGAATGCAGACAGCACACTGGTGTTAAGAGCCAGCGCTTATCACAGTAGGAGCAGATGGTGAAGTCCAGCTGAGAGTGGAGAGCACTGATGCAGACTGAACCTCAAGGAAGGAGCACACACAGATAAAAAATGGAGGGAACTGTTTCAGATGCTGGAGCTCAGGAAATGGTAATCGATTCTGTCTCAGGGGACCAAGAGTCCTAGGAGACTTATTGTACTGGCAAGGTACATGTGGCCAGAAGCAGATTAAATAGGGAGCTTAAGTACATTAGTTGTGTGAAGTGAGTTTAGGAATGCTGTGTATTGCTGGAATAACTCCGCTGACTTTAGGCAAGATGGCAGCGCCTTTGCTGCACTGGACTGCAGCTATAGGTGAATTATGATATAACTGGCCAGGTAACTTCCATAAACAAGTGAATCGGCAGTGCCGGGTAGGGTAAACATATTTAAGTAGCCGCTTTGTGACTTAGTTTTACAACTGGGAAAGAAATTTCATCAGTATGTACTAGAGATGAGCGCCTGAAATTTTTCGGGTTTTGTGTTTTGGTTTTGGGTTCGGTTCCGCGGCCGTGTTTTGGGTTCGACCGCGTTTTGGCAAAACCTCACCGAATTTTTTTTGTCGGATTCGGGTGTGTTTTGGATTCGGGTGTTTTTTTAAAAAAACACTAAAAAACAGCTTAAATCATAGAATTTGGGGGTCATTTTGATCCCATATTATTATTAACCTCAAAAACCATAATTTTCACTCATTTTCAGTCTATTCTGAATACCTCGCACCTCACAATATTATTTTTAGTCCTAAAATTTGCACCAAGGTCGCTGGATGACTAAGCTAAGCGACACTAGTGGCCGACACAAACACCTGGCCCATCTAGGAGTGGCACTGCAGTGTCACGCAGGATGTCCCTGTTATGCACACCAGTGCCTGCAAGAAAGTACTGGTGTCAGAACTGTTATGCACTCCAGTGTCTGCAGGAATGTACTGGTGTTTGAACTGTTATGCAAAACAAATGGACTCACAGACAAACTGGGGAATATGACATAACGTACACAGAAGGTGATAGGGTAACAAAATACACACAAAGTGAACAGAGAAGCCCAGAGGCTAAGGAACTGGGTATCTCCCTTGTATTAGAACTGCTCAGATGGAAATAGCAAGATGTTGTGTTTTAATACGTAGAGAACCCGAAATGCTGTTGCTAAGGGCAACAGCAAAACCCTAAAGGGTTACCAACGGGTGTGGCAGTAAACTCCTTGGTCAGAGATGGAATGATAGACACAAGGAGAGACTCCACAATCCTGATTCTCACTTGCAGTGCACAGGTTTTAGCTTACTGCCACTAAACTGACCCCTGACACCTAGCACAGTGAGACAGGATTAGACAGGCAAGTCTTAGAATACAGCCGCAAACTTGCTAAGTTCACAGAGTAGTAACAGAACCCCAGCAAGCTAAACGACTGACTCCAGTCTTACTGCTAGGTCTGGATTGGCAGAGTGTAATACCAAATCCCCAGGCCTATTTGCAGTAAGCAACAAACAAATACAAAGCTACACAGTACTGGCTAACTTTCATGAACTGACTAACCAACAAAGATTCAGCAGCATCTGCTTACCCTGAAAAGAGGCCTTATAAAGCAGGTGCTGTCCACGCCCCACTCAGACCTCACAGACTGTGAGCACAAAAACCATCACCGGATCCCCTGCCGTGCACATAGCCTATAACCACTGCACAGCAAAAGACCCGAACCGGAGTATCAGCTGCGCTCAGGTTACTCCACTAGCACTTGTCTCCCGGTTGCCATGATGACGTGGCAGCACAGGGCAGGAGACCCTAACAGTACCCCCCCTCTGACGAGGGGTCAAAGAACCCCTACCACCGGGTTTATCGGGGAACTGCGAGAAGAAAGAGCGTATCAGTCTGGGGGCATGAAGATCACAACTGCGCACCCACGACCGCTCCTCCGGGCCATACCCCTTCCAGTGCACCAAAAATGACAGCCGACCCCGAACCACCTTGGAGTCAAGAATCCTTTCAACAACAAACTCCCTCTGGCCACGTATCAGAAGAGGGGAAGGTCTTCCACTGGAAGAAGGATTACTAATCGCCCGTTTTAAAAGGGAACAATGAAATGTTTTATTGATACCCAAAGAACGGGGCAGATCTAACTGAAATGCCACCGGATTGATAACCCTGGTGATCTTATAAGGGCCGATGAACCGGGGGCCTAACTTATGAGATGGCTGTCTCAACTTCAAATTCTTGTTTGACAACCAGACGAAGTCTCCTAATTTGAAGCTGCAGGGTCTTTTCCGCTTATCAAAAACCCTTTTGGTCACTAATGACACAGACACAAGGGCTTTCTTCACTTTCCGCCAAATACCTCTAAGGACCGAAACCACAGAGGAACCACCAGGCGTGGAGTCCAGGGGGTCAAAAGAATTGGCCTTAGGATGATGCCCATACACACAAAGGAAGGGAGAGATCCCTGTAGCAGAGTGAGCCGCGTTGTTATAGGCAAACTCCGCCATGGACAGATGAGCAACCCAGTCAGTCTGACACTTGGAGACATAACACCTGAGGAACTGCTCCAAGGACTGGTTCACCCTTTCAGTCTGCCCATTAGACTGCGGATGGTAGCCTGACGACAAGCTGACAGAAATCTGGAGATCGGAACAAAATGCCCTCCAGAATTTGGCCACAAACTGGGATCCGCGGTCAGAGACCACATCAAGTGGCAACCCGTGGAGACGCACAACATGCAGCATAAATAATTCAGACAGGCGTCTGGCTGATGGCAGCCCAACCAGTGGAACGAAGTGCGCCATCTTCGAAAACCTGTCAACGACAACCCAGATGGCTGTCATCCCCGAGGATTTGGGCAAGTCCACCACAAAATCCATTGAAATGTGGGTCCATGGCTTAGATGGGATAGAGAGTGGATGTAATGGGCCAACAGGAACCCCTCTAGGAGTCTTATTTCGGGCACAGATGTCACATGCCCGAACCCACTGATCCACATCCTTAGCCACCGAGGGCCACCACACCGCCCTAGATAGCAACTCCCGAGTTCTGGCAATACCCGGGTGACCTGCCGACTTCTTGGCATGGAATTCCAGGAACACTCGCTGTCTTAACCTAGGAGGCACAAACAAAAGACCTACCGGAAGGTCTGGAGGAGCCTGCTCCTGTGCTCTAAGGACTAATGATAAGAGGTCCTGGGTAATGCCCACTTTAATACATGATGGGGAAACAATGGGCAACGGCTCCTCGGTGGTCTCCTGGATTGGAGCAAAACTCTGCGAGAGCGCATCAGCCTTGATGTTTTTTGACCCAGGGCGATATGTTATCAAAAAATTAAAGCGAGCAAAAAACAAAGCCCATCGTGCCTGCCTGGCATTGAGACGCTTCGCTGACTCTAAATATGCCAGATTCTTATGGTCAGTGAGAATTGAGACCACAAACTTAGCCCCCTCAAGCCAGAGTCTCCACTCCTCGAGTGCATCCTTAATAGCCAACAATTCCCGGTTACCCACGTCATAATTCATCTCGGCAGGCGAAAATTTACGGGAAAAGTAAGCACAGGGATGAAGGCGATTATCAGACACTCCCATCTGAGAAAGCACTGCCCCAATACCCATCTCAGAGGCATCCACCTCCACCACAAAAGGACGCTCTGGATCTGGGTGTCGCAGCACCTTGGCCGAAACAAATGCCCTTTTGAGACGGGCAAAAGCCGCTTTAGCCTCACAAGACCAGTGAGCAACATCCGCCCCTTTCTTAGTGAGTGCCACCAAGGGCGCCACTATAGACGAAAATCCAGCGATAAATCGTCTATAAAAATTTGCAAAGCCCAGGAAACGCTGAAGCGCCTTCAAACTAGTGGGCTGCACCCAATCCAGGACTGCCTGTACCTTGGAACCCTCCATTTGGAAACCTTCTGGGGAGATAA
The DNA here is from genome assembly GCF_028390025.1 of Pseudophryne corroboree. Classification (NCBI taxonomy): domain Eukaryota; kingdom Metazoa; phylum Chordata; class Amphibia; order Anura; family Myobatrachidae; genus Pseudophryne; species Pseudophryne corroboree. The sequence continues at coordinate 197,300,401 of NC_086445.1, read as the reverse complement.
TATATCCTAGAAATGCGATTTGCTGAACTTCAAATTCGCACTTCTCCAGCTTCGCCCCAAGCCGGTGGTCTCTGAGTTTCTGGAGGACTAAGCGTACATGCTTCCGATGTTCCTCCAGGGAATGGGAGAAGATTAGGATGTCATCTAAGTATACAACTAAGAATCTATCCAAATATTCCCTGAGCACATCATTCATGAAATCCTGGAAGACTGCCGGGGCATTACAGAGCCCAAAAGGCATCACCAAATATTCATAATGCCCTGAGTGGGTATTAAAGGCAGTCTTCCATTCATCCCCCTCTCTTATTCGGATTAGATTGTACGCACCGCGTAGGTCAATCTTAGAAAAAATGGTGGCAGTACGAAGCTGGTCAAACAAGACCGAAATGAGAGGCAGTGGGTATGAGTTTTTAATCGTGATACGGTTCAATTCCCTGAAGTCGATGCAGGGTCGCAACGAACCGTCCTTTTTACCCACGAAGAAGAACCCCGACCCAACTGGAGACTGTGAAGGTCTGATAAATCCCTTAGCCAAGTTCTCCTGAATGTACTCTGCCATAGCCTGAGTCTCAGGACGTGACAGGGAGTACAACCTGCTCTTGGGAAGCTTAGCATTTGGCAACAAATCAATGGCACAGTCATAGGGGCGATGGGGAGGTAGTACCTCTGCAACTTTTTTGGAGAACACGTCCGCAAAATCTGCATAACACCCTGGCAATCCTGGCAAACTTAGCTGCGAGAGCCTGACTGGAAGGCTCAAGCAACTCCTGAAACAATCAGTACCCCAACTAAGAATCTCCCCAGAGACCCAGTCAAATTGAGGATTGTGGGCCCTTAACCAGGGTAACCCCAACACCAATGGGGCAAAAGTACAGACAGTCACATAAAAGGACAATTTTTCAGAGTGTGTGGCTCCAATAAACAAAGAAATCTGGCTAGTGCAAGAGGTAATTTTACCTTGGGATAATGGTTCCCCGTTTAACCCACAAATCTCAATTTCCGATGCCAAGGGTACTAAGGGAACAGAGTGTTTCAGGGCGAATTGGCGGTCCATAAAAACCCCGTCGGCCCCACTGTCCACAAAGGCCTCAGTCTTGACAGTTTGACCGAGGATCTTCAAGGTCACCGGAATGATAAAAGTCTTCTTGGGAAATTCTGACTTCTGGCCTGACAGGATATTTCCCATCACCCTCAGGCCCTGAAGTTTTCCGGCTTTTCTGGGCATGATACTACCACATGACCTTTATTCCCACAGTACAAACACAAGCCCTGCTGTCTCCTCCGCGTCTTCTCACGCGAGGAGAGGCGGGTAGCCCCAATCTGCATAGGCTCCTCAGAAAATTCCTCAGAGTCTGAGGTTCCCTTGGGAAGGAAGGAAATCTCAGTCTCCCTTTCAAGCCTACGCTCTCTCAGCCGTCTATCCACCCGGATGGATAACTGCATGAGCTGATCCAAGCTATCAGGCAAGGGATATTGTACCAGTTGGTCCTTTATCTGGTTAGAAAGACCTCTTCGGTACTGGTGTCTCAGGGCTGGGTCATTCCACTGGGTATCATGGGCCAACCTCCGAAACTCCGTACAGTAAACCTCAACTGGCCTTCGCCCTTGCTTAAGGATCGAAATCTGAGCCTCGGCTGAGGCCGTCTTGTCAGGGTCATCATACAACATGCCCAGTGCCGTAAAAAAAGCATCAACACTTTTAAGCGACGGACAGTCAGGCTGCAACCCATATGCCCAGACCTGTGGGTCTCCTTGTAGCAAGGAAATCACTATGCCCACCCGCTGAATCTCCGACCCAGAAGACTGAGGCCTAAGCCGGAAGTATAGCTTGCAGCTCTCCTTGAAACAAAAGAACTGCGAGCGATCTCCAGAAAAACGATCCGGGAGATTTACTTTCGGCTCCTTAACCCCTGCAGGTGCTGCTGCTGCGGGAGCTCCGCCAGCAGCCTGGGAGGTGTGCATTTTAATGGACAAATCATTAAATTGTCGAGTCAGGACCTGCACCTGATCGACCACCTGTTGCAACGTATTTTGAGGGGTATGCTCCATATTCCCACAAAATTTCAACAGGAGTATTAGGCTGCTGAATATGTTATGCACACCAGTGCCTGCAAGAAAGTACTGGTGTCAGAACTGTTATGCACTCCAGTGTCTGCAGGAATGTACTGGTGTTTGAACTGTTATGCAAAACAAATGGACTCACAGACAAACTGGGGAATATGACATAACGTACACAGAAGGTGATAGGGTAACAAAATACACACAAAGTGAACAGAGAAGCCCAGAGGCTAAGGAACTGGGTATCTCCCTTGTATTAGAACTGCTCAGATGGAAATAGCAAGATGTTGTGTTTTAATACGTAGAGAACCCGAAATGCTGTTGCTAAGGGCAACAGCAAAACCCTAAAGGGTTACCAACGGGTGTGGCAGTAAACTCCTTGGTCAGAGATGGAATGATAGACACAAGGAGAGACTCCACAATCCTGATTCTCACTTGCAGTGCACAGGTTTTAGCTTACTGCCACTAAACTGACCCCTGACACCTAGCACAGTGAGACAGGATTAGACAGGCAAGTCTTAGAATACAGCCGCAAACTTGCTAAGTTCACAGAGTAGTAACAGAACCCCAGCAAGCTAAACGACTGACTCCAGTCTTACTGCTAGGTCTGGATTGGCAGAGTGTAATACCAAATCCCCAGGCCTATTTGCAGTAAGCAACAAACAAATACAAAGCTACACAGTACTGGCTAACTTTCATGAACTGACTAACCAACAAAGATTCAGCAGCATCTGCTTACCCTGAAAAGAGGCCTTATAAAGCAGGTGCTGTCCACGCCCCACTCAGACCTCACAGACTGTGAGCACAAAAACCAGCACCGGATCCCCTGCCGTGCACAGAGCCTATAACCACTGCACAGCAAAAGACCCGAACCGGAGTATCAGCTGCGCTCAGGTTACTCCACTAGCACTTGTCTCCCGGTTGCCATGACGACGTGGCAGCACAGGGCAGGAGACCCTAACAGTCCCTTCCAAAAAACCCTCCCCAATCAGCACATGACGCAAAGAAAAAAAGAGGCGCAATGAGGTAGCTGACTGTGTGAGTAAGATAAGCGACCCTAGTGGCCGACACAAACACCGGGCCCATTTAGGAGTGGCACTGCAGTGTCACGCAGGATGTCCCTTCCAAAAAACCCTCCCCAATCAGCACATGACGCAAAGAAAAAAAGAGGCGCAATGAGGTAGCTGACTGTGTGAGTAAGATTAGCGACCCTAGTGGCCGACACAAACACCGGGCCCATTTAGGAGTGGCACTGCAGTGTCACGCAGGATGTCCCTTCCAAAAAACCCTCCCCAATCAGCACATGACGCAAAGAAAAAAAGAGGCGCAATGAGGTAGCTGACTGTGTGAGTAAGATTAGCGACCCTAGTGGCCGACACAAACACCGGGCCCATTTAGGAGTGGCACTGCAGTGTCACGCAGGATGTCCCTTCCAAAAAACCCTCCCCAAACAGCACATGACGCAAAGAAAAATAAAAGAAAAAAGAGGTGCAAGATGGAATTGTCCTTGGGCCCTCCCACCCACCCTTATGTTGTATAAACAAAACAGGACATGCACACTTTAACCAACCCATCATTTCAGTGACAGGGTCTGCCACACGACTGTGACTGATATGACGGGTTGGTTTGGACCCCCCCCAAAAAAGAAGCAATTAATCTCTCCTTGCACAAACTGGCTCTACAGAGGCAAGATGTCCACCTCATCATCACCCTCCGATATATCACCGTGTACATCCCCCTCCTCACAGATTATCAATTCGTCCCCACTGGAATCCACCATCTCAGCTCCCTGTGTACTTTGTGGAGGCAATTGCTGCTGGTCAATGTCTCCGCGGAGGAATTGATTATAATTCATTTTAATGAACATCATCTTCTCCACATTTTCTGGATGTAACCTCGTACGCCGATTGCTGACAAGGTGAGCGGCGGCACTAAACACTCTTTCGGAGTACACACTTGTGGGAGGGCAACTTAGGTAGAATAAAGCCAGTTTGTGCAATGGCCTCCAAATTGCCTCTTTTTCCTGCCAGTATAAGTATGGACTGTGTGACGTGCCTACTTGGATGCGGTCACTCATATAATCCTCCACCATTCTTTCAATGGTGAGAGAATTATATGCAGTGACAGTAGACGACATGTCCGTAATCGTTGTCAGGTCCTTCAGTCCGGACCAGATGTCAGCATCAGCAGTCGCTCCAGACTGCCCTGCATCACCGCCAGCGGGTGGGCTCGGAATTCTGAGCCTTTTCCTCACACCCCCAGTTGCGGGAGAATGTGAAGGAGGAGATGTTGACAGGTCGCGTTCCGCTTGACTTGACAATTTTCTCACCAGCAGGTCTTTCAACCCCAGCAGACTTGTGTCTGCCGGAAAGAGAGATCCAAGGTAGGCTTTAAATCTAGGATCGAGCACGGTGGCCAAAATGTAGTGCTCTGATTTCAACAGATTGACCACCCGTGAATCCTTGTTAAGCGAATTAAGGGCTCCATCCACAAGTCCCACATGCCTAGCGGAATCGCTCCGTGTTAGCTCCTCCTTCAATGTCTCCAGCTTCTTCTGCAAAAGCCTGATGAGGGGAATGACCTGACTCAGGCTGGCAGTGTCTGAACTGACTTCACGTGTGGCAAGTTCAAAGGGCATCATAACCTTGCACAACGTTGAAATCATTCTCCACTGCGCTTGAGACAGGTGCATTCCACCTCCTATATCGTGCTCAATTGTATAGGCTTGAATGGCCTTTTGCTGCTCCTCCAACCTCTGAAGCATATAGAGGGTTGAATTCCACCTCGTTACCACTTCTTGCTTCAGATGATGGCAGGGCAGGTTCAGTAGTTTTTGGTGGTGCTCCAGTCTTCTGTACGTGGTGCCTGTACGCCGAAAGTGTCCCGCAATTTTTCTGGCCACCGACAGCATCTCTTGCACGCCCCTGTCGTTTTTTAAATAATTCTGCACCACCAAATTAATTCAAGGTATGTGCAAAACATGGGACGTGCTGGAATTTGCCCATATTTAATGCACACACAATATTGCTGGCGTTGTCCGATGCCACAAATCCACAGGAGAGTCCAATTGGGGTAAGCCATTCCGCGATGATCTTCCTCAGTTGCCGTAAGAGGTTTTCAGCTGTGTGCGTATTCTGGAAACCGGTGATACAAAGCGTAGCCTGCCTAGGAAAGAGTTGGCGTTTGCGAGATGCTGCTACTGGTGCCGCCGCTGCTGTTCTTGCGGCGGGAGTCCATACATCTACCCAGTGGGCTGTCACAGTCATATAGTCCTGACCCTGCCCTGCTCCACTTGTCCACATGTCCGTGGTTAAATGGACATTGGGTACAACTGCATTTTTTAGGACACTGGTGAGTCTTTTTCTGACGTCCGTGTACATTCTCGGTATCGCCTGCCTAGAGAAGTGGAACCTAGATGGTATTTGGTAACGGGGGCACACTGCCTCAATAAATTGTCTAGTTCCCTGTGAACTAACGGCGGATACCGGACGCACGTCTAACACCAACATAGTTGTCAAGGCCTCAGTTATCCGCTTTGCAGCAGGATGACTGCTGTGATATTTCATCTTCCTCGCAAAGGACTGTTGAACAGTCAATTGCTTACTGGAAGTAGTACAAGTGGGCTTACGACTTCCCCTCTGGGATGACCATCGACTCCCAGCAGCAACAACAGCAGCGCCAGCAGCAGTAGGCGTTACACGCAAGGATGCATCGGAGGAATCCCAGGCAGGAGAGGACTCGTCAGAATTGCCAGTGACATTGCCTGCAGGACTATTGGCATTCCTGGGGAAGGAGGAAATTGACACTGAGGGAGTTGGTGGGGTGGTTTGCGTGAGCTTGGTTACAAGAGGAAGGGATTTACTGGTCAGTGGACTGCTTCCGCTGTCACCCAAAGTTTTTGAACTTGTCACTGACTTATTATGAATGCGCTGCAGGTGACGTATAAGGGAGGATGTTCCGAGGTGGTTAACGTCCTTACCCCTACTTATTACAGCTTGACAAAGGGAACACACGGCTTGACACCTGTTGTCCGCATTTCTGTTGAAATAGTTCCACACCGAAGAGCTGATTTTTTTGGTATTTTCACCAGGCATGTCAACGGCCATATTCCTCCCACGGACAACAGGTGTCTCCCCGGGTGCCTGACTTAAACAAACCACCTCACCATCAGAATCCTCCTGGTCAATTTCCTCCCCAGCGCCAGCAACACCCATATCCTCCTCATCCTGGTGTACTTCAACACTGACATCTTCAATCTGACTATCAGGAACTGGACTGCGGGTGCTCCTTCCAGCACTTGCAGGGGGCGTGCAAATGGTGGAAGGCGCATGCTCTTCACGTCCAGTGTTGGGAAGGTCAGGCATCGCAACCGACACAATTGGACTCTCCTTGTGGATTTGGGATTTCGAAGAACGCACAGTTCTTTGCGGTGCTACTGCTTTTGCCAGCTTGAGTCTTTTCATTTTTCTAGCGAGAGGCTGAGTGCCTCCATCCTCATGTGAAGCTCAGGTAAACAATGGAGATGGATGGATACTAGTATACAATTATGGACGGACTGCCGAGTGCCGACACAGAGGTAGCTACAGCCGTGAACTACCATACTGTGTCTGCTGCTAATATAGACTGGTTGATAAAGAGATGTCGTAGTATGTATGTATGAAGAAGAAAGAAAAAAAAACCACGGTTAGGTGGTATACAATTATGGACGGACTGCCGAGTGCCGACACAGAGGTAGCCACAGCCGTGAACTACCGTACTGTACTGTGTCTGCTGCTAATATAGACTGGTTGATAAAGAGATGTCGTAGTATGTATGTATGAAGAAGAAAGAAAAAAAAACCACGGTTAGGTGGTATACAATTATGGACGGACTGCCGAGTGCCGACACAGAGGTAGCCACAGCCGTGAACTACCGTACTGTACTGTGTCTGCTGCTAATATAGACTGGTTGATAAAGAGATGTCGTAGTATGTATGTATAAAGAAGAAAGAAAAAAAAACCACGGTTAGGTGGTATACAATTATGGACGGACTGCCGAGTGCCGACACAGAGGTAGCCACAGCCGTGAACTACCGTACTGTACGGTGTCTGCTGCTAATATAGACTGGTTGATAAAGAGATGTCGTAGTATGTATGTATGAAGAAGAAAGAAAAAAAAACCACGGTTAGGTGGTATACAATTATGGACGGACTGCCGAGTGCCGACACAGAGGTAGCCACAGCCGTGAACTACCGTACTGTACTGTGTCTGCTGCTAATATAGACTGGTTGATAAAGAGATGTCGTAGTATGTATGTATAAAGAAGAAAGAAAAAAAAACCACGGTTAGGTGGTATACAATTATGGACGGACTGCCGAGTGCCGACACAGAGGTAGCCACAGCCGTGAACTACCGTACTGTACTGTGTCTGCTGCTAATATAGACTGGTTGATAAAGAGATGTAGTAGTATGTATGTATAAAGAAGAAAGAAAAAAAAAACCACGGGTAGGTGGTATACAATTATGGATGGACTGCTGAGTGCCGACACAGAGGTAGCTACAGCCGTGAACTACCGTACTGTGTCTGCTGCGACTGGATGATAAATAATGATATAAAAAATATATATATATCACTACTGCAGCCGGACAGGTATATATATTATATAATGACGGACCTGCTGGACACTGTCTGTCAGCAGAATGAGTTTTTTATAGAATAAAAAAAAAAACACCACACAAGTGAAGTCACACGACGAGTGTTTAACTTTTTCAGGCAATCACAATATAGTATACTACTAACTATACTGGTGGTCAGTGTGGTCAGGTCACTGGTCAGTCACACTGGCAGTGGCACTCCTGCAGCAAAAGTGTGCACTGTTTAATTTTAATATAATATGTACTCCTGGCTCCTGCTATAACCTATAACTGGCACTGCAGTGCTCCCCAGTCTCCCCCACAATTATAAGCTGTGTGAGCTGAGCACAGTCAGATATATAATATATATACATAGATGATGCAGCACACTGGGCTGAGCAGTGCACACAGATATGGTATGTGACTGTCTTGTACTCCTGGCTCCTGCTATAACCTATAACTGGCACTGCAGTGCTCCCCAGTCTCCCCCACAATTATAAGCTGTGTGAGCTGAGCACAGTCAGATATATAATATATACATAGATGATGCAGGCATGCAGCACACTGGGCTGAGCAGTGCACACAGATATGGTATGTGACTGAGTCACTGTGTGTACCGTTTTTTTCAGGCAGAGAACGGATATATTAAATAAAACAACTGCACTGCTGGTGGTCACTGTGGTCAGTCACTAAACTCTGCACTCTCTTCTACAGTATCAGCCTCAGGTCAATCTCTCTCTCTCTCCTAATCTAAATGGAGAGGACGCCAGCCACGTCCTCTCCCTATCAATCTCAATGCACGTGTGAAAATGGCGGCGACGCGCGGCTCCTTATATAGAATCCGAGTCTCGCGAGAATCCGACAGCGTCATGATGACGTTCGGGCGCGCTCGGGTTAACCGAGCAAGGCGGGAAGATCCGAGTCGCTCGGACCCGTGAAAAAAAACATGAAGTTCGTGCGGGTTCGGATTCAGAGAAACCGAACCCGCTCATCTCTAGTATGTACTGTAATGTACTTTATCTGTTGCCAAGTGCTGACTACTGGTGATACCCAATGCCACATCTACTGTAAAATTTACTTTATTTAAGGTCACCTGTTTACAGATGAAAGTGACTATCAGCCTATCACAGTCCTGCAGAATCCAAATGGCCTCTTCCCACATAAAGAGGATGATGTATAAACAGAATATGATTTTAAAGCATGGCAAAGGTCTGTATATATTAGAGATGTGCCCTGGACACTTTTAGGGTTTTGTGTTTTGGTGTTGGATCTGGATCTCCATTCATGTTTTGTTTCTGTAATGGTGTTGCCAAAACCACCCTTTTGGGGTTTTGGATCTGAATTTTTTTGAAAACACAAACAAACAAACAAACAAACAAACAAACAAACAAACAAACATAAAAACAGCTAAAATCACAGAAAATGTTTTTATCCTATAGTATTATTAACCTCAATAACATTAATTTCAACTCACACCTCACAATATTGTTTTTAGGCCAAAAGGTGGCACTGAGGTAGCTGGATGACTAAGCTAAGCGACACAAGTGGGCAGCACAAACACGTGTCCTATCTAGGAGTGGCACTGCAGTGGCAGACAGGATGCCAGTTTTAAAAACTAGGCCCCAAAGAGCACATAATGCAAATAAAAAAAAGAGTTGCAAGATGGAATTGTCCTTGTGTCCTCCCACCCACCCTTATGTTGTATAAACAGAACATGCACAATCATTTCAGAGACACGGTTGCCACACGACTGTGGCTGAAATGATTGGTTTGTTTGGGCCCCCACCAAAAAAGAAGCAATTTAGCTCTCCTTGCACAAACTGGCTCTACAGAGGCAAGATGTCGACCTCATCCTCATCATCCGATTCCTCACCCCTTTCAGTGTTTACATCCTCATCCTCACCGAGTATTAATTCATACCCACAGGAATCCACCATCACAGGTCCCTGTGTACTGTCTGGAGGCAATTGCTGGTAAAGGTCTTCCTGGAGGAATTTATAATTCATTTTGATGAACATAATCTTCTCCACATTTTCTGGAAGTAACCTCCTACGCCAATCGCTGACAAGGTTACCAGCTGCACTAAACACTCTTTCGGAGTACACACTGGAGGGGGGAAGCAACTTAGGTAGAATAAAGCCAGTTTGTGCAAGGGCATCCAAATTGCCTCTTTTTCCTGCCAGTATACATACGGACTGTCTGACATGCCTACTTGGATGCTGTCACTGATATAATCTTCCACCATTCTTTCAATGGTGACAGCATCATATGCAGTGACAGTAGACATGTCAGTAATTGTTGGCAGGTCCTTCAGTCCAGACCAGATGTCAACACTTGCTCCTGACTGCCCTGCATCACCTCCAGCAGGTTGGCTATGAAATCTTATTCTTTTCCTCGCAGCCCCAGTTGCGGGATAAAATGAAGGAGGAGCTGTTGACGGGTCAAGTTTCGCTTGAGCTGACAATTTTCTCACCTGCAGACTTGTGTCCGCTGGAAAGAGAGATACAACGTAGGCTTTAAACAATAGGATCAAGCATGGTGGCCAAAATGTAGTGATCTGATTTCAAAAGATTGACCACCCTTGAATCCTGGCAAAGCGAATGAAGGGCTCCATACACAAGTCCCACATACTTAGCGGAATTGCTCCGTCTTAGCTACTCCTTTAATTTCTCTAGCTGCTTCTACAAAAGCCTGATGAGGGGAATGACCTGACTCAAGCTGGCAGTGTCTGAACTGACTTCACGTGTGGCAAGTTCGAAGGGTTGGAGAACCTTGCACAACATGGAAATCATTCTCTTCACTTCGCTTGAGTCAGGTGCATGGGAATCGCTTGCCTAGTGAAGTGGAATCTAGGCGGGATTTGGTTCCAGGGATACAGTATGTCCATCAACTGTCTAAATCCCACTGTACTAATGGCGGATACCGGATGCACGTCTAACACCTGCATAGTTGTTATGGCCTCAGTAATCCGCTTTGCAACAGGGCGACTGCTGTCATATTTCATCTTCCTTGCAAAGGACTGTTGGACAGTCAATTGCTTAGTTAAAGTAGTAAAGGTGGTCTCCCGACTTCCTCTCTGAGATGACGATGGACTCCCAGGAGCAACAACAGTAGCGGCAGCAGTAGACGTACCACTCAAGGATCCTTCGGAGGAATCCCAGATAGGAGAGGACTCGTCAGTCATGCCAGTGACATGGCCTGCAGGGCTACTTTTGTTCCTGATTGCAGAGGAAATTGACGTTGAGGGAGTTGGTGGTGTGGACTGCAAGAGCTTAGATACAACAAGAAAAGAGGATTTAGGTGTCTGTGGACTGCTTACGCTATTACCCAAAGTTTCTGAACTAGACAATTGTATAAGGGAGGCTGTTCCTAGGTGGTTAACGTCCTTACCTCTACTTATGATGGATTGACAAAGGCAACACATGGCTTGACACCTTTTGTCTGGACTTGTGGAGAAATAATTCCACACCGAAGAGGTGACTTTTTTAGTATTTTGCCCAGGCATGACAATGGGCTTTTTCATCCCATGGACAACAACTGTTTCCACTGGTGCCTTATTCAAACAAACCACATCACCATCAGAATCCTCATGATCAACTTCCTCTTCAGCGCCAGCTACACCAATTTCCTCCTTATCCTGATGTACTTCTTCAGTGACATTTTCAATCTCAATATCAGCAATACTGGCGGTGCTCCTCCCAGCACTTGCAGAGGGCGTGCAAACAGTGGTAGGAGCATCCTCTTCCCATACAGTCTTGGGAAGGTCAGGCCTAGACATTGCAACCGTGGACACACTTGGACTCTCCTTGGGTATTTGTGATATCTCTGAGTCTGAACACACAGTTGTTATTTCCTGTGCTTTAACAAGCTTTATTTATTTTTTTCCAGAGGGAGGAGAGCTTCCATCTTCATGAGAAGCTAAACGATGAGTCATGAACATAAGCCAAGACCTTATCCTTTCCTTGCTACTTCATATCGTGAATGGCATATTGAAAAGATAAAGAGAAGTTGTCTCTTGGTGGTATGCCGATTCCACCCTCCCGGCGCTAATTAAAGATATCTCACAGGTGAATAAGTAAAGAGAAGAATTCCACACACTGCAGCGTATGTTTTTAAGACTTAGTTAGAGTCTTAGGCATACAAGTACATACATGCAGGGCCGGTTCTATGTTTTGTGGCGCCCCGGGCAAAATATGGGGGGCGTGGCTTCAATTGGGGGCGTGGTCAACGCTCTGAAAGAAAAAAGAAAAAGAAATAAAAAGTATACTTACCATCCCCGTTCCTGATCCAGACCCCCTCCGCCGGCGGCGCCGCTCTTCTGCTCTCCTCTTCGATCTATGGGAGAGACGTTATTACGTCTCTCCCATAGAACAGCATAGACACTAGAGGTCAATTATGACCCCTAGTGTCTGTGCCACTGTGCTAGACGAAGGGAAACTAGACCGTAGCGTCTAGTTTCCCTTCATGGAGAGGACCTTTGCTGTGCGGTGCGCGATGACGTCATCGCGCACCACACAACTAAGGTCCTCTCAATGAAGGGAAACTAGACGCTACGCGTCTGGTTCCCTTCCAAGCGGGGGGCACAGCAGGGCACTGCGGGGGGCACAGCAGGGCACTGCGGGGGGCACAGTGGCGGTTCTTGCCCTGGTGCGGCGCCCTCCGGATGGCGCCAGCGCCCTCCGGAAGGCGGCGCCCCGGGCAAAAGTACCGCTTGCCCGTGGCAAGAACCGCCACTGCATACATGGATAGATATTTAAAACATCGCGCTGTGTGTTACTGATTTTTTTGTTTTCCTAAATATAGGCAATGTTGAATTATATATATATATATATATATATATAAATAAAATAAAAAAATATATATATATGTACTGTAGGAGTGGCTCTGTATATATCAGTGAAGAGATTGGGAGACGTCCGCAAATATCTCAAATAACATTTATTACGTATACATACACAAAAACATACATCTAAAATCTAAAACAATAATCACCTATCAAATATGCATATGGCCAGTTTGAACAAGGGAATATCCCTAATTAGCAAAAAATGTGTGAGGTTGATTAAATAACTGTCTTAGTGACACTTTATATAGTTATATGCTGAAGTCCTGAATAAACAGTGTATAACACTGTAATAGGCAGTCTCTTAATACTGGGTCCACACACGGAGTTGTTACTTTATATGCCGGCGTCCCGGCTGTAATGGAAACAGTTCAGTGTGAAACTGAAAGCAGTATAAATAGTTACCACTGGTTCTCCTTGCTGGGCTGACGTATCCGTCCCTTTTCTTCACTCGGTGGTGAGGCCGTCACCGCCCCGTGTGATGTGCGCCGGGATGGGATATCCTTATAGGTGGAACTGCAGGCTCTCAGCCAGGATATGCTCACTACAGGCTCTGATTTTTGCTGATCGGCCAGATAGCTGTAACGCTGGATTGCCTGTGGCTGCAGAAATTCACCACCTCTCCCGGATGAATGTATTGGCTGGGTGAATAGTGGACGATAATCAATGCTCCCAGCTTCCCGTGGTGGTATACCAGTATAAATTTTCAGGAGTGCAGTATCAACGTGTTTCGTCCCACAATGCCTTGGGACTTCCTCAATATCGTGAATGGCATATTGCCAAGTTTATTTTCTCGTCAGATAATTTTTTTTTTTTTTTGGTTATTAATTTTTGCTTCTTTGATTTTACATGCCCTCTATGACATTGGGCATTGGCCTTAGCAGACGACGTTGATGGAATTGCATCGTCAATGTCATGACTGGTGGCAGCAGCAGCTTCAGCATTAATACTAGGAACTGGAAGTGGTTCCTGATCTTTCAGTATTTTTTCCTCTAAATGTTTATTCTCCATTTCACAGGACAACGCCCCTTTATTTTTACAGCAAACAAAACAGTGCCTCTTTACATTTACAGCACCCCAGTATTTTTACAGCATACAGGACAGGGCCAGTGTACCTTTAGTTTAACAACACCCCTTTATTTACAACATGCTGGACAGGACCAGCACCCCTGTATTTTAACAACACCTCTGTAATTTTACAGCATACAAGACAGGGCCAGTGTACCTTTATTTATACAACACACTTGTATTTTTTACAGCATACAGGACAGAACCAGCACCCCTGTATTTTTACAGCATACAGGACAGTGCCAGCACCCCTGTATTTTTTACAACAACACCCCTGTATTTTTACAGCACACAGGACAGGGCTAGCATCCCTGTATTTTAACAACAACCCAGTAATTTTACAGCATACAAAACAGGACCAGTGTACCTATATTTATACAACACCTCTGTATTTTTTACAGCATACAGAAAAGAACAAGCACTCCTGTATTTTCACAGCACCCCTGTATTTTTACATCATACAGGGCATGGTCAGTGTACCTTTATTTTAACAACACCCCTGTATTTATAGCATGTAGGACAAGATTAGCACCCCTGTATTTTAACAACAACACCACTGTATTTTTCCAGCATACAGGACAGGGCCAGAACCCCTGTATTTTTCCAGCATACAGGACAGAACCAGCACCCCTGTATTTTCAAAGCACCAATGTATATTTACAGCATACAGTACAGGTCCTGTGTACCTTTATTTTAACAGCTCCCCTGTATTTTTACAGCATACAGGGCAGGGTCAGTGTACCTTTATTTTCACAGCACCCCTGTATTTTTACAGCATACAGGACAGGGCCAGTGTACCTTTATTTTAACAACACCCCTCTATTTTTACAACATACAGCACAGGGCGACTGTAACTTTATTTTCACAGCAGCCCTGTATTTTTACAGCATACAGGACTGGGCCAGTGTACCTTTATTTTAGCAGCACTCTTGTATTTTTACAGCATACAGGACTGGACCAGCTCCCTTGTATTTTCACAGCACCCCTGTATTTTTACTGCATACAGGACAGGACCAGCACCCCTGTATATTAACAACAACACCCCTGTATTTTTACAGCATACAGGACAGGGCCAGCACCCCTGTATTTTAACAACACCCCTGTAATTTTACAGCATACAAGACAGGGCCAGTGTACCTTTATTTATACAACACCCCTTTATTTTTACAGCATACATGACAGGGCCAGCACCCTTGTATTTTAACAACACCCCAGTAATTTTACAGCATACAGGACAGGGCCAGCGTACCTTTATTTATACAACACCCCTATACTTTTAACAGCATAGAGGACAGTGACCCTGTACAGCACAGTAACAGAACTGCAACACCCCTAACAGCACATGACACCACAGGACAGTACCCCTAACAGCACACAGGACAACACCCCTAAAGAGCACACACTGACCCCACCTGATGCCACCATCCACAGAGAGACAGAGGTCTGCCTCCCTCACTCCCCAAGACCGGAGTGAAAATGGCGGCGATGCGCGGCTCCTTATATGGAATCCAAAACCCGCGAGAATCCGACAGCGGGATGAGGACGTTTTGCCTCGTTTTGGGATCCGAGTCTGGTGGGAAGTCCCGAGCCGGGATTGTGAAGTTCGGGCGGGTTTAGATCTCTGTGATCCGAACCCGCTCATCTCTAGTATATATATACAGTTGTGCTCATAAGTTTACATACCATAGCAGAATTTGTGATTTTCTGGCCATTTGTCAGAGAATATGAATGATAACTCACAAACTTTTCTTTCACTAATGGTTAGTGGCTGGGTGAAGCCATTTATTGTCAAAAAACTGTGTTTACTCTTTTTAAATCATAATGACAACAGAAACTACCCAAATGACCCTGATCAAAAGTTTACATACCCCAGTTCTTAATACCGTGTATTGCCTCCTTTAACATCAATGACAGCTTGAAGTCTTTTGAGGTAGTTGTGGATGAGGCTCTTTATTGTCTCAGATGGTAAAGCTGCCCATTCTTCTTGGCAAAAAGCCTCCAGTTCCTCTAAATTCTTGGGCTGTCTTGCATGAACTGCACGTTTGAGATCTCCCCAGAGTGGCTCAATGATATTGAGGTCAGGAGACTGAGATGGCCACTCCAGAACCATCACTTTATTCTACTGTAGCTAATGACAGGTCAAAATACAGGGGTGCTGTGAAAATAAAGGTACACTGACCCTGTCCTGTATGCTGTAAAAATACAGGGGAGCTGTTAAAATAAAGGTACACAGGACCTGTACTGTATGCTGTAAATATACATTGGTGCTTTGAAAATACAGGGGTGCTGGTTCTGTCCTGTATGCTGGAAAAATACAGGGGTTCTGGCCCTGTCCTGTATGCTGGAAAAATACAGTGGTGTTGTTGTTAAAATACAGGGGTGCTAATCTTGTCCTACATGCTATAAATACAGGGGTGTTGTTAAAATAAAGGTACACTGACCATGCCCTGTATGATGTAAAAATACAGGGGTGCTGTGAAAATACAGGAGTGCTTGTTCTTTTCTGTATGCTGTAAAAAATACAGAGGTGTTGTATAAATATAGGTACACTGGCCCTGTTTTGTATGCTGTAAAATTACTGGGTTGTTGTTAAAATACAGGGATGCTGGCCCTGTCCTGTGTGCTGTAAAAATACAGGGGTGTTGTTGTAAAAAATACAGGGGTGCTCCAGGGTATGTAAACTTTTGATCAGGGTCATTTGGGTAGTTTCTGTTGTCATTATGATTTAAAAAGAGTAAACACAGTTGTTTGACAATAAATGGCTTCACCCAACCACTAACCATGAGTGAAAGAAAAGTTTGTGAGTTATCATTCATATTCTCTGACAAATGGCCAGAAAATCACAAATTCTGCTAGGGTATGAAAACTTATGAGCACAACTGTATATACTTTCAGGTCCTGAGCGTCTATTATTTTTTGCCCAAAAATGTGACTGTCACATTGTGATGCAACTAGAACGCACCAGAAGACTGTGCTAATTAATTCAGTATGAGACACTTGTATATCTGTGTGTGTGTGTGTGTGTGTGTGTGTGTGACTGAGTCTCTGAATCATTATACAAAATGCTACAATGCATTGGCAGCGTTTTTTTTCCATACCAAATTCCATTAAACTTCATATACAGACTCAATATCACACAGATATACAAGTGTTGCATATCAGCAGTCTCCTGGTGCATCCTAGTCACATCAAGTTAAGACTGAGATGCAATTTTGGGCAATAAAAATGCTCATTGGTGCAAGCAGAGTCGCATGAGACGTGTTCTCTCACTCCCGCCAGGCATCTTGTGAGACATGGGGCGGGATGTACTAAATGACATCGCCACCCATCGCCGCTATTCGTCACAGTGCTAAGCACATATGTACGTACATCAGGGACGTGCAGTCAGGGGAGGCAGGGGAGGCAGTGCCTCCTTTGTCATTAATGAGTAAAATAATACAAAGAAGATACTTATGACACATAAGTATCTTCTTTATTATTTTACTCATCATTAAAGTGTGCATAATTCGTTTGGGAGGCACCGATCGTGGTGCCTCCCGTAGTGATTGAGAAAAGATATGGGAGCGGGGGGCAGGCACGGGCGGGCCCTAGCAATGGGCAGGATAAGCCCATTGAAATTGCATGGGAAAGCGGCACCATTAGAGGTGCCGCTTTCCTACAGGGACGTGCTTTCAACCTATGAAAGCACGCCCCTGTGAGTGAGGCCACAGTGATTGGAGAGCGGATCCGTCACTGGATCCGCTGTCAATCTCTGTGTGGGCGTCGGTGGCGGCGGAGGTGCGGGATGCGGTGGGCCGGGCGGCGGAGGTGCTGGCGGTGGAGATGCGGGCGGCAGTAGCGGCGGCGGGACGCGGCAGTACGGACAGTTCTGCAGAGTTTGGCAGCGGAAGCGGTACCCATTTCAAAAATGGCGCCTCTGCGTCATTTTTGAAATTCAAGATGGCCGCCGCGAGCCAATCATGGCTTGCCGCGTCATCGCCCCGACTTATATAAGTCATCGCCCCGACTTATATAAGTCAGTGCGAGGCAGCGGCTGTCAGTCCGACGGCGGAGGAGGAGCTGAGAAGAGCTCCTGAAGACCGAAGACGCCGTGGAAGTCCTGGATGGGCGGCGGCTATGCAAAAGCGCTTAGCAGCCGCCGCCCACCAGGTGAAGACGCTGGAAGTCCTGGGAAGGCGGCGGCCATGCAAAAGAGCTTAAAGGCCGCCGCCTCCCAGGAGAAGACGCCGGAGGAAGACGCCAGAAGCCCTGGGGAGGTGGCGCCCCCCCAGGTGAAGACGCCAGAAGCCCTGGGAAGGCGGCTGCCACGCAAAAGAGCTTAAAGGCCGCCGCCCCCAGGTGAAGACCCTGTTTAATAAAGGTTTTTTTAAAGTACGTGTAGTGTGTTTTTTTAAATATTTTCTTTACAGGTGGACTACAGGTGCCAGCGGGCCCTTTATGTTCAGGCATGCTGGCACTTGTGGTTCTCCAAGTGCCAGCATGCTGGGGCAGGCTTGCTGGCACCTGTAGGCCACCTGTAAAGAACAATATTACTATTCTTTACAGGTGGACTACAGGTGCCAGTGGGCCATTTATTAGAGATGAGCGCCTGAAATTTTTCGGGTTTTGTGTTTTGGTTTTGGGTTCGGTTCCGCGGCCGTGTTTTGGGTTCGAACGCGTTTTGGCAAAACCTCACCGAATTTTTTTTGTCGGATTCGGGTGTGTTTTGGATTCGGGTGTTTTTTTCAAAAAACACTAAAAAACAGCTTAAATCATAGAATTTGGGGGTCATTTTGATCCCAAAGTATTATTAACCTCAAAAACCATAATTTACACTCATTTTCAGTCTATTCTGAATACCTCACACCTCACAATATTATTTTTAGTCCTAAAATTTGCACCGAGGTCGCTGTGTGAGTAAGATAAGCGACCCTAGTGGCCGACACAAACACCGGGCCCATCTAGGAGTGGCACTGCAGTGTCACGCAGGATGTCCCTTCCAAAAAACCCTCCCCAATCAGCACATGATGCAAAGAAAAAGAAAAGAAAAAAGAGGTGCAAGATGGAATTGTCCTTGGGCCCTCCCACCCACCCTTATGTTGTATAAACAAAACAGGACATGCACACTTTAACCAACCCATCATTTCAGTGACAGGGTCTGCCACACGACTGTGACTGATATGACGGGTTGGTTTGGACCCCCCCCAAAAAAGAAGCAATTAATCTCTCCTTGCACAAACTGGCTCTACAGAGGCAAGATGTCCACCTCATCTTCACCCTCCGATATATCACCGTGTACATCCCCCTCCTCACAGATTATCAATTCGTCCCCACTGGAATCCACCATCTCAGCTCCCTGTGTACTTTGTGGAGGCAATTGCTGCTGGTCAATGTCTCCGCGGAGGAATTGATTATAATTCATTTTAATGAACATCATCTTCTCCACATTTTCTGGATGTAACCTCGTACGCCGATTGCTGACAAGGTGAGCGGCAGCACTAAACACTCTTTCGGAGTACACACTTGTGGGAGGGCAACTTAGGTAGAATAAAGCCAGTTTGTGCAAGGGCCTCCAAATTGCCTCTTTTTCCTGCCAGTATAAGTACGGACTGTGTGACGTGCCTACTTGGATGCGGTCACTCATATAATCCTCCACCATTCTATCAATGTTGAGAGAATCATATGCAGTGACAGTAGACGACATGTCCGTAATCGTTGTCAGGTCCTTCAGTCCGGACCAGATGTCAGCATCAGCAGTCGCTCCAGACTGCCCTGCATCACCGCCAGCGGGTGGGCTCGGAATTCTGAGCCTTTTCCTCGCACCCCCAGTTGCGGGAGAATGTGAAGGAGGAGATGTTGACAGGTCGCGTTCCGCTTGACTTGACAATTTTGTCACCAGCAGGTCTTTCAGCCCCAGCAGACCTGTGTCTGCCGGAAAGAGAGATCCAAGGTAGGCTTTAAATCTAGGATCGAGCACGGTGGCCAAAATGTAGTGCTCTGATTTCAACAGATTGACCACCCGTGAATCCTTGTTAAGCGAATTAAGGGCTGCATCCACAAGTCCCACATGCCTAGCGGAATCGCTCCCTTTTAGCTCCTTCTTCAATGCCTCCAGCTTCTTCTGCAAAAGCCTGATGAGGGGAATGACCTGACTCAGGCTGGCAGTGTCTGAACTGACTTCACGTGTGGCAAGTTCAAAGGGCATCAGAACCTTGCACAACGTTGAAATCATTCTCCACTGCACTTGAGACAGGTGCATTCCACCTACTATATCGTGCTCAATTGTATAGGCTTGAATGGCCTTTTGCTGCTCCTCCAACCTCTGAAGCATATAGAGGGTTGAATTCCACCTCGTTACCACTTCTTGCTTCAGATGATGGCAGGGCAGGTTCAGTAGTTTTTGGTGGTGCTCCAGTCTTCTGTACGTGGTGCCTGTACGCCGAAAGTGTCCCGCAATTTTTCTGGCCACCGACAGCATCTCTTGCACGCCCCTGTCGTTTTTTAAAAAATTCTGCACCACCAAATTCAAGGTATGTGCAAAACATGGGACGTGCTGGAATTTGCCCATATTTAATGCACACACAATATTGCTGGCGTTGTCCGATGCCACAAATCCACAGGAGAGTCCAATTGGGGTAAGCCATTCCGCGATGATCTTCCTCAGTTGCCGTAAGAGGTTTTCAGCTGTGTGCGTATTCTGGAAAGCGGTGATACAAAGCGTAGCCTGCCTAGGAAAGAGTTGGCGTTTGCGAGATGCTGCTACTGGTGCCGCCGCTGCTGTTCTTGCGGCGGGAGTCCATACATCTACCCAGTGGGCTGTCACAGTCATATAGTCCTGACCCTGCCCTGCTCCACTTGTCCACATGTCCGTGGTTAAGTGGACATTGGGTACAACTGCATTTTTTAGGACACTGGTGAGTCTTTTTCTGACGTCCGTGTACATTCTCGGTATCGCCTGCTTAGAGAAGTGGAACCTAGATGGTATTTGGTAACGGGGGCACACTGCCTCAATAAATTGTCTAGTTCCCTGTGAACTAACGGCGGATACCGGACGCACGTCTAACACCAACATAGTTGTCAAGGACTCAGTTATCCGCTTTGCAGTAGGATGACTGCTGTGATATTTCATCTTCCTCGCAAAGGACTGTTGAACAGTCAATTGCTTACTGGAAGTAGTACAAGTGGGCTTACGACTTCCCCTCTGGGATGACCATCGACTCCCAGCGGCAACAACAGCAGCGCCAGCAGCAGTAGGCGTTACACGCAAGGATGCATCGGAGGAATCCCAGGCAGGAGAGGACTCGTCAGAATTGCCAGTGACATGGCCTGCAGGACTATTGGCATTCCTGGGGAAGGAGGAAATTGACACTGAGGGAGTTGGTGGGGTGGTTTGCGTGAGCTTGGTTACAAGAGGAAGGGATTTACTGGTCAGTGGACTGCTTCCGCTGTCACCCAAAGTTTTTGAACTTGTCACTGACTTATTATGAATGCGCTGCAGGTGACGTATAAGGGAGGATGTTCCGAGGTGGTTAACGTCCTTACCCCTACTTATTACAGCTTGACAAAGGGAACACACGGCTTGACACCTGTTGTCCGCATTTCTGGTGAAATACCTCCACACCGAAGAGCTGATTTTTTTGGTATTTTCACCTGGCATGTCAACGGCCATATTCCTCCCACGGACAACAGGTGTCTCCCCGGGTGCCTGACTTAAACAAACCACCTCACCATCAGAATCCTCCTGGTCAATTTCCTCCCCAGCGCCAGCAACACCCATATCCTCCTCATCCTGGTGTACTTCAACACTGACATCTTCAATCTGACTATCAGGAACTGGACTGCGGGTGCTCCTTCCAGCACTTGCAGGGGGCGTGCAAATGGTGGAAGGCGCATGCTCTTCACGTCCAGTGTTGGGAAGGTCAGGCATCGCAACCGACACAATTGGACTCTCCTTGTGGATTTGGGATTTCAAAGAACGCACAGTTCTTTGCGGTGCTGCTTTTGCCAGCTTGAGTCTTTTCAGTTTTCTAGCGAGAGGCTGAGTGCTTCCATCCTCATGTGAAGCTGAACCACTAGCCATGAACATAGGCCAGGGCCTCAGCCGTTCCTTGCCACTCCGTGTGGTAAATGGCATATTGGCAAGTTTACGCTTCTCCTCCGACAATTTTATTTTAGGTTTTGGAGTCCTTTTTTTACTGATATTTGGTGTTTTGGTTTTGACATGCTCTGTACTATGCCATTGGGCATCGGCCTTGGCAGACGACGTTGCTGGCATTTCATCGTCTCGGCCATGACTAGTGGCAGCAGCTTCAGCACGAGGTGGAAGTGGATCTTGATCTTTCCCTAATTTTGGAACCTCAACATTTTTGTTCTCCATATTTTAATAGGCACAACTAAAAGGCACCTCAGGTAAACAATGGAGATGGATGGATTGGATACTAGTATACAATTATGGACGGGCTGCCGAGTGCCGACACAGAGGTAGCCACAGCCGTGAACTACCGCACTGTACTGTGTCTGCTGCTAATATATAGACTGGTTGATAAAGAGATAGTATACTCGTAACTAGTATGTATGTATAAAGAAAGAAAAAAAAACCACGGTTAGGTGGTATATACAATTATGGACGGGCTGCCGAGTGCCGACACAGAGGTAGCCACAGCCGTGAACTACCGCACTGTACTGTGTCTGCTGCTAATATATAGACTGGTTGATAAAGAGATAGTATACTCGTAACTAGTATGTATGTATAAAGAAAGAAAAAAAAAACACGGTTAGGTGGTATATACAATTATGGACGGGCTGCCGAGTGCCGACACAGAGGTAGCCACAGCCGTGAACTACCGCACTGTACTGTGTCTGCTGCTAATATATAGACTGGTTGATAAAGAGATAGTATACTCGTAACTAGTATGTATGTATAAAGAAAGAAAATAAAACCACGGTTAGGTGGTATATACAATTATGGACGGGCTGCCGAGTGCCGACACAGAGGTAGCCACAGCCGTGAACTACCGCACTGTACTGTGTCTGCTGCTAATATATAGACTGGTTGATAAAGAGATAGTATACTCGTAACTAGTATGTATGTATAAAGAAAGAAAAAAAAACCACGGTTAGGTGGTATATACAATTATGGACGGGCTGCCGAGTGCCGACACAGAGGTAGCCACAGCCGTGAACTACCGCACTGTACTGTGTCTGCTGCTAATATATAGACTGGTTGATAAAGAGATAGTATACTCGTAACTAGTATGTATGTATAAAGAAAGAAAAAAAAACCACGGTTAGGTGGTATATACAATTATGGACGGGCTGCCGAGTGCCGACACAGAGGTAGCCACAGCCGTGAACTACCGCACTGTACTGTGTCTGCTGCTAATATATAGACTGGTTGATAAAGAGATAGTATACTCGTAACTAGTATGTATGTATAAAGAAAGAAAAAAAAAACACGGTTAGGTGGTATATACAATTATGGACGGGCTGCCGAGTGCCGACACAGAGGTAGCCACAGCCGTGAACTACCGCACTGTACTGTGTCTGCTGCTAATATATAGACTGGTTGATAAAGAGATAGTATACTCGTAACTAGTATGTATGTATAAAGAAAGAAAAAAAAACCACGGTTAGGTGGTATATACAATTATGGACGGGCTGCCGAGTGCCGACACAGAGGTAGCCACAGCCGTGAACTACCGCACTGTACTGTGTCTGCTGCTAATATAGACTGGTTGATAAAGAGATAGTATACTCGTAACTAGTATGTATGTATAAAGAAAGAAAAAAAAAACCACGGTTAGGTGGTATATACAATTATGGACGGGCTGCCGAGTGCCGACACAGAGGTAGCCACAGCCGTGAACTACCGCACTGTACTGTGTCTGCTGCTAATATATAGACTGGTTGATAAAGAGATAGTATACTCGTAACTAGTATGTATGTATAAAGAAAGAAAAAAAAACCACGGTTAGGTGGTATATACAATTATGGACGGGCTGCCGAGTGCCGACACAGAGGTAGCCACAGCCGTGAACTACCGCACTGTACTGTGTCTGCTGCTAATATATAGACTGGTTGATAAAGAGATAGTATACTCGTAACTAGTATGTATGTATAAAGAAAGAAAAAAAAACCACGGTTAGGTGGTATATACAATTATGGACGGGCTGCCGAGTGCCGACACAGAGGTAGCCACAGCCGTGAACTACCGCACTGTACTGTGTCTGCTGCTAATATAGACTGGTTGATAAAGAGATAGTATACTACTACTAATATTATATATACTGGTGGTCAGGTCACTGGTCACTAGTCACACTGGCAGTGGCACTCCTGCAGCAAAAGTGTGCACTGTTTTAATATAATATTATGTACTCCTGGCTCCTGCTATAACCTATAACTGGCACTGCAGTAGTGCTCCCCAGTCTCCCCCACAATTATAAGCTGTGTGAGCTGAGCAGTCAGACAGATATATAATATATATAGATGATGCAGCACACTGGCCTGAGCCTGAGCAGTGCACACAGATATGGTATGTGACTGACTGAGTCACTGTGTGTATCGCTTTTTTCAGGCAGAGAACGGATATATTAAATAAACTGCACTGTGTGTCTGGTGGTCACTCACTATATAATATATTATGTACTCCTGGCTCCTGCTATAACCTATAACTGGCACTGCAGTAGTGCTCCCCAGTCTCCCCCACAATTATAAGCTGTGTGAGCTGAGCAGTCAGACAGATATATATAATATTATATATAGATAATAGATGATGCAGCACACTGGCCTGAGCCTGAGCAGTGCACACAGATATGGTATGTGACTGAGTCACTGTGTGCTGTGTATCGCTTTTTTCAGGCAGAGAACGGATTATAAATAAAACTGGTGGTCACTATCAGCAAAACTCTGCACTGTACTGAGTACTCCTAATGCTCCCCAAAATTAGTAAATCAAGTGTCTCTCTAATCTATTCTAAACGGAGAGGACGCCAGCCACGTCCTCTCCCTATCAATCTCAATGCACGTGTGAAAATGGCGGCGACGCGCGGCTCCTTATATAGAATCCGAGTCTCGCGATAGAATCCGAGCCTCGCGAGAATCCGACAGCGTCATGATGACGTTCGGGCGCGCTCGGGTTAACCGAGCAAGGCGGGAAGATCCGAGTCGCTCGGACCCGTGAAAAAAAACATGAAGTTCTGGCGGGTTCGGATTCAGAGAAACCGAACCCGCTCATCTCTACCATTTATGTCCGGGCATGCTGGCACTTGTGGTTCTCCAAGTGTCAGCATGCTGGGGCAGGCTTGCTGGGACCTGTAGGCCACCTGTAAAGAACAGTATTAGCATAAAATGAACCCCGCACCCACCGCCACCAGGGGTGCGGGGCATAGCACTGAGCTATCAGCCCAGTGCTGGTTATTGCTCGGGAGGGGGGACCCCATTTTCATTTTTTGGGGGCCCCACTTTCCGAGGAATTCCAGCCCTGGGCTGACTGGTTTGGGGGGTGTTTAATGGCATGGCAGGGGGACCCCACACTGAGTGTCTCCCCTGCTATGGCATTACCCCCCCCCCCCGCCCCCCCCCCCCCGCCCCCCCCCCCCCCCCCCCAGCTGGTTCTGCCTGGTGCTGGTTTTAGCGGTGTGGGGGGACTGCACTTTTTTTTTCCGGGGGGGGGACCCCTGACCTCACCGCACGTCACTGACGTACATATGCACTTAGCATTGTGAGGGAGAGATCTTCCGATAAGACATCTCCTTGACTTCCGGGATTCGGCTTGCTGTGTCATTCTGCGCATGTGCAGAATGACGGGGCTGTCCGCGGGGCATGCTGGGAGGGATCTGATCGGATCCCTCACACAGCACTGCGGAGAGAAGCCCATAGGCTTCTATGGGGTTTTGCCAGCAAAAGCTGGTGAACCCCTCCGCGGCGCTGACCCGGCAGCTGGGTGTTAGTACATTCTGAAAATGCGGTAACCGGGAGTTTACCACATTCTCTGTTTAGTACATACCGCCCATGGTGTATTGAGGTTAGATGTATAAGGAGGACACATCTGTAGCTTTTGCTTTGTCCTGTGTGCACGTATCCTTTACAGCAGTGTTTCCCAAATCCAGTCCATAATGTACCAGATTAATAACAGGAATACACCATAGAGAATATACTATAGTCCTGTGCAGTATATGATTAAATATGTATAGTGTATAATTCAAGTGCAGAGTCTGGAACCGTATCCCTAGAGGAGGAGGAGGTGGGCCCCTGAGCAGTGGGGCCCACCGGGAGATTCCCCTGAGGGTCGATCCAACCCTGGGTGTCTCTTATTCCTCCTCAGCTACTAACCCATTAATGAAATAGTTTGTGTGGAAGACATAGAAACTGCGTCTGCTATAGGGCTGGAGCAAGTGTTGAGGGTGCGCCGATAGAATCACGTGAGGAATCACCAGCGGTGCTATAGCGTGTACAGATGCTGAAAGTAGGTCCCTCAGTTCTTGCTCATTTGGACACAGGCATCTACGCTAGGAATAAGGTCTGAAACTAGCATTTGCATATTGTCGCAGCTGCAATTCCAGCAACAGATGCAAGAGCGGATGCAGCAGTGTCCGAACGCAGTGTCGAGGCCACACACAGTTGACCAATGTTTTAAGACTGTGCATGGTTCTGAGGAGCACTGCACACACCTCCTGATTGCTAGCGCTCAGAGACACTAAAACATAATGGACACACAGTCTGTGGAATTCAGTGGGTGATCCTGGGAGGTAACAGATGTGTAGCTAAGCAGTTGTGGGCATGCATAGGCCGTGTCGCTGCAAGCGGCTGCTTTCAAAGACACACAAGTGCCTACGCAGGAGAATATACCTGGACAGAGAAACTACATCTGTTACAGTGCTATCAGAGGTGTGTCCGATGGAACCGATGGAACACAGTGCTGGTGCATCTAAAGACACAGCGAGTAAGAACTAGCGAATCAGCCCCTAAAGTAGCAAGTGCCTGTGAATTCTATAAATGTCCATTTATTCAATAGCCACACACTCACCCCAAACTCACTAATTACTCCATATGTAACCAATTGAATTGCATGTCTATTGGTTTTTGTGCATAGTTCTTGTTTTATATAACTCTGGAGATCAGTCGACAGTATGTTCACACAGAGCCGGCCATAGGCATAGGCAAACTAGGCAATTGCCTAGGGCATTTGATATGCCTAGGGGCATCAGCAGCTTCTGCTGATTAAAATGATATGCGGCATGCCTATATTCTGTGTGTAGCATTTCATATGCAGATACAGCCACAGTCTCACACAGTATATAGGCATGCTGCATATAATTTTAATCAGCAGAAGCTGCTTGTGCATCCTAGCCACATAGCAATGCAAATAAGATGCATTTTCATCAAAAAAAGGTGCCAGATGTTAGCATTGAGGCAAGATTTATAAGGACACATCTGTATCTGTATCCAAGCAGAGGCAGAGGTCACAGTGTTAGAGGCAGTGTGAGTGCTGTGTGCGTGTGTGTGTGTGTGTGTGTGTGTGTGTGTGTGTGTGTGTGTGTGTGTGTGTGGGTTGGTTGTGCAGTAGTGTTCGGAATATGTGTAAGGAGCATTATGTGTGTCATGTAAAAATGCATTAATAATGTGCAACATATGTGTAAGGGACACTATGTGTCATTATGTGTATAAGGGCATTACTAATGTGTAGCATTATGTGTATAAGGTGCTCTACTATGTGGCGTTGCGTATAGAAAGGGCACTACTGTGTCATCTAATGTGAATAAAGAGCAATATGGTGTGGTGTAATGTGAATAAGGAGCAATTCAGTGTGATGTAATGTGAATAAGGGGCTCTACTGTGAGGAGTAACGTTTATAAGGTAAAGTGATACTACTGTGGGATGTAATATGAATTATGGACACTTTCGCATTATCAAATGTGAATAAAGTTGCACTACTGTGTGGCGTAATTGGAATTGGGGGTACTATTGTGTGGCCATGCCCCTTCCCAGCAAAAACACACCCCTTTTTGGGCTGTGCGGCAAATGTGTGAACTGTTCCTATTTAAAATATAGGGGGTACAAACACCAAAATGAGGACTGCTATGGGTGAGGGGTGATGGTGCTGGGAAAGAGGTGCAGGGTCAGAGGCGGAACCAGCGGTGGTGCTAGGGGGCACCAGCCAAAATCTTGCCTAGGGCATCATATTGGCTAGGGCCGGCTCTGTGTTCACATGTATCTTGCACTGAAAATGTGTGCTAGTTTTCCTGATGTATATCGAATAAGTACTTTTTGTATTAAACTCTGCAGATTACTCTCTTGTGAAATTAAAATGTGTCCTGTTATATTGCTGAGAGGAATGTATTGTTTTTTTTTTTTCAGAATAACAACTGTTCTGAGATGGTTCTCGTGAATGTAATAATATTTCTCTGCCCTCATGCATTTCAAATAAGTCTCATTTACATGTTTATGTGAACAATTTATATTCTACAGGAGGTAACTAAAATGAAATATTGAGTGATATTGAGTGATCCATAGGTATAGTGTAGTAATGTGTACTTGACTAAAATACTATGGGGTATATGCAATTGCGGTCGAATTGACGCGAAAGTCGGAAAACTGGACATTTTCGACAAAAAAAACATGTCGAATTGGATTCGTCAATGCAATACAGTACTTTTTGCCAAAATATCTTCCGTTTCAGATTCGACTTTTTGCAAATCGACATTTTCAAAATTCGACATGTCTGCAATGGTCAAAATGCGGCTTTTCGACAAAAGTATATTCAATTGAAGAATGACGATTCGACAACAGTGCTTTTCGACAGCAAATTCGTCATTTTGAGTCCGCCTCACTTTGCTGGCGGGATCTAATAAAAAAAAAAATTAAAATGTTTTTTTTTTTTGCTTTTTGGATTGCTAATAGCATATCTCTTTATATTTGAAGGGATTATCTACTTGGTTTGTCTTTTTTTGACTCACAAGTATTATTTAATTTATTTTTTAAAAGAATATTTTTTTCTTCACTCTGCTGAGGGAAATGTACCCATGATTCCACAGTTTTACCCAGGATACACTTCTGCAAAGCCCCTCCTATCTCCTCACTCCCGTTTTTTTGAGAGAAGGAGCCATTACAGTCAGCTCTCTTGTGGAATCGTTTTTTTAGGACAATCCCTGCGTTTTAACTCATTTATATCCTATTTTTGTACTGACTACAATAATGGAGCCTTTATCTGACCAGATTGTGATGTTCATGCTGGCTGCAAGCATGGAGGAAGAAAGGGTTGGTGGACATCAGGATCAAGGTCAGCAAATGTCTGCATTGGGTGAGCCAGTATTGCGGGTTTCATTTCCACGTCCATGCCAGTATCACACTAGGCGTGAACTGGAGGATCTCAGCGAGTTCGAGGTGATTCAAAATTATCGCTTATCGACTCGCGACATATATTCGCTGTACGCTCTGTTGGAGGCCAACCTGGAACCTCGGCATGGACCAATCGCGCAGTCAGCGGTTTCCAGAAACTGCTGGCTACGTTACATTTTTTGGCATCAGGCACATTCCAGCCTACACTGTCTCAAACATGCGGTTTTTCACAGTCGACACTGTCGCGCTGTATAACCCAGGTCACTAGGGCTTTCCGCAAATTGACGATCCAGTTCATCACATTTCCAGAGACGGACAGCGGATGTCGTGAGATCAAATTAGGCTTTTTTACCAAATACAATTTTCCCAATGTTCTGGGCGCGATTGACTGTACCCACGTGCAGATCAGTCCGCCACGGAATTCGGAAGAATGTTTTCGGAACCGAATACATTTCCATTGCATGAATGTACAGGCGGTCTGTGATATCAACATGAAATTTTTGAATATTTTTGTGGGATTTCCTGGATCGTCTCACGACTCCTTCATCCTAAGTCAGTCATCGCTGTTTGAGAAGTTCGAAACAGGAAACATGCCGGGTGGCTGGCTGTTAGGTATTTATTTTAATTGTTTTTATTTTTTTATTATTATTTTAATTTTTTTATTTATTTATTTATTTATTTTTATATTACCCACCATTTTTTTCTTTTCCATAGGCGATGCGGGTTATCCCAACAAATCGTGGCTCTTGACCCCATTGTCTAATCCTGTTTGTAGAGCAGAAAAACGTTACCAAGAGACACACAAAGCATCGAGGCAAATAATTGAACGTGCCTTCGGTGTACTTAAAAGCCGGTTTCGATGTTTAGACACTTCCGGTGGTGCTCTTTTGTATTCACCGGGAAAGGTTTGCGGCATGGTAAATGCATGTTGTATTATACACAACATATGTGTCGCAAACCGTTTGCCGGTGACTCTTCGTCGCAGTGCTTTCCGACGCGGGAACCGTTCTTCTGCTCTACCGGTGGGTATGGACGAAGGAGATGATTCCCGACGGACATTGATCCAAAGCTTTTTTTCCACTGCCTGTGAGTATACTTGTAACATTTGTATTATCGTGTAAACTGAGATTGTAATATTCTAAAAAAACATCTTTATTTATGTATTTCAGAGTTTTACGTCATGTTGACGCACCTTCCCCGGCCTGTTTTCCAAGTTTCGTCCTATTGACGACCTGTTACCCCCTGTTTTCTCCTGTTGTTGGGTTGCCGCAAATATTGGACCCGTTATCCAAATGTTCCATGGGCGACCTACTTGTGATGTGGACCCGAACCTCCGCCATGTAGCAGACAACCCCCGTCAGGTGAGATGTATTGCCCAAAACTCCCTCTTGTCCAAGTCACCCCAGCATGTCCAAAGTGCAGCCCTCCGGCATTTGCAAAACTGCACATCCAATCATGCCCTGACAGCAATGCTTACTCTAGGTCAGGGAATGTTTGGATGCGTAGTTACGCAAGTGCCGGAGGGTTGCATTTGGGGCCGCTGTAACCTGCTTGTGTCGTGTTGCTTGTACCTTTTCCTTTTCCATACCAGGGGTACACTATTACCAATAGCTGGAACCTCATACTATTCTCTTCCACAGGTCTTGCGGAGTATCCTTCCCAAGTGGCGTGGATGTGAAGAGACATGACATTTCCCCTGATGTTCCATTGGCGACCTACTTGTGATGTGTACCTGACCCTCCGCCATGTAGCAGACAACCCCCCTCAGGTGAGATGTATTGCCCAAAACTCCCTCTTGTCCAAAGTCACCCCAGCATGTCCAAAGTGCAGCCCTCCGGCATTTGCAAAACTGCACATCCAATCATGCCCTGACAGCAATGCTTACGCTAGGTCAGGGAATGTTTGGATGTGTAGTTACGCAAGTGCCGGAGGGTTGCATTTGGGGCCGCTGTAACCTGCTTGTGTCGTGTTGCTTGTACCTTTTCCTTTTCCATACCAGGGGTACACTATTACCAATAGCTGGAACCTCATACTATTCTCTTCCACAGGTCTTGCGGAGTATCCTTCCCAAGTGGCGTGGATGTGAAGAGACATGACATTTCCCCTGATGTTCCATGGGCGACCTACTTGTGATGTGTACCTGACCCTCCGCCATGTAGCAGACAACCCCCCTCAGGTGAGATGTATTGCCCAAAACTCCCTCTTGTCCAAAGTCACCCCAGCATGTCCAAAGTGCAGCCCTCTGGCATTTGCAAAACTGCACATCCAATCATGCCCTGACAGCAATGCTTACGCTAGGTCAGGGAATGTTTGGATGTGTAGTTACGCAAGTGCCGGAGGGTTGCATTTGGGGCCGCTGTAACCTGCTTGTGTCGTGTTGCTTGTACCTTTTCCTTTTCCATACCAGGGGTACACTATTACCAATAGCTGGAACCTCATACTATTCTCTTCCACAGGTCTTGCGGAGTATCCTTCCCAAGTGGCTTGAATCCTCATGGATGAAAAGGGACACGACAGTTCCCCTGCTGTACCATGGGCGACCTAACACAATACCACTGCATCTCATATTTAACATTGTATTTACTAATAATTTAAATAAAAACCACAGAAAACTTCTCATTTTAAAAATTTATTGAAGAAATATATAAAATTGTATTTTATTTTTGAAATAAAAAATGAAATGTAATAAAACAAAAAAGTAGTTTGTTCTTCTTTACATTCTTTTCTTGTGTAGATATCTGTGGGGGAAAAAAAACATATTAAGTAAAGACACTAATGATGTCATGTTCATTCCTTTCCCAAGAACATTTGTGGAACCACACAGCCCAGCATGACCCATTGCTGGGCTGTGTGGTTCCACAAAGGCAGGCGGTCCAAAGTGGAATAGTGGTGTCAGTGGTCAGCACTTTGACACGCCTGCACTTGTGGAACCACACAGCCCGGCATGACCCATTGCTGGGCTGTGTGGTTCCACAAAGGCAGGCGGTCCAAAGTGGAATAGTGGTGTCAGTGGTCAGCACTTTGACACGCCTGCACTTGTGGAACCACACAGCCCGGCATGACCCATTGCTGGGCTGTGTGGTTCCACAAAGGCAGGCGGTCCAAAGTGGAATAATGGTGTCAGTGGTCAGCACTTTGACACGCCTACACTTGTGGAACCACACAGCCCGGCATGACCCATTGCTGGGCTGTGTGGTTCCACAAAGGCAGGCGGTCCAAAGTGGAATAGTGGTGTCAGTGGTCAGCACTTTGACACGCCTGCACTTGTGGAACCACACAGCCCGGCATGACCCATTGCTGGGCTGTGTGGTTCCACAAAGGCAGGCGGTCCAAAAGTGAAATAGTGGTGTCAGTAGTCAGCACTTTGACACGCCTGCACTTGTGGAACCACACAGCCCGGCATGACCCATTGCTGGGCTGTGAGGTTCCACAAAGGCAGGCGGTCCAAAGTGGAATAGTGGTGTCAGTGGTCAGCACTTTGACACGCCTGCACTTGTGGAACCACACAGCCCGGCATGACCCATTGCTGGGCTGTGTGGTTCCACAAAGGCAGGCGGTCCAAAGTGGAATAGTGGTGTCAGTGGTCAGCACTTTGACACGCCTGCACTTGTGGAACCACACAGCCCGGCATGACCCATTGCTGGGCTGTGTGGTTCTACAAAGGCAGGCGGTCCAAAGTGGAATAGTGGTGTCAGTGGTCAGCACTTTGACACGCCTGCACTTGTGGAACCACACAGCCCAGCATGACCCATTGCTGGGCTGTGTGGTTCCACAAAGGCAGGCGGTCCAAAGTGGAATAGTGGTGTCAGTGGTCAGCACTTTGACACGCCTGCACTTGTGGAACCACACAGCCCAGCATGACCCATTGCTGGGCTGTGTGGTTCCACAAAGGCAGGCGGTCCAAAGTGGAATAGTGGTGTCAGTGGTCAGCACTTTGACACGCCTGCCCTTGTGGAACCACACAGCCCAGCATGACCCATTGCTGGGCTGTGTGGTTCCACAAGGGCAGGCGGTCCAAAGTTTCTTGAATATATACATTGAAACATGGCTTTACTCACCTTGGTACGCACAACACGAACTATGCTGTCCACTTCAATTTTCCACCCAATCCTATGAATAAGCCAAAAACAAACACTAGTGAATAGTAAATTCACACAACAGTGAAAGCCTATTGTACACCAATCCAAAAAGGATTTTTTTGGTAAAAAAAAAAGTGGTATCAGAATAGCTCTTTGGCCCATCATACATGTAGCCACAAGGAGCTTTCATACGTTACCACACGCGCCCGCATACATGCCCGCGCATGTATGCCTAGACATAAAGCTCCTTGGTAGTACCCGGTCATGGGTGGGGGAGCCCAACACATATAAAACAATAGTAAGAAAAAAAAAAACTAATGGGAGGGGGAGAAAGGGATACATGAAAAACATAACAGTAAATAAAACAATACGACCGGGCTTATGGTGGTTGTCCGTCCGGATCCTCGTCTTCCTCCTGATGGGGCGTCGATGCCCTGGGCAGCTGGGGAGTGTATTGACTTGGCCTCGGTGCCCGTGCGGGTGTAGATGTTGCGGCCGGTGTTGGTGGTGGAGGCATCTGGTGGGTGGGGTACATCCCTGTATATCCTTGGTACAGCTGTGACCGTCTATACCAGGATGGTGGTGGAGGAAGGGAAGGAGGCGTCCATGTGGCTTGTGATGACGGAAGTGGTGGATCACCAGCGTGTTGATGAGCTGGCTCTGGGAGCTTATCGTACATCATCTGCAGTGTGGTTGCGATGATCTGTTGGCTGGATGCCGAATGTCGATGGCTCTCCGACATGTTGTCAACACTGTGTGCCAGGCATGATGTGTTGTCCACCAGCTTGGTCATGGATGTGGCCAGAACGTGAAGGATGTCCATAGTCTCCCTGTGATCTTCTCGTCTGGTCTTTTGAATTTCGGCCGTGCTGTCGGCATGAGCCTTCTGCATTTCAACCAGACCGTTTGCCATCTTCTCCATTGTCCTCTCAATGGAGTCTAGTCTGGTTCCAACGACATTCGTGTAAGTATCCTGGCGGGAAGTAATCTGGGATGCCAGGGTGTGTACCCTCTGAACATTTGAGGGATCCTGCCCTTCCTGTACGTCTGCCACCAATTGCATTTGTGCAGCTGAAAAGAAAATTAGAAATTATTATACACATTCATACATTTGTTTGAAGGCTCACAATTCGATATTTACTTACATAGGGATGTAGAAACAGCAGGCTGCTGCACTTCCACCTCGTCATCTTCTGACGAATCCTGTAAGAGATCCGGCCTGTAGAAGGGACCTATTCCTGACGCAAGTCCTCTGCTGGTCCGTGGCACCTCTGTTTGCAATAGAAAAAAAAATTAAAGTTAATAAACTATACAAAACTGGTGCACCCCCCCACCATCCCCCCCCCCCAAAAGTAAATACAAACCTTCTCCATCCTGAGGTGCCGCTGCTCCAGGAGCTTCGCTTGTCCTCAATTCTGGAGACTGTTCAAGGGTCTGGCTGGAGATGTAGTTTGGTGCCCATCTGGTGGTGTGGTCGCCGACGGTGTCTGGCGCACAGGTGACGTTCTGCGCGCTGATGTCTGGCGCGCAGGTGATGCTCTGCGCGCTGACGACATCTGGCGCGCAGGTGACTTTCTGCGTGATGACGATGTGTGGCGCGCAGGTGATGATCTGCGCGCTCCCGTTGCTTGCTGCGCAGGTGATGGTCCGCGTGCTGCTGTCGATGCCTGCTGCGCAGGTGATGGTCCGCGCGCTGGCGATGTCCTGCGCGCAGGTGATGTCCTCTGGGCAGGCGTGTCTGTGGAAAAAAAAAACACATTAGCAAATACAAAAAAAAAAGATTTAGTACAGCTCATCTGAATGTATTCTTACCATCAGGCCTCCTTTTGGACTGCTTGTCTCCCGCCGTCTTCCGTCTTCTGGGCGGTTCTTCCTCCTCGGGAAAGCCAGCAGGACGGCTAGAGTCCACACCTCCGCAAACTCCTTCGACCATGGCAGGGTTCATGCGGCGCTGAATCCCTATCTTCTTCTTGGTCTGTCTGCGGCAATCACTGTACCGCTTCATGCAGTTTCTGGTGCTCCGGCGGTTTCCAGATACTGCAGTGACTTGTCTCGCGATGGCATCCCAGATGTTTCGCTTTGTCTTAGCTGCTGTATTCTGTGCCCTTGGTCCATACAGAACGTCGTAGGACCTGTCGACACCATCCACTAGGGCACAGTTTTCCGCCTCAGTGTATCTGGGTCCACGCGGCTTCTTCGGTCCTGCATCTTCACCAGAGGCTTCCTCCTCCGACTGCTCCTCTGGCTGGCTTCTTGCCTTTAGGGATAAAAACAAACAAACATGCATTTACTAAGATCGGTATATACCTGTGAGTGTCAGTATCCCTGGCAGTGCGCAAAGATACCTGTAGGTGTTCATGGCAGTGCGCAAACAGAGCCGGCCCTAACCAATATGATGCCCTAGGCAAGATTTTGGCTGGTGCCCCCTAGCACCGCCACTAATTCTGCAGGAGATTCCTGCCATGAGTCAGCTGGCAGCTCTGCTAACGTCGGGCGCCTTTTGTTTATGAAAATGCATCATATTATTTGCATTACTATGTGGCTAGGATGCACAAGCAGCTTCTGTTGAATAAAATGATATGCAGCATGCCTATATTCTGAGTGCGACTGTGGCTGTATCTGCATATGAAATGCTACATTACAGTGATTTCCAGGAATACACTGCAACGTAGCATTTTGTATGCAGATACAGCCGCAGTCACACACAGAATATAGGCATGCCGCATATCATTTTAATCAGCAGAAGCTGCTGGTGCCCCTAAGCATACCAAATGCCCTAGGCATTTGCCTAGTTTGCCTATGCCTTTTCCTGGCTCTGCCTGTCGCTAAGACTGACATGTTTGGGCAGATTCGTGGGGGGCGGTGAGCACCAAGGCATGTAACACCCCCCGTCGTGTAGGACTTTATTTGTAATTATTTTTATTTACATATGCAGCCGCCCACTATCCCCTGCCCCGCCCATCCTCCAGTAATGTTAAAGCAGTCCGACCAGCGGGGAAAGAGGAGCCGCAATCCACACCACGTACGTTACCTACAGCTCCACTAGGGTGAGGTGACCGCAGGAGCAAGCCAGATGTTGGAGCAGCGGTCAGGAACCAGTTCGGGGGCGTGGCCTAATCACGGACCCGTCGCCACGCCCCTTTGAGGGAAAAAACCCATGTCGGTCAGGCATCCAGCTACACAGTGGTGCACTCAGTGGCAAACGCAGGATTTGCATGGGGGGGTTTCCAGAACTGGGCGGAGCCAATCACGGGGGTGGGGACTGAGGTGACCCAGTATATGCTGGGTCCGTAAAACTAGTGTGTCTGTGTGTGTGTGTATATATATATCTACACATATATATATATATATATATATATACATATATCTACACACACACACACATATATATATATATATATATATATACATACACACACACATACATATACACGGGTGGTCTTCAGTATGCCGGCGGTTGGGCTCCCGGCGACCAGCATACCGGCGCCGGGAGCCTGACCGCCGGCATACCGACACTTATTCTCCCTCGTGGGGGTCCACGACCCCCCTGGAGGGAGAATAGAATAGTGTGGCGCGCGTAGCGTAGCGAGCGCAGCGAGCCTGCAAGGGGCTCATTTGCGCTCGCCACACTGTTGGTAAGCCGGCGGCCGGCCTCCCGGCACCGGTATGCTGGTCGCCGGGAGGCCGGCCGCCGGGAGATCGTAGTGAACCCATATACACAACATATTAAACATGCATACATATATATATATATATATATATATATACACACATACAGTACACATATATATATACACATGTATATATATATCATGTGTGTGTGTGTGTGTGTGTGTGTGTGTGTGTTTATATGTATGTATGTATGTATGTATGTATGTATATACATGTGTATATATGTAGGCACATGGATATATATGTACTATAATTAAAATAAAGTAAACTTTTATTGCACTTGCAAGTAGAGATGAGCGCCTGAAATTTTTCGGGTTTTGTGTTTTGGTTTTGGGTTCGGTTCCGCGGCCGTGTTTTGGGTTCGAACGCGTTTTGGCAAAACCTCACCGAATTTTTTTTGTCGGATTCGGGTGTGTTTTGGATTCGGGTGTTTTTTTCCAAAAACACTAAAAAACAGCTTAAATCATAGAATTTGGGGGTCATTTTGATCCCAAAGTATTATTAACCTCAAAAACCATAATTTACACTCATTTTCAGTCTATTCTGAATACCTCACACCTCACAATATTATTTTTAGTCCTAAAATTTGCACCGAGGTCGCTGTGTGAGTAAGATAAGCGACCCTAGTGGCCGACACAAACACCGGGCCCATCTAGGAGTGGCACTGCAGTGTCACGCAGGATGTCCCTTCCAAAAAACCCTCCCCAAACAGCACATGACGCAAAGAAAAAAAGAGGCGCAATGAGGTAGCTGTGTGAGTAAGATTAGCGACCCTAGTGGCCGACACAAACACCGGGCCCATCTAGGAGTGGCACTGCAGTGTCACGCAGGATGGCCCTTCCAAAAAACCCTCCCCAAACAGCACATGACGCAAAGAAAAAAAGAGGCGCAATGAGGTAGCTGTGTGAGTAAGATTAGCGACCCTAGTGGCCGACACAAACACCGGGCCCATCTAGGAGTGGCACTGCAGTGTCACGCAGGATGGCCCTTCCAAAAAACCCTCCCCAAACAGCACATGACGCAAAGAAAAAAAGAGGCGCAATGAGGTAGCTGTGTGAGTAAGATTAGCGACCCTAGTGGCCGACACAAACACCGGGCCCATCTAGGAGTGGCACTGCAGTGTCACGCAGGATGTCCCTTTCAAAAAACCCTCCCCAAACAGCACATGACGCAAAGAAAAAAAGAGGCTTTTTACTGATATTTGGTGTTTTGGATTTGACATGCTCTGTACTATGACATTGGGCATCGGCCTTGGCAGACGACGTTGCTGGCATTTCATCGTCTCGGCCATGACTAGTGGCAGCAGCTTCAGCACGAGGTGGAAGTGGATCTTGATCTTTCCCTAATTTTGGAACCTCAACATTTTTGTTCTCCATATTTTAATAGGCACAACTAAAAGGCACCTCAGGTAAACAATGGAGATGGATGGATTGGATACTAGTATACAATTATGGACGGGCTGCCGAGTGCCGACACAGAGGTAGCCACAGCCGTGAACTACCGCACTGTACTGTGTCTGCTGCTAATATATAGACTGGTTGATAAAGAGATAGTATACTCGTAACTAGTATGTATGTATAAAGAAAGAAAAAAAAACCACGGTTAGGTGGTATATACAATTATGGACGGGCTGCCGAGTGCCGACACAGAGGTAGCCACAGCCGTGAACTACCGCACTGTACTGTGTCTGCTGCTAATATATAGACTGGTTGATAAAGAGATAGTATACTCGTAACTAGTATGTATGTATAAAGAAAGAAAAAAAAACCACGGTTAGGTGGTATATACAATTATGGACGGGCTGCCGAGTGCCGACACAGAGGTAGCCACAGCCGTGAACTACCGCACTGTACTGTGTCTGCTGCTAATATATAGACTGGTTGATAAAGAGATAGTATACTCGTAACTAGTATGTATGTATAAAGAAAGAAAAAAAAAACACGGTTAGGTGGTATATACAATTATGGACGGGCTGCCGAGTGCCGACACAGAGGTAGCCACAGCCGTGAACTACCGCACTGTACTGTGTCTGCTGCTAATATATAGACTGGTTGATAAAGAGATAGTATACTCGTAACTAGTATGTATGTATAAAGAAAGAAAAAAAAACCACGGTTAGGTGGTATATACAATTATGGACGGGCTGCCGAGTGCCGACACAGAGGTAGCCACAGCCGTGAACTACCGCACTGTACTGTGTCTGCTGCTAATATAGACTGGTTGATAAAGAGATAGTATACTCGTAACTAGTATGTATGTATGTATAAAGAAAGAAAAAAAAACCACGGTTAGGTGGTATATACAATTATGGACGGGCTGCCGAGTGCCGACACAGAGGTAGCCACAGCCGTGAACTACCGCACTGTACTGTGTCTGCTGCTAATATATAGACTGGTTGATAAAGAGATAGTATACTCGTAACTAGTATGTATGTATAAAGAAAGAAAAAAAAACCACGGTTAGGTGGTATATACAATTATGGACGGGCTGCCGAGTGCCGACACAGAGGTAGCCACAGCCGGGAACTACCGCACTGTACTGTGTCTGCTGCTAATATATAGACTGGTTGATAAAGAGATAGTATACTCGTAACTAGTATGTATGTATAAAGAAAGAAAAAAAAACCACGGTTAGGTGGTATATACAATTATGGACGGGCTGCCGAGTGCCGACACAGAGGTAGCCACAGCCGTGAACTACCGCACTGTACTGTGTCTGCTGCTAATATAGACTGGTTGATAAAGAGATAGTATACTACTAATATTATATACTGGTGGTCAGGTCACTGGTCACTA
The DNA here is from genome assembly GCF_028390025.1 of Pseudophryne corroboree. NCBI lineage: Eukaryota > Metazoa > Chordata > Amphibia > Anura > Myobatrachidae > Pseudophryne > Pseudophryne corroboree. Next base: position 197,260,959 of record NC_086445.1, on the reverse strand, counting down.
GTCACACTGGCAGTGGCACTCCTGCAGCAAAAGTGTGCACTGTTTAATTTTAATATAATATTATGTACTCCTGGCTCCTGCTATAACCTATAACTGGCACTGCAGTAGTGCTCCCCAGTCTCCCCCACAATTATAAGCTGTGTGAGCTGAGCAGTCAGACAGATATATAATATATATAGATGATGCAGCACACTGGCCTGAGCCTGAGCAGTGCACACAGATATGGTATGTGACTGAGTCACTGTGTGCTGTGTATCGCTTTTTTCAGGCAGAGAACGGATTATATTATGTACTCCTGGCTCCTGCTATAACCTATAACTGGCACTGCAGTAGTGCTCCCCAGTCTCCCCCACAATTATAAGCTGTGTGAGCTGAGCAGTCAGACAGATATATATAATATTATATATAGATAATAGATGATGCAGCACACTGGCCTGAGCCTGAGCAGTGCACACAGATATGGTATGTGACTGAGTCACTGTGTGCTGTGTATCGCTTTTTTCAGGCAGAGAACGGATTATAAATAAAAGTGGTGGTCACTGGTCACTATCAGCAAAACTCTGCACTGTACACTACTGAGTACTCCTAATGCTCCCCAAAATTAGTAAATCAAGTGTCTCTCTAATCTATTCTAATTCTAAACGGAGAGGACGCCAGCCACGTCCTCTCCCTATCAATCTCAATGCACGTGTGAAAATGGCGGCGACGCGCGGCTCCTTATATAGAATCCGAGTCTCGCGATAGAATCCGAGCCTCGCGAGAATCCGACAGCGTCATGATGACGTTCGGGCGCGCTCGGGTTAACCGAGCAAGGCGGGAAGATCCGAGTCGCTCGGACCCGTGAAAAAAAACATGAAGTTCTGGCGGGTTCGGATTCAGAGAAACCGAACCCGCTCATCTCTACTTGCAAGTGCCACCAGGAAGACAGCAGGCTGCAGAGGACGCTAGACAGTCATTAATAATACTCATGCAGCTTTAAAAAAAAAAAAAAAAAAAATTTTTTTTTTTTTAGTGGAGGGGGGTTTCTGGGTACTCGGAAACCCCCCCTGGGTGCGCCACTGGCACTGACCAGCCTGCGCAGCCCTATACACGGCAAGCGGGCTACAAAGTGCAGAAGAGGATGAGCAGCCCTGCCACATCCAACAGGTTTGCTAATTCCTCAGTTACCCGTGGGGGCAGTACGAAGGGGGGGCGGGGTGGGGGCCTCAGGGCTGTACTGTTGTATGCTATACCTCCAGCAGAGTGGATCTCCCTCCTATCACCCCCTCCCTGTCACCCTCTCACTGTCATCCGCTCCCTGTCATCCGCTCCCTGTCACCCTCACCCTGTCAGCCTCTCCCTGTCACCAGCTCCCTGTCATCACCCTCACCCTGTCACCCTCTCCCTGTCACCCTCTACCTGTCACCCTCTCCATGTCATCCACTCCCTGTCACCCTCACCCTGTCAGCCTCTCCCTGTCATTTGCTCCCTGTCACCCTCACCCTGTCAGCCTCTCCCTGTCACCAGCTCCTTGGCATCACCCTCACCCTGTCACCCTCTCCCTGTCATCCGCTCCCTGTCACCCTCTCCCTGTCATTTGCTCCCTGTCACCAGCTCCCTGTCACCCTCACCCTGTCAGCCTCTCCCTGTCACCAGCTCCTTGGCATCACCCTCACCCTGTCACCCTCTCCCTGTCATCCGCTCCCTGTCACCCTCTCCCTGTCATTTGCTCCCTGTCACCAGCTCCCTGTCACCCTCACCCTGTCAGCCTCTCCCTGTCACCAGCTCCTTGGCATCACCCTCACCCTGTCACCCTCTCCCTGTCACCCTCTCCCTGTCATCCACTCCCTGTCACCCTCACCCTGTCAGCCTCTCCCTGTCATTTGCTCCCTGTCATCACCCTCACCCTGTCACCCTCTCCCTGTCACCCTCTCCCTGTCATCCGCTCCCTGTCACCCTCACCCTGTCAGCCTCTCCCTGTCATCCGCTCCCTGGCATCACCCTCACCCTGTCACCCTCTCCCTGTCACCCTCTCCCTGTCATCCGCTCCCTGTCACCCTCACCCTGTCAGCCTCTCCCTGTCATCCGCTCCCTGTCACCCGCTCCCTGGCATCAACCTCTCCCTGTCATCCTCTCCCTGGCATCACCCTATCACCCTCTCCCGGTCACCAGCTCCCTGTCACCAGCTCCCTGTCACCCGCTCCCTGTCACCTGCTCCCTGGCATAACCCTCTCCCCGTCACCCGCTCCCCGTCACCCGCTCCCTGTCACCCTCTCCCTGGCATCACGCTCTCCCTGGCATCACCCTATCACCCTCTCCCGGTCACCCGCTCCCTGTCACCCGCTTCCTGGCATCACCATCACCCTGTCACTTGCTCCCTGGCATCACCCTCACCCTGTCACCCGCTCCCTGGCATCACCCTCACCCTGTCACCCTCTCCCGGTCACCAGCTCCCTGTCATCCGCTCCCTGTCACCAGCTCCCTGTCACCCGCTCCCTGGCATCACCCTCACCCTGTCACCCACTCCCTGGCATAACCCTCTCCCCGTCACCCGCTCCCTGGCATAACACTCTCCCCATCACCCGCTCCCTGTCACCCTCTCCCTGGTGTCACCCTCTTCCTGTCACCCTCTTTTTGGTGTCACCATCTCCCTGTCACCCACAACTGGCACTGACTGTTGTCACCTTCTCCCTCTCACCTTCTTCCTGGCATCACCCTCTCCCTAGCATTACCCACAGCTGTCAACTCCCTGTCAACCATGCTGTTACCTTCTCTCTTTCAACCACTGCTGTCATCCTCTCCCTGTCACTCACTGCTGTCATCCTCACCCTGATGTTAACCTCTCCCTGTGACCCACTGCTATCACCCACTCACTGGCGTCACCCTCTCCCTGACATCCTCTCCATGACATCACCGCCAGCGTCTCCCTGGCATTTCTCCATCACCCACTGCCTCTCTCCATCACCCTCTCCTTAGTACCACCCTCTCCCTGATGTCACCCACTGCTGTCACCCTCTCCCTGGTATTACCACCTTCCTGTCACCCACTGCTGTCATCCTCTCCCTATCTCCCACTGCCTCTCTCCATCACCCTTTACCTGTCACCCTCTCCCTGTCACCCACTGCCTTTCTCCGACACTCTCTCCCTGTCTCCTACTGCATCTCACCTGCTTCACCGTCTCCCCATCACCAGATCTCCCTTGTCACCATTTGCCTTTCCAAGGACTCACCCTCTCCTTCACAAATGACCACGACCCTTGTGAGTCTACACCCTCATTTCGAGACCACACTCACTTTTCCGGGAGCACGTGTACCAACAGCGGTAGCAGGCATTGGCTTGGGGGTGGTAGCGGGTATCAGCAGAACACGGTGGACATTATGGCTACAGTGCCTCACCAGCCACTGACCTCACCGCACGCCACTGGTAGTGATGTCTTTGTATGGACTCCTTTTCTTGTCCTTCACTTCTTATGTGGACGCCCTCATCAGAGATTAGTGCGATCACGTGGGCAGAGAAAAAAGGTTTGTGTCAACCGAGTTGCTCTGCTTATCATAAAGTGACCAGTGACTTATGTGCAATTTTGCAAAAAATAGGGTGCAATGAAAAAAAGTGCTACGTGCAATTGTGTTTTAAAAGCCACTATAAAAGATAGTGGGGGTAATTCCAAGTTGATCGCAGCAGGAATTTTTTTAGCAGTTGGGCAAAACCATGTGCACTGCAGGGGGGGCAGATATAACATTTGCAGAGAGAGTCCTTAGCAGTGAGCAATACCTTAGAATAAAAAATAGTTTTTCTCCCATTGAAGGGAAAAAAAGGGAACTGATAGTGTGATATAGTTTTTAACAATTTTAATCACATTCACACACATATGGGAGGTAATTCCAAGTTGATCGCAGCAGGAAATTTTTTAGCAGTTGGGCAAAACCATGGCCCTCATTCCGAGTTGTTCGCTCGCAAGCTGCTTTTAGCAGCTTTACACACGCTAAGCCGCCGCCTACTGGGAGTGAATCTTAGCTTCTTAAAATTGCGAACGAAAGATTCTCAAAATTGCGACCACACACCTCTTAGCAGTTTCTGAGTAGCTCCAGACTTACTCGGCATCTGCGATCAGTTCAGTGCTTGTCGTTCCTGGTTTGACGTCACAAACACACCCAGCGTTCGCCCAGACACTCCTCCGTTTCTTCAGCCACTCCCGCGTTTTTCCCAGAAACGGTAGCGTTTTTTCGCACACACCCATAAAACGGCCTGTTTCCGCCCAGAAACACCCACTTCCTGTCAATCACATTACGATCACCAGAACGAAGAAAAAACCGTGAGTAAAATTCCTAACTGCATAGCAAATTTACTTGGCGCAGTCGCAGTGCGGACATTGCGCATGCGCACTAAGCGGAAAATCGCTGCGATGCGAAAAAATTTACCGAGCGAACAACTCGGAATGACCCCCCATGTGCACTGCAGGGGAGGCAGATATAACATGTGCAGAGAGAGTTAGATTTGGGTGTGGTGAGTTCAATCTGCAATCTATATTGCAGTGTAAAAATAAAGCAGCCAGTATTTACCCTGCACAGAAACAAAATAACCCATCCAAATCTAACTCTCTCTGCAAATGTTATATCTGCTCCCCCTGCAGTGCACATGGTTTTGCCCAACTGCTAAAAAATGTCCTGCTGCGATCAACTTGGAATTACCCCCATAGATGGATTCATACAATATAAAAACGATAACAAGCTTATCTGATAGATTTGTCGTTGGAGAGGTAGTGGAAGCTGGTCCAACGCGTTTTCGTCCCTTTATTCAGCCTTTATGGGACTTCCTCAGGAAGTCCTGTGACGCCCCTGGTCAGCGGCGTCACAGGGCGGGTGCGGGGGGTGCGGCCCGCACCCGGGTGTGACACCTGGAGGTGGTGACACCAAATGTCAGCTCCTCCGCAGTGACAGGAGCCAGGTGCTGCAGTGAGAAAGTCTCCTACAGCACCCGGCTCCTGTTATAGAAGAGGAGCCAACAGTGCACTGAGACTGTCTCTGGGGGGAGCCCAGCATCTCCGGAGATGCTGGGCACGCCCCCAGAGTGACGATTCCAGGATCCCCACGAGACCACGCCCCCTAAGCATAAGACCACGCGGCAGGAGATCAGGGGTGCGCACCGGGTGTCGCCACACCCGGTGACTCCTCTGCCCCTGGTACTCTACTTTCATTGATGTTCATTGATGTTATGAGGTGAGAGAGAGACGGTTAGGGTTAGACTGTGGGAGGGTACACCTATGGTTTGGGAGGGGTGCATTAGGGTTACAGTTAAAATACTTACCAAAATCCAGTGGGATTTTGAATGTCAGTTTGCAACTGTTGGCATTCTGACCATTGGGATCCTGTGCTCCGGGATAACGATACCAATCCTTATAATCTTATTTGTATAAGATAAAGAGACAAGTGGAAAACTGCTTTCAACAACAGGGATAGACACTAGGAGACCCTTGTGTGCATTTTGTTTTAAGTTTTCCAAAACGTTGTGATTATGTTATTAGGTGATGTTATTTTCCAATTTGTCCCGATGTATCTATCCTAGGGCCTAATTCAGACCTGGTCGCTGCAGCGGAAGCATATGCAGGCTGAAGCCCAGTGAAGTGTGCGCAATACAAGTGTACTCACTTGTGCGATCGCCTCTGGCTGATTGACAGGCAAAGACAGTCGCGAGGCATGTCGGTAACATTGCAGCGGCGTTTGGGGGTTGCGGTCTGGACAACGCAGGCATGTAAGGCATTCAAGTTTGCAGTCATCATTAACCAATCGGACGTCACCCTTGCATATTTTATTGGAAGTCCTGTCATCATATGAACCCCATCTATCACCAGTCAGACCAGTGTCTATTCTAAAGCTGGGTACACACTAGACGATATGTCTCCAGCGCAACAGTGATGCACGGGCTGTTTTGGGGCACAGCAGAGATGTGAAAATAAGTCATGACCAATGTTATCTGTGATGGGGAGAACCAGGTGGAAGTGAAGTTATTTGCATCTTCCACACCGTGGGGCTGATTCTGAGTGGGACGCTGCAGCGTCTGTGTCTTGCAGGTATTTGTACTGTGATTACTGTATATTCAAATGCCACTACAAACCCTTTCCTGGTGTACAGCTGTGCGTCTGCATGTGCAAGGACTGATTCGCCCTCTCTGAGGGGGAGATGTACTCAGGGGGATATTTATTATTTATTTATTACCAGTTCTTTATATAGCGCACACATATTCCGCAGCACTTTACAGAGAAAACTTGGCCATTCACATCAGTCCCTGCCCCAGTAGAGCTTACACTCTATATTACCTTCTACATGTACACACACAGATTCACGCTAGGGTTAATTTTGTAGGGAGCCAGTTAACCTACCAGTATATTTTTGGATTGTGGGAAGAAACCAGAGTACCTGGAGGAAACCCACCCAAATGCAACATAGCCTGTGTAGGGGATATTGGGGGTCATTCCGAGTTGATCGCTAGCTGTTTTCATTCGTAGCGCCACAATTAGGTAAAAAAGCGGCACTTCATGCGTATGGGATGCAATGCGCACGCGCGACGTACTTTCACAAAAGCCGATGCAGTTTCACACAAGGTCTAGCCAAGCTTTTCAATCGCACTGCTGGCCGCAGAGTGATTGACAGGAAGTGGGTGTTTCTGGGTGGTAACTGACCGTTTTCGGGGAGTGTGTGTAAAAACGCAGGCATGTCAGATTAAAACGCGGGCGTGCCTGGGGAAACGCAGGCGTGGCTGGCCGAACGCAGGGCATGTTCGTGACGTCAAAACAGGAACTAAATAGTCTGAAATGATCGCAAGCTAGGAGTAGGTCTCGAGCTGCTCAGAAACTGCACAATCTTTTTTTGTAGCAGCGCTGCGATCCTTTCGTTCGCACTTCTGCTAAGCTAAAATACACTCCCAGAGGGCGGCGGCTTAGCATTTGCACGGCTGCTAAAAGCAGCTAGCAAGCGAACAACTCGGAATGAGGGCCATTGGCAGTACTGAGGACACACAGGAAGGGCTGAAACACAGACTCACTGACAGGACAGACACAGCCACAAGCAGGACTGAGGCAATCAGGTGAGCTGCAGTATCTATTGTGCAGCCATGTTGCCATGGCAAATAGCGGCCCGGCTATATTGGTGGGGGGGCATCGCCACTGCACTCACAGCTGCGCATCCCTGGCAGTAGATGCAGGTGGGCATGTATGCCCTGTGTTTCAAAGTGCCGCAGGGGGGAGTGAGTAGCCCGAGCAAACTGTCACGGGGGAATGCAGTCGGCGGCCGGGACACATGTAAGTTGCCAGCAGAGTTGTGGGGGCAGCAGTGAGACACAGGTGTTGGCGGTGGGGGGAGCGGTCATAGCCGGGACACATGCAAGTTGCTGGTGGGGTATGGGGGGCGGCCGGGGGGGCACAAGTAGGGTGGTGCCGGCAGCAAGGGGTGCTGAGGGCTGCAGCTATATGGGGGAAAGTTATCACTTTCTGAGAAACTGACTTCGCAAAAAGCCCAGTTTTTCTTAAGTGATCATTTTCTCATGGGGGCATAATGAATAGTGAAACAATTGTGTGAGAATACAATAAGAATTGAAAACTTAAAATTCTCATTGCACAATTTTTCATGATGAATATGCCCCTTGGTGTTAAACTAAACTTTTCCAACCGCAATGCAGTGAAAGGATAACTCAAGACCTAGAAGCAGTGACTTGACCTAAAGCGGACAAGTGGAGAAATTGCCCATTTCAACCAGTTTCCAGAATTTCATGTATCAAGTACATTCTATAAAATGATAACTAGAAGCTTATTGGTTGCTATGAGCAACTTCTCCACTTGTCCTCCTTAGAAGGTTTGACACTGTATATCTTCCCTAGAAAGGTATCTCGGTTGAACATGACAATAGGATAGACCTACTACTGTGGACAGAATTTGGCCATAATAATGACCTGATTTCTAAGTCTTCCTTCTTCATCATATTTAGGTTACACATTGGGTTTCCTGCATTTACTTCAGAATTTCATGGTTACATTAATTCTGACATTTAAAATAAACTTAATCCAAGTTGTAGCTTGCTAAAAATCATCAGCCGACAGAAGGAGAAATGTGACTCCCAGGTTAGTTTCAGGAGACGGGGTGCGATTATTTGCAGTACCTGGAACCTCCATGTTTATATGCTGAATGTGAAGTGTGCACCATGATATATTGGCCCCTTTAAGATTCTACAGAAGGCTATTCCATTGGTCTTTAATTTAGAATTGTCATCTTTATTACTGGTGCCTAATGCATTCAACCAATTAATCGCACAATCCTCTTCCTTCCATCTTTGTAATACAAGATCATATACATTTCGGATTTTTGTGCTTCCAGAAACACATACTAGAAGGGGTACGGACCCGAGGAGCATTGCTGGGTTATAGTCACCACTAGTCACGTTCCATTCCTTCTTAAGAGGTCCTGCAGAGATCATCCAGAGAGCCTTTTGGTTTATCAAGAGACCAAACAGATACTGCTGTGCAGCGTGGGACTCTTGCCTCCCATTTCTGTTGCAAGCTTTTTTCATAATGACAGCTAATGCACTATAGGAAAAGCATGTGAGTCTACCGGCAACTTAAAGGCGTAACCACTTGACCACTCACTGTATAAGTCTGTCTGCATTATTGTGTCCAGTGTATCTGACGCAGCCTGTTAATGACATTTATCTTGTCTGCTTTTTTGGTTACTGACTATGCCCTATTTTATCTTGACACTTTCTTCTGGTGATCAATTTGGCTTACTCACAGTCTGCCTGCACCAGTCCTGGCTTTGTTGACCAAGTCATCTTACCCATTATCAGCACGTAATATCTGGAGGCACAGCAGAGGGAAACAAAATGGGGCCTGCCAGCCACTAAGCAGAAAGTATAATACTGTATAGGGTTGCTGCCATTTTTCTTTGTGGGATAAAACATTTTTATCACTGAAATTAGATAATTTCAGCATAATTGGTGATACATATGTAGCACATTTGACATGTTTTTGCTGTGTCCTAAACCTAAAAGTTACATAGATCTTACATTACCTGTCATACACCTATGACATTAATTCTATTACATTTGTGGACTACTTGCTCTGTTTCAATGTCCATCATGTAGCTAAAAAAAAAAGAAAGGAAAACAGCGCTGTCTGTAAATATTGAGAATTGGTTCATAGTTGAAAATCATTTAACAGTTTTTCCATCTGTGCTAGGTCTATACTAGGCAGCAGTGTGAAAATACAATGTACGCAGTATTAATGCTCTGACCCACAATTCCCCTCATTAACATTAACTGCTGTGCTGGACCAGTTCATGCAGAACAATTCATAGCATGTGCTTTAGGGCAGTATGCCATCTAGCAGCTCATTGACAGCCTTGTTAGCAATCAGATCTTTTCCTGGTATTTACTATTTTCCTATTCAAGAAAATGAATGGGCTACTCTAAAAATACATAGTAATTAGATATGCAAAATAGTTTCAACTCTAATACATACAAATATACTGTTTACACATTTGCAGCTCATATATAGCAAACAGAAACTGTACATCTAAATTAAATTAGTCAGTAGTCTATTTAGGAAACGGTTTATAGGGGTAAATTTACTAAAGCTTCTAAAACAGAGAATTGGCGATGTTGCCAATAGCAACCAATCAGATGCTGTCTATCAATTCTCTATTGCCTTTTAGAAAATGATAGACAACATTTAATTGGTTGCTGTGGGTAAAATCACCAATTCTTTGTTTTAGAAGCTTTAGTAAATTAACCCCTCAGTGTCTACACATGTTGGGTGCAATGTAGCGAAGTTCGAATTCGGCGGCCGTGTGGGATGCAGGCCGAACTCTGAAGTTTTTTAAAAGGGACAATCATGTACAAGGCATGGTTTAGCCTCGTACATGATAAAAAAATGTCCGAGTTCAGCCCGCATCCCGCACGGACACCGAACTCGGACTTCATTACATCCCGACCCTTCAGTGAGAATACTATACAGCTATCAATCCAGTAGTCATGGGTTGAAAACATTTAAGTTAAAGGGGGAGATGTATCAATCCTTTGAATGAGATAAAATGAAGAAGTTGCCCATAGCAACCAAGCATATTTTAAATGTAATTTCATAGACTCAGTGTAGATAAATGACATAAGCTGATGGCTGCTTTGGGCAACTTCTCCACATTATCACTTTCCAAGGCTTGATACTCCTCCCCCTTAAATATCCGGAGTTACCCTATTTATGTAGTATAGGTTGAGTATCCCTTATCCAAAATGCTTGGGACCGGAAGTATTTTGGATATCGGATTTTTCTGTATTTTGGAATAATTGCATACCACAATGAGATATTATGGTGATGGGACCTAAGTCTAAGAACAGAATGCATTTATGTTTCATATACACCAGAGGTTCTCAAACTCGGTCCTCGGGGGCCCACACAGTGCATGTTTTGCAGGTAACCCAGCAGGTGCACAGGTGTATTAATTACTCACTGACACATTTTAAAAGGTCCACAGGTGGAGCTAATTATTTCACTTGCGATTCTGTGAGGAGACCTGCAAAACATGCACTGTGTGGGCCCCCGAGGACCGAGTTTGAGAACCTCTGATATACACCTTATACACACAGCCTGAAGGTCATTTTAGCCAATATTTTTAATAACTTTGTGCATTAAACAAGTTTGTGTACATTCTCACAATTCATTTATGTTTCATATACACCTTATACACAGCCTGAAGGTCTTATAATACAATATTTTTAATAACTGTGCATTAAACAAAGTTTGTGTACATTGAGCAGTGGCGTGCGGTGAGGTCAGTGGCTGGTGAGGTACTACAGTGATAATGTCCGCCGAATCCTGCCGATGACCCTTACCGCCGCCGAGCCAATCGCCGCTACTGCCCCTGAGCCAATGCCCGCTGCCACCGCCAATGGTTTACAAACTTGCACACCATCAACTGACCCAGCCCTCCGCCACTAATTTGCATCTCAGTCTGATGCCGCCAATGCCCGCTGCCTGCTTGCTCATCATACTTGTGATATATTGTACATTTGTATAGAAAAATAAATAAAAATTAGTTTTTGGGACTGGGAAGGGAGTGGGAGGAGGACATGAATGCAATTTTGTTGTCCAGGGCTTCCATTAACTTAATGGAAAAGGGTCTGAATGGGTTAAAAAAAAGTAAAAAAAAAACGTGAGGTCCCCCCTCCTAAGTATAACCAGCCTCGGGCTCTGTGAGCCGGTACTGGTTGTTTAAATACTGGGAAAAAAATTGGACAGGGGTTCCCCGTATTTAGACAACCAGCAACGGGCTCTTAGTCCAGTACTGGTTCCAAAAATATGGGAGACAAAAGATGTAGGGGTCCCCCGTATTTTTAAAACCAGCACCGGGCTCCACTAGCCAGGGACATAATGCCACAGCCGGGGGACACATTTATGTAGCTCTCTGCGGCCGTGGCATTACCCCCCCAACTAGTCACCCCTGGCTGGGGTTCCCTGGAGGAGTGGGGACCCCATTATATCAAGGGGTCCCCCCCTTCAGGCACCCAAGGGCCAGGGGTGAAGCCCGAGGCTGTCCCCAGTACCCCTGGGCGGTGGGTGCCAGGCTGATAGCCATAAGTGTGTTAAAAAAAACAGAATATTGTTTTTTTTTTGTGGAACTACAAGTCCCAGCAAGCCTCCTCCGCTTGCTGGTACTTGGAGAACCTCAAGTACCAGCATGCGTGGAAATAACGGGCCTGCTGGTACCTGTAGTTCTACAACAACTAAAAATACCCAAATAAAAACACAACACACACACCTTGAAAGTAAAAATGTATTAAAACACACACACACACACACACACACACACACACACACACACACACACACATCCTTACCTACATCCTACGCCGATCACGTCCACTTGTCCAGTAGAATCCAATAGGGGTACCTGTAAAAATGAGAAAGATTACTTACCTACATCCCACGCCGATCACGTCCACTTGTCCATGTAGAATCCAATAGGGGTACCTGTAAAAATGAAACTTTTAAACATTGTCTCTGCAGTAATCCACTGGAGGGGGCAAGGGGAGAGAGAGAGAGAGAGAGAGAGAGAGAACACACCTCGGAGAAAGCTGCAGAAATCGACCTACAGCTGCTCCTTCTCTTGCCGGAGGGAGCAGGTCTGCCAGCGTCTCTTCTGAGCATCGGCGCGGGGAGCGGACCACACAAGAGGAGGAAAATGCGTCAGGTCTGGGTGACCAGGAACCGGCCGCTTCGGGTACGGGGTTACAACGCCGGGATAAGAGGGAGGTGAGCACTCATGTAGCAGCGTCTGGTTGATTGGACCAGCGCAGTGGTGTAACTACTGCCCCCGCAGTCCTCGCGGTGGCTTGGGAGCGAGGGGCTGCGGGGGCGCCACTGACTTAGAACAGATTGACATGCGGACGAGCGTCCGCATGTCAATCTGCGGTCTCCTCTCCCTCCCTGCTGTGTTGGAGGGACACGGAACGCACATCGCGCGTCTCTCCTGTGTCCCTCCCTGGCTCTCCCCCGGCCGGTCTAAGGAAGTGCCGTTCGTGAGCTCTGATTGGCTCACGAACCGGCACTTCTTTTATTAGACTAGCCGGGGGGAGAGCCAGGAGGGACGCAGGAGAGACGCGCGATGCGCTCCGTGTCCCTCCAACACGGGGGGGGGGAAAGCAGGGAGCAGGCACTTGGGGCATATACCTGGCACTGGGGGCATATACCTGGCACTGTGGGGGGAAGATCTGGCACTTGGGGCATATACCTGGCACTGTGGGGGGCAGATCTGGCACTGGGGGCATATACCTGGCACTGTGGGGGGAAGATCTGGCACTTGGGGCATATACCTGGCACTGTGGGGGGCAGATCTGGCACTGGGGGCATATACCTGGCACTGTGGGGGGCAGATCTGGCACTTGGGGCATATACCTGGCACTGTGGGGGGCAGATCTGGCACTGGGGGCATATACCTGGCACTGTGGGGGGAAGATCTGGCACTTGGGGCATATACCTGGCACTGGGGGCATATACCTGGCACTGTGGGGGGAAGATCTGGCACTTGGGGCATATACCTGGCACTGTGGGGGGCAGATCTGGCACTGGGGGCATATACCTGGCACTGTGGGGGGGAGATCTGGCACTTGGGGCATATACCTGGCACTGTGGGGGGCAGATCTGGCACTGGGGGCATATACCTGGCACTGTGGGGGGCAGATCTGGCACTGGGGGCATATACCTGGCACTGTGGGGGGGGGAGATCTGGCACTGGGGGCATATACCTGGCACTGTGGGGGGAAGATCTGGCACTGGGGGCATATACCTGGCACTGTGGGGGGGAAGATCTGGCACTGGGGGCATATACCTGGCACTGTGGGGGGAAGATCTGGCACTGGGGGCATATACCTGGCACTGTGGGGGCAGATCTGGCACTGGGGACATATACCTGGCACTGTGGGGGCAGATCTGGCACTGGGGGCATATACCTGGCACTGTGGGGGCAGATCTGGCACTGGGGGCATATACCTGGCACTGTGGGGGGAAGATCTGGCACTGTGGGGGCAGATCTGGCACTGGGGGCATATACCTGGCACTGTGGGGGCAGATCTGGCACTGGGGGCATATACCTGGCAATGTGGGGGGAAGATCTGGCACTGGAGGCATATACCTGGCACTGTGGGGGCAGATCTGGCACAGGGGGCATATACCTGGCACTGTGGGGGCAGATCTGGCACTGGGGGCATATACCTGGCACTGTGGGGGCAGATCTGGCACTGGGGGCATATACCTGGCACTGTGGGGGGAAGATCTGGCACTGGAGGCATATACCTGGCACTGTGGGGGAATATCTGGCACTGGGGGCATATACCTGGCACTGTGGGGGAATATTTGGCACTGGGGGGAGCAGGCACTGAGGGGGCATATGTGGCACTGTGGGGGAATATTTGGCACTGGGGGGAGCAGGCACTGAGGGGGCATATGTGGCACTGGGGGGGTATATGTGGCACTGGGGGCATGTACCTGGCACTGTGGGGGAATATCTGGCACTAGGGGCATATACCTGGCACTGTGGGGGAATATCTGGCACTGGGGGCATATGTGGCACTAGGAGCATGGCCCTAGCAACAAGCACTACCCCCTAGCAACGACCATGACACCCAGTGCATGAAACCCCTGGCAACGAGCATGACACCCTGAGCATGAAAACCCCTGGCACCGTGCATGGAACCAAGAGCATGAAACCCCTGGCAACGAGCAGGTAATTTAAAAGTAATTAGAAGCCTTACTGTAGAACTTAATGTGTAATGGGCATTACGGTGTGTGTCATAATGTATCAGGCATTACGGTGTGTTGTATACTATATCACGGGCATTGTGGTATGTGGTATAATGTCTCAGGGTCATTGTGGTGTGTGTCATACTGTGTCACAGACATTGTATGTGCTATAATGTATCAGGGGCATTGCAGTGTGTAGCATAATGTATAACGGGCATTGCGATTCCTGTCATAATGTGTCACAGGCATTACGGTGTGTGGCATAATGTGTCGGGGGCATTACAGTGTGTGCATATTGTGTCATGTGCATTATTGTGTGTGGAATAATGTGTAAGGGCCATTGCAGTATGTGGAATAATGTATACTGGGCATTACTATAAGGAGGAAAAATGACAAATAATGTAAGGGGCATGAATCAGGATTATTTTTCTTTCCTGTGGTGGCCAACGTCTGGGCGTGCAGGTTGCAAAACTGGGGTATAAGGTAGTATTTTCCTGCAATGCCACACCCTCCACGCAAAGCCACGCCCATTTCGACACAGCCACACACCCTTTTTGCGGGCGCGCGCCGCAGGCGCGCGCATTTTTCTACCTTTGCTAGTGCCAATTACGGGGGGTATGGGGGGGGGGGGGGGGGGGGCGCCGAAGGATTTTTTGGCTTGGGGGAGAAAAATTTCTAGTTACACCACTGGACCAGCGGATCCAGCCCTGGATCCGCTGTCCAATTACATCTGGCCCTATCGACGAGGCACTTATACCGCTTTCTCGTCGATTTTCAATGGGCTTCTACAGCACACTCCTTGCCCCCCCCCCCCCCCCCCACTTTCTCTCAATTCCATTCACAACTGGAGGCACTCTTATCAGTGCCTCCTAAACTACTTTCCGGTCTAAAACTAATATAGTAATATAACGAAGATACTTATGACACAGAATATGTGTCATAAGTATCTTCCTTGTATTATTTTCATCATTAATCACATGGGAGGCACTTCCTCCCCTGACTACACATCCCTGACATTGAGCCATCAGAAAACAAAGGTTCCTCTATCTCACTCAAAAAATTCTGTATTTCGGAATATTCCGTATTTTGGAATATTTGTATATGGGATACTCAACCTGTAGTGAATTTTATATTACTTAATTGATGGAATAGTTTTCTTCCCTGTTTAAGGCGTGTAAAATAGATCTTTATTAAAAAAAGAAAAAAAGCAGTACTAGCTTGTACTTACGCAACAATCGTAAAATGTAATAATTGTAATTTATTGTAAATACTGAAACTTTTGATTATTATAATAGCAAATATTTAATTATTAATTACTAGTATAGGGTATATGGAGAGGGGGCCTGGACTGCACACCCTAGCTTCTTATAATGGGATGTGCTACCTTGCTGGGACCTAGTACTACAATACTACAATATAGGAACAAAGGTGCAGGTGCACCATACACCATTAAAATTATTACAGCCATAATATAATATTCGAGGTTCTTGGCATATATTGGCCAGTATATGAGCCTGCCCACCTACTTCATGGTGACTTCATCGGACAGGTCCCTAACACTATAAGGGTTCACCCCCAGACTACCCCAGCCACACAACCCCAGGGCACCACACAGAAAAAGCATAGGAGTGAAAGATCAGTGTTAAGCAAATGAAAGAGGCTGCTGAATGTAAAAGAAAAAAAAAAAAAGGACAGCAGTAAGGTGTCAGAGTGTTAGAAAGTGAGGTTTAGCTGAGCAGTGTTACAAGCATACTTGCCTACCCTCCCGGAATGGCCGGGAGGCTCCCGAAAATCGGGTGACCCTCCAGGCCCCCCGGAAGAGCAGGCAAGTCTCCCGATTACAGGGGTCCCCGGCTGCCCGGCTGCCCACTTAGCGAGTGAAGTGGGCGGTCCGGACAGGCGATGACGCGATTCTTGTTGAATCGCGTCATGCAAGCCACACACCCCACTGTATAATGCCGGTACTTGCGGCATTATACAGTGGGGGGCGTGGCTTGCATGACGCGATCCAGCAGCCACGCCCCTGTCCCTCCTCTGGCCCGCTTCCGCCCCGCCTCCGGCCCGCCCCCTCCTCACATCAGCTCACTGCCCGCCCCCCTGCTGAGCCGACTGGCTGCTCTCTCCCGGAGAGAGCAGCCCAAAAGTCGGCAACTATGGTTACAAGTGTATAAGATATGTGAAAAATTATACATAAATATAAAACAAACACAATGTGATATAAGTGTTAAAAGTAAATGTAAGGTGGTGATGCCCCAAAGTGGCCCAGCCAGAGCAATACAGGGAGCACCATGCCCCAAACGTTCACCCCCAAACTGACATTGTATATAATTGAAAGGATCTTACCTATGTCTTTTGTACAGTAAGCACAAAAGTCATAGGTAAGATCCTTTCAATTATATACAAAGTAGTGATGAGCGGGTTCGGTTCCTCGGAATCCGAACCCCCCCCCCGAACTTCACCCATTTTACACGGTTCCGAGGCGGAATCGAATCTTCCCGCCTTGCTCGGTTAACCCGAGTGCGCCCGAACATCATCATCCCGCTGTCGGATTCTCGCGAGATTCGCATTCTATATAAGGAGCTGCGCGTCGCCGCCATTTTCACTCGTGCATTGGAGATGACAGGGAGAGGACGTGTGCAGCATTCTCTCAGTTGTGTTCAGTGCGCTGCAAATATCTGTGCTCAGTGTGCTGAAAATATCTGTGCTCAGTGTGCTTGCAAATATCTGTGCTCAGTGTGCTGAAAATATCTACGTTCTCTGCCTGAAAAACGCTCCATATCTGTGCTGCATAGTAGTATATACTGTAGTAGGAGGACAGTGCAGAATTTTGCTGACCAGTGACCACCAGTATTATATCAGTACGGTACAGTAGGCCACTGCTCTACCTACCTCTGTGTCGTCAAGTATACTATCCATCCATACCTGTGGTGCATTTAAGTTTTGCGCAGTATATATAGTAGGAGGACAGTGCATAATTTTGCTGACCACCAGTATATAATATATAGCAGTACGGTACAGTAGTCCACTGCTCTACCTACCTCTGTGTCGTCAAGTATACTATCCATCTATACCTGTGGTGCATTTAAGTATTGCGCAGTATATATAGTAGGAGGACAGTGCATAATTTTGCTGACCACCAGTATATAATATATAGCAGTACGGTACAGTAGGCCACTGCTCTACCTACCTCTGTATCGTCAAGTATACTATCCATCCATACCTGTGGTGCATTTTAGTTGTTGTGCGCAGTAGTAGGAGGACAGTGCATAATTTTGCTGACCACCAGTATATAATATATAGCAGTACGGTACAGTAGGCCATTGCTATTGATATATTACTGGCATATAATTCCACACATTAAAAAATGGAGAACAAAAATGTGGAGGGTAAAATAGGGAAAGATCAAGATCCACTTCCACCTCGTGCTGAAGCTGCTGCCACTAGTCATGGCCGAAACGATGAAATGCCATCAACGTCGTCTGCCAAGGCCGATGCCCAATGTCATAGTAGAGAGCATGTAAAATAAAAAAAATAAAAAAGTTCAGTAAAATGACCCAAAAATCTAAATTAAAAGCGTCTGAGGAGAAGCGTAAATTTGCCAATATGCCATTTACGACACGGAGTGGCAAGGAACGGCTGAGGCCCTCTCCTATGTTCCTCATGACTAGTGGGTCAGCTTCACATGAGGATGGAAGCACTCATCCTCCCACTAGAAAAATGAAAAGACTTAAGCTGGCAAAAGCACACCAAAGAACTGTGCGTTCTTCTAAATCACAAATCCCCAAGGAGAGTCCAATTGTGTCGGTTGCAATGCCTGACATTCCCAACACTGGACGGGAAGAGGTGGCGCCTTCCACCATTTGCACGCCCCCTGCAAGTGCTGGAAGGAGCACCCGCAGTCCAGTTCCTGATAGTCAAATTGAAGATGTCACTGTTGAAGTACACCAGGATGAGGATGTGGGTGTTGCTGGCGCTGAGGAGGAAATTGACAAGGAGGATTCTGATGGTGAGGTGGTTTGTTTAAGTCAGGCACCCGGGGAGACACCTGTTGTCCATGAGACGAATATGGCCATTGACATGCCTGGTCAAAATACAAAAAAAATCACCTCTTCGGTGTCAAGCCGTGTGTTGCCTTTGTCAAGCTGTAATAAGTAGGGGTAAGGATGTTAACCACCTAGGAACATCCTCCCTTATACGTCACCTGGAGCGCATTCATCAGAAGTCATTGACAAGTTCAAAAACTTTGGGTGACAGCGGAAGCAGTCCACTGACAACTAAATCCCTTCCTCTTGTAACCAAGCTCCTGAAACCACACCACCATCTCCCTCAGTGTCAATTTCCTCCTTAGACAGGAAAGACAATAGTCCTGCAGGCCATGTCACTGGCAAGTCTGACGAGTCCTCTCCTGCCTGGGATTCCTCCGATGCATCCTTGAGTGTAACGCCTACTGCTGCTGGCGCTGCTGTTGTTGCTGCTGGGAGTTGATCGTCATCCCAGAGGGGAAGTCGGAAGACCACTTGTACTACTTCCAGTAAGCAATTGACTGTCCAACAGTCCTTTGCGAGGAAGATGAAATATCACAGCAGTCATTCTGCTGCAAAGCGGATAACTCAGGTCTTGGCAGCCTGGGTGGTGTTAAATGTGTTTCCGGTATCCACCGTTAATTCACAGGAAACTAGAGAATTGCTTGAGGTAGTGTATCCCCGGTACCATATACCATCTAGGTTCCATTTCTCTAGGCAGGCGATACCGAGAATGTACACAGACCTCAGAAAAAGAGTCATCAGTGTCCTAAAAAATGCAGTTGTACCCAATGTCCACTTAACCACGGACATGTGGACAAGTGGAGCAGGGCAGACTAAGGACTATATGACTGTGACAGCCCACTGGGTAGATGTATTGCCTCCCGCAGCAAGAACAGCAGCGGCGGCTCCAGTAGCAGCATCTCGCAAATGCCAACTTGTTCCTAGGCAGGCTACGCTTTGTATCTCCGCTTTCCATAAGAGGCACACAGCTGACAACCTCTTACGGAAACTGAGGAACATCATCGCAGAATGGCTTACCCCAATTGGACTCTCCTGGGGATTTGTGACATCGGACAACACCACCAATATTGTGCGTGCATTACATGTGGACAAATTCCAGCACGTCCCATGTTTTGCACATACATTGAATTTGGTGGTGCAGAATTATTTAAAAAATGACAGGGGCATGCAAGAGATGCTGTCGGTTGCCCGAAGAATTGCGGGCCACTTTCGGCATTCAGCCACCACGTGCCGAAGACTGGAGCACCAGCAAACACTCCTGAACCTGCCCCGCCATCATCTTAAGCAAGAGGTGGTAACAAGGTGGAATTCAACCCTCTATATGCTTCAGAGGATAGAGGAGCAGCAAAAGGCCATTCAAGCCTATACAGCTACCTACGATATAGGCAAAGGAGGGGGAATGCACCTGACTCAAGCGCAGTGGAGAATGATTTCAACGTTGTGCAAGGTTCTGCAACCCTTTGAACATGCCACACGTGAAGTCAGTTCAGACACTGCCAGCCTGAGTCAAGTCATTCCCGTCATCAGGCTTTTGCAGAAGAAGCTGGAGAGATTGAAGGAGGAGCTAAAACGGAGTGATTCCGCTAGGCATGTGGGACTTGTGGAAGGAGCCCTTAATTTGCTTAACCAGGATTCACGGGTGGTCAATCTGTTGAAATCAGAGCACTACATTTTGGCCACCGTGCTCGATCCTAGATTTAAAACCTACGTTGGATCTCTCTTTCCGGCAGACACAAGTCTGCAGAGGTTCAAAGACCTGCTGGTAAGACACTTGTCAAGTCAAGCGGAACGTGACCCGCCAATAGCTCCTCCTTCATTTTCTCCCGCCACTGGAGCTGCCAGGAAAAGGATCAGATTTCCAAAACCACCCGCTGGCGGTGATGCAGGGCAGTCAGGAGCAAGTGCTGACATCTGGTCCGTACTGAAGGACCTGCCAACGATTACTGACATGTCGTCTGCTGTCACTGCATATGATTCTGTCACTATTGAAAGAATGGTGGAGGATTATATGAGTGACAGCATCCAAGTAGGCACGTCAGACAGTCCGTACGTATAATGGCAGGAAAAAGAGGCAATTTGGAGTAGAGATGAGCGGGTTCGGTTTCTCTGAATCCGAACCCGCCAGAACTTCATGTTTTTTTTCACGGGTCCGAGCGACTCGGATCTTCCCGCCTTGCTCGGTTAACCCGAGCGCGCCCGAACGTCATCATGACGCTGTCGGATTCTCGCGAGGCTCGGATTCTATCGCGAGACTCGGATTCTATATAAGGAGCCGCGCGTCGCCGCCATTTTCACACGTGCATTGAGATTGATAGGGAGAGGACGTGGCTGGCGTCCTCTCCGTTTAGAATTAGAATAGATTAGAGAGACACTTGATTTACTAATTTTGGGGAGCATTAGGAGTACTCAGTAGTGTACAGTGCAGAGTTTTGCTGATAGTGACCAGTGACCACCACTTTTATTTATAATCCGTTCTCTGCCTGAAAAAAGCGATACACAGCACACAGTGACTCAGTCACATACCATATCTGTGTGCACTGCTCAGGCTCAGGCCAGTGTGCTGCATCATCTATTATCTATATATAATATTATATATATCTGTCTGACTGCTCAGCTCACACAGCTTATAATTGTGGGGGAGACTGGGGAGCACTATTGCAGTGCCAGTTATAGGTTATAGCAGGAGCCAGGAGTACATAATATAATCCGTTCTCTGCCTGAAAAAAGCGATACACAGCACACAGTGACTCAGTCACATACCATATCTGTGTGCACTGCTCAGGCTCAGGCCAGTGTGCTGCATCATCTATTATCTATATATAATATTATATATATCTGTCTGACTGCTCAGCTCACACAGCTTATAATTGTGGGGGAGACTGGGGAGCACTACTGCAGTGCCAGTTATAGGTTATAGCAGGAGCCAGGAGTACATAATATATTATATAGTGAGTGACCACCAGACACACAGTGCAGTTTATTTAATATATCCGTTCTCTGCCTGAAAAAAGCGATACACACAGTGACTCAGTCAGTCACATACCATATCTGTGTGCACTGCTCAGGCTCAGGCCAGTGTGCTGCATCATCTATATATATTATATATCTGTCTGACTGCTCAGCTCACACAGCTTATAATTGTGGGGGAGACTGGGGAGCACTACTGCAGTGCCAGTTATAGGTTATAGCAGGAGCCAGGAGTACATAATATTATATTAAAATTAAACAGTGCACACTTTTGCTGCAGGAGTGCCACTGCCAGTGTGACTAGTGACCAGTGACCTGACCACCAGTATATAATATTAGTAGTATACTATCTCTTTATCAACCAGTCTATATTAGCAGCAGACACAGTACAGTGCGGTAGTTCACGGCTGTGGCTACCTCTGTGTCGGCACTCGGCAGCCCGTCCATAATTGTATATACCACCTAACCGTGGTTTTTTTTTCTTTCTTTATACATACATACTAGTTACGAGTATACTATCTCTTTATCAACCAGTCTATATATTAGCAGCAGACACAGTACAGTGCGGTAGTTCACGGCTGTGGCTACCTCTGTGTCGGCACTCGGCAGCCCGTCCATAATTGTATATACCACCTAACCGTGGTTTTTTTTTCTTTCTTTATACATACATACTAGTTACGAGTATACTATCTCTTTATCAACCAGTCTATATATTAGCAGCAGACACAGTACAGTGCGGTAGTTCACGGCTGTGGCTACCTCTGTGTCGGCACTCGGCAGCCCGTCCATAATTGTATATACCACCTAACCGTGGTTTTTTTTTCTTTCTTTATACATACATACTAGTTACGAGTATACTATCTCTTTATCAACCAGTCTATATTAGCAGCAGACACAGTACAGTGCGGTAGTTCACGGCTGTGGCTACCTCTGTGTCGGCACTCGGCAGCCCGTCCATAATTGTATATACCACCTAACCGTGGTTTTTTTTTCTTTCTTTATACATACATACTAGTTACGAGTATACTATCTCTTTATCAACCAGTCTATATATTAGCAGCAGACACAGTACAGTGCGGTAGTTCACGGCTGTGGCTACCTCTGTGTCGGCACTCGGCAGCCCGTCCATAATTGTATATACCACCTAACCGTGGTTTTTTTTCCTTTCTTTATACATACATACTAGTTACGAGTATACTATCTCTTTATCAACCAGTCTATATATTAGCAGCAGACACAGTACAGTGCGGTAGTTCACGGCTGTGGCTACCTCTGTGTCGGCACTCGGCAGCCCGTCCATAATTGTATATACCACCTAACCGTGGTTTTTTTTTCTTTCTTTATACATACATACTAGTTACGAGTATACTATCTCTTTATCAACCAGTCTATATATTAGCAGCAGACACAGTACAGTGCGGTAGTTCACGGCTGTGGCTACCTCTGTGTCGGCACTCGGCAGCCCGTCCATAATTGTATATACCACCTAACCGTGGTTTTTTTTTCTTTCTTTATACATACATACTAGTTACGAGTATACTATCTCTTTATCAACCAGTCTATATTAGCAGCAGACACAGTACAGTGCGGTAGTTCACGGCTGTGGCTACCTCTGTGTCGGCACTCGGCAGCCCGTCCATAATTGTATATACCACCTAACCGTGGTTTTTTTTTCTTTCTTTATACATACATACTAGTTACGAGTATACTATCTCTTTATCAACCAGTCTATATATTAGCAGCAGACACAGTACAGTGCGGTAGTTCACGGCTGTGGCTACCTCTGTGTCGGCACTCGGCAGCCCGTCCATAATTGTATATACCACCTAACCGTGGTTTTTTTTTCTTTCTTTATACATACATACTAGTTACGAGTATACTATCTCTTTATCAACCAGTCTATATATTAGCAGCAGACACAGTACAGTGCGGTAGTTCACGGCTGTGGCTACCTCTGTGTCGGCACTCGGCAGCCCGTCCATAATTGTATATACCACCTAACCGTGGTTTTTTTTTCTTTCTTTATACATACATACTAGTTACGAGTATACTATCTCTTTATCAACCAGTCTATATTAGCAGCAGACACAGTACAGTGCGGTAGTTCACGGCTGTGGCTACCTCAGTGTCGGCACTCGGCAGCCCGTCCATAATTGTATACTAGTATCCAATCCATCCATCTCCATTGTTTACCTGAGGTGCCTTTTAGTTGTGCCTATTAAAATATGGAGAACAAAAATGTTGAGGTTCCAAAATTAGGGAAAGATCAAGATCCACTTCCACCTCGTGCTGAAGCTGCTGCCACTAGTCATGGCCGAGACGATGAAATGCCAGCAACGTCGTCTGCCAAGGCCGATGCCCAATGTCATAGTACAGAGCATGTCAAATCCAAAACACCAAATATCAGTAAAAAAAGGACTCCAAAACCTAAAATAAAATTGTCGGAGGAGAAGCGTAAACTTGCCAATATGCCATTTACCACACGGAGTGGCAAGGAACGGCTGAGGCCCTGGCCTATGTTCATGGCTAGTGGTTCAGCTTCACATGAGGATGGAAGCACTCAGCCTCTCGCTAGAAAAATGAAAAGACTCAAGCTGGCAAAAGCAGCACAGCAAAGAACTGTGCATTCTTCGAAATCCCAAATCCACAAGGAGAGTCCAATTGTGTCGGTTGCGATGCCTGACCTTCCCAACACTGGACGTGAAGAGCATGCGCCTTCCACCATTTGCACGCCCCCTGCAAGTGCTGGAAGGAGCACCCGCAGTCCAGTTCCTGATAGTCAGATTGAAGATGTCAGTGTTGAAGTACACCAGGATGAGGAGGATATGGGTGTTGCTGGCGCTGGGGAGGAAATTGACCAGGAGGATTCTGATGGTGAGGTGGTTTGTTTAAGTCAGGCACCCGGGGAGACACCTGTTGTCCGTGGGAGGAATATGGCCGTTGACATGCCAGGTGAAAATACCAAAAAAATCAGCTCTTCGGTGTGGAGGTATTTCACCAGAAATGCGGACAACAGGTGTCAAGCCGTGTGTTCCCTTTGTCAAGCTGTAATAAGTAGGGGTAAGGACGTTAACCACCTCGGAACATCCTCCCTTATACGTCACCTGCAGCGCATTCATAATAAGTCAGTGACAAGTTCAAAAACTTTGGGTGACAGCGGAAGCAGTCCACTGACCAGTAAATCCCTTCCTCTTGTAACCAAGCTCACGCAAACCACCCCACCAACTCCCTCAGTGTCAATTTCCTCCTTCCCCAGGAATGCCAATAGTCCTGCAGGCCATGTCACTGGCAATTCTGACGAGTCCTCTCCTGCCTGGGATTCCTCCTTGCGTGTAACGCCTACTGCTGCTGGCGCTGCTGTTGTTGCCGCTGGGAGTCGATGGTCATCCCAGAGGGGAAGTCGTGAGCCCACTTGTACTACTTCCAGTAAGCAATTGACTGTTCAACAGTCCTTTGCGAGGAAGATGAAATATCACAGCAGTCATCCTACTGCAAAGCGGATAACTGAGGCCTTGACAACTATGTTGGTGTTAGACGTGCGTCCGGTATCCGCCGTTAGTTCACAGGGAACTAGACAATTTATTGAGGCAGTGTGCCCCCGTTACCAAATACCATCTAGGTTCCACTTCTCTAGGCAGGCGATACCGAGAATGTACACGGACGTCAGAAAAAGACTCACCAGTGTCCTAAAAAATGCAGTTGTACCCAATGTCCACTTAACCACGGACATGTGGACAAGTGGAGCAGGGCAGGGTCAGGACTATATGACTGTGACAGCCCACTGGGTAGATGTATGGACTCCCGCCGCAAGAACAGCAGCAGCGGCACCAGTAGCAGCATCTCGCAAACGCCAACTCTTTCCTAGGCAGGCTACGCTTTGTATCACCGCTTTCCAGAATACGCACACAGCTGAAAACCTCTTACGGCAACTGAGGAAGATCATCGCGGAATGGCTTACCCCAATTGGACTCTCCTGTGGATTTGTGGCATCGGACAACGCCAGCAATATTGTGTGTGCATTAAATCTGGGCCAATTCCAGCACGTCCCATGTTTTGCACATACCTTGAATTTGGTGGTGCAGAATTTTTTAAAAAACGACAGGGGCGTGCAAGAGATGCTGTCGGTGGCCAGAAGAATTGCGGGACACTTTCGGCGTACAGGCACCACGTACAGAAAACTGGAGCACCACCAAAAACTACTGAACCTGCCCTGCCATCATCTGAAGCAAGAAGTGGTAACGAGGTGGAATTCAACCCTCTATATGCTTCAGAGGTTGGAGGAGCAGCAAAAGGCCATTCAAGCCTATACAATTGAGCACGATATAGGAGGTGGAATGCACCTGTCTCAAGTGCAGTGGAGAATGATTTCAACGTTGTGCAAGGTTCTGATGCCCTTTGAACTTGCCACACGTGAAGTCAGTTCAGACACTGCCAGCCTGAGTCAGGTCATTCCCCTCATCAGGCTTTTGCAGAAGAAGCTGGAGGCATTGAAGGAGGAGCTAACACGGAGCGATTCCGCTAGGCATGTGGGACTTGTGGATGCAGCCCTTAATTCGCTTAACAAGGATTCACGGGTGGTCAATCTGTTGAAATCAGAGCACTACATTTTGGCCACCGTGCTCGATCCTAGATTTAAAGCCTACCTTGGATCTCTCTTTCCGGCAGACACAGGTCTGCTGGGGTTGAAAGACCTGCTGGTGACAAAATTGTCAAGTCAAGCGGAACGCGACCTGTCAACATCTCCTCCTTCACATTCTCCCGCAACTGGGGGTGCGAGGAAAAGGCTCAGAATTCCGAGCCCACCCGCTGGCGGTGATGCAGGGCAGTCTGGAGCGACTGCTGATGCTGACATCTGGTCCGGACTGAAGGACCTGACAACGATTACGGACATGTCGTCTACTGTCACTGCATATGATTCTCTCAACATTGATAGAATGGTGGAGGATTATATGAGTGACCGCATCCAAGTAGGCACGTCACACAGTCCGTACTTATACTGGCAGGAAAAAGAGGCAATTTGGAGGCCCTTGCACAAACTGGCTTTATTCTACCTAAGTTGCCCTCCCACAAGTGTGTACTCCGAAAGAGTGTTTAGTGCCGCCGCTCACCTTGTCAGCAATCGGCGTACGAGGTTACATCCAGAAAATGTGGAGAAGATGATGTTCATTAAAATGAATTATAATCAATTCCTCCGCGGAGACATTGACCAGCAGCAATTGCCTCCACAAAGTACACAGGGAGCTGAGATGGTGGATTCCAGTGGGGACGAATTGATAATCTGTGAGGAGGGGGATGTACACGGTGATATATCGGAGGGTGAAGATGAGGTGGACATCTTGCCTCTGTAGAGCCAGTTTGTGCAAGGAGAGATTAATTGCTTCTTTTTTGGGGGGGGTCCAAACCAACCCGTCATATCAGTCACAGTCGTGTGGCAGACCCTGTCACTGAAATGATGGGTTGGTTAAAGTGTGCATGTCCTGTTTTGTTTATACAACATAAGGGTGGGTGGGAGGGCCCAAGGACAATTCCATCTTGCACCTCTTTTTTCTTTTCTTTTTCTTTGCATCATGTGCTGATTGGGGAGGGTTTTTTGGAAGGGACATCCTGCGTGACACTGCAGTGCCACTCCTAGATGGGCCCGGTGTTTGTGTCGGCCACTAGGGTCGCTAATCTTACTCACACAGTCAGCTACCTCATTGCGCCTCTTTTTTTCTTTGCGTCATGTGCTGTTTGGGGAGGGTTTTTTGGAAGGGACATCCTGCGTAACACTGCAGTGCCACTCCTAGATGGGCCCGGTGTTTGTGTCGGCCACTAGGGTCGCTAATCTTACTCACACAGCTACCTCATTGCGCCTCTTTTTTTCTTTGCGTCATGTGCTGTTTGGGGAGGGTTTTTTGGAAGGGACATCCTGCGTGACACTGCAGTGCCACTCCTAGATGGGCCCGGTGTTTGTGTCGGCCACTAGGGTCGCTAATCTTACTCACACAGCTACCTCATTGCGCCTCTTTTTTTCTTTGCGTCATGTGCTGTTTGGGGAGGGTTTTTTGGAAGGGACATCCTGCGTGACACTGCAGTGCCACTCCTAGATGGGCCCGGTGTTTGTGTCGGCCACTAGGGTCGCTAATCTTACTCACAGAGTCAGCTACCTCATTGCGCCTCTTTTTTTCTTTGCGTCATGTGCTGTTTGGGGAGGGTTTTTTGGAAGGGCCATCCTGCGTGACACTGCAGTGCCACTCCTAGATGGGCCCGGTGTTTGTGTCGGCCACTAGGGTCGCTAATCTTACTCACACAGCTACCTCATTGCGCCTCTTTTTTTCTTTGCGTCATGTGCTGTTTGGGGAGGGTTTTTTGGAAGGGCCATCCTGCGTGACACTGCAGTGCCACTCCTAGATGGGCCCGGTGTTTGTGTCGGCCACTAGGGTCGCTAATCTTACTCACACAGCTACCTCATTGCGCCTCTTTTTTTCTTTGCGTCATGTGCTGTTTGGGGAGGGTTTTTTGGATGGGACATCCTGCGTGACACTGCAGTGCCACTCCTAGATGGGCCCGGTGTTTGTGTCGGCCACTAGGGTCGCTTATCTTACTCACACAGCGACCTCGGTGCAAATTTTAGGACTAAAAATAATATTGTGAGGTGTGAGGTATTCAGAATAGACTGAAAATGAGTGTAAATTATGGTTTTTGAGGTTAATAATACTTTGGGATCAAAATGACCCCCAAATTCTATGATTTAAGCTGTTTTTTAGTGTTTTTGGAAAAAAACACCCGAATCCAAAACACACCCGAATCCGACAAAAAAAATTCGGTGAGGTTTTGCCAAAACGCGTTCGAACCCAAAACACGGCCGCGGAACCGAACCCAAAACCAAAACACAAAACCCGAAAAATTTCAGGCGCTCATCTCTAATTTGGAGGCCCTTGCACAAACTGGCTTTATTTTACCTTAGTTGCCCCCCTCCAGTGTGTACTCCGAAAGAGTGTTTAGTGCAGCCGCTCACCTTGTCAGCAATCGGCGTACAAGGTTACTTCCAGAAAATGTGGAGAAGATGATGCTCATCAAAATGAATTATAATCAATTCCTCCGTGGAGACATTCACCAGCAATTGCCTCCAGAAAGTACACAGGGACCTGAGATGGTGGATTCCAGTGGGGACGAATTAATAATCTGTGAGGAGGGGGATGTACACAGTGAAAGGGGTGAGGAATCGGACGATGAGGAGGAGGTGGACATCTTGCCTCTGTAGAGCCAGTTTGTGCAAGGAGAGATTGATTGCTTCTTTTTTTGGTGGGGGCCCAAACCAACCAGTAATTTCAGTCACAGTCGTGTGGCAGACCCTGTCGCTGAAATGATGGGTTTGTTAAAGTGTGCATGTCCTGTCTATACAACATAAGGGTGGGTGGGAGGGCCCAAGGTCAATTCCATCATGCACCTCTTTTTTTCTTTAATTTATCTTTGCATCATGTGCTGTTTGGGGGCTATTTTTTGTCTGACTGACACTGCAGTGCCACTCCTAGATGGGCCAGGTGTTTGTGTCGTCTACTTGGGTCGCTTAGCTTAATCATCCAGCGACCTCGGTGCAAATTTTAGGACTTAAAATAATATTGTGAGGTGTGAGGTGTTCAGAATAGACTGGAAATGAGTGGAAATTATGGTTATTGAGGTTAATAATACTATGGGATCAAAATGACCCCCAAATTCTATGATTTAAGCTGTTTTTGAGGGTTTTTTGTAAAAAAACACCCGAATCCAAAATACACCTGAATCCGACAAAAAATTTTCACGGAGGTTTTGCCAAAACGCGTCCGAATCCAAAACACGTCCGCGGAACCGAATCCAAAACCAAAACACAAAACCCGAAAAATGTCCGGTGCACATCACTAATACAAAGTCAGTTCATCCACTCTTCCGAGTCCAGCTGTGTTGCAGGCATTTCCGGGACATGGCAGAAGCTCCGCTGGTCAGGATTCCTGTGCCCTGTGTCGGCCTCTTCTGGTGGGGTGTGAGTGCTGTATGGTACCTGCTATGCGGTGTGAAGATCTGGATACTGGGGAGTGCAGTGCAGGTGAAGGGAAACAGGGCTTTGGTATGGGGTGGGGAAGTTGTGAATGCAGCATGGACTGATTGAGAGAGACAGACTTTGGGGTGTGTGGGAGGAAGGAGAGAGGCATGTGTGTGTGTGTGTGTGGGGGGGGGGGGAACAGAGATATACATATTTATATATATGCATAAATAATTATATATTTATTTATTATTATTTTTTTATATAGCGCAGCAAATTTAAAATTCAGTATATATATATATATATATATAGAAAGAGGGGGTACCTTATGGCGCTTAGTGGAAAAGGACTGAGCTGCAACTTAGAAGAACCTCCTGTTAGCCTGTTAGATTAGGCTCAATGGGATACAATATGCAAACGGATCTAAGTGCTTATAGCCAATGCTCTGAGAGGACCACTACAAGCATTGGCTCTAAGTACTGAATCGACCATCCTGCTTCCAAATAATACTGGGAATCTAAAATACCATAGATTTTGTATTCTGTTTCTATATGCACATATTTGCTCCCACATAATAACACTGGGAATTTAAATTGTTAAAGAACTTGTATTTATGTACTCATTTATTTTAAATGTTAAAAATGGCTTTCTGGTTATATGCCATTAAGGCATACATATTGATTCTTTGGGAAAGCTATACACTAGGTGACTTCATCGCCTATAATATATTATGAAATGAATTTTGAGACTATAAGACTTTCAATTAGAAATTATTTTCGAGTTGTTTAAAAATTATCCATAAATCATTGTAGGTCTACACACTGCTGAGCGGCTTGTTTTTGCGGATTGGTATATAGAGTCAGGGATAGACTTTAAACTACACCCTTGTTTGGTATGTATAAGCATCTGGTCCTGGTTTGTTAATATATTAAATGTTATTTCACCCCATATGGCCCTGACCGACTAAGTCCTGGACTTGTTCTTCCCTATGTAGGTCACCTGGTTGACCACACTATGCTTTTTGGATTCCACGTGACTGTGGGTTTTTATTATTGAATGTTATACCCAAGTTATATTGGTATGTATCATTCTCATCCTCCCTCACTCCACCCTATGTTCCCATATATGTTTCTGAGACCAAAACATTAAGTCTTACATACATCATTCCTTTTTCATTTAACAGGTTTTACACCTGCTTTTATTGATACACTTAGTGAGCTTTATATTAGAGATGAGCGGGTTCGAATTCTCTGAATCCGAACCCGCCAGAACTTCATGTTTTTTTTCACGGGTCCGAGCGACTCGGATCTTCCCGCCTTGCTCGGTTAACCCGAGCGCGCCCGAACGTCATCATGACGCTGTCGGATTCTCGCGAGGCTCGGATTCTATCGCGAGACTCGGATTCTATATAAGGAGCCGCGCGTCGCCGCCATTTTCACACGTGCATTGAGATTGATAGGGAGAGGACGTGGCTGGCGTCCTCTCCATTTAGATTATAAGAGACTGAGAGAGATTTACTGGAGCTGACTAGGAGGAGTACTGTTACTGTAGAAGTGTAGAGACTGAGTGGAGAGAGTTTACTAGTGAGGACAGTGCAGTTTACTTTATAATCCGTTCTCTGCCTGAAAAAAGCGATACACAGCACACAGTGACTCAGTCACATACCATATCTGTGTGCACTGCTCAGGCTCAGGCCAGTGTGCTGCATCATCTATTATCTATATATAATATTATATATATCTGTCTGACTGCTCAGCTCACACAGCTTATAATTGTGGGGGAGACTGGGGAGCACTACTGCAGTGCCAGTTATAGGTTATAGCAGGAGCCAGGAGTACATAATATATTATATAGTGAGTGACCACCAGACACACAGTGCAGTTTATTTAATATATCCGTTCTCTGCCTGAAAAAAGCGATACACACAGTGACTCAGTCAGTCACATACCATATCTGTGTGCACTGCTCAGGCTCAGGCCAGTGTGCTGCATCATCTATTATCTATATATAATATTATATATATCTGTCTGACTGCTCAGCTCACACAGCTTATAATTGTGGGGGAGACTGGGGAGCACTACTGCAGTGCCAGTTATAGGTTATAGCAGGAGCCAGGAGTACATAATATATTATATAGTGAGTGACCACCAGACACACAGTGCAGTTTATTTAATATATCCGTTCTCTGCCTGAAAAAAGCGATACACACAGTGACTCAGTCAGTCACATACCATATCTGTGTGCACTGCTCAGGCTCAGGCCAGTGTGCTGCATCATCTATTATCTATATATAATATTATATATATCTGTCTGACTGCTCAGCTCACACAGCTTATAATTGTGGGGGAGACTGGGGAGCACTACTGCAGTGCCAGTTATAGGTTATAGCAGGAGCCAGGAGTACATAATATATTATATAGTGAGTGACCACCAGACACACAGTGCAGTTTATTTAATATATCCGTTCTCTGCCTAAAAAAAGCGATACACACAGTGACTCAGTCAGTCACATACCATATCTGTGTGCACTGCTCAGGCTCAGGCCAGTGTGCTGCATCATCTATTATCTATATATAATATATATATATCTGTCTGACTGCTCAGCTCACACAGCTTATAATTGTGGGGGAGACTGGGGAGCACTACTGCAGTGCCAGTTATAGGTTATAGCAGGAGCCAGGAGTACATAATATATTATATAGTGAGTGACCACCAGACACACAGTGCAGTTTATTTAATATATCCGTTCTCTGCCTGAAAAAAGCGATACACACAGTGACTCAGTCAGTCACATACCATATCTGTGTGCACTGCTCAGGCTCAGGCCAGTGTGCTGCATCATCTATTATCTATATATAATATTATATATATCTGTCTGACTGCTCAGCTCACACAGCTTATAATTGTGGGGGAGACTGGGGAGCACTACTGCAGTGCCAGTTATAGGTTATAGCAGGAGACAGGAGTACATAATATATTATATAGTGAGTGACCACCAGACACACAGTGCAGTTTATTTAATATATCCGTTCTCTGCCTGAAAAAAGCGATACACACAGTGACTCAGTCAGTCACATACCATATCTGTGTGCACTGCTCAGGCTCAGGCCAGTGTGCTGCATCATCTATATATATTATATATCTGTCTGACTGCTCAGCTCACACAGCTTATAATTGTGGGGGAGACTGGGGAGCACTACTGCAGTGCCAGTTATAGGTTATAGCAGGAGCCAGGAGTACATATTATATTAAAATTAAACAGTGCACACTTTTGCTGCAGGAGTGCCACTGCCAGTGTGACTGACCAGTGACCTGACCACACTGACCACCAGTATAGTTAGTAGTATACTTATATTGTGATTGCCTGAAAAAGTTAAACACTCGTCGTGTGACTTCACTTGTGTGTTTTTTTTTTTTTTTATTCTATAAAAATAAAACTCATTCTGCTGACAGACAGTGTCCAGCAGGTCCGTCATTATATAATATATAATATATACCTGTCCGGCTGCAGTAGTGATATATATATATTTTTTATATCATTTATCATCCAGTCGCAGCAGACACAGTACGGTAGTTCACGGCTGTGGCTACCTCTGTGTCTCTGCACTCGGCAGGCAGTCCGTCCATAATTGTAATACCACCTAACCGTGGATTTTTTTCATTCTTCTTTATACATACATAGTTACATAGACATCTTCTCTTTATCAACCAGTCTATATTAGCTGCAGACACAGTACAGTACGGTAGTTCACGGCTGTGGCTACCTCTGTGTCTGCACTCGGCAGGCAGTCCGTCCATAATTGTATACCACCTAACCGTGGATTTTTTTCAGTCTTCTTTATACATACATAGTTACATAGACATCTTCTCTTTATCAACCAGTCTATATTAGCTGCAGACACAGTACAGTACGGTAGTTCACGGCTGTGGCTACCTCTGTGTCTGCAGTCGGCAGGCAGTCCATAATTGTATACTAGTATCCATCTCCATTGTTTACCTGAGGTGCCTTTTAGTTGTGCCTATTAAAATATGGAGAACAAAAATGTTGAGGTTCCAAAATTAGGGAAAGATCAAGATCCACTTCCACCTCGTGCTGAAGCTGCTGCCACTAGTCATGGCCGAGACGATGAAATGCCAGCAACGTCGTCTGCCAAGGCCGATGCCCAATGTCATAGTACAGAGCATGTCAAATCCAAAACACCAAATATCAGTAAAAAAAGGACTCCAAAACCTAAAATAAAATTGTCGGAGGAGAAGCGTAAACTTGCCAATATGCCATTTACCACACGGAGTGGCAAGGAACGGCTGAGGCCCTGGCCTATGTTCATGGCTAGTGGTTCAGCTTCACATGAGGATGGAAGCACTCAGCCTCTCGCTAGAAAAATGAAAAGACTCAAGCTGGCAAAAGCAGCACAGCAAAGAACTGTGCATTCTTCGAAATCCCAAATCCACAAGGAGAGTCCAATTGTGTCGGTTGCGATGCCTGACCTTCCCAACACTGGACGTGAAGAGCATGCGCCTTCCACCATTTGCACGCCCCCTGCAAGTGCTGGAAGGAGCACCCGCAGTCCAGTTCCTGATAGTCAGATTGAAGATGTCAGTGTTGAAGTACACCAGGATGAGGAGGATATGGGTGTTGCTGGCGCTGGGGAGGAAATTGACCAGGAGGATTCTGATGGTGAGGTGGTTTGTTTAAGTCAGGCACCCGGGGAGACACCTGTTGTCCGTGGGAGGAATATGGCCGTTGACATGCCAGGTGAAAATACCAAAAAAATCAGCTCTTCGGTGTGGAGGTATTTCACCAGAAATGCGGACAACAGGTGTCAAGCCGTGTGTTCCCTTTGTCAAGCTGTAATAAGTAGGGGTAAGGACGTTAACCACCTCGGAACATCCTCCCTTATACGTCACCTGCAGCGCATTCATAATAAGTCAGTGACAAGTTCAAAAACTTTGGGTGACAGCGGAAGCAGTCCACTGACCAGTAAATCCCTTCCTCTTGTAACCAAGCTCATGCAAACCACCCCACCAACTCCCTCAGTGTCAATTTCCTCCTTCCCCAGGAATGCCAATAGTCCTGCAGGCCATGTCACTGGCAATTCTGACGAGTCCTCTCCTGCCTGGGATTCCTCCGATGCATCCTTGCGTGTAACGCCTACTGCTGCTGGCGCTGCTGTTGTTGCCGCTGGGAGTCGATGGTCATCCCAGAGGGGAAGTCGTAAGCCCACTTGTACTACTTCCAGTAAGCAATTGACTGTTCAACAGTCCTTTGCGAGGAAGATGAAATATCACAGCAGTCATCCTACTGCAAAGCGGATAACTGAGGCCTTGACAACTATGTTGGTGTTAGACGTGCGTCCGGTATCCGCTGTTAGTTCACAGGGAACTAGACAATTTATTGAGGCAGTGTGCCCCCGTTACCAAATACCATCTAGGTTCCACTTCTCTAGGCAGGCGATACCGAGAATGTACACGGACGTCAGAAAAAGACTCACCAGTGTCCTATAAAATGCAGTTGTACCCAATGTCCACTTAACCACGGACATGTGGACAAGTGGAGCAGGGCAGGGTCAGGACTATATGACTGTGACAGCCCACTGGGTAGATGTATGGACTCCCGCCGCAAGAACAGCAGCGGCGGCACCAGTAGCAGCATCTCGCAAACGCCAACTCTTTCCTAGGCAGGCTACGCTTTGTATCACCGCTTTCCAGAATACGCACACAGCTGAAAACCTCTTACGGCAACTGAGGAAGATCATCGCGGAATGGCTTACCCCAATTGGACTCTCCTGTGGATTTGTGGCATCGGACAACGCCAGCAATATTGTGTGTGCATTAAATATGGGCAAATTCCAGCACGTCCCATGTTTTGCACATACCTTGAATTTGGTGGTGCAGAATTTTTTAAAAAACGACAGGGGCGTGCAAGAGATGCTGTCGGTGGCCAGAAAAATTGCGGGACACTTTCGGCGTACAGGCACCACGTACAGAAGACTGGAGCACCACCAAAAACTACTGAACCTGCCCTGCCATCATCTGAAGCAAGAAGTGGTAACGAGGTGGAATTCAACCCTCTATATGCTTCAGAGGTTGGAGGAGCAGCAAAAGGCCATTCAAGCCTATACAATTGAGCACGATATAGGAGGTGGAATGCACCTGTCTCAAGTGCAGTGGAGAATGATTTCAACGTTGTGCAAGGTTCTGATGCCCTTTGAACTTGCCACACGTGAAGTCAGTTCAGACACTGCCAGCCTGAGTCAGGTCATTCCCCTCATCAGGCTTTTGCAGAAGAAGCTGGAGGCATTGAAGAAGGAGCTAAAAGGGAGCGATTCCGCTAGGCATGTGGGACTTGTGGATGCAGCCCTTAATTCGCTTAACAAGGATTCACGGGTGGTCAATCTGTTGAAATCAGAGCACTACATTTTGGCCACCGTGCTCGTTCCTAGATTTAAAGCCTACCTTGGATCTCTCTTTCCGGCAGACACAGGTCTGCTGGGGTTGAAAGACCTGCTGGTGACAAAATTGTCAAGTCAAGCGGAACGCGACCTGTCAACATCTCCTCCTTCACATTCTCCCGCAACTGGGGGTGCGAGGAAAAGGCTCAGAATTCCGAGCCCACCCGCTGGCGGTGATGCAGGGCAGTCTGGAGCGACTGCTGATGCTGACATCTGGTCCGGACTGAAGGACCTGACAACGATTACGGACATGTCGTCTACTGTCACTGCATATGATTCTCTCAACATTGATAGAATGGTGGAGGATTATATGAGTGACCGCATCCAAGTAGGCACGTCACACAGTCCGTACTTATACTGGCAGGAAAAAGAGGCAATTTGGAGGCCCTTGCACAAACTGGCTTTATTCTACCTAAGTTGCCCTCCCACAAGTGTGTACTCCGAAAGAGTGTTTAGTGCCGCCGCTCACCTTGTCAGCAATCGGCGTACGAGGTTACATCCAGAAAATGTGGAGAAGATGATGTTCATTAAAATGAATTATAATCAATTCCTCCGCGGAGACATTGACCAGCAGCAATTGCCTCCACAAAGTACACAGGGAGCTGAGATGGTGGATTCCAGTGGGGACGAATTGATAAACTGTGAGGAGGGGGATGTACACGGTGATATATCGGAGGGTGAAGATGAGGTGGATATCTTGCCTCTGTAGAGCCAGTTTGTGCAAGGAGAGATTAATTGCTTCTTTTTTGGGGGGGGTCCAAACCAACCCGTCATATCAGTCACAGTCGTGTGGCAGACCCTGTCACTGAAATGATGGGTTGGTTAAAGTGTGCATGTCCTGTTTTGTTTATACAACATAAGGGTGGGTGGGAGGGCCCAAGGACAATTCCATCTTGCACCTCTTTTTTCTTTTCTTTTTCTTTGCATCATGTGCTGATTGGGGAGGGTTTTTTGGAAGGGACATCCTGCGTGACACTGCAGTGCCACTCCTAGATGGGCCCGGTGTTTGTGTCGGCCACTAGGGTCGCTAATCTTACTCACACAGTCAGCTACCTCATTGCGCCTCTTTTTTTCTTTGCGTCATGTGCTGTTTGGGGAGGGTTTTTTGGAAGGGACATCCTGCGTGACACTGCAGTGCCACTCCTAGATGGGCCCGGTGTTTGTGTCGGCCACTAGGGTCGCTAATCTTACTCACACAGCTACCTCATTGCGCCTCTTTTTTTCTTTGCGTCATGTGCTGTTTGGGGAGGGTTTTTTGGAAGGGACATCCTGCGTGACACTGCAGTGCCACTCCTAGATGGGCCCGGTGTTTGTGTCGGCCACTAGGGTCGCTAATCTTACTCACACAGCTACCTCATTGCGCCTCTTTTTTTCTTTGCGTCATGTGCTGTTTGGGGAGGGTTTTTTGGAAGGGCCATCCTGCGTGACACTGCAGTGCCACTCCTAGATGGGCCCGGTGTTTGTGTCGGCCACTAGGGTCGCTAATCTTACTCACACAGCTACCTCATTGCGCCTCTTTTTTTCTTTGCGTCATGTGCTGTTTGGGGAGGTTTTTTGGAAGGGACATCCTGCGTGACACTGCAGTGCCACTCCTAGATGGGCCCGGTGTTTGTGTCGGCCACTAGGGTCGCTAATCTTACTCACACAGCTACCTCATTGCGCCTCTTTTTTTCTTTGCGTCATGTGCTGTTTGGGGAGGGTTTTTTGGAAGGGCCATCCTGCGTGACACTGCAGTGCCACTCCTAGATGGGCCCGGTGTTTGTGTCGGCCACTAGGGTCGCTAATCTTACTCACACAGCTACCTCATTGCGCCTCTTTTTTTCTTTGCGTCATGTGCTGTTTGGGGAGGGTTTTTTGGAAGGGACATCCTGCGTGACACTGCAGTGCCACTCCTAGATGGGCCCGGTGTTTGTGTCGGCCACTAGGGTCGCTTATCTTACTCACACAGCGACCTCGGTGCAAATTTTAGGACTAAAAATAATATTGTGAGGTGTGAGGTATTCAGAATAGACTGAAAATGAGTGTAAATTATGGTTTTTGAGGTTAATAATACTTTGGGATCAAAATGACCCCCAAATTCTATGATTTAAGCTGTTTTTTTAGTGTTTTTTGAAAAAAACACCCGAATCCAAAACACACCCGAATCCGACAAAAAAAATTCGGTGAGGTTTTGCCAAAACGCGTTCGAACCCAAAACACGGCCGCGGAACCGAACCCAAAACCAAAACACAAAACCCGAAAAATTTCAGGCGCTCATCTCTACTTTATATATTCTTGGATTATCTGTAAAACATCTGGCACCTGGTATGTATAGTCATGTTAAAGACTGACTTTTTGATTAACCTCAATAAATGCGATTGAGTGACTATATTCTGTTATTTAGAGATTACCCCTGAGGAAGACCCAGAAAGGGACGAAACGCGTTGGGTTGTGTTCAAGTACTGTTATCCATCTGTGCCGAATGCTGTTAAGGAAGAATTGTCATGAGTTATAAGTCACATCAGGACTTTCCATTTGACACAAACTATCTGTAAATACTGATCATGTATTCTGTAATATGCTGTTATGCTCACTGACATATTATGTGATCGTGACATTTTTATGTATTAAACACTAAAGTTGAATTTTTAATTCATTGTGTATATACTTAATTGATGTGATACACAGTACCATTGTTAAGCGCACTTAGATCTGCATTGTATATATATATATATATATATATATATGCCGTTGTTGTGTGTTTTATTCCTGAGTGCCGCCGATGAAACTTGTTTATATATACTGTGTATATATAAAATCTAAGCGGGCTCCAGAGATATCACTGCACCAGGCCCCAAGATTTCTGTTGCCGGCCCAGGTTGCAATTACCTCTCTATATGTCCCTACTGCCTCTCTATCTGTCCCTAGGTCCCTGCTGCCTCTCTGTCTGTCCCTAGGTCCCTGCTGCCTCTCTATCTGTCCCTACGTTCCCGCTGCCTCTTTATCTACTAGAAGTACTCCTACTGGATTTATTACTACTAGAAGCACTCCTACTGAATTTATTACTACTAGAAGCACTCCTACTGGATTAATTACTACTAGAAGCACTCCTACTGGAATTATTACTACTAGAAGCACTCCGTACTGAATTTATTACTACTAGAAGCACTCCTACTGGATTTATTACTACTAGAAGCACTCCTACTGGAATTATTACTACTAGAAGCACTCCTACTGGATTTATTACTACTAGAAGCACTCCTATTGGATTACTACTACTAGAAGCGCTCCTACTGGAATGTTAATACTAGGAGCACTCCTACTGGATTTATTACTACTAGAAGCTCTCCTACTGAATTGCCACTACTAGAAGCACTCCTACTAGATTTATTACTACTAGAAGCACTCCTACTAGATTTATTATTACCAGTAGCACTCCTACTGGCTTGCTACTACTAGAAGCACTCCTATTGGATTTATTACTACAAGAAGCACTCCTACTGGATTTATTACTACTAGAAACACTCCTACTGGATTTATTACTACTAGAAGCACTCCTACTGGATGTATTACTATTAGAAGCACTCCTACTGGAATTATTATTACTAGAAGCACTCTTACTGGATTTATTACTACTAGAAGCACTCCTACTGGATTTATTACTACTAGAAGCACTCCTACTGGAGTTATTACTACTAGAAGCACTCCTACTGGATTTATTACTAGTAGAAGCACTCCTACTGGATTTATTACTACTAGAGGTACTCTTACTGGATTTATTACTACTAGAAGCACTCCTACTGGATTGCTACTACTTGAAGCACTCCTACTGGATTTATTACTACTAGAAGCACTCTTACTGGATTTATTACTACTAGAAGCACTCCTACTGGATTTATTACTACTAGAAGCACTCCTATTGGATTGCTACTACTAGAAGCACTCCTACTGGATTGTTACTACTAGAAGCACTTCTATTGGATTTATTACTACTAGAAGCACTCCTACTGGATTGCTACTACTAGAAGCACTCCTACTGGATTTATTACTACCAGAAGCACTCCTACTGGATTTATTACTACTAGAAGCACTCCTACTGGATTTCTACTACTAGAAGCACTCCTACTGGATTGTTACTAGTAGAAGCACTCCTACTGGATTGTTACTACTAGAAGCACTTCTACTGGATGTATTACTACTAGAAGCACTCCTACTGGCGTGGCCTGACGTCGTCGGAGAGCAGTCGCAGCTCCCTGCAGCTCCTGCTCCTATATCACCTTCCATCCCTCCTAACCTGCTCAAAAGCCCGTTTCCCACTTCATCCTTTCCCCCCACACTCCCCCCTGCTGCTGAACACTTGAAGCCGCGGTGTCAGGGAGCGGCGTGCCGGCTTCTGAGGACTGCGGCCTTCACTGTGACCTGAAGCCGGGGCCTCGATTTGATCTTCGGCCCGCCGGACTTCCGAGCACCCCGTGGCAAGAGCGTCCTGGCCTATTCCTCCCCTCCTGGCGCTCCCGGAACCAGCAACCAGCGGCACAACACCTCACCTGGCTCCCGACCGCTGCTCCTGCGGGAAAACACGGCTGGCGGTGCCGCGATCCGTCCCCCTGCTGTGGCGACGGGACCCGGAGGCTATTTCCTTCCTGCTGCTGCGGCCTGCTCAGACGGGCGGAAATCAGGGGAGAGGACACCAATGCTTCACTGCCAGCTGCACCACTGGTAAGGTGTCCTCACCTGTGCTGCTCCCTGCTACTGTTCATTGCTGGCCAGCCACTGGAGATTTCATAGCTGGGACACATCCTGCTGCCCCCCCTGCCATCTGTGGGGATCAAGACATAACTACCACCATTGGCGCGCAACGTGGACCGTTGGCCGCCGTGTCTATAAGCTGCCCAGGGGTTTAGTGACGGTGGGAGACGGGAGCCGCACCGCCGATGTCGTGATATATTGGTGGTGTGGTGAGGAACTCCCCCCCCTCCCCCCTTTTTTTCTCCACGACTGGGACACTGCCTGCCTGCCTCAGCCTGATACCCTCCTCACTGCATGCCGCTCATCATCTGCTCGGCTTTATCCGTGATACCTTCTGTAGGCATATTATAATTGATTCATTCTGCCCTCCATATGGGCTGGCCCCCACCCTGGCTGTCTCCTGCATTGAGCCTACTGTGATGTGACACCGTACCAGCCTGGCACTTCGCATGTGAGACCCGATCCACTCTCGACATATCTTACTCTCTGCGCACCTCCGCAGCGTTTACTATTCTACGACTGCATGGAAAAATTCCTAATTCCTACTTCAATGACTTCTGCGGGGGCTTCACTGCCTTCTTGTGACGCAACTCCTGGCGGCAATTCCTCCGATTCTGACCGCTCAACCTCACACTCTGCATCCCAGCACACACGTAGATCCAGACCGCCCGTTAAGCAGCCAAAAATTAAGCACAATGATCTAATGGCTGTCCTGGGCCCCCTGCTGGACGAAAAATTGGCTGGCATTAAGGAAGCCATTGAATCCACGCTAACCCAACTCAATCAACACTCTACTCATTTGGACGAAGCGGAACAGCGGATATCCACGCTGGAAGATGACTTGTCCACAGCCCAGAGAACCATACAAGCCAATCAATCCGAGATTGCCGACCTATCAGAGAAGATTGACGATCTTGAAAACCGCAGCAGGCATAGCAACTTGAGGGTCATTGGCATCCCGGAATCAGTCAAGGGTCACGAACTTATGGATCTCCTCTCATCTGACATCCCGGAACAGCTGGCTATGGACCTCAAAGGAGTCCCACTCATAATTGAGAGAGCTCATCGGCTCGGTCCGGAGCGGAGGAACCCCGCTGGACGCCCCCGTCCCGTCATAATGAGAATCTTGAATTATGCCGACAAGATGAAACTTCTTGACCATTATCGTAAAACGGCCTCCTTATTTTACAACGGAGATCGCCTCCTCATCTTTCAAGATTTCTCAGCACTCGTGGCTGCCAAGCGCAGAGAGTTTGCCCCCATCTGTAAGCACCTTTTCGACACCAAAGTCAAGTTCTCCCTCCTCTACCCAGCCCGCCTCAGGATCTTTGAGAATGGCAAACCACTGTTCTTTGACGACCCAGGAGAGGCGAAGCTACATTTCTCCTTGCCCGATACTTGACTGTGACTGTTACCTGTTAGCTTATTGCTCATCACTACCCCGCTTTTACGCTTTGGGTCTCGTATGTGGAGTGCCATGTATGTGAGACATGAATGCTCCTAGTTTAGTCATTGTCTGTTTAATGTTCTTACTGTTCATATTAATGTTTTTATATGTTCTGGTTTGTTCTGTCTGCCTGACCCGGGGATTCATCCCCCTCCTGGGTTGCCCTCCCCCCGCTCGCTGGGACGGGGTAAGGCCCTATCTTACCTTTCACACATTCATTATGTTAATTCCGAGTGTAGGTGTGGGCTAATATGGCTTATGTAGCCTCCCCACATCCTCTTGATACTGGAGTCTCTCGCAATTCTCCGTTGCACATAATCTCCTGGAATGTAGAGGGACTTAACCATCCCGTTAAAAAGAAGAAAGTAGTCTCACACTTGAAACGTATGGCCCCTCAAGTCATATTTCTTCAGGAAATGCATTGGCTAGACGACCCTCGGAATTGCCTGCGAGCCCCTTGGATAGGGGAATGCGTTTCGGCCCCATATCACACTAAGTCCCGGGGGGTGGCCATCATCTTTCATGCCGGCTTGCAGTACTCAATTAGTAGGAAACTGATAGACACTGAAGGCAGGTTCGTCTTACTTGACGCACTGATTGATAATACGATGTATACCTTTCTTAATGTCTATGCCCCCAATGCCTTCCCTGGTTCTTTTTTTGCAGCTCTCTTACTGACACTCCTACAATGGGGTGGCCAAAATTTGGTTGTGGGTGAAGATTTCAATCTGGTGTTCGACCCATCCATGGACAGGTCTCGGGTGAGTACTTCCACCTCTATTTCCACCTCTCAACTACTATCCTCTTTTTGTACACAACTCGACCTACTCGACCCTTGGCGCATCTTTCACCTGACCCAGAAAGACTTTTCCTTTTACTCTCATCCCCACTCATCTCACTCCCGTATTGACTATATCTTCACTTCCACATCGCTCTTTCCCAAGGTCACGCACACCTCTATTACAGACATTATCATTTCCGACCATACCCCCATATCAATAGATATCCAAATGACTTTGTCTTCTCGTGGCCCCCCATGCTGGCGCTTTCCTGCGTACCTCCATCACTCTACTGACTTTCTTCTCCACCTCAAACAATCCTGGCTCAATTACACTCTGGACAATAGCGACCAAATGCTAGATTCCCCTATATTTTGGGGCGCTGCTAAGGCGGTCCTTAGGGGACACGTCATGTCCTATACTTACTCCAAAAGGAAAAAAATGTATTCGCAGCTGCAGACTCTGAGTGCATCATTAACCTCCTCATATCGTAGATACAAGCAACTTGACACCCCAGCCCACAAAGAAGCTTATCTTTCAGCAAAGCTCATATACGACACTTTCCTCACTGAACTACCAAAGGAATAAGTTTCACAGGTGGGGCAATAAGTCAGCAGACTTTTAGCTAATTTGATTAGGGGACCTAAATCCCGTACTTGGATTAACGCCATTGATATCTCTGGTAAATTGGTTTCAGACCCTGACTCTATTTGCACTGAATTTATGCGCTTTTACCGTTCTCTATACACCAAAGGCCCTGATGACCCTGCTGCCAATCATTCCTTTCTTCAATCAGATGATCTCCCGATCCTCTCTCAGGAAGAAAGGGAACTATTAGAAAGCCCACTTACCATTGAGGAGATTATGGACACCATTAAGAGCTTACCAAATAACAAGCGCTCCGGCCCTGATGGCTTTAGCGCAGAATTTTACAAAATGATGCGTGAGGATTTGGCCCCTACTCTTGCATCCCTTTATAACCATATTCTCTCTACCAAACAAACCCCGATCCGGTTCAATGAAGCTAAAATAATTGTCATTGCGAAGCCTGGCAAAGACCCCTCCCTTTCTGCCTCCTACAGACCAATATCCCTCTTAAATCAAGACTTCAAAATTTTGACCAAACTAATGGCCACTCGCCTACAATCCTGCTTATCTCGTATCAAATCACCAGCCCAGTAAGGCTTCCTTAGGAATAGACAATCGGTGAAGGGCATTAGGGCGGCTTTAGCCGCCATCACTTACTCTCGCTCCCACAATCTAGTTAATAATATTTTGATTAATCTTGACGCGGAAAAGGCTTTTGACAAGATTGCCTGGCCTCACCTTGATTGGGTCTTACGTCACCAACATTTCGGGGAGAGGTTTTGTGGTCTTGTTGACTCCCTTTATACTAATCCTACGGCACAAGTGATGGTTAACAATATCTCTTCCGCTCCTTTTACTCTCGAAAGAGGAACCAGACAGGGATGCCCCCTCTCTCCCCTCCTTTTCAATTTAGCCTTGGAACCCTTTATACTCCACATTATTAGTTTACCTAGTTTAGGAGGCATTCGGATTGGCACTCAAGAATTGAAAATTATAGCGTTCGCGGATGATATCCTCCTCCTCACTTCGAATCCGAAATAGTCAATCCCGGCACTACAGGAAGCTATAACTTGTCTCTCTTCCTTTGCAGGCTTCTCGATTAATTATGACAAATCGGAAGCCCTAGCCATCTTTCGACAAGCCACTATAGGCTGGGACCCTCCCTTCCCGTTCCGATGGGCACCCACCCACCTCACTTATCTGGGGATTCTACTACCCGCAGACCCCTCCCTTCTTTACTCCTATAATATCCAACCTATCCTCACTAAAATCCAGACGGAGCTTGGCCTCTGGCAAAATTTTCCTCTAAACCTCCTGGGACGATGCAACCTTGTCAAACTGGCGTGCTTTCCCAAATTACTCTACGTGCTCCAGATGGTCCCTATATTGCTCACAAAATCGGACTTGTCCCTACTTAACTCACATATATCAAAGTTTATATGGGCCAATAAACGGTCTTGGATAAGTTTTTTCAAGCTGTCCCAATCAGTTCAGAACAGGGGACTTAATTTGCCTGACATAGAGCAGTATAACAGGGCCTGCCTTCTCCGCATAGCCATGGACTGG
This sequence comes from Pseudophryne corroboree, assembly GCF_028390025.1. NCBI lineage: Eukaryota > Metazoa > Chordata > Amphibia > Anura > Myobatrachidae > Pseudophryne > Pseudophryne corroboree. The sequence goes on along the minus strand of NC_086445.1, from coordinate 197,216,134 downwards.
CTCAGCGCCACAAGTGTTTTCACCAACTCGCTATTGGACTCTCAACTATGCACCCCCTTATCCCTTAGCTACATCTTACACGCCAGTAACGCTACTCTGAAGACACCTCACTTAGACAATACTCTTCTGACCTCTACTATCCTAGCATGGAAAATGTCTAGGAAATCATTAGATATACACAGCCTTCATTCTCCGTTTCAACCTTTTTTGGGGAACCTAGACTTTCACAATGGACATGCTTCCTTCCCTTTTACTAGCTGGCACACGGCGGGAATCACTCATGTTCGCAATCTCCTCAACTCCTCACATGAACCACTCACTTTTACTGAGGCCATGGACAAATATAATATTAGTCCTAACCACGAATTCTATTATTTCCAGGCCTCTCATTACGTACGTTCAGTTTTGACACGACTTGATAAAAGTGATTTTCTCAATCCCCTAGATACGCTTATACACTCCGGTGCATACTCCATTTCAACTATTTACGCCCGAATCCGCACGGACATTATCCCCTCTTCCGATCTTTTGCAACTTGAAAAATGGTCATCTCAGATCCCCTCTTTATCCCCGGAGGCAGTGTTGGACTGCTTTAATGTGTCTTTGAAGCTTATTCCGGCGAGTGTCTATCAGGAAATGTCGTATAAGATCTTGCATAGAGCTTACATTTCTCCGAAATGAAGTCACAGGTTGGGCCTCTCAGAGTCTGCGGCATGCGTCAAATGCTTAGCACCAGTGGCTGACATCATGCATTGCTTCTGGCATTGCCCTCACATACAAACGTATTGGGGTGGGTTGCAGACGTACAGCTCCTCCACACTAGGTATTGATTTCCAATGTACCGCCTCATGGGCCCTTTTTGGATACCTCCTTGACCAGCCAAATATTCCCTCTCCTGATAGGAAACTAGTGACTCTCTTATCAGCGGTGGGGAGGAAAGCTATTCTCCAACAGTGGATACACGCTGCTCCCCCTTCCCTACCCATGGCTACCTCCAGACTGCTCTTCCTATTTACCATGGATTGGTTGGAGACCTCTCTTGATAAAGAGACACTTACCCCTGCACTATTTCATTGCTGGGGAAAATTTATACGTACACTGCCCACATCCACCAAACTTGCCATTCAACAAAGCTTCCACTGCACCACATGGTACTGTCACCAACTTCTAGACCACAGACCCCCTATTTCTCTTCCATAAGTCTGCACTACTGATGTCTTCTCTCTACCCTCCACCCTCCTTGTCTAACCCTTTTCTTACCCTCTTCTCCCCCTTCTCATGCCAATCTTCTTCCAATTTCTCTTAGACCTCCAGTATTCGTATTTCTCCTTTTTCTTACTCTGATGTTCTCTCCATGGATGGGTTGATGGCCCCCTGGCCTTGGCAGACAATGTTTCTTGTTTTTTGTTGTTTTTGTTTTTTTTGTATGTTTTTGATTTTTGTTATGCGTCCTCCATGTTGTAGGACGCCTCGATATAATTACTGTTCTAGTATTATTTTAGACCTGTTACGATTATGTAGAAGTATATTTCTACTCCTTGTTATACTACTCTTTCGTGCTATGTCCTGGTCATCCTTCTAATATGTGTGTTATATGTTTGAAAATAGAAAATGCGAGGTATGCTTGGGTTCATACAGTTGCCACCCTATGTCTCTCTATTTTCATGCTCTCAGTCATGTATATTAGGCTCTGTACCTATTATTTGTATTGTTCATTCTGGTTTGTACTTATACCTCAATAAAAATATATTTTGGGGGAAAAAAGAAGCACTCTTACTGGATGTATTACTACTAGAAGCACTCCTACTGGATGTATTACTACTAGAAGCACTCCTACTGGATGTATTACTACTAGAAGCACTCCTACTGGATTTATTACTAGTAGAAGCACTCCTACTGGATGTATTACTAGAAGCTCTCCTACTGAATTGCCACTACTAGAAGCACTCCTACTGGATTGCTACTACTAGAAGCACTCCTACTGGATTTATTACTACTAGAAGCACTCCTAGTGGATTGTTGCTACTAGAAGCACTCCTACTGGATTTATTATTACTAGAAGCTCTCCTACTAGATTACTACTACTAGAAGCACTCTTACTGGATTTATTATTATTAGAAGCACTCCTACTGGATTTATTACTACTAGAAGCACTCCTACTGGATTGCTACTACTAGAAGCACTCCTACTGGATTTATTACTACTAGGAGCACTCCTACTGGATGTATTACTACTACTAGAAGCACTCCTATTGGATTTATTACTACTTGAAGCACTCCTACTGGATTGTTACTACTAGAAGCACTCCTACTGGATTTATTACTACTAGAAGCTCTCCTACTGGATTGCTACTACTAGAAGCACTGCTACTGGATTTATTACTACTAGAAGCACTCCTACTGGATTTATTACTACTAGAAGCCACTGGCGTGCACAGCACATTTGATTAGGGGGTGCACCGTCGGAGGGGTGTGTCTAGCACCGCCTTTTGGGCATGTCTAGCACCATCTATTGATGGTCAACGCATATAAAATATCCACCCTTGTACCAATCCTAATAAAGCAGATACATTGTCATATGTTGTGGTGTGCACCAAACAAACACCCCTGATGGCACTCACTGCAATTACACTGCTCCTCCTCAGCCTGGTCTGGCTCCCCCTCTCTTTCCCCTGCAAGCTGCAGTCACTCACTGACACTGACAGTCGCAGACTAGTTACTGCTGCTGCTGGAAAAACGAGTGACGTGTCAATGCTGCTGCTGACCGCCTGCCAGTATTGAACTTGTCTTCCTCACATAACATCACACTGTTTTTGTACGTGGAGGTGGAGCTGGGAATTTGAAAGCCGGTGGCAGTGGCACCCTTGATTAACCCAGGCGTCCGGTCAGTAATGCAGTCCTGACAGGGTGCAGCGCAGAGGGGACAGTAATCTGCCTGCTCGGCGATTGCGGCATCAGGCATGTGAGATTGGGGTGCCGGACATTAGGGGGTGCCTGTGCGCACCAGGCACCCCCCCTGCGCACACCTATGCTAGAAGCACTCTTACTGGATTTATTACTACTAGAAGCACTCTTACTGGATTTATTACTACTAGAAGCACTCCTACTGGATTGCTACTACTAGAAGCACTCCTACTGGATTTATTACTAGTAGAAGCACTCCTACTGGATTTATTACTACTAGAAGTACTCTTACTGGATTTATTACTACTAGAAGCACTCTTATTGGATTTATTACTACTAGGAGCACTACTACTGGATTTATTACTACTAGAAGCACTATTGCTGGATTTATTTCTCTGAGTGGACTACTATTGCATTATGAGTGCAATAATAATTTCATTATGATGGGGGCAATAGTTATTTCATGATGATGGCAACATTTTTTGTGAACACTTGTGCCCATTTGCACGCTCACACTCATTGGGCCTGATTCGGATTTGGTAGCAAGGCAGAAATAGCACGTAACTTTGTGTCTGGAACGAACCATGTTGCAATGTAAGGGGAGGAAATACATTTATATTGTTTCTGTGCAGGATACATATAGTCTGCTTTTGCATGTAGCCCATAAATGTTAGACAGCTTTACACTGCAATTTAGAATGCTGTTTGGACACACCCCACCCAAATCTAACTTACTCTGCACGTGTTACATCTGCCCCACCTGCAGGGCAACATGAGTTTGCCGAGTTGTTTGCTTGTTGGTTTTGCTTCCACATCTGAATAACCCCCCCACTGTTCCATAAGGGGTTCCCCACTACTTTTTATATATTTATAGTTGGGTGTGAAGGAAATAACATAGGAGAGGGCATGGATGGATGAGGGTGGAGGCAAATGGCTAATTTTAGAAACCCAACAAATTCACACAAGAAGAAAGAAGAAGCTTAGTAGGTGCGTGAAACATAAACCACACATTAACCATACCTCCCAACATGATCCTCTCCAGGAGGGACACAATGCTCTGCTTCTGGACTTTTCTCTTAATGTATGATTGCTGGCACCTGTGTTAAACAGGTAAATGTATAAGAAAGGTGTTTCACCACAGGTGAGGGCAATCATACATTAAGAGGGAAGTCCAGGAGCAGAGCGTGCTGTCCCTCCTGGAGAGGATCATGTTGGGAGGTATGCATTAACTACAGTACCATACATTGTCTGAAAGGACACTACTGCAGGGCTTTTGTAGCATTTAGGTAATGTAGTGATATTTACCCATAGTTGCCTGTTGCTGTTGTTTTACTTTGTCATTTTATTTCAATTTGAATTATGTTGTAAATGAAGATATCCAAGGTCATGCAGTCAGTCAATAGCTGTCAGGACCTCCTGAGTACTGTGGTTCCACAAACTTACCATTGCCATGTTATCCACCACCCAAGAGGTGCCTGTAGGATACTGATTTGCCCTGGGGAGGGTCCACATTGATTTTACATGTCCAATTTTCCATCAAAACTCCTTTCAATGCTGACTAGACTGGTGCTGGTAACACATTGTAACAGGTGGACCCCATTTGGGGATTTGGGTGCCATGCTCCCACAGAGTTTCATAAAGTGTTGATGTGAAATCAGTGCAGTGACATCTTGTGGTTAAAAATGGTACTGAATGCAAAAAAAAATAATGGAGACTGAATAGTTTGGGAAGCTTCTGCAAAACAATGAAATATTTTTTTTTTTTAGATCACCACGCTTTACACGAATGGCACCATGTGTCAGTTCAACACTTGCTATATCTGTATCAGCTTTACACTTGTGTAACCTTACTGAGGGCCTGAATCCGACCGAGATGGGTGGATGCAGCTGCTGTACAAAAATATGCAAAAGCAACAGGAGGTATCTAAAGTAAATAGACGCCTCCTGCACGCTTGTGTGATCTGCTGCTGTGTCCGACTCAAAATCAGTCGCACATTGTGCTACATGCATATTAATATCTGTTTCCCCCAAAACTTCCCTTAATCCCTTGTGATGAATGTCAGTAAAAAAAAAGTACCCTCTTCTATATACCTTTAACTGAATTCAGAAGGGTGTAGTATCATAAATATGTGACTAAAGTGAAACAACATAGGTTTGCAAATAAATGATCAACCTTAGCAGATAGCTGAGCTGTCACAGACCCCACATCTGATGGAACGACAATGCATGCAGTTTATACATTTCACCTACCAGAGGCATCTCTTGCTTGGTTATCTGAGAACTTGCAGCTTTTTACATTCAACTATATGTAATTGAAGAAATCGGGATAGCACGTTGCTGCGAATAATTAATGAAAAATCACGTTTGTGGCGATTTTGCCTTTAATATAGTGGTCCGGTTGTAATTCACTCCCCAAAATCACAGAAAAAGTGCGATTTGAGCATAGGCGTGTGCAGAAGCCAACACGGGGGTGCTGCTCCGGGACTCCCCCCTGCCACCAGAGCCGGCCCTAACCAATATGATGCCCTAGGCAAGATTTTGGCTGGTGCCCCCTAGCACCACTGCTGGTTCCGCCTCTGACCTTGCACCTCTTTCCCATCACCATCACCCCTCACCCATAGCAGTCCTTATTTTGGTGTTTGTACCCCCTATATTTTAAAAAGGAACAGTTCGCACATTTGGTGCTGAGCCCAAAAAGGGGTGTGTTTTTGCTGGCAAGGGGCATGGCCACACAATAGTAACCCCAATTCAAATTGCCAAAAAGGGGGCGTGGCTTCGTTGGAATGGGCGTGGCTTTGCATAAAGGGGCGTGGTAGTGCAGGAAAAGACTTCCTTATACCCCAGTTTTGCAACCTGCACGCCCAGACGTTAGCCACCACTGGAAAGAAAAATAATCCTGATTCATGCCCCTTACATTATTTGTCATTTTTCCTCCTTATAGTAATGCCCAGTATACATTATGCCACATACTGCAATGGCCCTTAGACATTATTCCACGCACAATAATGCACATGACACAATATGCACACACCATAATGCCCCCGACACATTATGCCACACACCGTAATGCCTGTGACACATTATGCCACACACCGTAATGCCTGTGACACATTATGCCACACACCGTAATGCCTGTGACACATGACGACAGGAATCGCAAAGCCCGTTATACATTATGCTACACACTGCAATGCCCCTGATACATTATAGCACATACAATGCCTGTGACACATTATGACACACACTGCAATGACCCCGAGACATTATACAACATACCACAATGCCCGTGATATAGTATACAACACACAGTAATGCCCGACACATTATGACACATACCGCAATGTCCGTGATACATTATGCCACACACTGCAATGACCCTGAGACATTATACCACATATCACAATGCCCGTGATATAGTATACCATACACCATAATACCTGTGACACATACCGCAATGCCCATTATACATTATGCCACACTGCAATGCCCCTGAGACATTATACCACATACCACAATGCACGTAATATAGTATGCCACACACCGTAATGCCTGTGACACATTAATACACACACCGCAATGTCCGTGATACATTATGCCACACACCGTAATGCCCATTACACATTAAGTCCTACAGTAAGGCTTCTAATTACTTTTAAATTACCTGCTCGTTGCCAGGGGTTTCATGCTCTTGGTTCCATGCACGGTGCCAGGGGTTTTCATGCTCAGGGTGTCATGCTCGTTGCCAGGTGTTTCATGCACTGGGTGTCATGCTCGTTGCCAGGAGTTTCATGCACTGGGTGTCATGCTCGTTGCTAGGGGGTAGTGCTTGTTGCTAGGGCTGTGCTCCCAGTGCCACATATGTCCCCAGTGCCACATATTCCCCCACGGTGCCAGGTACTCACATGTCCCCAGTGCCAAATATAGCCCCCCCCCCCCCCCCCTCCCCCAGTGCCACATATGCCCCCAGTGCCAGATATTCCCCCACAGTGCCAGGTGCCCCCAGTGCCAAATATAGCCCCCCCATGTGCCAGGTACACATGCAGTGCCATATATCCCCCTCAGTACCCCCCCAGTGCCATATATGCCCCCTCAGTGCCATATATGCCCCCACACTTCCCCCCCAGTGCCATATATACCCCCTCAGTGCCCCCCCAGTGCCACATATGCCCCCTCAGTGCCCCCTGTGCCATACATGCCCCCTCAGTGCCATATATGCCCCCTCAGTGCCCCTGTGCCATACATGCCCCCTAAGTGCCATATATGCCCCCACACTTCCCCCCCAGTGCCATATATGCCCCCTCAGTGCCCCCTCAGTGCCATACATGCCCCCTCAGTGCCATATATGCCCCCTCAGTGCCCCTGTGCCATACATGCCCCCTCAGTGCCATATATGCCCCCTCAGTGCCCCCTGTGCCATACATGCCCCCTCAGTGCCATATATTCCCCCTGTGCCATACATGCCCCCTCAGTGCCATATATGCCCTCAGTGCCATATATGCCCCCTGTGCCATACATGCCCCCTCAGTGCCATATATGCCCCCTCAGTGTCCCTTGTGCCATACATGCCCCCTCAGTGCCATATATGCCCCCTGTGCCATACATGCCCCCTCAGTGCCATATATGCCCTCAGTGCCACATATGCTCCCTGTGCCATACATGCCCCCTCAGTGCCATACATGCCCCCTCAGTGCCCCCCCCCCTCGCTGCTGTGAAGGAGGGACAAGAAGGGCACAGCGTGCGCCTCTCTCATGTCCCTCCTGCATCTCCGTCTCTCTGGTCTAATAAAGGAAGTGCCGGTTCGTGAGCCAATCAGAGCTCACGAACGGCACTTCTATTATTAGACCAGACGGACGGAGACGCAGGATGGACACTGGAGAGGCGCGCGCGGCGCGCTGTGCCCTCCGTGTCCCGTTACAGCAGGGGGGGAGAGGAGACAGCAGATTGACATGCGGACGCTCATCCGCATGTCAATCTGCTCTAAATCAGTGGCGGCGCCCCCGCAGCCCCTCGCCCCCAAGCCACCGCGAGGGCTGCGGGGGCAGTAGTTACGCCACTGTTTCTAGCTGCCCCCAGTGCCAAATATAGCCCCCCCCCCTCCCCCAGTGCCACATATGCCCCCAGTGCCAGATATTCCCCCACAGTGCCAGGTGCCCCCAGTGCCAAATATAGCCCCCCCATGTGCCAGGTACACATGCAGTGCCATATATCCCCCTCAGTACCCCCCCAGTGCCATATATGCCCCCTCAGTGCCATATATGCCCCCACACTTCCCCCCCAGTGCCATATATACCCCCTCAGTGCCCCCCCAGTGCCATATATGCCCCCTCAGTGCCCCCTGTGCCATACATGCCCCCTAAGTGCCATATATGCCCCCACACTTCCCCCCCAGTGCCATATATGCCCCCTCAGTGCCCCCTGTGCCATACATGCCCCCTCAGTGCCATATATGCCCCCTCAGTGCCCCTGTGCCATACATGCCCCCTCAGTGCCATATATGCCCCCTCAGTGTCCCTTGTGCCATACATGCCCCCTCAGTGCCATATATGCCCCCTGTGCCATACATGCCCCCTCAGTGCCATATATGCCCTCAGTGCCATATATGCTCCCTGTGCCATACATGCCCCCTCAGTGCCATACATGCCCCCTCAGTGCCCCCCCCCCCTCGCTGCTGTGAAGGAGGGACAAGAAGGGCACAGCGTGCGCCTCTCTCATGTCCCTCCTGCATCTCCGTCTCTCTGGTCTAATAAAGGAAGTGCCGGTTCGTGAGCCAATCAGAGCTCACGAACGGCACTTCTATTATTAGACCAGACGGACGGAGACGCAGGATGGACACTGGAGAGGCGCGCGCGGCGCGCTGTGCCCTCCGTGTCCCGTTACAGCAGGGGGGGAGAGGAGACAGCAGATTGACATGCGGACGCTCATCCGCATGTCAATCTGCTCTAAATCAGTGGCGGCGCCCCCGCAGCCCCTCGCCCCCAAGCCACCGCGAGGGCTGCGGGGGCAGTAGTTACGCCACTGTTTCTAGCTGTCCCCATACTCACACATACATAGTACACCATACACACTGCACACACACATATACATAGCACACTATACACATTGCACACACAGCATGCCACACACATAAACAGCACACTATACACATTGCACAGACATATACATAGCACACTCTACATATACACAGTACACCACACACATACATACATACATACATACATACATACATACACCACACATATACATTGCACAAAGCATACAACACACACATGCATAACACACCATACACACATGCACACTGGACACACTCATATACAAAGCACACCACACACACATTGCACACCACACACTCAAACACACTGCACACACATATAAATAGCACAGCACACACATATGCTCACCATGCATATTGTACACACACACAGTACACCATATACACATTGCACACACACAAAATTAATCTAGTAGGCATAATTTTTTGAAAATCACCTTCCCCCCTCCCCCCGCCCCCGGGAGCGCGCTGAGAAACACACCTGTCTATCAGCCTGCGGCCCGGGAAACACCACCAGCGACTCCCGGCTGCAGCTCCCTCTACAGTCAGCCAGCCTCCCTGTTGGTGCGGTGAACAGGCAACTGTTGCGATACTGACAGAGCTGCCTGCGCTCCTAACCATCTCTCCCCACACCACGAAATGAAACTTAAAAGGAAATAGCAGGTGTGCTGTGCCATGGATCTGCAGGCAGGGGGGGTTTCCAGGTACTCGGAAACCCCCCCTGCGTGCGCGTATGAGTACTGCAACTTTATTCACATTTGATCATGCGATAGTGTCCATAATTCATATTACATCCCACAGTAGTATGACTTTACCTTATAAACATTACTCCTCACAGTAGAGCCCCTTGTTCACATTACATCACACTGAATTGCTCCTTATTCACATTAAACCACACCCTATTGCTCTTTATTCACATTAGACAACACAGTAGTGCCCTTTCTATACACAACGCAACATAGTAGAGCACCTTATGCACATAATGCCACAGAGTAATGCCCCTTACACATATGAGACACATTATTAATGTCCTTAGAAACATAATGCGCCTTACACATTATGACAACCTTTATTAATGCCCTTTTACACATAATGTCCCTTACACATATGCCGCACATTATTAATGCCCTTATACACATAATGACACACATAGTGCCCCCTACACATTTGCTGCACATTATTAGTGCCCCATACACATAATGACACACATACAGTAGTACCCTGTTACACATAATGACACACATTATTAATGCCCTTATACACATAATGACACACATAATGCCCCTTACACATATGTTGCACATTATTAATGCATTTTTACATGACACACATAATGCTCCTTACACATATTCCGAACACTACTGCACAACCAACCCACTCACATGCACACAGCACTCACACTGCCACTAACACTGTGACCTCTGCCTCTGCTTGGATACAGATTTGTCCTCACAAATCTTGCCTCAATGCTAACGTCGGGCACCTTTTTTATGAAAATGCAGCTTATTTGCATTGCTATGTGGCTAGGATGCACAAGCAGCTTCTGCTGATTAAAATGATATGTAGCATGCCTATATACTGTGTGAGACTGTGGCTGTATCTGCATATGAAATGCTACACACAGAATATAGGCATGCTGCATATCATTTTAAGCAGCAGAAGCTGCTGATGCCCCTAGGCATATCAAATGCCCTAGGCAATTGCCTAGTTTGCCTATCCCTATGGCCGGCTCTGCCTGCCACCAGGTAATGGACTACATCCTCCACCTTTTGCTCTGGGATATAGACTGCTCACCTGGGCCACCCAAGTAAGCAGTCTAAAGGGGGGTACTCACGGAGCGATCGCTGCTTAAAATCTAAGCAATCTGACTAGATTGCTTAGATTTTAAGCACGATCGCTCCGTGTGTAGCCCCCTCAGCGATAGCGATGCGCAGCCCCGCGCATCGCTATCGCTGCTGCTAGATTGGCCTGCATGCAGGCCAATCTAGCGGGTCGCTCACTTCACCCGCTGGGTGAAGTGAGCGGCCCCCCCCGTCTCCCCCCGCGCGCTCAGCACAGATCGCGCTGTGCTGAGCGCCGGGAGAGATGTGTGCTGAGCGGTTCGCTCAGCACACATCTCTCTGCCATCGGCCAGTGAGTACTGGCCTTAAGTCATGGACGGGGGAAACAGGGGGGGGGAATACCATAATGCGTGGAGGGAGGATGTCCTGGAGCGGCAACCCTGTGTCGTCTTCTGCACACGCCTATGGATTTGAGCACTCCATCACATTTTCCCCTACCTAACATGATATGATGTCACAGATTTGAAATACCCATCAATCAGCCTTTACCCATGTAATACATTAAGGCCTCCATTTATCAAGCCTTTGAGAGTGATATATAGCACAGTGATAAAGTACAAACTAATCAGCTCCTAACTTCCATGTCACAGGCTGTGTTTGAAAAAATGACAGTTAGGAGCTGGTTGGCTGGTACTATATCTCTGTGCTATTTATCACTCTCCAAGGTTTTATAAATCTGGGCCTACGTTAGAAGCATTCAAACTACAGTTGTAGCTGTCAATGTGTCATCCAGGCATCTACTCACAATACTATATTTTCACGGTGAAAGGGTGTTTGATAAAATACGGGCCCATTTATGTTACTCAACATTAAATAATTCTTACTTAATCTGTAGATGAATGTAACAAGTGGCAACATTTTATATCCATTATAAGTACTCCCAATTACATTAATAATGACGAAAAAATACCACTACAGCCGATTAGCCTATATAATAAACGGCTAATGGTGCTCCTCACCTCTATGGGGGAATTCAAGTGTTTTGCACGCTGGCGGCCACTAGATGGTGCCAAACGGAGCAATTGCATTTTTGCTTTGTTCGGGCGTGCACAGCCGCCGGCGCTGACATTACTGTTATGTTGTTCTGTCATTTTGACGGGCTGGTAACTAATCTGTAATAATAAGCAACTCAAAACTAGCCTCATTATTCTCCAAAATAAATAAACAGAAGGTAAAATCTTTCCAGATGTAACTTTAAATAGTCAAGTGGGTATTTGTCATAATATAACAATCTACACAAAAAAGTCAATAAGACATATTTTACCCAGGGCCGGTGCAAGGTTTCTCAGCACCCTAGGCAAATAGTCAGCCCCCCCCTGCCAAAATACAGAGCCCTCTGGTAAAATTTAGAGATAGGATATTAGGGTTGTTTTAGCAGTTTGTGTTAAGGCAGAGGATCCCAAACGTGGTGCTCAAGGCACCCCAACAGTCCAGGTTTTAGACATATCCATGGCACAGCACAGATGGTTAAATCAAATTGACTAAGGTGCTATACTGGTGCCCCTTTCACATTATACCACACACTTTGAGCCAAAAATCACATTATAGAACACAGTATGAGCCGAAAATCACATTATACCACACAGTATGAGCCGAAAATCACATTGTAGCACACTGTATGAGCTGAAATTCACATTATAGCACACGGTATGAGACGAAAATCACATTATAGCACACTGTATGAGCCGAAAATCACATTATAGCACACGGTATGAGCCGAAAATCACATTATAGCACACTGTATGAGACGAAAATCACATTATAGCACACTGTATGAGCCGAAATTCACATTATAGCACACCGTATGAGCCGAAATTCACATTATAACACACGTATGAGCCGAAATTCACATTATAGCACACTATATGAGACGAAAATCACATTATAGCACACTGTATGAGCCGAAATTCACATTACAGCACACTGTATGAGACGAAAATCACATTATAGCACACGGTATGAGCCGAAAATCACATTATAGCACACGGTATGAGCCGAAAATCACATTATAGCACACTGTATGAGGCGAAATTCACATTATAGCACACTGTATGAGCCGAAATTCACATTATAGCACACTGTATGAGCCGAAATTCACATTATAGCACATGGTTTGAGGCGAAATTCACATTATAGCACATGTTTGAGGCGAAATTCACATTATAGCACATAGAATGAGCCGATATTCACACTATAGCGCATGGAATGAGCCAAAATTCACATTATACCACACAGCATGAGCTGAAAATCACATTAGAGCACACAGTATGAGCCGAAATTCACATTATGCCACATACATAGCCACATATCTACATACTCACAGCCACATACAGTATACACACACGCATATATAATATATTTACACACACAGCCACATTTACACACATACACTGTCCCTACCCTGACACTCTCCTCCATCAGTTACCCTCTGCTCACCAGTTGCCGGGTAGCCGGGGCCGGGAGTCCAATTGCGGGGGAGGGGGGGGAGATGAGGGGGCAAGGTGCAGGAGGTGAGGGGGGGAAGGGGCAGCGGGAGCTGAATATAACTGTGGGGCCGGGGGAGCTGGGGAGCGGTTCACAAGAGGCCAGTCGCGGGAATGAATGGAGGGAGGGGGAGCGCAGATGACAAGCTGCAGCCTGCGGCTGCAGGCGAACGTAGTGGGGAGGCGGCGCCGGAGCACTCAGTAACAGTGCGGGAGCGGACCAGGCCAGCGGCCGCGGCCCGCGAGTCACTCTTTCACGATGTGGCCAAATGCAGGGGTGGTGGGGGTGGCGGGGGACGCCGGGCACGGGGCATGACGCGGGCGGCCGGAGACCATCGGGGAGCTGCGGTCGGACCTGAGGCTGCGGTGAGAGACGTGAGAGCTCATATGTGATAAATAACGGTATGGACCCCACCCCGGACCCCGGACAGGATCACAACATGCGGCAGACAGGCGGCAGCCTGAACACAATTCAAACACATCCCACACACACTGACACTGTCGCAGAGAGGTGTGGGGGGGCAGGTTTGCTGAATCAATCAGGGACTATCACACATAGTAAACTCACTCTTTGAGCTGGTGGGCGCACACAAGCTGCTCCTCTGTCTTTTAAAGAAAAGGAGGAGTTTTGCTTGGCTGAGGCTAAGCAGTGCCGCCCTCCAGTGGTCGCCGCCCATAGGCAGCTGCCTAAAGCTGCATAGTGGTAGCGCCGGCCCTAATTTTACCTCAGTATACCAACACAAGTTCTAGAAAGATGTTTTCATCTGAGTTAGGGCTTTTCCTCGTCTACTAATGGGTTACCTGGCTGGTGAAACTGGTCAGGTCAGGTCAGAGTCTTTACTTGTCATGAGCACAGGACTGGTACAAACTGGAGGCTTGGATATGATACTAAGGGGGATATGTACTAAGCAGTGATAAAAGTGGAGAAGTGAGCCAGTGGAGAAGTTGCCCACGGCAACCAATCAGCATTGACGTAACATTTATAATTTGCATACTTTAAAAATATACAGAGCAGCTGATTGGTTAGCATGGGCAACTTCTCCACTAGCTCACTTCTCAGCTTTTATTACTGCTTAGTACATGTCCCATTATATAAGAAGGAGAACAGAGTAATACTAGGCTAAAGGACAGGTGTGCTACCTGAGTGTGGCAGCTACACAACGGAAGCCTAGAAGTTTAGAGGATGATAGGTGCTTGATGGTTGTGTTAGGAACACTATGGAATAGTACAATATATGATACCATAGTAGGGCTGTGTGCCCTCTGTGGGTGAGATTCAGAATGAATTGCTAGAATCCTGTTGACAGAAATAGGTACTTGCAAGGATATCCGGACTCTAGGTCGACACCAATTAGGTCGACACCCATTGGTCGACAGTGGATAGGTTGACACTAGAAATAGGTCGACACGGCCATTAGGTCGACATGAACAAGGTCAACATGAAAAAAGGTCGTCATGAGTTTTTCACAATTTTATGGGACTTTTTCATACTTTACAATCCATGTGGACTACGATTGGGAATGGTAACCTGCAAAAGCAAAGCGAGCCATGCAAGGGGATGCGGTGCACTAATTGGGGTTCCCTGTCACTTGACGGAGAAAATGACACCCAAAAAACCCATGTTGACCTTTTTTCATGTCGACCTTGTTCATGTGGACCTAATGGTCGAGGCAACCTATTTTTAGTGTCGACCTACCCACTGTCAACCAATGGGTGTCAACCTAAGGGGTGTCGGCCTAATTGGTGTCGACCCTGAGTCTCATACCCCTTGCAAGATGATACTATACAGACTTGTAGACTGTATATAGGAATACACAAGTTGACTGAGACTGCGCAATGAGCAGCAAAGATGAAGTGCATGCAGAAATATATTGATGGAGACTGCTCACACATGTACAGGTAAGTCTGCAGGTTGGTATGTAGGCTGAGGCAAACAAGCACACTAATGTAATCAGGGAAGACTGGGTACCATCCCAGTAGCAGGAATATCATGAGAGCACTAGCACAGTGCTTGGAGATAGACACACTGCCTGTAGCAGAGGGGTAGGCATAGGTGTTTCTATAATGGGTGCAGTGTGTGCTGTGCACATGGGGGGTCATTCCGAGTTGTTCGCTCGCAAGCTGCTTTTAGCAGCTTTGCACACGCTAAGCCTCCGCCTACTGGGAGTGAATCTTAGCATATTAAAATTGCGAACAAAAGATTAGCAGAATTGCGAATAGACACTTCTTAGCAGTTTCTGAGTAGCTCCAGACTTACTCGGCATCTGCGATCAGTTCAGTGCTTGTCGTTCCTGGTTTGACGTCACAAACACACCCAGCGTTCGGCCAGACACTCCTCCGTTTCTCCAGCCACTCCCGCGTTTTTCCCAGAAACGGTAGCGTTTTTTCGCACACACCCATAAAATGGCCTGTTTCCGCCCAGAAACACCCACTTCCTGTCAATCACATTACGATCACCAGAACGAAGAAAAAACCTCGTAATGCCGTGAGTAAAATTCCTAACTGCATAGCAAATTTACTTGGCGCAGTCGCACTGCGGACATTGCGCATGCGCATTAGCGACTAATCGCTCCGTTGCGACAAAAAAAATAACGAGCGAACAACTCGGAATGACCCCTATGGTCCCCTGGGTCCAGGGGGCCCCCACCGCACACCCAAAAATTATACTTATACCGCCGTAGTCCCTCGATGGTGATCCTTCTGTGCGGGCCCAAATCACTTGGAAAATGGCCGCCGCAGCCATTTCAGAGTGATTTGCGCATGTGCACTGAAGGTGTCCTCGGGAACAAGGCGCGGGCGCTATGTTCCCGGAGACCTGTGCATGTGCAGTGGACTCTGGCATTATGCCAGACTCTACTGCTGCTGGAGAGGAGGGGGCCCACAACTGAGACTGCACACGGGTCCCCTCCTCTCTTAAAACGCTCCTGGGGGTAGGTGTATTATGTGCTGATATGGGGGAGAAGGGATATCAGCACACGCATGCTGATACCTCTTATCGTACATGTATGAAGGAGGAGATGTGTGCTGCATAACTATGGGGCTGTCCATATTGGCTCTGCTATCCAGAGCCGGTGACGGGGGGGGATCAAAGGAGACATCTGTACCGAGCCCCAAGGATCAGAGGAGCCCCAAGGAGACGCAGCTTAGTGCCAGGAAGGGATATAAGCCATCTTGTCCAACTAAGGCAGCGAGCTGTAGGCAGTGTGGGTGCGGTCTCAGAGTGACAGGAGCCTCTCACACACTGTGCAGTAAGAGTGCATCCACTCTTCCGAGTCCAGCTGTGTTGCGGGCATTTACGGGACATGGCAGAAGCTCCGCTGGCCAGGATTCCTGTGCTCTGCGTCAGCCTCTTCTGGTGGGGTGTGAGCGCTGTATGGCACCTGCTATGCGGTGTGAAGATTTGAATACTTGGGAGTGCAGCGCAGGTGAAGGAATACAGGGCTTTGGTATGGCGTGGGGAAGTTGTGAATGCAGCATGGAGTGATTGAGAGAGACAGACTTTGGGGTGTGTGGGAGGAAGGAGAGAGGGAGACAGACTATGGTGTGTGTGGGGGAGGAAGCAGAGATATACATATTTATATACAGTATGTGTATAAATAAATATATATTTATTTATTAAGTTTCTTATATCGCGCAGCAAATTTAGAATTCAGTGTATATATATATATATATATATATATGCCCTGACGAAAAATGCTGCTGCATTGAAACGTTGGCTGAAAGTGGCTGTCGTTGTGTGTTTTATTCCTGAGTGCCGCCGATGAAACTTGTTTATATTTACTGTGTATATATAAAATCTAAGGGGGCTCCAGAGATATCACTGTACCAGGCCCTAAGATTTCTGTTGCCGGCCAAGGTTGCAATTACCTCTCTATCTGTCCCTAGGTCCCTGCTGCCTCTCTATCTGTCCCTAGGTCCCTGCTGCCTCTCTATCTGCCCCTACGTCCCTGCTGCCTCTCTATCTGCCCCTACGTCCCTGCTGCCTCTCTATCTGTCCCTATGTTTCTGCTGCCTCTCTCTCTCTGTTTCTATGCCCCTGCTTTTTTTGTCCAGAAGTCCCTGCTGCCTATCTCTGTCCTTATGTCTTTGCCGGCACTCTCTGTGTGTGACCCTGCTGCCACTCTCTCTGTCTCTGTGTTCCTGCTGCCTCTATTTGTTTCTACATCCCTGCTGCCTCTCTCTTTGTCCCAACTGCATCTCCCTAAGTCCCTGCTGACCCTCTATCTCTCTCTATGTCCCTGCTGCCTCTCTATCTGTCCCTACATTCCTGCTGCCTCTCTGTTTCTATGCCCCTGCTGCCTATTTCTGTCCCTATGTCTTTGCCGGCACTCTGTCTCTGTGTCCCTGTCCCCAGTCTCTCTATTCCCTGCTGCCATTCTCTCTCCGGAGACCTGAGTTGGGGGTCCCCTTAAAAATGTTGCTATGGGACCCACAAAGTTCTAATTATGCCCCTGCCTTTATATAAATATGGGACTGATTCAGAGGTGGACACTAACGGCACCTCTGCAGTTGTGCAGAATTATGCAAAAGCTGCATGAGGTGTATTAAGTAAAAAAGTAGCCCAGGATTCTGTGATGCGCTGCTGCATCTGAAGGGCGCTGCTGCTTCTGAAGGGGCAGCATGGGATCATTTGCGTGCACATAGGATATCTAGTAACCCTGAGGTTACTCAGGATGTCGTGGGACCAGATCTGTGCATGTGCGGTGCCTGCTCATGTGCAGATCATTAGACATCAGAGATTTATGAAAATCTCAGAATCAGGCTCTATGGGGGTAATTCCAAGTTGATCGCAACAGGAAATTTTTTAGCAGTTGGGCAAAACATGTGCACTGCAGGGGGGGGCAGATATAACATGTGCAGAGAGAGTTAGATTTGGGTGGGTTATTTTGTTTCTGTGCAGGGTAAATACTGGCTGCTTTATTTTTACACTGCAATTTAGATTGCAGATTGAACTAACCACACCCAAATCTCTCTCTCTCTGCACATGTTATATCTGCCTCCCCTGCAGTGCACATAGGCCCTCATTCCGAGTTGTTCGCTCGCAAGCTGCTTTTAGCAGCATTGCACACGCTAAGCCGCCGCCTACTGGGAGTGAATCTTAGCTTATCAAAATTGCGAACGAAAGGTTCTCAAAATTGCGAATAGAAATTTCTTTGCAGTTTCTGAGTAGCTCGAGACTTACACTTCCAGTGCGATCAGTTCAGTGCTTGTCATTCCTGGTTTGACGTCACAAACACACCCAGCGTTCGCCCAGACACTCCTCCGTTTCTCCGGCCACTCCCGCGTTTTTCCCAGAAACGGTAGCGTTTTTTCACACACTCCCATAAAACGGCCTGTTTCCGCCCAGAAACACCCACTTCCTGTCAATCACATTACGATCACCAGAACGAAGAAAAAACCTCATAATGCCGTGAGTAAAATACCTAACTGCATAGAAAATTTACTTGGCGCAGTCGCACTGCGGACATTGCACATGCGCATTAGCGACTAATCGCTCCGTTGCGGAAAAAAATAACGAGCGAACAACTCGGAATGACCCCCATGGTTTTGCCCAACTGCTAAAAAAATTTCCTGCTGCGATCAACTTGGAATTACCCCCTATATGTGTAACCAAATATCTCCCTCTATTAGCTAATAACACTCTTCTGTAACATGACTTTTTTATTTTATCTTTGGCCCAATCTGGGCCATGCCAGTTCAGGAGCTCCAACGGCATATCGTGTCCTACCGGCATTACAACATGGAGATGCGAGAGAAAACCTGAGATTTGGGCACTACCATAAGTGCCCGATATGTGCTCAGCTTGGCAAGGGAGAGATGTAGCAAACCTTCTAAAGAGTTTGTTGTCCATTTCAACCAATGAGCTTCTAGCTATCAATTATTAAATATATTCTATAAAATGACAGCTAGAACCTGGTTGGTTGCTATGGGAATTGTATGGGGGTCACTGGGATGCTCCTTGTATTGAATATCTCTCACTGGAATGGTAGGCAGAGGCATTGTGATTTAATTTTTCTTTTACACCACAAGGAAAAATATGAGACCAGTGGGTGTTTAACAATTGATGAGACCCCAGTAAGAATGATCTATTTTATAGTGATCTTTTACCAAGTCGGTGCTAATCTGTTGGATTATGTGGTAATAATCATTTAATGTGTGTACTTGTCACCCTGGTGTGCTGACTCTGCCTACCAGTACAATACTGGTGTGATCACCTACTGTGACACAATCTTTCTGCTGAGGTCACTACATGAGGACACTTTTCATATTTTTCCAGGGCCACTTTAAGGGGGTTAATCAGATCTGATCGCTACTGTGCGTTTTTGCACCACGTGCGATCAGATCTGAACTGCGCATGCATCTGAGCCGCATTGTGCCGGCGTGACGGACGACTGCTAAGGGGATCAGCGCCCTGCGATGTAATTGTGTGAAGGATCCAGTCGCACGGGCATTTGCAAGGATATTGACAGGAAGAGGCCATTTGTGGGTGGCAACTGACCGTTTTCTGTGAGTGTCTGGAAAAACGTAGGTGGGCTCAGGCATTTTGAGGGAGGGTGTCTGACATCAGCTCCGGCCCCGATCAGGAGGATTCAATCGCAGCAGCTGAGTATGTCCTGGGCTGCGCAGAGACTGCACAAACTGATTTTTGTGCAGCTCTGCTAACGAGGCGATCGCACACTTGCACAGGCTTTTCCCCTCCCCTCTGTAAGCGGCGACTATCTGATCGCAGGGCAGCAAAAACTCAGCCCACCGATCAGATCTGAATTAGGCCCTAAGTTCCCAAACCTCCTTTGTCTGGCATAGAAGAAACGTGAATGATGGAAATCCTTTTTAACATTATCTTATAATGTGAATTTATTACCCTGTTTCCATGACAAAGACATTGTCAATTATTAAGTTAACTTGTTAATTCAGTGAAATGGAGACATGATATTTTCCGGGAGATGTATCAAGCCACGGAGAGAGATAAAGTTGTGTATTTGCCCAAAGCAAATGATGCTTCTAGGGATGAGCGGGTTCGGTTCCTCTGAATCCGAACCCGCCCGAACTTCAGCTTTTTTCCACGGGTCCGAGCAGGCTCGGATCCTCCCGCCTTGCTCGGTTAACCCGAGCACGCCCGAACGTCATCATCCCGCTGTCGGATTCTCGCGAGACTCGGATTCTATATAAGGAGCCGCGCGTCGCCGCCATTTTCACACGTGCATTGAGAGTCATAGGGAGAGGACGTGGCTGGCGTCCTCTCCGTTTAGAGAAGAGAGAGACACAGTATTTTGGGGAGCATTATTAGGAGGAGTACTACTATACTGTATACTACTATACTACTTGCTGAAGTGATATTTATAGAGTCATAGGGAGAGGACGTGGCTGGCGTCCTCTCCGTTTAGAGAAGAGAGAGACACAGTATACTATTTTGGGGAGCATTATTAGGAGGAGTACTACTATACTGTATACTACTATACTACTTGCTGAAGTGATATTTATAGAGTCATAGGGAGAGGACGTGGCTGGCGTCCTCTCCGTTTAGAGAAGAGAGAGACACAGTATTTTGGGGAGCATTATTAGGAGGAGTACTACTATACTGTATACTACTCAGACACAGTATTTTGGGGAGCATTATTAGGAGGAGTACTACTATACTGTATACTACTCTACTACTTGCTGAAGTGATATTTATAGAGTCATAGGGAGAGGACGTGGCTGGCGTCCTCTCCGTTTAGAGAAGAGAGAGACACAGTATTTTGGGGAGCATTATTAGGAGGAGTACTACTATACTGTATACTACTCTACTACTTGCTGAAGTGATATTTATAGAGTCATAGGGAGAGGACGTGGCTGGCGTCCTCTCCGTTTAGAGAAGAGAGAGACACAGTATTTTGGGGAGCATTATTAGGAGGAGTACTACTATACTGTATACTACTCTACTACTTGCTGAAGTGATATTTATAGAGTCATAGGGAGAGGACGTGGCTGGCGTCCTCTCCGTTTAGAGAAGAGAGAGACACAGTATTTTGGGGAGCATTATTAGGAGGAGTACTACTATACTGTATACTACTATACTACTTGCTGAAGTGATATTTATAGAGTCATAGGGAGAGGACGTGGCTGGCGTCCTCTCCGTTTAGAGAAGAGAGAGACACAGTATACTATTTTGGGGAGCATTATTAGGAGGAGTACTACTATACTGTATACTACTCTACTACTTGCTGAAGTGATATTTATAGAGTCATAGGGAGAGGACGTGGCTGGCGTCCTCTCCGTTTAGAGAAGAGAGAGACACAGTATTTTGGGGAGCATTATTAGGAGGAGTACTACTATACTGTATACTACTATACTACTTGCTGAAGTGATATTATAGAGTCATAGGGGGAGAGGACGTGGCTGGCGTCCTCTCCGTTTAGAGAAGAGAGAGACACAGTATTTTGGGGAGCATTATTAGGAGGAGTACTACTATACTGTATACTACTCAGACACAGTATTTTGGGGAGCATTATTAGGAGGAGTACTACTATACTGTATACTACTCTACTACTTGCTGAAGTGATATTTATAGAGTCATAGGGAGAGGACGTGGCTGGCGTCCTCTCCGTTTAGAGAAGAGAGAGACACAGTATTTTGGGGAGCATTATTAGGAGGAGTACTACTATACTGTATACTACTCTACTACTTGCTGAAGTGATATTTATAGAGTCATAGGGAGAGGACGTGGCTGGCGTCCTCTCCGTTTAGAGAAGAGAGAGACACAGTATTTTGGGGAGCATTATTAGGAGGAGTACTACTATACTGTATACTACTATACTACTTGCTGAAGTGATATTATAGAGTCATAGGGGGAGAGGACGTGGCTGGCGTCCTCTCCGTTTAGAGAAGAGAGAGACACAGTATTTTGGGGAGCATTATTAGGAGGAGTACTACTATACTGTATACTACTCAGACACAGTATTTTGGGGAGCATTATTAGGAGGAGTACTACTATACTGTATACTACTCTACTACTTGCTGAAGTGATATTTATAGAGTCATAGGGAGAGGACGTGGCTGGCGTCCTCTCCGTTTAGAGAAGAGAGAGACACAGTATTTTGGGGAGCATTATTAGGAGGAGTACTACTATACTGTATACTACTCTACTACTTGCTGAAGTGATATTTATAGAGTCATAGGGAGAGGACGTGGCTGGCGTCCTCTCCGTTTAGAGAAGAGAGAGACACAGTATTTTGGGGAGCATTATTAGGAGGAGTACTACTATACTGTATACTACTATACTACTTGCTGAAGTGATATTTATAGATTAGATAGTGTGACTGTAAGTGTATTATCTGACTTGTGGGGGAGACACTGACAGTGGGGAGCAGTTAGAGTCTGAGAGCAGGACTCAGGAGTACATATAACGTACAGTGCACACTTTTGCTGCCAGAGTCAGTGCCACACTGCCATTGTTGTGACCACACTGACCACCAGTATAATAATATATTTTGTGATTGTCTGCTTAGGACTCGGAGTACTAGTTGCAAGTTGCAACGTGACCTGACCACCAGTTTAATAATCAATCACCACCAGTTTAATATATATATAATTGTATATAATATATATATATATATATATATATATATATAATATTGTATACCACCTACCCGTGGTTTTTTTTTTTCTTTCTTCTTTGTACATACTACTATAGTATAGTAGCTTACTGTAGCAGTCTGCGGTGCTGCTGAGCTGACAGTGTCCAGCAGGTCCGTCATCAGTCATCATTACCAATACCTAATAAATATATTATCTACCTGTCCGGCTGCAGTACTAGTGATATTATATATACATACATATATATATTGATTTCATCTCATTATCAATCATCCAGTCTATATTAGCAGCAGACACAGTACGGTAGTCCACGGCTGTAGCTACCTCTGTGTCGGCACTCGGCAGTCCATCCATAATTGTATACTAGTATCCATCCATCTCCATTGTTTACCTGAGGTGCCTTTTAGTTGTGCCTATTAAAATATGGAGAACAAAAATGTTGAGGTTCCAAAATTAGGGAAAGATCAAGATCCACTTCCACCTCGTGCTGAAGCTGCTGCCACTAGTCATGGCCGAGACGATGAAATGCCAGCAACGTCGTCTGCCAAGGCCGATGCCCAATGGCATAGTACAGAGCATGTCAAATCCAAAACACCAAATATCAGTAAAAAAAGGACTCCAAAACCAAAAATAAAATTGTCGGAGGAGAAGCGTAAACTTGCCAATATGCCATTTACCACACGGAGTGGCAAGGAACGGCTGAGGCCCTGGCCTATGTTCATGGCTAGTGGTTCAGCTTCACAGGAGGATGGAAGCACTCAGCCTCTCGCTAGAAAACTGAAAAGACTCAAGCTGGCAAAAGCACCGCAAAGAACTGTGCGTTCTTCGAAATCCCAAATCCACAAGGAGAGTCCAATTGTGTCGGTTGCGATGCCTGACCTTCCCAACACTGGACGTGAAGAGCATGCGCCTTCCACCATTTGCACGCCCCCTGCAAGTGCTGGAAGGAGCACCCGCAGTCCAGTTCCTGATAGTCAGATTGAAAATGTCAGTGTTGAAGTACACCAGGATGAGGAGGATATGGGTGTTGCTGGCGCTGGGGAGGAAATTGACAAGGAGGATTCTGATGGTGAGGTGGTTTGTTTAAGTCAGGCACCCGGGGAGACACCTGTTGTCCGTGGGAGGAATAGGGCCGTTGACATGCCTGGTGAAAATACCAAAAAAATCAGCTCTTCGGTGTGGAAGTATTTCACCAGAAATGCGGACAACATTTGTCAAGCCGTGTGTTGCCTTTGTCAAGCTGTAATAAGTAGGGGTAAGGACGTTAACCACCTCGGAACATCCTCCCTTATACGTCACCTGCTGCGCATTCATAATAAGTCAGTGACAAGTTCAAAAACTTTGGGTGACAGCGGAAGCAGTCCACTGACCAGTAAATCCCTTCCTCTTGTAACCAAGCTCACGCAAACCACCCCACCACCAACTCCCTCAGTGTCAATTTCCTCCTTCCCCAGGAATGCCAATAGTCCTGCAGACCATGTCACTGGCAATTCTGACGAG
The DNA here is from genome assembly GCF_028390025.1 of Pseudophryne corroboree. Classification (NCBI taxonomy): domain Eukaryota; kingdom Metazoa; phylum Chordata; class Amphibia; order Anura; family Myobatrachidae; genus Pseudophryne; species Pseudophryne corroboree. Next base: position 197,191,785 of record NC_086445.1, on the reverse strand, counting down.
TCCTCCCCTGCCTGGGATTCCTCCGATGCATCCTTGCGTGTAACGCCTACTGCTGCTGGCGCTGCTGTTGTTGCTGCTGGGAGTCGATGGTCATCCCAGAGGGGAAGTCGGAAGACCACTTGTACTACTTCCAGTAAGCAATTGACTGTCCAACAGTCCTTTGCGAGGAAGATGAAATATCACAGCAGTCATCCTGCTGCAAAGCGGATAACTGAGGCCTTGGCATCCTGGGTGGTGAGAAACGTGGTTCCAGTATCCATCATTACTGCAGAGCCAACTAGAGACTTGTTGGAGGTACTGTGTCCCCGGTACCAAATACCATCTAGGTTCCATTTCTCTAGGCAGGCGATACCGAAAATGTACACAGACCTCAGAAAAAGAGTCACCAGTGTCCTTAAAAATGCAGCTGTACCCAATGTCCACTTAACCACGGACATGTGGACAAGTGGAGCAGGGCAGGGTCAGGACTATATGACTGTGACAGCCCACTGGGTAGATGTATGGACTCCCGCCGCAAGAACAGCAGCGGCGGCACCAGTAGCAGCATCTCGCAAACGACAACTCTTTCCTAGGCAGGCTACGCTTTGTATCACCGGTTTCCAGAATACGCACACAGCTGAAAACCTCTTACGGCAACTGAGGAAGATCATCGCGGAATGGCTTACCCCAATTGGACTCTCCTGTGGATTTGTGGCATTGGACAACGCCAGCAATATTGTGTGTGCATTAAATATGGGCAAATTCCAGCACGTCCCATGTTTTGCACATACCTTGAATTTGGTGGTGCAGAATTTTTTAAAAAACGACAGGGGCGTGCAAGAGATGCTGTCGGTGGCCAGAAGAATTGCGGGACACTTTCGGCGTACAGGCACCACGTACAGAAGACTGGAGCACCACCAAAAACTACTGAACCTGCCCTGCCATCATCTGAAGCAAGAAGTGGTAACGAGGTGGAATTCAACCCTCTATATGCTTCAGAGGTTGGAGGAGCAGCAAAAGGCCATTCAAGCCTATACAATTGAGCACGATATAGGAGGTGGAATGCACCTGTCTCAAGCGCAGTGGAGAATGATTTCAACGTTGTGCAAGGTTCTGATGCCCTTTGAACTTGCCACACGTGAAGTCAGTTCAGACACTGCCAGCCTGAGTCAGGTCATTCCCCTCATCAGGCTTTTGCAGAAGAAGCTGGAGACATTGAAGGAGGAGCTAACACGGAGCGATTCCGCTAGGCATGTGGGACTTGTGGATGGAGCCCTTAATTCGCTTAACAAGGATTCACGGGTGGTCAATCTGTTGAAATCAGAGCACTACATTTTGGCCACCGTGCTCGATCCTAGATTTAAAGCCTACCTTGGATCTTTCTTTCCGGCAGACACAAGTCTGCTGGGGTTGAAAGACCTGCTGGTGAGAAAATTGTCAAGTCAAGCGGAACGCGACCTGTCAACATCTCCTCCTTCACATTCTCCCGCAACTGGGGGTGCGAGGAAAAGGCTCAGAATTCCGAGCCCACCCGCTGGCGGTGATGCAGGGCAGTCTGGAGCGACTGCTGATGCTGACATCTGGTCCGGACTGAAGGACCTGACAACGATTACGGACATGTCGTCTACTGTCACTGCATATGATTCTCTCACCATTGAAAGAATGGTGGAGGATTATATGAGTGACCGCATCCAAGTAGGCACGTCACACAGTCCGTACTTATACTGGCAGGAAAAAGAGGCAATTTGGAGGCCCTTGCACAAACTGGCTTTATTCTACCTAAGTTGCCCTCCCACAAGTGTGTACTCCGAAAGAGTGTTTAGTGCCGCCGCTCACCTTGTCAGCAATCGGCGTACGAGGTTACATCCAGAAAATGTGGAGAAGATGATGTTCATTAAAATGAATTATAATCAATTCCTCCGTGGAGACATTGACCAGCAGCAATTGCCTCCACAAAGTACACAGGGAGCTGAGATGGTGGATTCCAGTGGGGACGAATTGATAATCTGTGAGGAGGGGGATGTACACGGTGATATATCGGAGGATGATGATGAGGTGGACATCTTGCCTCTGTAGAGCCAGTTTGTGCAAGGAGAGATTAATTGCTTCTTTTTTGGTGGGGGTCCAAACCAACCCGTCATTTCAGTCACAGTCGTGTGGCAGACCCTGTCACTGAAATGATGGGTTGGTTAAAGTGTGCATGTCCTGTTTATACAACATAAGGGTGGGTGGGAGGGCCCAAGGACAATTCCATCTTGCACCTCTTTTTTCTTTAATTTTTCTTTGCGTCATGTGCTGTTTGGGGAGGGTTTTTTGGAAGGGACATCCTGCGTGACACTGCAGTGCCACTCCTAGATGGGCCCGGTGTTTGTGTCGGCCACTAGGGTCGCTTATCTTACTCACACAGCTACCTCATTGCGCCTCTTTTTTTCTTTGCGTCATGTGCTGTTTGGGGAGGGTTTTTTGGAAGGGACATCCTGCGTGACACTGCAGTGCCACTCCTAGATGGGCCCGGTGTTTGTGTCGGCCACTAGGGTCGCTTATCTTACTCACACAGCTACCTCATTGCGCCTCTTTTTTTCTTTGCGTCATGTGCTGTTTGGGGAGGGTTTTTTGGAAGGGACATCCTGCGTGACACTGCAGTGACACTCCTAAATGGGCCCGGTGTTTGTGTCGGCCACTAGGGTCGCTTATCTTACTCACACAGCTACCTCATTGCGCCTCTTTTTTTCTTTGCGTCATGTGCTGTTTGGGGAGGGTTTTTTGGAAGGGACATCCTGCGTGACACAGCAGTGACACTCCTAGATGGGCCCGGTGTTTGTGTCGGCCACTAGGGTCGCTTATCTTACTCACACAGCTACCTCATTGCGCCTCTTTTTTTCTTTGCGTCATGTGCTGTTTGGGGAGGGTTTTTTGGAAGGGACATCCTGCGTGACACTGCAGTGACACTCCTAGATGGGCCCGGTGTTTGTGTCGGCCACTAGGGTCGCTTATCTTACTCACACAGCTACCTCATTGCGCCTCTTTTTTTCTTTGCGTCATGTGCTGTTTGGGGAGTGTTTTTTGGAAGGGCCATCCTGCGTGACACTGCAGTGACACTCCTAGATGGGCCCGGTGTTTGTGTCGGCCACTAGGGTCGCTTAGCTTAGTCATCCAGCGACCTAGGTGCAAATTTTAGGACTAAAAATAATATTGTGAGGTGTGAGGTATTCAGAATAGACTGAAAATGAGTGTAAATTATGGTTTTTGAGGTTAATAATACTTTGGGATCAAAATGACCCCCAAATTCTATGATTTAAGCTGTTTTTTAGTGTTTTTTGAAAAAAACACCCGAATCCAAAACACACTCGAATCCGACAAAAAAAATTCGGTGAGGTTTTGCCAAAACGCGGTCGAACCCAAAACACGGCCGCGGAACCGAACCCAAAACCAAAACACAAAACCCGAAAAATTTCCGGCGCTCATCTCTACTTCTAACTACAGGTATAATTTCATGCACAGAAGATGATTGGGTGCTTTGGACATTTTCACTTTCCCTCTCTCCACGCCGCGGCTTGAAACATCTCCCTAAGAGTGCTATATATAAAATATATGTCTAGCTGCTATACAGCAGGGGAGGAGCACCAGCAGGACAGTAGAGTAACAGTCATATCAGTAATAATTTGCGGACCCTGTGAAATTAGCATGCAATAATAAGATTTTACTCACCGGTAAATCTATTTCTCGTAGTCCGTAGTGGATGCTGGGACTCCGTAAGGACCATGGGGAATAGCGGCTCCGCAGGAGACTGGGCACAACTAAAGAAAGCTTTAGGACTACCTGGTGTGCACTGGCTCCTCCCTCTATGACCCTCCTCCAGACCTCAGTTAGGATACTGTGCCCGGAAGAGCTGACACAATAAGGAAGGATTTTGAATCCCGGGTAAGACTCATACCAGCCACACCAATCACACCGTATAACTCGTGATACTATACCCAGTTAACAGTATGAAATATAACTGAGCCTCTCAACGGATGGCTCAACAATAACCCTTTAGTTAACAATAACTATATACAAGTATTGCAGACAATCCGCACTTGGGATGGGCGCCCAGCATCCACTACGGACTACGAGAAATAGATTTACCGGTGAGTAAAATCTTATTTTCTCTGACGTCCTAAGTGGATGCTGGGACTCCGTAAGGACCATGGGGATTATACCAAAGCTCCCAAACGTGCGGGAGAGTGCGGATGACTCTGCAGCACCGAATGAGCAAACTCTAGGTCCTCCTCAGCCAGGGTATCAAACTTGTAAAATATAGCAATGTGTTTGACCCCGACCAAGTAGCTGCTCGGCAAAGTTGTAAAGCCTAGACCCCTCGGGTAGCCGCCCAAGAAGAGCCCACCTTCCTCGTGGAATGGGATTTCACTGATCTAGAATGCGGCAGTCCAGCCGCAGAATGTGCAAGCTGAACCGTACTACAAAACCAGCGAGCAATAGTCTGCTTTGAAGCAGGAGCACCCAGCTTGTTGGGTGCATACAGGATAAATAGCGAGTCAGTTTACCTGACACTAGCTGTCCTGGAAACATAAATTTTCAGGGCCCTGACTACGTCCAACAACTTGGAATCCTCCAAGTCCTTAGTAGCCGCAGGCACTACATAGGTTGGTTCAAATGAAAAGCTGATACCACCTTAGGGATAAACTGGGGAGGAGTCCTCAATTCTGCCCTATCCATATGGAAAATCAGATAAGGCTTTTATATGACAAAGCCGCCAATTCTGACACACGCCTGGCCGAAGCCAAGGCCAACAGCATGACCACTTTCCACGTGAGATAATTCAAATCCACGGTGTTTAGTGGCTCAAACCAATGCGACTTCAGGAAATCCAACACCACGTTGAGATCCCACGGTGCCACTAGAGGCACAAACGGGGCTGAATATGCAGCACTCCCTTAACAAAAGTCTGAACTTCAGGCAGTGAAGCCAGTTCTTTTTGGAAGAAAATGTACAGAGCCGAAATCTGGACCTTAATGGAACCCAATTTTAGGCCCGTAGTCACTCCTGACTGTAGGAAGTGCAGAAATCGACCCAGTTGAAATTCCTCCGTTGGGGCCTTCCTGGCCTCACACCAAGCAACATATTTTTGCCATATGCGGTGATAATATTTTGCGATCACATCTTTCCTAGCCTTAATCAGCGTAGGAATGACTTCCTCCGGAATGCCTTTTTCCTTTAGGATCCGGTGTTCAACCGCCATGCCGTCAAACACAGCCGTGGTAAGTCTTGGAACAGGCAGGGCCCCTGCTGCAGCAGGTCCTGTCTGAGCGGCAGAGGCAATGGGTCCTCTGAGATCATTTCTTGAAGTTCTGGGTACCAAGCTCTTCTTGGCCAATCCGGAACCACGAGTATAGTTCTTACTCCTCTCCTTCTTAGTATTCTCAGTACCTTGGGTATGAGAGGCAAAGGAAGGAACACATACACCGACTGGTACACCCACGGTGTTACCAGAGCGTCCACAGCTATCGCCTGAGGGTCCCTTGACCTGGCGCAATATCTTTTTAGCTTTTTGTTGAGGCGGGATGCCATCATGTCCACCTGTGGCCTTTCCCAATGGTGTACAATCAATTTGAAGACTTCTGGATGAAGTCCCCACTCTCCCGGGTGGAGGTCGTGCCTGCTGAGAAAGTCTGCTTCCCAGTTGTCCACTCCGGGAATGAACACTGCTGACAGTGCTAACACATGATTTTCCGCCCATCGGAAAATCCTTGTGGCTTCTGCCATCGCCATCCTGCTTCTTGTGCCGCCCTGCTGGTTTACATGGGCGACCGCCGTGATGTTGTCTGACTGGATCAGCACCGGCTGGTGTTGAAGCAGGGGTCTAGCCTAACTTAGGGCATTGTGAATGGCCTTTAGTCCAAGAATATTTATGTGTAGGGAAGTCTCCTGACTTGACCATAGTCCTTGGAAGTTTCTTCCCTGTGTGACTGCCCCCCAGCCTCGAAGGCTGGCATCCGTGGTCACCAGGACCCAGTCCTGTATGCCGAATCTGCGGCCCTCTAGAAGATGAGCACTCTGCAGCCACCACAACAGCGACACCCTGGCCCTCGGAGACAGGGTTATCAGCCGATGCATCTGAAGATGCGACCCGGACCACTTGTCCAACAGATCCCACTGGAAGATCCTTGCATGGAACCTGCCGAATGGAATTTCTTCGTAAGAAGCTACCATCTTTCCCAGAACTCGCGTGCATTGATGCACCGACACCTGTATTTGTATTAGGAGGTCTCTGACTAGAGATGACAACTCCTTGGCCTTCTCCTCCGGGAGAAACCCTTTTTCCTGTTCTGTGTCCAGAACCATACCCAGGAACAGTAGACGCGTAGGAACCAGCTGCGACTTTGGACTATTCAGAATCCAGCCGTGCTGTTGTAGCACTTCCCGAGATAGTGCTACTCCGACGAACAACTGCTCCCTGGACCTCGCCTTTATAAGGAGATCGTCCAAGTACGGGATAATTATAACTCCCTTTTTTCGAATGAATATCATCATTTCGGCCATTACCTTGGTAAATACCCTCGGTGCCGGGGACAGACCAACGGCAACGTCTGGAATTGGTAATGACAGTCCTGTACCACAATTTTGAGGTACTCCTGGTGAGGAGGGTAAATGGGGACATGCAGGTAAGCATCCTTGATGTCCAGTGATACCATGTAATCCCCTTCGTCCAGGCTTGCAGTAACCGCCCTGAGCGATTCCATTTTGAACTTGAACCTTCGTATATAAGTGTTCAAGGATTTCAATTTTAGAATGGGTCTCACCGAACCGTCTGGTTTCGGTACCACAAACATTGTGGAATAGTAACCCCGTCCTTGTTGAAGGAGGGGTACCTTGATTATCACCTGCTGGAAGTACAGCTTGTGAATTGCCGCCAGTACTACCTCTCCTCGAGGGCAGCAGGCAAGGCTCATTTGAGGTAACGGCGAGGGGGAGTCGCCTCGAACTCCAGCTTGTATCCCTGTGATACTACTTGCAGAACCCAGGGATCCACCTGTGAGCGAGCCCACTGGTCGCTGAAGATCCCGAGACGCGCCCCCACCGCACCTGGCTCCACTTGTGGAGCCCCAGCGTCATGCGGTGGACTCAGAGGAAGCGGGGGAAGATTTTTGATCCTGGGAACTGGCTGTCTGGTGCAGCATTTTCCCTCTTCCCTTGTCTCTGTGCAGAAAGGAAGCGCCTTTGACCCGCTTGCTTTTCTGAAGCCGAAAGGACTGTACCTTATAATAAGGTGCTTTCTCAGGCTGTGAGGAAACTTGGGGTAAATATTTTCCTTCCCAGCTGTTGCTGTGGATACGAGGTCCCAGAGACCATTCCCAAACAAGTCCTCACCCTTATAAGGCAGAATCTTTATGTGCCTTCTAAAGTCAGCATCGCCTGTCCACTGCCGGGTCCCTAATACCCTCCTGGCAGAATGGACATTGCATTAATTTTGGATGCCAGCCGGCAAATATCCCTCTGTGCATCCCTCATATATAAGACGACGTCTTTAATATGCTCTATGGTTAGCAAATAGTATCCCTGTCCTGACAGGGTAATAGACCACGCTGCAGCAGCACTATCCATGCTGAAGGCAATTGCAGGTTTCAGTATAGTACCTGAGTGTGTATATACAGACTTCAGGATAGCCTCCTGCTTTTTATCAGCAGGCTCTTTCAAAGTGGCCGTATTCTAAGACGGCAGTGCCACCTTTTTGACAAACGTGTGAGGGCCTTATCCACCCTAGGGGATATCTCCCAACGTGACCTATCCTCTGGCGGGAAAGGGTACGCCATCAGTAACTTTTTAGAAATTACCAGTTTCTTATCGGGGGAACCCACGCTTCTTCACACACTTCATTCACTCATCTGATGGGGGAACAAAACACTGTCTGCTTTTTCTCCCCAAACATAAAACCCCTTTTTATGTGGTACCTGGGTTAATGTCAGAAATGTGTAACACATTTTTCATTGCAGAGATCATGCAACGGATGTTCCTAATGGATTGTGTATATGTCTCAACCTCGTCGACACTGGAGTCAGACTCCGTGTCGACATCTGTGTCTGCCATCTGAGGTAGCGGGCGTTTTTGAGCCCCTGATGGCCTTTGAGACGCCTGGGCAGGCGCGGGCTGAGAAGCCGGCTGTCCCACAGCTGTTACGTCATCCAGCCTTTTATGTAAGGAGTTGACACTGTCGGTTAATACCTTCCACCTATCCATCCACTCTGGGGTCGGCCCCACAGGGGGCGACATCACATTTATCGGCATCTGCTCCGCCTCCACATAAGCCTCCTTATCAACCATGTCGACACAGCCGTACTGACACACCGCACACACACAGGGAATGCTCTGACTGAGGACAGGACCCCACAAAGTCCTTTGAGGAGACAGAGAGAGAGTATGCCAGCACACACCAAGGCGCTATATAATGCAGGGATTCACACTACCCACAGTGATTTTTCCCTTATAGCTGCTATAATACACAGATTTGCGCCTATATTTAGTGCCCCCCCTCTCTTTTTAACCCTTTGAGCCTGAAAACTACAGGGGAGAGCCTGGGGAGCTGTCTTCCAGCTGCACTGTGAAGAGAAAATGGCGCCAGTGTGCTGAGGGAGATAGCCCAGCCCCTTTTTTGGCGGACTTTCTCCCGCTTTTTTATGGATCCTGGCAGGGGTATTTTACACATATATAGCCTCTAGGACTATATATTGTGATTATTTTGCCAGACAAGGTGTTAATATTGCTGCTCAGGGCGCCCCCCCCCCCCAGCGCCCTGCACCCATCAGTGACCAGAGTGTGAGGTGTGCATGAGGAGCAATGGCGCACAGCTGCAGTGCTGTGCGCTACCTTGTTGAAGACCGAAGTCTTCTGCCGCCGATTTTCAGGACCATCTTCTTGCTTCTGGCTCTGTAAGGGGGACGGCGGCGCGGCTCCGGGACCGGACGATCGAGGTCGGGCCCTGTGTTCGATCCCTCTGGAGCTAATGGTGTCCAGTAGCCTAAGAAGCCCAAGCTAGCTGCAAGCAGGTAGGTTCGCTTCTTCTCCCTTTAGTCCCTCGTAGCAGTGAGTCTGTTGCCAGCAGATCTCACTGAAAATAAAAAACCTAAAATAAACTTTCTTTTTCTAGGAGCTCAGGAGAGCCCCTAGTGTGCATTCAGCTCAGCCAGGCACAAGATTCTAACTGAGGTCTGGAGGAGGGTCATAGAGGGAGGAGCCAGTGCACACCAGGTAGTCCTAAAGCTTTCTTTAGTTGTGCCCAGTCTCCTGCGGAGCCGCTATTCCCCATGGTCCTTACGGAGTCCCAGCATCCACTTAAGACGTCAGAGAAAAAGAACGGAGACTCAGTCAATGAATACATAAAACATTTTTAGTTTATGCTAAAATACTAAAAATGTATTATGAAGAATATTTAACAAATAATATTTGCGAGACATCTCAGAAAACAGTCATTTTGGAGGCTGCCCACAAATATTAAACAGCCCCTGAATGTATGTATTGGGGACTGCAATAGATATTGAAGATATCTGCTGCATTCCTCCTATTGTGATTACAAAAGCAGCTACCAACAGTTTCTACGGCAGTTGGTAAACTGCAAAACTCACCAAACTCCAGAATGTGAAGCATGTCTAAGTTTGGCCCGGCAGCTAATGCCATTTCTAAATGGTGTTTGTAGCCCGTGGGCTACATTATGTAATTCTTCTCAGGAGAAGGATCCTTGGGATCCCTCTGCATTACTGTCTGCTCTCACATACGCAGTCTGACGAATATACATGTGAAGTAGCGCAGCCGAGGTCTAAACCCAGAAGTGAAGTGATCGCATTAGCGATTATTTTACTTCTTATACATTGCAGGACGGGCATGAGATTGGTACTCATTATGGCATAACAGCTACACCTCTGGACTCACAAAGAGTCATACTTCAGTGCTCAGGAGAGGAAAAACCCAGTTGGGGGGAAACCTCTGGGGAACCATGGCCTCAGGATCGCCCTTCCCTCTGGACATTAAGAGGTGTACTAATAGGGGGATCAGTATGATATCCCGGCGTATGGGATCCTATTGGTTGTAATACCGACACTGTGATCCCACTGCAAAAAAAGGCAGACAGGGGTGAGTAAGGAGTGTTTCCCCTCTTCCCACCCCCTTAAACCCTCCTGTCCGCAGCCTAACACTGACCTCCCCTTTGTACCTAACTCTAACCCTCCCGCGGAGGTGCCTAATCCTAACCTCTGTCCCCACTGCCTTAACCTTCCCCTCCTTCCCCCGCAGCCTAACCACCCCCGGAAGTGCCTAATCCTAACCCACCCTACCCGCAGCCTAACCCTTCTTCACTTCTTGTGTTCTTTGACCCTCCTCCTTCCTCCTCCCGAGTGCCGATCTCGGGGGGCGGAGTTTCGCAGAATGACGCGAGTGCGTCGTGACGTCACTACGCACTCGCGTCATTTTGCGAAGCTCTGCCCCCCGAGCTGGGTACTCGGGAGGAGGCCAGGAGGGGGAGCCAAGCGCCGCGAAGACGAGGGAGAGGCTGCAGAAGAGCGGGAAGAACCGCTTCAAACGTAAGTCAGCCTCTCCCTCTCTCTCTCTCTCCCCCCCCCCCACCCTGCCTGCCATCATGTGTAAAATGGGGACTCTTGCCTTGCGTATTGTGTAACATGGGGACACGTGCCTGTCGTATTGTGTAAAATGGGGACACTTGCCTGCTGTAATGTGTAAAATGGGGACACTTGCTTGCCGTAATGTGTAAAATGGGGACACTTGCCTGCCGTAATGTGTAAAATGGGGACACTTGCCTGCCATAATGTATAAAATGGGGACACGTGCCTGCCGCACTGTGTAAAATGGGGACACTTGCCTGCCGTACTGTGTAAAATGGGGACACTTGCCTGCCGTACTGTGTAAAATGGGGACACGTGCCTGCCGTACTGTGTAAAATGGGGACACTTGCCTGCTGTAATGTGTAAAATGGGGACTCTGGCCTGCCGTAATGTGTAAAATGGGGATTTTTTTTCCTGTGCTCGCCGTGATGTGTTGGTGCAAGGTCAAAAACTGGGGTGTAAGGTAGTCTTTTCAGCCGAGGCCACGCCCATTTTACAGAGACCACACCCATTTTATTGAGGCCACGCCCCTTTCCCAAACTGTTTCTTTTTATATCTATTGGGAGAGCGCATTTTTTGTTATGTCAATGAAGGGGGGGGGGGGGGGCGCATTTTTAAATCTCGCACTGTGACCAAATTGGCTAGAAACAGCCCTGGCCTAACCCTAACCACTCCCCGCCAGCAGCCTAAATCTAACCCCCTGAGAGCTATGAGTAATGGGAGGGGTACAATACTTACCTATACCTGCCTATACTTGCCAAAGGTCAACTGCAGTGTAGACTAGGAGGAAAAGAGGAAAAAACATTGTTAGTGGATGAACAAGCAGAGAGACAAACCGCAAACAGTGGTGTGGTTGTGTAGAGAGAAAAATCTCTCTATGTAAATATGTTACTCTAACTATTGAGGACACGGATAATGCCTAAAATAAGGACAATTAACCCAAAGAGCCAATTGTTTTTATATAGTAAACACATTAGGGTGGGGGGATAAGATCTTTCTTATAGTAATAAGTGGGTTCCTTCAGAAAATAAATTTGACCAGTAAATAATAAAAGCTATAAAATTGCTAACATTTAGGGGCCAATCCAATTAGGTACAAGTTGCCATTGCTGCGATGTTTCAAGTTCGGCAAAGGCACCCAAACTTGCACCCTTTGTGGCCAGATAGGGCTGCGGGTACTTTTGAGCGAGTTTGGGCTGCCAGAAAGTGTGGCTGTTGTAAGACAAACTCGCACATAATTAAATTGACCCCTTTGTTGTTAAATGTGACAAAATACAAAAATATAATGATATAATTGTGAGCCTGATTCAGTTGTGGTTGTTAAAAGCGAACGTTGCTGCAATCTTTTGCCGTTCATAATTTAATGGCAGTCCACCCTGAGTGAGTCTGAGCAGTCATAGGCTGTGCAAATCTCCTAGACACAGAGGGCTCTCCAGCAGCAACAAAGGTTGCAATGGGTAATTTATACACGCGCACGGAAAGGTGTTTGAACAGAACTGACACGCCTGTGTACAGTTAGCCACCCCCATTACCACCCCAAATGCTGACTTCCTGTCAGGCACTTTGCAAAAGGAAAAAACAGAGACAACCAACCTAGGTTGGGAAGGGGCGTTGTGGGTGTAACTCCAATTTTATGTGTTTGAGCAGCTACCTGAAATAGGTTAGTCACACCTATATTAGAAGTACATATAAAACAACAATAAGGCTGTTATGCACACCAGTGCCTGCAGGAATGTACTGGTGTTTGAACTGTTATGCACACCAGTGCCTGCAGGAATGTACTGGTGTCTGAACAGAGAGGGATGCAAAACAAATGAACTCATAGACAGACTGGGAAATATGACATTACGTACACAGAAGGTGATAGGGTAACAAAACCAACACAAAGTGAACAGAGAAGCCCAGAGGCTAAGAAACTGGGTGTCTCCCTAGTATTAGAAATGCTCAGATGGAAAAAGCAAGATGTTGTGTTTTAATACGTAGAGAACCTGAAATGCTGTTGCTAAGGGCAACAGCAAAACCCTAAAGGGTTACCAACGGGTGTGGCAGTAAACTCCTTGGTCAGAGATAGAATAATAGACACAAGGAGAGTCTCCACAATCCTAATTCTCACTTGCAGGGCCCAGGTTCAGTTTACTGCCACTAAACTGACACATGGACGCCCTGTACAGTGAGAGAGGATTAAGCAGGCAGATCTGAAAGTACAGCCACAAACCTGCTGGGTTCACAGAATAGCAAAAGAACCCCAGCAGGCTAAACGACTGACTCCAGTCTTACTGCTAGGTCTGGATTGGCAGAGTGTAGTACCAAATCCCCAGGCCTATTTGCAGTAAGCAACAACAAATACAAAGCTACACAGTACTGGCTAACTTTCAGGAACTAACTAACCAACAAAGATTCAGCAGCATCTGCTTAACCTGAGAAGAGGCCTTATAAAGCAGGTGCTGTCCACGCCCCCCTCAGACCTCACAGACTGTGAGCACAAAAACCAGCACCGGATCCCCTGCCTGTAACCACTGCACAGCAAAAGACCCGAACCGGAGTATCAGCTGCGCTCAGGTTACTCCGCTAGCACTTGTCTCCCGGTTGCCATGACGACGTGGCAGCACAGGGCAGGAGACCCTAACAGTACCCCCCCTCTGACGAGGGGTCAAAGAACCCCTACCACCGGGTTTATCGGGGAACTGCGAGAAGAAAGAGCGTATCAGTCTGGGGGCATGAAGATCACAACTGCGCACCCACGACCGCTCCTCCGGGCCATACCCCTTCCAGTGCACCAAAAATGACAGCCGACCCCGAACCATCTTGGAGTCAAGAATCCTTTCAACAACAAACTCCCTCTGGCCACGTATCAGAAGAGGGGAAGGTCTTCCTCTGGAAGAAGGATTACTAATCGCCCGTTTTAAAAGGGAACAAAGAAATGTTTTATTGATACCCAAAGAACGGGGCAGATCTAACTGAAATGCCACCGGATTGATAACCCTGGTGATCTTATAAGGGCCGATGAACCGGGGGCCTAACTTATGAGATGGCTGTCTCAACTTCAAATTCTTGGTAGACAACCAGACGAAGTCTCCTAATTTGAAGCTGCAGGGTCTTTTCCGCTTATCAAAAACCCTTTTGGTCACTAATGACACAGACACAAGGGCTTTCTTCACTTTCCTCCAAATACCTCTAAGGACCGAAACGACAGAGGAACCACCAGGCGTGGAGTCCAGGGGGTCAAAAGAATTGGCCTTAGGATGATGCCCATACACACAAAGGAAGGGAGAGATCCCTGTAGCAGAGTGAGCCGCGTTGTTATAGGCAAACTCCGCCATTGACAGATGAGCAACCCAGTCAGTCTGACACTAGGAGACATAACACCTGAGGAACTGCTCCAAGGACTGGTTCACCCTTTCAGTCTGCCCATTAGACTGCGGATGGTAGCCTGACGACAAGCTGACAGAAATCTGGAGATCGGAACAAAATGCCCTCCAGAATTTGGCCACAAACTGGGATCCGCGGTCAGAGACCACATCAAGTGGCAACCCGTGGAGACGCACAACATGCAGCATAAATAATTCAGACAGGCGTCTGGCCGATGGCAGCCCAACCAGTGGAACGAAGTGCGCCATCTTCGAAAACCTGTCAACGACAACCCAGATGGCTGTCATCCCCGAGGATTTGGGCAAGTCCACAACAAAATCCATTAAAATGTGGGTCCATGGCTTAAATGGAATAGAGAGTGGATGTAATGGGCCAACAGGAACCCCTCTAGGAGTCTTATTTCGGGCACAGATGTCACATGCCCGAACCCACTGATCCACATCCTTAGCCACCGAGGGCCACCACACCGCCCTAGATAGCAGCTCCCGAGTTCTGGCAATACCCGGGTGACCTGCCGACTTCTTGGCATGGAATTCCAGGAACACTCGCTGTCTTAACCTAGGAGGCACAAACAAAAGACCTACGGGAAGGTCTGGAGGAGCCTGCTCCTGTGCTCTAAGGACTAATGACAAGAGGTCCTGGGTAATGCCCACTTTAATACATGATGGGGACACAATGGGCAACGGCTCCTCGGTGGTCTCCTGGATTGGAGCAAAACTCCGCCAGAGCGCATCAGCCTTGATGTTTTTGACCCAGGGCGATATGTTATCAAAAAATTAAAGCGAGCAAAAAACAAAGCCCATCGTGCCTGCCTGGCATTGAGACGCTTCGCTGACTCTAAATATGCCAAATTCTTATGGTCGGTGAGAATTGAGACCACAAACTTAGCCCCCTCAAGCCAGTGTCTCCACTCCTCGAGTGCATCCTTAATAGCCAACAATTCCCGGTTACCCACGTATCTCAATTTCCGACGCCAAGGGTACTAAGGAAACAGAGTGTTTCAGGGCGAATTGGCGGTCCATAAAAACCCCGTCGGCCCCACTGACCACAAAGGCCTCAGTCTTGACAGTTTGACCGAGGATCTTCAAGGTCACCGGAATGATAAAAGTCTTCTTGGGAAATTCTGGCTTCTGGCCTGACAGGATATTTCCCATCACCCTCAGGCCCTGAAGTTTTCCGGCTTTTCTGGGCATGATACTACCACATGACCCTTATTCCCACAGTACAAACACAACCCCTGCTGTCTCCTCCGCGTCTTCTCACGCGAGGAGAGGCGGGTAGCCCCAATCTGCATAGGCTCCTCGGAAAATTCCTCAGAGTCTGAGGTTCCCTTGGGAAAGAAGGAAACCTCGGTCTCCCTTTCAAGCCTACGCTCTCTCAGCCGTCTATCCACCCGGATGGATAACTGCATGAGCTGATCCAAGCTATCAGGCAAGGGATATTGTACCAGTTGGTCTTTTATGTGGTTAGAAAGACCTCTTCGGTACTGGTGTCTCAGGGCTGGGTCATTCCACTGGGTATCATGGGCCAACCTCCGAAACTCCGTACAGTAAACCTCAACTGGCCTTCGCCCTTGCTTAAGGATCGAAATCTGAGCCTCGGCTGAGGCCGTCTTGTCAGGGTCATCATACAACATGCCCAGTGCCTTAAAAAAAGCATCAACACTTTTAAGCGACGGACAGTCAGGCTGCAACCCATATGCCCAGACCTGTGGGTCTCCTTGTAGCAAGGAAATCACTATGCCCACCCGCTGAATCTCTGACCCAGAAGACTGAGGCCTAAGCTGGAAATATAACTTGCAGCTCTCCTTGAAACAAAAGAACTGCGAGCGATCTCCAGAAAAACGATCCGGAAGATTTACTTTCGGCTCCTTAACCCCTGAAGGTGCTGCTGCTGCGGGAACTCCGCCAGCGGCCTGGGAGGTGTGCATTTTAATGGACAAATCATTAAATTGACGAGTCAGGACCTGCACCTGATCGACCACCTGTTGCAACGTATTTTGAGGGGTATGCTCCATATTCCCACAAAATTTCAACAGGAGTATTGGGCTGCTGAATATGTTATGCACACCAGTGCCTGCAGGAATGTACTGGTGTTTGAACTGTTATGCACACCAGTGCCTGCAGGAATGTACTGGTGTCTGAACAGAGAGGGATGCAAAACAAATGAACTCACAGACAGACTGGGAAATATGACATTACGTACACAGAAGGTGATAGGGTAACAAAACCAACACAAAGTGAACAGAGAAGCCCAGAGGCTAAGAAACTGGGTGTCTCCCTAGTATTAGAAATGCTCAGATGGAAAAAGCAAGATGTTGTGTTTTAATACGTAGAGAACCCGAAATGCTGTTGCTAAGGGCAACAGCAAAACCCTAAAGGGTTACCAACGGGTGTGGCAGTAAACTCCTTGGTCAGAGATGGAATAATAGACACAAGGAGAGTCTCCACAATCCTAATTCTCACTTGCAGGGCCCAGGTTCAGTTTACTGCCACTAAACTGACACATGGACGCCCTGCACAGTGAGAGAGGATTAAGCAGGCAGATCTGAAATTACAGCCACAAACCTGCTGGGTTCACAGAATAGCAAAAGAACCTCAGCAGGCTAAACGACTGACTCCAGTCTTACTGCTAGGTCTGGATTGGCAGAGTGTAGTACCAAATCCCCAGGCCTATTTGCAGTAAGCAACAACAAATACAAAGCTACACAGTACTGGCTAACTTTCAGGAACTAACTAACCAACAAAGATTCAGCAGCATCTGCTTAACCTGAGAAGAGGCCTTATAAAGCAGGTGCTGTCCACGCCCCCCTCAGACCTCACAAAAACCAGCACCGGATCCCCTGCCTGTAACCACTGCACAGCAAAAGACCCGAACCGGAGTATCAGCTGCGCTCAGGTTACTCCGCTAGCACTTGTCTCCCGGTTGCCATGACGACGTAGCAGCACAGGGCAGGAGACCCTAACAAAGTCAGCGCTGACTGAGATGGATTGTCTGGTTATCAATTTAATAAAAACTTATAAACATAGCAACAATAAATAAAATCAATTTAAAATTGACTAGTGATTGTCACACTGCAACCTATAGCCTCTGATCACCATACATATATACCACTTGTCGCTTGTTCCAAAGTGGGGCACCACTACAATGGGCAACACTACTACTGTGGGCATTTTTTTAGGGCATTACTACTGTGAGCATTATGTGTATAATGGGCACTACTGCTGTACACATTATGTGTAAGGGGCACTACTACTGTGGATTTTATGTGTATAAGTGGCACTACTAATGTGTGCATTATGCGTATAAATGGCACAATACTACTGTGTGCATCATGTGTATAAGGGGCATTACTACTGTTGACATTATGCATATAAGGGTCACTACTGTGGGCATAATGTGTATAATCAGCACTACTGTGGACATTTTTTGTAAGGGTATAATGGGCACTACTGTATAGCATAATCTGACTAGGGGGCTCTACTGTGTGATATACTGTGAATAAGGGACATTACTATGTGGCGTACCACATATCAGGGGCACTATGTGCGGTGTAATGTGAATAAGATTGTGCTATTGTGTGGCGGAATTTTAATTGGGAGTACTATTGTGTGGCCACGCCCCTTCCTTGTGGGACCACACCCTTTTTTCAGGCAGCTTGCTGTGACTTTACAAAGTATGGGAGAGCTCAAAATTATAGTTTGCAAGGGGGCGCTAAACACCCTACCACCGCCCCTGTCCCTACACCGTCTGTATGTCCTATACTGAGCTGCCTCCTTCTGCATGTTTTGCAGACCTATTGTAGCAGCAAATTTGTTAGCAGTTGGGCAAAACCATGTGCACTGCAGGAGGGGCAGATATAACAGGTGCAGAGAGAGTTAGATTTGGGTGGGGTGTGTTCAAACTGAAATCTAAATTGCAGTGTAAATATAAAGCAGCCAGTATTTACCCTGAACAGAAACAAAATAGCCCACCCAAATCTAACTCTCTCTGCAAATGTTATATCTGCCACACCTGCAGTGCACACGGCTTTGCCCAACTGCTTAGAAATTTGCTGTTACGATCAGGTCTGAATTATCCCCTCTGTTTTGTACTGTGCTCCCAATACCCCCCACCACACACACAATTACAGAAGTTTGGTAACTTACCCATGGCCAGCAACAGAAAACTTGGTGCCTGGTACACCAATATCTCTGGGGCCCCCGCAACCTCCCCTTGACTTGGCAGAGAGTGGCTTTAAAAGAATAGTACATATAGATCAGGGCCGTAACTAGGTGTGTGCGGAGTGTGCTCCGCACATAGCGCTGCAGGGTAGGGGGCGCTGTTGGCAGTACATGTCTGTTATGAATTATCTAATTACTTTCACTTGCAGCTTCCCCCCTTTCTTGAAGCCCGGCATCTCCTGACCACCCCTGTCTCCTACCCCCACCTATTTTGTCGCTAATACCTATACAGCATTCATGGATTTGAGAGCTCCTTGTTATTCATTCGCACTGTCCTTTATTACATTTCAGGATGCTGATGTGCCCAGGAATCAAACCCGTAAAGCTAGAGAATTCCAAGCTGGAGAGTTTTAACTATTCAAAGCTTACCTTGCACCTTGTGAAGGGGTGATCAGCATTGCAGAGGAGCAGATCTATGTAGTGTGTGGCTGCAAGGGATTGGACAAGTAGCTGCACACTGCATGGCTCTGCTCGATTATATATATTATATCTATCTATATGTGTGTATGTGTGTGCGTGTGTGTATGTGTGGGAAGGGTCATCATAGCATGGGCTTTCTCTGGGGTCAATTTTGTCATGCCTCTACCCCCCGAGGCATGCACCATATGACCTTATTGGAAAAATGTGGGGGGAGGGGAGGTGGGCGCCAATTCTTTTTCTTGCACAGGGCACCAAAAAGTCTAGTTATGGCACTGATATAGATATATATATATATATATCTCTATCTATGTATTGGATAAGGGATACTCAACCTGTGTATGTATGTGTATAATTTATATATATATATATATATATATAACAGGTTTGGTTGGTGTGTGATAATCTTCATACAACACGGCACTGCAGCTCAAATGACAAAACAGCTTATTCCTGCTTCAACGTTTCGAGGTCATCACCTTGTCATCGGCCTGCCCTTTAGGGTTAAGGCATTAGGTTTAGTTTAGGGGTCCGACTTAGGGTCAGGGCCAGCAAAAGAAATCTTGGGGCCTAGTACACTGATATCTCTGGGGCCCCCACAACCCCCCTTAACTTGGCAGGGGGGGTTTAAAAAAAAAAAAAGGTTTATACAGTCAGGTCCATAAATATTGGGACATCGACACAATTCTCATATTTTTGGCTCTATACACCACCACAATGGATTTGAAATGAAACAAACAAGATGTGCTTTAACTACAGACTTTCCGCTTTAATTTGAGGGTATTTACATCCAAATCAGGTGAACGGTGTAGGAATTACAATGGTTTCTATATGTGCCTCCCACTTTTTAAGGGACCAAATGCAATGGGACAAACTAAACAATCCTAAATCAAACTTTCACTTTTTAATACTTTGTTGCAAAACCTTTGCAGTCAATTACAGCCTGAAGTCTGGAACGCATAGACATCACCAGACGCTGGGTTTCATCCCTGGTGATGCTCTGCCACGCCTCTACTGCAAATGTCTTCAGTTCCTTCTTGTTCTTGGTGCATTTTCCATTCAGTTTTCTCATCATCAAGTGAAATGCATGCTCAATCGGATTCAGGTCAGGTGATTGACTTGGTCATTGCATAACTTTCCACTTATTTGCCTTAAAAAACGCTTTGATTGCTTTTGCAGTATGCTTCGGGTCATTGTCCATCTGCACTATGAAGCGTCGTTCAATGAATTCTGAAGCATTTGACTGAATATGAGCAGATAATATTGCCCGAAACACTTCAGAATTCATCCTCCTGCTTTTGTCAGCAGTCACATTATCAATAAATACAAGGGAACCAGTTCCATTGGCAGCCATACATGCCCACGCCATGACACTACCACCACCATGTTGATGAGGTTGTATGTTTTGGATCATGAGCAGTTCCTTTACTTCTCCATACTCTTCTCTTCCCAACACTCTAGTACAAGTTGATCTTTGTCTCATCTGTTCCAGAACTGTAAAGGCTTTTTTAGATGTTGTTTGGCAAACTCTAATCTGGACTTCCTGTTTTTGTGGCTCACCAATGGTTTACATCTTGTGGTGAACCCTCTATATTCACTCTTGTGAAGTCTTCTCTTGATTGTTGACTTTGACACATATACACCTACCTCTGTCATCCACCACAGTTGTTCTCCGTGGTCTTCAGGGTCTTTTGGTGTTGCTGAGCTCTCCGGTGCGTTCTTTCTTTTTAAGACTGTTCCAAACAGTTGATTTGGCCACACCTAATGTTTTTGCTATCTCCCTGATGGGTTTGTTTTGATTTTTCAGCCTAATGATGGCTTGGTTCACTTATAGTGGCAGCTCTTTGGATCTCATATTGAGAGTCGACAGCAACAGATTCCAAATGCAAATGTCACACCTGGAATCTACTCCAGATCTTTTACCTGCTTAATTGATGATGAAATAGCGAGGGAATAGCCCACTCCTGTCCATGAAATAGCTTTTGAGTCGATTGTCCCATTACATTTGGTCCCTTAAAAAGTGGGAGGCACATATAGAAACCGTTATAATTCCTACACCGTTCACCTGATTTGGATGTAAATACCCTCAAATTAAAGCGGAAAGTCTGCAGTTAAAGCACATCTTGTTTGTTTCATTTCAAATCCATTGTGGTGGTGTATAGAGCATTAGAGCCCAAAATATGAGAATTGTGTCGATGTCCCAATATTTATTGACCTGACTGTATGTGTATATATATATATATATATATATTCAACACAAAGCCTGGCACTCCCCAAGCATACTTCCAACTGCAGCCGGTGCCCTCATAGAAATGTAAACATATATAGCAAAGATGCGGCACTCCAGGCTTAAATGATTCACCACAAGCAAGTAAATACTTTTCCAGCAACGTTTCAGTAGTCGCACCTACTGTCGTCAGGCTTTATTCCTGACGACAGTAGGTGCGACTACTGAAACGTTGCTGGAAAAGTATTTACTTGCTTGTGGTGAATCATTTAAGCCTGGAGTGCCGCATCTTTGCTATATATATATATATATATATATAAAATCGTTAGGTGGGGGACAGGATTTGCTTCTGTTTGTGCACATATTTTATGACTGGAAGCCATCAGCACTGGTTTTGCCTATAATATTGACTATAAATAATTTGAACTGGTCCTGGATCACCAATTCAAAGCACCCCTGCAAGTGTCCTGAGGCACCCCAGGGTGCCACGGCACACAGTTTGAGAACCACTGGACTAGTGTGTACCCAGCTTAATTACTGCAGCTGGTCTGTGGGTCACAGGATCCGGTCTCTATTCAACAGTAACTAGGTCGACAATGTTTAGGTCGACCACTAATGGTTGACAGTAACTAGGTCGACAGGGTTTCAAGGTCCACAGGGTCTCTAGGACGACATGTTCTAGGTCGACAGGTCAAAAGGTCGACATGAGTTTTTGATATTTGTAAAAAAATTTTGCACTTTTTCATACTTAACGATCCACGCGGACTACAATTGGGAATAGTAACCTGTGCCGAGCGCAGCAGTAGCGGAGCAAGGCACCTTGCCCGAAGCATGGTGAGCGAAGCGAGCTATGCGAGGGGACACGTTGCACTAATTGGGGTTCCCGGTCACTGTACAAAGAAAACGACACAAAAAAAACATTAAAAACGCATGTCGACCTTTTGACCTGTCGACCTAGATGACGTCGACCTAGATACCCTGTCGACCTAGCATCCCTGTCGACCTAGTTACTGTTGAGCTGTAGTGGTTGACCCAAACGTGGTCGGGTAGACACTGTCGACCCTATGAACCACACCCGTGGGTTACAGCTCCCAGCTCCACTTCTGCAAAAACAATGCAACAATGTAATCTGAGTGACAAGGTGCAGATATTAACCCTTTCTGTGCACAGGGATCACACAACCTCTATTCATAGGGCTGAATTCAATTATGGGAAAAGTTCTCGCCACGCGAGTAAGTGCGGGTATATACCCCACTTACGGTACCGTTGGATTCGCAGATATTTTCTTGCAATACGCTATGGGGGTAATGCAGACCTGATCGTAGCAGCAAATTTGTTAGCAGCTGGGCAAAACCATGGGGGTCATTCCGAGTTGTTCGCTCGCAAGCTGCTTTTAGCAGCTTTGCACACGCTATGCCGCCGCCTACTGGGAGTGAATCTTAGCTTATCAAAATTGCGAACGAAAGATTAGCAGAATTGCGAATAGACACTTCTTAGCAGTTTCTGAGTAGCTCCAGACTTACTCGGCATCTGCGATCAGTTCAGTGCTTGTCGTTCCTGGTTTGACGTCACAAACACACCCAGCGTTCGCCCAGACACTCCTCCGTTTCTCCAGCCACTCCCGCGTTTTTCCCAGAAACGGTAGCGTTTTTTCACACACACCCATAAAACGGCCTGTTTCCGCCCAGAAACATCCACTTCCTGTCAATCACATTACGATCACCAGAACGAAGAAAAAACCTCGTAATGCCGTGAGTAAAATACCTAACTGCATAGCAAATTTACTTGGCGCAGTCGCACTGCGGACATTGCGCATGCGCATTAGCGACTAATCGCTCCGTTGCGAGAGAAAAATAACGAGCGAACAACTCGGAATGACCTCCCATGTGCCTGCAGGTGTAGCAGATATAACATTTGCAGAGAGAGTTAGATTTGGGTGGGTTATTTTGTTTCTGTGCAGGGTAAACACTGGCTGCTTTATTTTTACACTGCAATTTAGATTTCGGTTTGAACACACCCCACCGAAATCTAACTTTCTCTACCAGGGACGTGCAGTCAGGGGAGGCAGGGGAGGCAGTGCCTCCCCTGTCATTAATGATTAAAATAGGATTTTAATACCCACCGGTAAATCCTTTTCTTTTAGTCCGTAGAGGATGCTGGGGACTCCAAAAGGACCATGGGGTATAGACGGGATCTGCAGGAGACATGGGCACACTATAAGACTTTGAATGGGTGTGAACTGACTCCTCCCTCTATGCCCCTCCTCCAGACCTCAGTTATAGGAACTGTGCCCAGAGGAGACGAACATTTCGAGGAAAAGGATTTTGTTAAACTAAGGGTGAGATTGTCAAAGTCAGAAAAATATCTCTATACACACTGCCATATTTGCACCTCATTCTGGTCCCTGCTGCGCATGCGTGCGCTCTCCCGTGCGTGCGCATACTCGCTGTTGCGGGCACCCGCAGGCGCACGGTATGCGCATTTACGGTAGAGATTGTATGCGTCTAGCGGGCGACTCTTACGTTACATATTTTCAGTAATAATGTATTTTGTAGATCATGGTCCCTTTGATAGATTCTGAAAGTTTAGTTAACATAGCATGTTCCTGAACAGAGAGATCCCTCTTTGTATTGTACGAAGGGTCTAACAGGGGTCATACAGTGGTGTTTGGTACCCATCGGAAGAGTATTTAAATAGCAATATTCCGGTGTTGGTTTGGAGCGGATTAATCGCTCGTGCGAATAGTTATGGACATAAGAAGTTTATGTCCATTTACTATTATTTGTTCTTATTTAGTCATGCGGCGGGAAACTCAGTATCCCACCCACCTGAACAGTTGGAAGCAGTCACAGCCCACCTGTATGAATCAACCTATGACCTTTTGTTATAATGCGAAGCCGAATTCCTGTGTCCAATGAACAATGAGATTGTAGGGACCATTGAATTGTATTGTGTGTGGGGCATAAATAGGCAGGCCGACCATATCCAGTTCACTCTCTTCAACGGTTCTCATTGCTGATAATCGGGAGCTGGATATCGAGGCGCATGCGATCGTTTCCCCTTGTGCGTAAGTGTTTCTCCGCAACTATATTGATCTTCTTGTTATTGTGGGCCAATCTCTCTCAATTTCTCTCTCTCTCTCCTTCTCTTTCTCACTCATTTTCCCTTAAATTGTATTGTATTGTATTTCCTGTGTAGTTATCTGGTTAGGTAGTCTATGTTATATTGTAGTGTATGACTTGTATTGTGTTTAACTCTTTTGCAAGTATAGCATTCATAATATATATATTAGGCGTTGGACCCTGAGCACGGTATCTGTGTGTTTCTTATAGTATTAAGTATTCTCAGAGCGTCGGTGACGCTCAAACAGCTTTTAAGGTAATAAGGTTATACTGTGTTGCATTTACACTCTAACATTACACTAAGGTTTTACTGCACAATACACTGTTTATGGTTTAGATACAAAGGTTTAATATAGTGAGCGTCAGCGCCGCTGGTGATCTCCTCGTGGTCCCGAGCGTCCGCTACGTTATAGCGAATCATTACGTTAGTTAACAGCCAATAACGTGCCTGCCTGTGATCTCTTGGCCGTGAGTGATCTTGACGCTTGAGCGTCTCGATCACGGCAAAGCGATTGTTACGCAACTAGCGTACCCTTACGGTACTTCATACGTAGATAGCGTACAGTGTTCTTAGACCTCATAAAGGGTATCATATACGATAAATATTTAGCTTTATCAATTGTCGGCTCGCCCGTCCTTCACATATCTACACTAGGTAATTTCAGCAGACATTATCCAGCAGCAAAGGGCGGGAGATCATATTCCTCGTAGTGCTGTTTGGATAAGCGTCTGCTTCTCTTAGTAAAGGGTGCTGAAGGAATCCGGGAACCGGAGGTAAGAACAAAACAATAGTGTCTTTTTAAAACTGTTTATTTTTCTGTCTTGCGTACACACGCACGCACACATATATATCTGCATTTCCTTTTCATTGGTGTATTTTCGTATGTCACTCTCCTGTTTGCCAGTTCTATAGTTGATAAACGTATAAATTGTGTTATGGTGGATCTTTGCTTTGCGTACGCGTGTCTCTAACAAAAGACTGAGACTTGCGTACGCAATCCAAGGGCCGACGCACGCAGCGTATATTACGCAACGGAGCGTACGGGTACGCCCACGTAACTCAAATCACAAGTTTTTTTTCTCTCCTCTCAACGCGATAAGTAGCGCCACGCGGTAAATAACGCCAGGCGATAAATCGCGCAAATTTTTTTTTTTAATTCCAAATTTAAATTAATAGATCCTTCTCCTAATTTGTAACACATCTGGTCTAAAGAGAAATTTCTGCGCAGAAATAGAAATAGAAACAAAAGTGTACAGGTGGTGAGTGAGTGTGTTGTATACAATTTTACAGGTTGAACCACAAGAAAAGTCGAGTTCTCGTGAGGTACATGCGTGTAAGTGACGTACATGGTGGCTAGGGAGGCATCCCTGGTTAAATATACAATTTGAGCATTAGAGTGTAGCAGACCAGGAGGTCATACTGTAACAGACCAGGAGGTCATAGCAGACCAACAGGTTCAGGTACAGCAGACAAGGAAGTCCGCTATACAGTCCACAGGCACAACACCAAGAAAGGGTTGGTGCAACACCCATATAGGCCATATAAGCTCTGGCTGAAGGAATTCGCAGCCGAAATTTTCGATTCCACTGGTCGCTCAGTACATAAGATTAGTTGCTTGTGTACTAAATGATTGTACCGCACGTAATTGTGTGCATTAGTAAACCTGACCGGTACTATTTGTGTACGAAGGTCATAAACGCTATTTGTACATTCTAACGTGATTTGTGTAACTTTTTTTATTTTAAGGGAAGTTCGCTGCTCACTCAGGAACTATCCAGCAACCAATAGTTACTGGAAAGAGTAAGTGTTCTTCGGAGCACCCTCACAGGTTCCAGTAAATAGAGGTTCAGGTCGCAGGGGCCCTAGGTCGAGTACGCCAGCACCACATCGGTGTGATCAGGTCGTATTGGTCGGCGTGGGCGAGTGAGTGGGGTACTCGGTAAACCGCCACCGTCAGCCTATTTTGGACATTTGGTTTGCGTAAGGGTTGGTTGAATAAAGCAACACCTTCGAACTATGGGGGCCACTTGTTCAGGTAGGGGGCGATCAACCTCGGTTCGGGTTGATTCAGTGAACCGACCAATTGGGTCGGCAAGGTATGTAATGTGTGAGAAATACGGAAGTCACACAGAAGCTTTATGTGATGAATGGGAGAGAATGACAGTACATGACGGGGAGAAATTCCCAAGAGTAGGTAGCTTCAGCACAGAAGTGTTAACGAATTTAAGGAGAAGGATATGTCTCATTAAATCAACAAAGAGACGAATCAAACATTACGATTATTTGCAGTTGTGGCAACAGGAAGGTGACATACAGAGAGGATTGGCTCAGGCGGCGGGATCTGGCTCAATCAGAAAACTGATAGCCACGGCCCCACCGCCACCATACATATCAGGAGAGAAATTGGTTGCGGAGAATGACGCACTAAGGTGTAACACACAAACACTTAGCAACTGTATAAATGTTAAAGATAATGTTAACCAATTAACCAATGCAAGTATTAACCCGTGCAAGTTGTACCCTGTTTTGAACTTTCCTCAGGAGTGTGATCAAGAAGACGAATCGGCAACAATTTCAGCGCTCTCTCTAGCAGCCACCATAGCAGAGACCACAGTAGGCACAGCTCCACCCACGAGATTAGTAACAAAGGCCCCTAGCGGAGGGATAGGTGAGGTCGTATCTACAGGTAAGTACGGCACCATACACTATGCTGAAGCCATTTCACCACAGGCTGTAGAACCCACACAGAGTGATGTTGTTAGAGTTACTCCTGTTAGGGTAATAGCTGTTCCAAATGGGAAAACTGACACATCAGGGGTCACCCCTGTGAGGAACATTGCCATGTATAGCCCATTTTCCAGAATGGAATTAAGGACCATAGTGTCTGAATTCCCTGACCCTAGAAAAGATTTAGTTGCCAGTCAAAAATACATCAGAGACTTAGGTAACACTGTAGAGCCCAACAATAAAGACTGGCAGATATTGCTGAGAGCATGTTTACCCTCCAATGTTGACGCAACTCAATTTTTAGCTGATTGCGGATTAGATCAGGATGTACCTCTTACAGATGTGTACAACAAAGACAATGTAAAAAGAATAAACTTACAGTTAAAAGAGTATTTCCCAGCGGTAGTCAGATGGAACAAGATATTCTCCATTAAACAGAAGGAGTCAGAGACAGCTGCAGAGTATTTTCACAGAGCATTATCAGAAATGGCAAAATACACAGGCATAGAGGACATTAAAACAAACATAAACCATCGAGAAGTAGCAGTATCGGTACTGATGGATGGTTTAAAAGAATCATTAAAGACTAGGGTACAGACCACACAACCATGTTGGCGAGGTCTGTCTGTGGCTGCTTTGAGAGAGGCTGCTATTGATCACGATAGGAACATCACCAGACACAGGGAACAACAAAGTGATAAGTTAATGGCCGTAAGTATACAGGCCCTGACCACAAGGCAGCCTTTGTTTGTATCACCAAACCCTGTGGGTAAGTCAAGTGTGGTTACTTGTTATTCTTGTCATAAACAGGGACACATGGCACGAGATTGTAGAGTAAAGAATGTACGAAACTCATACCAACCCCCTAGACAACGACACGACACACGACATTGGGAGCAGGGTCCGCAGAAACGGAGTTATGAGCCACATGCAGGGGAAACAAAAAGATACCCCCCAAACAGAGATTGGCAAACCTCTGGTAGTTCCCAGCTAACTCCCTCACAAGTAGTTGCTGCCAGCGGGATTCAGGGAGGTCACCATACCCAATAGGGGTGTGGCCATACCTGTAATCTGCAGCCAGTAAAATTGATTGCAAGTCTTGGAAGTGAACCAGAAATTGCAATCAATGTAGCTGGTAAATCATTAAACTTTCTTGTAGACACAGGGGCGGCCAAATCAGTGATAAATTCGACAGTGGGCATGAGGACCACTGGTAGGACAATTCCAGCCGTGGGAGTAACAGGAGTAGTCCAGCATTACCCTGTTAGCAAACCAGCAGAGATTACAATAGGGCCTTTACATACCAAGCATTCCTTTTTGCTGGCTGCATCGGCACCGACCAATCTCCTGGGAAGAGACTTACTGTGTAAAATGGGATGCGTCATTTATTGTACTCCTGAAGGTGTATTCTTGGACATACCTGAGAATCACGCTCAGGAAGTACGAGACATGTTAGACTCCCCGTCAAAATTAATGTCGCATACCACTATGACAAATAGGACTCCTTCCCAAGTAGAAGAAATGACATCTCAGATACCAGAGTCACCTTGGACTAAAGATGGACAGGACACTGGATTAATGGCAAACGTAGCTCCGGTAGTTGTACAAGTAAAAGATGGTAGGATAGCTCCAAAAATCCCGCAGTACCCTCTGAAGCCAGAGGTGGAGTTAGGAGTTTACCCAGTAATAGAGCGCTTGCTACAACAGGGCATTCTGGTAAGAACGTCCAGCACTGCTAATAGTCCCATCTTCCCTGTGAAAAAGAGTGGGGGGGAGGGGTTACCGGCTAGTGCAGGATCTAAGGGGGATTAACAAAATAGTTGAGAGTCAGTTCCCCGTAGTGCCAAATCCAGCTGTCATCCTAATGCAAATCCCTCCCACTGCAAAATTTTTCACTGTTATTGACCTCTGCTCCGCTTTCTTTTCGGTACCTCTGCACCCTGACAGTCAATATTTGTTTGCATTTACATACAGAGGAGTCCAATACACATGGACTCGATTACCACAAGGATTCATAGATAGCCCAAGTATATTTTCTCAGGCTTTGCATGATTGTTTACAGTCTTTCCAACCAGTGAGTGGATCAGTATTAATACAGTACGTGGATGATCTACTACTGTGTTCTGATTCATTGGAGGCATCCCTGAAGGATACGAAACAGCTCCTGTTTCATCTTTCAGACACAGGACACAAGGTTTCCAAAGACAAGTTGCAATTATGCCAAACTAAGGTAAAATATTTGGGACACTGTTTAACACAAGGACTGAGACACCTGACCGCTGATAGAATTCAAGCAATTAGAGACATGACTCTGCCACAAACCCAGCAACAGATCAGAACATTTTTAGGAATGTGTGGGTATTGCCGTAATTGGATCCCAGGGTTTTCCATTTTAGCGTTACCTTTGCAGGAAATGGTCTCCTCAAACAAACCTGATCGGATTTCGCATACAGACGAGTCTGAGGCAGCATTTGAGAGACTTAAACAGTGCCTAACGCAGGCACCAGCATTAGGTATGCCGGACTATGGGAAACCCTTTGAACTATACGGAACAGAAAGTGCGGGTTGCGCGGCAGGCGTACTAACCCAAAAGCACGGTGATGCCAGCAGGCCAGTAGCATATTACAGCGCTCAGCTAGACACGGTAGCGCGATCCCTCCCCACATGCTTGCGAAGCGTTGCTGCGATAGCATTACTAGTAACGAAAAGCGAAGACGTCGTGCTAGGTCACAACCTCACAATTCATACACCACATGCAGTGTCAGCCTTGTTAAATTCTGCCCAAACCAGGCACGTCTCATCAGCGCGGTTTACAAGATGGGAATTGGCACTAATGGCCCCCGTAAACATCACCATAAGGAGATGCAGTGCATTAAATCCTGCAACATATCTCCCAGGTGTGCCTGGACAGGCACAAAGGGTGGAGGATGAGAGTACTGGGGAAGGAGGATTTAATACAAAGGAAGACACTCATGATTGTATGGAATATTTGACCCAAAATTTTACCGCAAGGCCTGACATCAGTGACAACCCACTGGAAGATGCAGAACTTACGTTCTACACGGACGGTAGTTGTCATAGACAGACAGACTCGGGAGACTTGTGTACTGGATACGCAGTCGTAGATGACCAAGGCACCATAGAAGCGGAACCGCTAGGCCCACCTCACTCAGCCCAGGTTGCTGAACTGGTCGCCCTAACCAGAGCATGTGAATTGGCTAAGGGCAAATCAGCCAATATCTACACCGATTCTAGATACGCATTCGGGGTAGTCCATGATTTCGGAGCCCTATGGCGCCTCAGAAATTTCATGACGGCAGCTGGTACACCGGTAGCGCATGCAGCTCACATAAAAAGGCTTCTAACAGCGATACAGGAACCCGACAGAGTGGCTGTTATCAAATGTAAAGCACATACATATAGCCAAGACCCAGTATCGCTTGGTAACAGCCGAGCAGACGAAGCAGCTAAGTTAGCAGCTGCTACCCCCAGACAGACAGACACCACACAACTGATGGTATTTAATACCATCAACACACAGAAGTTGTGTGAGATGCAAAATTTGTGTTCCACACAGGAAAAGGCAGTCTGGAGGGCAAAGGGATATGGCCAGGAGTCCTCAGGACTCTGGACGGATGGACAAGGTAAACCGGTGGCCCCCAGAGCATACCTTCCATGTTTGGCTGAGGCAGCTCACGGGCTGACTCATCTAGGCAAGGAAGGGATGTGCAAGTTGGTAAGAGCATATTGGTGCGCCCCAGGATTCTCCTCTCATGCGAGTAAAAGAGCCATGTCATGCCTTACCTGTTTGAGAAAGAATATTGGAAAGGCAATACCTACAGAACCATCCCATATCCCACCTGCCGGCGGCCCTTTCCAGGTAATACAGATTGATTTCATTCAATTACCCCCTTGTCGAAATTTGAAATATGTACTTGTTTGTATAGATGTTTTTTCAAATTGGGTCGAAGCATTTCCGGTGGCCACAAATACCGCTATGTTTACTGCTAAGAAAATTGTGCAGGAATTTGTATGTAGATATGGTATCCCTAGAATTATCGAAAGTGATAGGGGTACCCATTTTACAGGTGATGTCTTTCAAGGAATGTGTAAATTGATGGGAATTGATAGCAAGCTGCACACTCCATACCGTCCACAGGCGAGTGCGAAAGTGGAAAGAGTGAACAGCACTATTAAAAATAAACTGAGTAAAGTGATGGCAGAGACAGGATTGACATGGCCAGAAGCTTTACCCATTGTACTGTACAGCATCAGAACCACTCCCAGGTCCCCTCTTAATCTGTCTCCCTTTGAAATCTTGTTTGGTCGACAACCGCATGTTATGATTAACCCTCAGGATGATTTGAAGTGTAACAATGAAGTGACTGTAAAATACTTGATTAACATGAGTAAACAGTTAAGGAATCAAAATGATAATCTGAAGTTAGTGATTCCTGATTTACCAGATAGTAATTGTCATGACATTGAACCTGGGGATTATGTAATGATACGGAATTTTCTACGCTCAGGTTGCCTTATTGACAGATGGGAAGGACCATACCAGGTCTTATTGACTAGCACTACAGCATTGAAGGTTGCTGAGAGAGAGACTTGGGTTCATTCGTCCCACTGTAAGAAGGTCGTTGATCCAGAGAAGTCCTGTGATAAGGAACAGACGGTAGAGGTTGTATCACTAGAGTGTCTGTTCCAGGAGGACTAAAGCGGCACCTGAGCATCGAGAACCACGAGATCAAAAGCAGTTGTCGATCCCCTGTTCCCTTTTATTGTTTTTCTCCAACTTCCCATCCCATCTCCCTCAATTATTTTTTTTTCCCCCTCTCATTCTTCTTCGTCTCCTCCTATAAGATGGACTTGCCCCAAGAGACTGTGATCCGGATTTTCCTGTTGACCATGATGTTGACCAGAGCAGTCTGTTCCGGCGAGAGTACCATGGAGGTCGAGAGAGGTTCTGGAATGGGTTCTGATGATAAAGATGGAGGCGTAGTTTTCCAAGAACAACTTAACCAACAAGTAAAGGCGAGTATCAGAAAACGATCCGATAGCATTGACCATAGAAGGAATTGTGAAGGATTGTTAGCTGAAGAAAACTGTATCTGTAGGCTCTGTAACAATGTCATTGAGGATGGGTGCATTAAGAAATGCCAATCCAGTTTTAATATCCATATGGACCGGCATCCATTGAGTGACTATCACTCCTTAGTGGGTAACGTGTTAAACAAAACAGATTGTTGGGTATGCTCTCAAGTACCTCAGGGTCATAGCAAATCAGGGCTAGTACCATTTCCTTTAACGATAGAGGAGGTACTTGAGTTAAATGGTGGGAGACCGGTGGACCGGAGGTTTAATATCTCCAGCCCTCCTAGTTTGAAGCTCCACCAATACCATGTGGATAGGTCCCTATTATGTTTCAACATCTCCAATCCCCGAAAGCTGGGAAATTGGGAAGTGTCATGGAGTAACCACACCATGACCTTTTCGCATAGAGCAGATAGAATGCCTACAGATACAGAGCTTGTACGCCACATAGCCAGTAGAGGAAAATCTTTCCGGTATAGGTATACCTTAGGAAATAGGATTACTAAAGTTGGAGAGGTATCACCAGGATACTGTGCACATATCGTACAACCTGATACGTGTACTAAGCAGATGGAAGAATTAGGGTTAGGAGATTTCACATGGAAGGTGTGTAATATGGTTATGTCCTACTCCGTCCCATATGTTCTCCCCGATGATGCATATTTCATATGCGGGAGAAAGGCGTACAAGTGGCTTGTCCCAAACTCTGAAGGATTGTGTTATATTGGAAAAGTACTGCCTGAAGTAATGACTGTATCACATGACAAAATGAAAGACATACACCGTGGTGCCCAAGCTCCTTATACTCACACCCATTACGAGCACGTTGTTAAAAGGCACCTGATAGAGAAGACAGAGCATCCGGCCTCTGATCTGATAAGTGAATCCACCGGGATTCAATTCTTAATCGCGTTAGATTTCACCCGCACCGCTAGAGGAGTGCTGAATTATAAATACATTTCTGCGCTCGCCAATTTGTTAGATAATATCACTGAAATGTATGATGACACGTTTAGGTATACTGGAAGAGAACTTCAGGCTTACAAAACAGAACTGGTACAGCATAGAATGGTTCTCAATTACCTCACAGCAGTGACAGGCGGATATTGTGTCACACTGGCAACACAATACGGCGTGAAATGTTGCACATATATTACGAATAGCACCGAGGATCCGGTCGAGGTCATAGACCAAAAGATGGACGATATTCTCCAATTGAAGTGGGAATTTCGCAGGAGACACAATCTCACTCTTGCTGCTGTAGGTAATGAGCTGACTGGTTGGGTGTCATGGTTGAACCCGCGAAATTGGTTTTCTGGTTTAGGAGACTGGGCTCAAGGAGTCATAATGGATGTTGGGAAGTTTCTCCTATGTATCTTAGGTGTTGTCATATCGATTGGATTGATATTTAGATGCGGTCAGGCTTTAATGAAGTGCAATCATCGTACTAGGGTAATGAGTTTAAGGAGTGAGGAAACTGTAATTCCAATGGACTTGATTTACGACCCAAATGTAGAAACAATGATGTGATGAAAATGCGATTTCTACGGTCCGTTTCTTTCACCTGTTTTTCCGTTTTCTCCAAGGTAACAAGACCCACTTGGACGAGGAATTTGATGAGCCGATATACAGACAACAGAGGGATTAAAGAAGAAGTTTGACAACCTGATACACAGATTTTTGATGAACTATGCCATGGATCCCC
The DNA here is from genome assembly GCF_028390025.1 of Pseudophryne corroboree. NCBI lineage: Eukaryota > Metazoa > Chordata > Amphibia > Anura > Myobatrachidae > Pseudophryne > Pseudophryne corroboree. The sequence goes on along the minus strand of NC_086445.1, from coordinate 197,158,312 downwards.
AGTTTCCCTAGAAATTTTAAAATTACGCTAGCCCAACACTTTTGTAAATCTATGGACATTGACAGCTTTTGCTCGCACCTTATGGGCAAAAGCACAAAGAAGACTGCATTCAACAGACACCAAACAAGACCTCAAGCGACGACTGTACATTTACCTGACATAGAATACCACCGCATTTACCGTAATTATGTCTTTTCTTCATTTCTACAACCCTCAGGTAATGACACACATAGTCGATAGGGAATACAGGCACAGATATCAGCAATCACATATCTCCCCCATTCATGTATCATCAACTAAAATGTGCTCCCCCATTTTGTTACAACCAAAGCCGAAAAGAGCTCGGTAAAGTTTGACAGCCCATCCACAGACCCGTACCACGGGATAAGAAGGAATTCACATGTATACTTCGCAATACCTCGAAGCTTGATTTAAAACACGTACGGCACGATGATACATGACCCCCAAGCACGGATTCATACACACATGCTTCTGCTATCTCACTAGGTCATACCCTTTTCCTACCTTCTCCTCTCCTCCCCTACCCAACCATGTAAATGTATTAACCCCTGACATATATTTTTCTCTTTTGAAATGTTTTAGAAGGTGGCAGTTATTATTGACTGCCAAAGGGTGGACTGTCAAAGTCAGAAAAATATCTCTATACACACTGCCATATTTGCACCTCATTCTGGTCCCTGCTGCGCATGCGTGCGCTCTCCCGTGCGTGCGCATACTCGCTGTTGCGGGCACCCGCAGGCGCACGGTATGCGCATTTACGGTAGAGATTGTATGCGTCTAGCGGGCGACTCTTACGTTACATATTTTCAGTAATAATGTATTTTGTAGATCATGGTCCCTTTGATAGATTCTGAAAGTTTAGTTAACATAGCATGTTCCTGAACAGAGAGATCCCTCTTTGTATTGTACGAAGGGTCTAACAGGGGTCATACAGTGGTGTTTGGTACCCATCGGAAGAGTATTTAAATAGCAATATTCCGGTGTTGGTTTGGAGCGGATTAATCGCTCGTGCGAATAGTTATGGACATAAGAAGTTTATGTCCATTTACTATTATTTGTTCTTATTTAGTCATGCGGCGGGAAACTCAGTATCCCACCCACCTGAACAGTTGGAAGCAGTCACAGCCCACCTGTATGAATCAACCTATGACCTTTTGTTATAATGCGAAGCCGAATTCCTGTGTCCAATGAACAATGAGATTGTAGGGACCATTGAATTGTATTGTGTGTGGGGCATAAATAGGCAGGCCGACCATATCCAGTTCACTCTCTTCAACGGTTCTCATTGCTGATAATCGGGAGCTGGATATCGAGGCGCATGCGATCGTTTCCCCTTGTGCGTAAGTGTTTCTCCGCAACTATATTGATCTTCTTGTTATTGTGGGCCAATCTCTCTCAATTTCTCTCTCTCTCTCCTTCTCTTTCTCACTCATTTTCCCTTAAATTGTATTGTATTGTATTTCCTGTGTAGTTATCTGGTTAGGTAGTCTATGTTATATTGTAGTGTATGACTTGTATTGTGTTTAACTCTTTTGCAAGTATAGCATTCATAATATATATATTAGGCGTTGGACCCTGAGCACGGTATCTGTGTGTTTCTTATAGTATTAAGTATTCTCAGAGCGTCGGTGACGCTCAAACAGCTTTTAAGGTAATAAGGTTATACTGTGTTGCATTTACACTCTAACATTACACTAAGGTTTTACTGCACAATACACTGTTTATGGTTTAGATACAAAGGTTTAATATAGTGAGCGTCAGCGCCGCTGGTGATCTCCTCGTGGTCCCGAGCGTCCGCTACGCTATAGCGAATCATTACGTTAGTTAACAGCCAATAACGTGCCTGCCTGTGATCTCTTGGCCGTGAGTGATCTTGACGCTTGAGCGTCTCGATCACGGCAAAGCGATTGTTACGCAACTAGCGTACCCTTCTGGTACTTCATACGTAGATAGCGTACAGTGTTCTTAGACCTCATAAAGGGTATCATATACGATAAATATTTAGCTTTATCAGATACATACCAGCTCACACCACACCGTACAACATGGCAGTAAATTAAACCCAGTTAACAGTGTGAACAAAAAATAGATCAGCAACAGCCTGACCCTTACCAAATACAACAGTTGTGTAACTTAAGCAATAACTATACACAAGTACTGCAGATAGAGTCCGCACTGGGACGGGCGCCCAGCATCCTCTACGGACTAAGAGAAAAGGATTTACCGGTAGGTATTAAAATCCTATTTTCTCCTTCGTCCTAGTGGATGCTGGGGACTCCAAAAGGACCATGGGGTTTATACCAAAGCTCCAGACCGGGTGGGAGAGTGCGGATAACTCTGCAGCACCGATTGAGCAAACATGAGGTCCTCATCAGCCAGGGTATCAAACTTGTAGAACTTTGCAAAAGTGTTTGAACCCGACCAAGTAGCTGCTCGGCAAAGCTGTAATGCCGAGACGCCTCGGGCAGCCGCCCAAGATGCGCCCACCTTCCTAGTCGAATGGGCTTTTACCGATTTCGGTAACGGCAATCCAGCTGTAGAATGAGCCTGCTGAATCGTATTACAGATCCAGCGTGCAATAGTCTGCTTAGAAGCAGGAGCGCCAACCTTGTTGGCGGCATATAGGACAAACAGCGCCTCTGTTTTTCTCACCCGAGCCGTTCTGGCTACATAAATTTTCAAAGCTCTGACCACATCAAGATGCTTTGAATCAGCCAAGGCTTCAGTAGCCACAGGCACCACATTAGTTGGTTCATATGAAATGAAAAAACCACCTTCGGTAGAAAATGTTGACGAGTTCTCAACTCCGCTCTATCCTCATGGAAGATTAGACAGGGGCTTTTGTAAGACAGAGCCGCCAATTCGGACACCCGCCTTGTGGACGCCAAGGCCAGTAGCATGACCACTTTCCAAGTGAGAAATTTAAACTCAACCGTTTGTAAACGTTCAATCCAATGTGACGTAAGAAACTGCAACACCACGTTAAGGTCCCATGGAGCCACTGGGGGCACAAATGGAGGTTGTATGTGCAGTACGCCTTTCACAAACGTCTGAACTTCAGGAAGCGAGGCCAATTCCCTTTGAAAGAAAATTGATAAGGCCCAAACCTGCACTTTAATGGAGCCTAACATCAGGCCCGCATCCACACCTGCTTGCAAAAAATGGAGAAACCGCCCCAGGTGAAACTCTTCCATAGGAGCCTTCTTGGATTCACACCAAGACACATATTTTCTCCAGATACGGTGATCAGCAGGGTGGGGATGACTTCCCCGGGAATACCCTACCTAGCTAGGATTTGGCGTTCAACCGCCATGCCGTCAAACGCAATCACGGTAAGTCCTGGAACACGCACGGCCCTTGCTGTAACAGATCCTCTCTTAGAGGAAGAGGCCAAGGATCTCCTGTGAGTAATTCCTGAAGATTCGGATACCAGGCCCTCCTTGGCCAATCTGGAACAACGAGTATCGCCTGAACCCTTGTTCTTCTCACGATCCTTATCACCTTTGGGATGAGTTGAAGTGGAGGGAACACATAGACCGACTGAAACACCCACGGTGTCACCAGTGCGTCCACTGCTACTGCTTGAGGGTCCCTCGACCTGGAACAATATGTCTGAAGATACTTGTTGATGCGAGACGCCATCATGTCTATTTGAGGCATTCCCCAACGACTTGTCACTTCTGCAAAGACCTCTTGATGAAGACCCCACTCTCCTGGGTGGAGATCGTGTCTGCTGAGGAATTCTGCTTCCCAGTTGTCCACGCCTGGAATGAAGACCGCTGACAGGGCGCTTGCATGTTTTTCTGCCCAGCGAAGGATCTTGGTGGCCTCCGCCATCGCCGCTCTGCTCTTTGTTCCGCCCTGGCAGTTTATGTGCGCCACGGCTGTTATGTTGTCTGACTGAATCAGGCCGGGCCGGTCGCGAAGAAGATGGTCCGCTTGTAGCAGGCCATTGTAGATGGCCCTCAATTCCAGAATGTTTATGTGCAGACAAGCTTTCTGGCTTGACCATTTTCCCTGGAAATTTTGTCCCTGTGTAACTGCTCCCCAACCTCGGAGACTCGCGTCCGTGGTCACCAGAATCCAATCTTGGATGCCGAACCTGCGACCCTCTAGAAGGTGAGAACTTTGGAGCCACCACAGGAGAGAAATCCTGGTCCTGGGGGACAGAGTTATTTTTCAGTGCATCTGCAGATGGGACCCTGACCACTTGTCCAGTAGGTCACACTGAAACGTTCTCGCATGGAACCTGCCAAACGGAATGGCCTCGTAGGCTGCCACCATTTTCCCCAGCACTCGAGTGCTTTGATGAATCGACACTCTTGGCGGTTTCAGAAGTTCCTTGACCATGTTCCGGATTTCCTGAGCTTTTTCCAACAGGAGAAAAATCCTCGCAGGTCCGTGTCCAGAATCATGCCCAAAGACGACAACCGAATTGTCGAAATCAACTGCGACTTTGGCAAATTCAGGAGCCAGCCATGTTGTTGCAGCACCCGCAGTGAGAGCGCAACGTTTTTTTAGTAACAGCTCCTGTGATCTCGCCTTTATCAGGAGATCGTCCAAGTACGGGATAATTGTGACCCCTTGCTTGCGCAGGAGCACCATCATTTCCGCCATTACCTTTGTGAAAATCATCGGGGCCGTAGAAAGACCAAACGGCAACGTCTGAAATTGGTAGTGACAATCCTGAACAGCGAACCTCAGGTACGCCTGATGAGGAGGATAAATGGGGACATGTAGGTAAGCATCCTTTATGCCGACTGACACCATAAAATCCCCCCCCCCTCCAGACTGGAGATCACCGCTCGGAGAGATTTCATCTTGAATTTGAAACTTTTCAAATACACATTGAGGGATTTTAAATTTAGAATCGGTCTGACCGAGCCGTCCGGCTTCGGGACCACGAACAGGCTTGAATAAAACCCTTCTCCCCGCTGTGATGGGGGAACTTCGACAATAACTCGCTGCTGACACAGCTTTTGTATCGCCGTACACACTACCTCTCTTTCTGGAAGAGAAGCTGGCAATGCCGATTTGAAAAATTGGCGTGGAGGCACGTCTTGAAACTCCAGCTTGTATCCTTGGGTCACAATTTCCAGCACCCAAGGATCCAGGCCCGAGAGAACCCAGACCTGACTGAAGAGTTGAAGACGCGCTCCCACCGGTGCGGACTCCCGCAGGAGAGCACCAGCGTCATGCGGTGGATTTGGTAGAAGCCGGGGAGGACTTCTGCTCCTGGGAGCCTGCCACAGCCGACCATCTTTTTCCTCTACCCTTACCTCTTGCCGCAAGGAAAGATGACCCATGTCCTTTCCGGAATCTCTGTGACCGAAAGGACTGCATCTGATATGCTGGCGTTTTCTTTTGCTGTGGAGGAACAAAAGGCAGAAAAGAGGACTTACCCGCGGTAGCTGTAGAAACCAGGTCCGCGAGGCCGTCACCAAACAAAACTCCACCCTTGTAGGGGAAAGCCTCCATAGCCTTTTTAGAATCAGCATCACCATTCCACTGATGAGTCCACAACGCCCTTCTAGCCGAGACCGCCATGGCATTGGCCCTTGATCCCAAAAGGCCAATATCTCTCGCCGTCTCTTTTAGATAGACTGCAGCGTCCCTGATATGACCCAGTGTCAAAAGCACGCTATCCCGATCCAGGGTGTCTATATCCGATGACAAGTTATCTGCCCACTTTTCAATCGCGTTACTCACCCACGCCGAAGCCACAACCGGCCTGAGCAGAGTACCTGTCGTGACATAAATAGATTTCAAGGTAGCTTCCTACCTCCGATCAGCAGGATCTTTAAGGGTCGCCATTTCAGGAGACGGTAGCGCCACTTTCTTGGACAATCGCGCCACAGCTTTGTCTACCGTGGGTGTTGCCTCCCACCCAACCCTATCCTGAGAAGGAAACGGGTATGCCATAGCAATTCTCCTGGGAATGTGCCACCTTTTGTCTGGCGTTTCCCAGGCTTTTTCAAAAAGGGCATTCAGTTCATGAGAGGGAGGAAACGTTACCTCCGGTTTCTTGCCCTTATACATACAGACCCTTGTCTCAGGGATAGCGGGGTCTTCCGTAATAGGCAACATGTCTTTTATAGCCACAATCATGTACTGAATACTCTTAGCCACCTTAGGATGCAACTTTTCATCATTATAGTCGACACTGGAGTCAGACTCCGTGTCGGTATCTGTGTCTGCTACCTGGGTAAATGAACGTTTTTGGGACCCCGAGGGGGCCGGAGAGTGTGGCACCACGTCTCCCATGGATTGCCTCCATGCTTGGTTCTGTGACTCAGATTTGTCTTATGTAACAAAGTCACACTGGTATTCAACACATTCCACATGTCAACCCAATCAGCAGTCGGCGGTGCCGACAGAGCCACACCTTCATTCTGCTTGGCTCTCACACTAACCTCCTCCTGGGAAGAGCATTCAGTTTCTGCCATGTCGACACACACGTACCGACACCCCCAAACACACTGGGCTAAAGGGGATAGACCCACAGCAAGGCCTTTCAGAGAGACAGAGAAGGAGTTTGCCAGCTCACACCCAGCGCCACACCTGTCTGAAAAGCACAATGCCCCAGACCTTTCAGCGCTTGTAATATAATACCACCAACATCAAAATTAAGTGCCCCCCCCCTTTGTTATCAACACCCTGTTACTTGTGACAGCAGTGGAAGGGCCAGGAGCAGCATCTCTGCAGCAAGCTGTGGAGAGAAAATGGCGCTGGTCAGAGCTGAGGAGGAAGCCCCGCCCCCTAAAAGACGCGCTTCGGTCCCGCTGAGATTATACTCGCGGGGGTCACAAATAATGCCTAGGCACCGTAAAATAGCCAGATAGTGTATAAAAGAGGTTTTTATTGCAGCCCAGGCCCCCCCCCCCCGCCGCCCTGCACCCATGCAGTGCCTGTGTGAGCGGGGGTTGTAAATGCACACATAGTAAAAATTAAAACATAACTTTCATTATTCCATCTTAAAAAGAGTAAAGTTCCCTAAAATACTTAGACATACCAAACATTTAATTAATTCAAACGTAAAAGTGACCTTTAATGTATACACAATCCGTTGATCGCATAATCCTATAATCACTACTCTAGTCATAAAGGACAATGGGGGTCATTCCGAGTTGATCGCTAGCTGCCGTTGTTCGCTGCGTAGCGATCAGTGAAAAAAAGGCTAATCTGCGCATGCGTATGCACCGCAATGCACACGCACGTCGTACGGGTACAGTCCATTGTAGTTTAGCACTGGTTCTAGCAACGATTCCAATCGCACAGCTGAACGCAAGGAGATTGACAAAAAGAGGGCGTTCATGGGTGTCAACTGACCGTTTTCTGGGAGTGTTTGGAAAAACGCAGGCATGGCTGGGCATTTGCTGGGCGGGTATCTGACATCATTACCGTGTCCCTCGTCGCAGCAATCATCGCACAGGATTAGTAACTACAGGGCTGGTCTTGTTTTGCACAAAATATGTTTGCAGGCGCTCTGCTGCACAGGCGTTCGCACTCCTGCAAAGTGAAAATACACTCCCCCGTGGGCGGCGACTATGCGTTTGCACGGCTGCTAAAAACTGCTAGCGAGCGATCAACTCGGAATGACCCCTAATACCAATTAATGTTATACACCAAAAAGATCAGAAATGTTTACAAATGACTGAAATTGCACATGTAATATAGGAGCAATTCCAACTGCGTATCTCGGGGGTCATTCCGAGTTGATCGCTCGCTAGCAGTTTCACTTCAGCCTGTCAGGTCCCGGAATTGACGTCAGACACCCGCCCTGCAAACACCTGGACACACATGCGTTTTCCACGGCACTCCCAGAAAACGGTCAGTTGCCACCCAGAAACGCTTTCTTCCTGTCAATCTCCTTGCGTTCGGCTGTGCGAATAGATTCTTGGTTAAATCCATTTGCACAGCAATGATCCGCTTTGTACCCATACGATGTGCCTGCGCATTGTGGTGCATACGCACTCGCAGTAGTGACCTGATCGCTGCACTGCGAAAAACGGCAGCGTGTGATCAGGTCGGAATGACCCCTATGGTTCTGCCCAACTGCTAACAGATTTGCTGCTACGATCAGGTCTGAATTACCCCCTATATACTAAACATAGAATGTAACTGCAGATAAGAACCACATGGACCATCCAGGCTGCCCTTTCGTGTTAAGGCATTAGGGGTCTGGGTTAGGGTGCCAGCAACAGAAATCTTGGGGCCAGGTACACTGCTATCTGTGGCTTCCCGCAACCCCCCTTACTTGGTAGAGGGGGGCTTTAAAAAAAATTGTATACTGTATATATATCATATAGGTATATATATATAAATATATATATATAAAAATAAAATTGACACATATACACACACATATATAAATATACATGGGTTGTGTATGGGATGACAGCGGTATATACAGTATGAAAAGGGGTTCACCTCCCTCTTGTCTGTAGGGAGTGGCATTGGACAGCGGTGGGGCTGTGGGGGCTTCTGTGTGGAGCCCTTGACTCAGACCAAACCTAGCCAACCTGTGGCTCTCCAGCTGTCGTGAAAATACAAGTCCCAGTATGCTCTGCCACAGTTTTGCTATTAGGGAATGCTAAAACTGTGGCAGAGCATGCTGGGACTTGTAGTTTCATAATATCTGGAGAGCCACAGGTTGGCCAGGCCTGACTCAGACTGTCAGTGAGCATGTCATGTGGTTTTTTGGATGGGCTACCCTGCTCTTTGGTGGCAGGGGCATACAGGAAAGCGTCAGCACAGCGACATGTGTAATGATGGCAATACAGCATGGACCACAGGGACTAGATAAAGTGATGGGGTAAAAGGATGGGGAAGGGTTCAGGGGGCCTGTTAATTATATTCCTGCTTAAATTGAACAGTTGGAACATACACTTTAAAAAGCAATATTGGCACTGTGGCCGCGTTTTTTGTGTCCCTGATTCTTGGGGCCCCCTGAATCTCGGGGCCCTGTACAAGTGTACACTTTGTACCCCCCTGTTGCCAGGTCTGAACTTACCTCTTGCATGTTATCCCCCAGTCCTTGCTGCCTTTGCGACCCCTCCCGTCATCTTCAACTGACACTTTGCAGATCTTTTTGCCGGTCACCCGACACTCTGCAAATTTCTTTGCCAGAACTATGCCAGATGATGATCTTCTAAAAACACAAAAGACTATCCTTAAGCATAGTACTACTTTAAGTACAATAAAATGTCCATGAGTCAACTTTTCCAATTTTCCTTAAACCAAACAATATACTTTCAAATTTATCAATTTGCAATGTATCTATTCTGTTTACTTTTTCATCCCAAAGCAAGATCCTGCCTGATAGACTTATCTGCATCCACTGTCCTCTTTATTTCTCAAACGCTACATTTTTATTCCTAAACATGTAACTCCTTCCTGCGCTTCTTGTAATGTGTGCTTGTACCTATATTCCCTGTTCTGTCTATCTTGTCTTACCTTTCAGCTGACTATACTGCGCTCTGTCTTCCTTACACCCAGGGCCGGATTAACAATGGGGCGGATGGAGCTGCAGCTCCAGGCCCCCCACTGAAAATAGGCCCACAGGATCAGCAGTGTAGCCAGCCAGTGATGACAGAAATACTTTTCTCCTGTCATCACTCATCAACAGCATTCGCCTCCCAGTCCCTCCCACCCGCGCCGACCAAGGGTCCGCCCCCATGCCCTCTTGTTACCTGAAGCTCTGCCTCAGACCCAGGGTCGTGCCAAGCTCTGCCCCCTGGGTGGCCTGCAGGATCATGTGCTGTCTCAGACTCTCGAAGCTCCGCGCTTACATGTGTACCAAGGCTCTGTCCCCGATCATAATAAGCTCCGCCCCCGGATCATAGTAAGCTCCGCCCCCTGCCTCACTTCTTCCACACTGATCCTGAAGCCACCTTCCTTTCCTCCCGAGAAGCCTGCAGATCCACCCACAGGTAGGATTAGCTCCACCCCCTGGACAGTGAACTGAGTCAGCAGCACAGCTTTCTCCCCTCACGTCGCGTGAAATCCAGCCAATTCAGCTGCTGTCAGTACTGTCGTTCCAGCGATTTAAATATTCCTGCAAACAGTATTTGGAGCTGAATTAAGGGCCTTGAGCACTTACACAAGGGAGCTCCTATCACTTTAAAAAAATTAAAAAATAAAATAAAATATATATATATATATATATATATATATATATATATATATATATATGTATGCAGGGCTGTAACTAGCAGGGTGTCTGGGGGTGGAACTGGCAGCCTCTGCCACAATGTCAATTTTACAACAAAAGGGAGAGAAGAAGACTCTTTTGTGGGTGCACTCTTGTATGTTTAAGAGGTCTCAGAAGAGACAATAAGTAAAAATTATAAATGAATTTTTAAATATAACTATTTATTAACAACAATTGATAAAATAGTAGAGTTTACTGTCAAAAATTGGAGGTAGGGGTGGGGGGAAGGGTAGGGGGGAGTTGGGGAAAAGAATGGGGGGAACACAGAACAAATTAATTACAGTGTAAATACTGAATATTGTTCTGGAATGCCTGGGTGCGATAATAACAGCTGGAGACCCTGAAAATTGAAGCGTTTTTATTCTCTCATGAGCGATGATGAGGAGACAGATGGGATGATTAAAGATGGAATGAGCAAGATGAATCTGCTGTCAGTGTTAGACGCTGAGCAAAACCGTCCAGGAATTTCTACTAAACTGAGTATTCCTCGAGAGTCTCCCACTCGAGTACTGACCCAGCCCTACACTGTTTAGCTTCCAAGATCGGAAGGATTCGGGCGTTACCAGTGTGGTATGATAGTAGAAAAAATATTTGATATCGAGGGCTCGAGAATCACTGATGAGAGTTCACGAAAATGGAGAAATAAGAGAAAAGAAAAGACAAGAGAATGGGTGGAGGAGGAAAATAGGGGATCTGCTGCCACCGTTAGACCGGGATAATTACCCCTGAATCAGTGGTGAGAGTCCTGAAGATAGTATAAAGTGAGGAAAAAGAAACGATACTGATAGGTAAAAAATTTTTTTTTGAGATTGGTTGATAGACAATGGGCTGCTTGATTGCAGGATGCTGATAGTACCTATGATAAAGGTACTGGGTGTGATAAAGAGCAATTTGTACACAATTAGCAGTCAAATAAATTGATTAGACCCATACATCACCATCAATTTGCTACTATCAGATTATTACAATTATACCAAAATGGTATCAGGTGGAAAAAGAAGGAGAAAATGAACAACAATTTCTTATTTGTGTTCCGCTGTATGCAGAGCTGCAGAAATACTATATAATATGATTGCAAGATGCTGATAGTACCTATGATAAAGGTACTTGGTGTGATAAAGAGCAATTTGTACACAATTAGCAGATAATTAAGTTGATTGGAACCATGCATCACCATCAATTTGATGCTGACAGATTATTGCACATTGTACCAAAATGGTATCAGGTGAAAAGAGAAAGAGATAATGAACAACAGTTGATTATACAGAGCTGCAGCAATGCTATATAATACGCAGTATAGAGGATAGTGATAAATTGCTCAGCCAAATGATTAGATCAATATTAATGACTGAAAATAAAGGTTTAAACAGTATCCTATGTGGTATTAAGCCGCTAAATGCCGACTATCTGTAAAACGGGTACTTGCAAAAAAAACAGCTTGATGAATGCTATTATCAAATATAAATATGCAAAAAGATGCTGAGATTGAGCAGATATTACCCGGAATTGTATGGAACGATCAGTCACTAATATGAGCAGGATACTTTCTGAGTACGGAATGTCCGTGTCAAAGTCCAGGCAAATTGAAGATGCAGGATACACTGGTTCCCAGGAGCTGAGCAGTTCGTTTATAGCCGCACTGCCGATCAAAGTACCTGATGTATTGTGGAGACGTGGTCAGGTTGGCTGAGGAGAAGAGAGACACAATGTTCCTGGTCCCATCGCGGCAGTATCTAGCGGCGGCGGGTTGATGCAGCGGCTGCTGGGGAAAGAGCGGCTCGTGGTTCAGGATGTCCGGAATCAGCTGTCACACCCAGGCAGTGGGGGTAGGGAACGGAAAACTAGTTTCACCCGTTCACCGGGCTTGATCACTTCCTGTTCCCAGGCTTTATCCTGTGCAGGCTTTATCTTGCAAGGGAGCTGGTCGTTGTCCAATCAAAAGGGAGGCGTGTCCTGCGTTTGTAAATTGCTGCACAGGTGGAACGGTTGTTCTGTTTAGTATTGGTTCCCTATTATGCTTGCAATTAGTGGCCCATTGCACAAAAGGAAAAAACAGAGAATATGTGTGAGAAATATACAAGGTTATTAGATAAAAAATGAGCATCTTGCTTATTATATAAGTGGACATAGTGAAAAAATGGAAATAAAAATAAAAATAAATATAAAAATAAAAATAAAATGGGGAAAATTAGCAAAAAAGAATAAATGAATGAAAATAATAATAAAATTGAAATTGAAGCTTTCACAAATTGTTTATGAAATATTTAGATGATAAGAATAGATTAAATTTAAGTATAATAAATGATAATTGCTGGAAAAATATGTTAGGACAGCATATCTTGTCTGGAGTTATAAACAAACACGTTGTAAACATTGCATGAGGATATTCTTAAATATGTTAATTTGGATTAATAATGCAAGTGACGTCGATGGAAGTGGTGGGAATGATTGTGAGAAAGGATGGTATGGAAAGGGGTGGGGAGTGAGGTGGAAAGGAATGGGGGGGATGGAGTGGGGGGGGGGGGAAAGGGGGGGGAGAGAGGGGGAAGGGGGGAGGGGGTTTAAGATTGTGGGGTGTTGGGGTGTTGTGGTTTGCAGTGTGGTGGGAATGTGTGTGTGGTGTCGAAGGTGATGATCCTGTGTGGGCGAGAAGTATAATGATGAGGAAGGGGGGTAGAGATGTAAGGGATAGGAGTGGGTTGACAATGGGAGTGCTGTGTGGAAACGTGTTAGTAGGTTGTGAAATATGTCGGAATTTGCTGGGTCTCTGTAATGGGATGGATGTGAGGTGCATGTGAATGGACTGCGGATGTGATGGTGCTGAGTATGTGGTGGAGGTGGGCGTGAAAGTGCTGATGAAAGAAGGGTGAATGTGATGTGTTATGAATGGGGGTGTACTGGATGTGAGTGTACTGAGGGGTGTAAGGGAAGGAAGCGAGGACACTTGGTGGGTGCTATATAGAAAGTAGGTTACAGAAATGCACTGTAATTGATGTATTCATTCAGACCCAATGGTTTGAGACAACCTAACCTGAAAGTCCATTCACTTTCCTTCTTAATAAGTTCTTTGCTTAAGTCACCACCGCGTATGCCTAGATGGACCCTATCTAGGCCAAAGGCGCGCATATCACTTGGTGAGTCATGATGTGCAGCATGGTAGTGTCTGGCTACTGATGTTAGTTTTTTGCCTTTTTGAAGATCTGACGATGAGTTGCGAATGGAGCCCATATGTTCTAAAATCCTAGTTTTGAATTTTCTAGTCGTCATGCCTACATATCGTTGATTGCAAGGACAGGTTAGACAATAGACTACTCCTTGTGTGTCGCAGTTGAAGAAGTGTTGTATGGAAATATCCTTGCCATGTCTGTCCTTGACACAGTCAGTTATCTGTATCTGTGGGCAAGCCTTACATTGCCCACATGGAAAGGATCCCTTAGGGAGTTTGGATTTGGTCATTTCACGTGAAAAATGGCTCTGAACCAACGTATCTTTGATGTTCTTAGATCTCCTCCAACTGATTTGTAAAGTGGGATCCAATAAAGGTGATAACTCTGGATCCAGATGTAGGACAGGTAGATGTTTCTGAATGGCCTTTTTTAGTAGACGCCATTCGGGACAGAAGGTCCCTACAAATCGAATCTTGGTGTCAGCCTTTTGTTCTTGGGGTTTGTCCTGGAAGATCAGGGATTCCCTGTAGGTTTTTGAAATAGATTGTTGAGCTCTCTTCAGAGAGCGTTTACTGTATCCCCGAGCTTGTAACCTGGTCATAAGTTCTCTGCTTTTCTGTTTGAACACCTTCTCCTCTGTGCAGTTGCGTCTAAGACGAAGAAATTCCCCTTTTGGGATGTTTTCAATAGTAGGTGGGAAATGTGAGCTTGTTTGGTGCAATATACTGTTTGTGGCTGTATCCTTACGAAAGAGTTCTGTAGCCAAAGTCCCACTTGTTGTCTTGTAGATATTCAAGTCCAAAAAAGATATCTTGTCTCTACTGATTGAGTGAGTGAGAAAAATGTTCAAATCGTTTACATTGAGGATGTTAATGAAGTCCAACAGGAGTTTCTCATCTCCTTCCCAGATCACAAAGATATCATCAATATATCTCAGCCAATTGATGATATGTTTTGTGTAGATATGATTATCATCGTTGAAGACTATTGTTTGTTCCCACCAGCCGAGGAACAGGTTGGCGTATGTGGGTGCAATCAGTAGAGACAAGATATCTTTTTTGGACTTGAATATCTACAAGACAACAAGTGGGACTTTGGCTACAGAACTCTTTCGTAAGGATACAGCCACAAACAGTATATTGCACCAAACAAGCTCACATTTCCCACCTACTATTGAAAACATCCCAAAAGGGGAATTTCTTCGTCTTAGACGCAACTGCACAGAGGAGAAGGTGTTCAAACAGAAAAGCAGAGAACTTATGACCAGGTTACAAGCTCGGGGATACAGTAAACGCTCTCTGAAGAGAGCTCAACAATCTATTTCAAAAACCTACAGGGAATCCCTGATCTTCCAGGACAAACCCCAAGAACAAAAGGCTGACACCAAGATTCGATTTGTAGGGACCTTCTGTCCCGAATGGCGTCTACTAAAAAAGGCCATTCAGAAACATCTACCTGTCCTACATCTGGATCCAGAGTTATCACCTTTATTGGATCCCACTTTACAAATCAGTTGGAGGAGATCTAAGAACATCAAAGATACGTTGGTTCAGAGCCATTTTTCACGTGAAATGACCAAATCCAAACTCCCTAAGGGATCCTTTCCATGTGGGCAATGTAAGGCTTGCCCACAGATACAGATAACTGACTGTGTCAAGGACAGACATGGCAAGGATATTTCCATACAACACTTCTTCAACTGCGACACACAAGGAGTAGTCTATTGTCTAACCTGTCCTTGCAATCAACGATATGTAGGCATGACGACTAGAAAATTCAAAACTAGGATTTTAGAACATATGGGCTCCATTCGCAACTCATCGTCAGATCTTCAAAAAGGCAAAAAACTAACATCAGTAGCCAGACACTACCATGCTGCACATCATGACTCACCAAGTGATATGCGCGCCTTTGGCCTAGATAGGGTCCATCTAGGCATACGCGGTGGTGACTTAAGCAAAGAACTTATTAAGAAGGAAAGTGAATGGACTTTCAGGTTAGGTTGTCTCAAACCATTGGGTCTGAATGAATACATCAATTACAGTGCATTTCTGTAACCTACTTTCTATATAGCACCCACCAAGTGTCCTCGCTTCCTTCCCTTACACCCCTCAGTACACTCACATCCAGTACACCCCCATTCATAACACATCACATTCACCCTTCTTTCATCAGCACTTTCACGCCCACCTCCACCACATACTCAGCACCATCACATCCGCAGTCCATTCACATGCACCTCACATCCATCCCATTACAGAGACCCAGCAAATTCCGACATATTTCACAACCTACTAACACGTTTCCACACAGCACTCCCATTGTCAACCCACTCCTATCCCTTACATCTCTACCCCCCTTCCTCATCATTATACTTCTCGCCCACACAGGATCATCACCTTCGACACCACACACACATTCCCACCACACTGCAAACCACAACACCCCAACACCCCACAATCTTAAACCCCCTCCCCCCTTCCCCCTCTCTCCCCCCCCTTTCCCCCCCCCCCCACTCCATCCCCCCCATTCCTTTCCACCTCACTCCCCACCCCTTTCCATACCATCCTTTCTCACAATCATTCCCACCACTTCCATCGACGTCACTTGCATTATTAATCCAAATTAACATATTTAAGAATATCCTCATGCAATGTTTACAACGTGTTTGTTTATAACTCCAGACAAGATATGCTGTCCTAACATATTTTTCCAGCAATTATCATTTATTATACTTAAATTTAATCTATTCTTATCATCTAAATATTTCATAAACAATTTGTGAAAGCTTCAATTTCAATTTTATTATTATTTTCATTCATTTATTCTTTTTTGCTAATTTTCCCCATTTTATTTTTATTTTTATATTTATTTTTATTTTTATTTCCATTTTTTCACTATGTCCACTTATATAATAAGCAAGATGCTCATTTTTTATCTAATAACCTTGTATATTTCTCACACATATTCTCTGTTTTTTCCTTTTGTGCAATGGGCCACTAATTGCAAGCATAATAGGGAACCAATACTAAACAGAACAACCGTTCCACCTGTGCAGCAATTTACAAACGCAGGACACGCCTCCCTTTTGATTGGACAACGACCAGCTCCCTTGCAAGATAAAGCCTGCACTATCCCCTCTGGGAACAGGAAGTGATCAAGCCCGGTGAACGGGTGAAACTAGTTTTCCGTTCCCTACCCCCACTGCCTGGGTGTGACAGCTGATTCCGGACATCCTGAACCACGAGCCGCTCTTTCCCCAGCAGCCGCTGCATCAACCCGCCGCCGCTAGATACTGCCGCGATGGGACCAGGAACATTGTGTCTCTCTTCTCCTCAGCCAACCTGACCACGTCTCCACAATACATCAGGTACTTTGATCGGCAGTGCGGCTATAAACGAACTGCTCAGCTCCTGGGAACCAGTGTATCCTGCATCTTCAATTTGCCTGGACTTTGACACGGACATTCCGTACTCAGAAAGTATCCTGCTCATATTAGTGACTGATCGTTCCATACAATTCCGGGTAATATCTGCTCAATCTCAGCATCTTTTTGCATATTTATATTTGATAATAGCATTCATCAAGCTGTTTTTTTTGCAAGTACCCGTTTTACAGATAGTCGGCATTTAGCGGCTTAATACCACATAGGATACTGTTTAAACCTTTATTTTCAGTCATTAATATTGATCTAATCATTTGGCTGAGCAATTTATCACTATCCTCTATACTGCGTATTATATAGCATTGCTGCAGCTCTGTATAATCAACTGTTGTTCATTATCTCTTTCTCTTTTCACCTGATACCATTTTGGTACAATGTGCAATAATCTGTCAGCATCAAATTGATGGTGATGCATGGTTCCAATCAACTTAATTATCTGCTAATTGTGTACAAATTGCTCTTTATCACACCAAGTACCTTTATCATAGGTACTATCAGCATCTTGCAATCATATTATATAGTATTTCTGCAGCTCTGCATACAGCGGAACACAAATAAGAAATTGTTGTTCATTTTCTCCTTCTTTTTCCACCTGATACCATTTTGGTATAATTGTAATAATCTGATAGTAGCAAATTGATGGTGATGTATGGGTCTAATCAATTTATTTGACTGCTAATTGTGTACAAATTGCTCTTTATCACACCCAGTACCTTTATCATAGGTACTATCAGCATCGTGCAATCAAGCAGCCCATTGTCTATCAACCAATCTCAAAAAATTTTTTTTTACCTATCAGTATCGTTTCTTTTTCCTCACTTTATACTATCTTCAGGACTCTCACCACTGATTCAGGGGTAATTATCCCGGTCTAACGGTGGCAGCAGATCCCCTATTTTCCTCCTCCACCCATTCTCTTGTCTTTTCTTTTCTCTTATTTCTCCATTTCGTGAACTCTCATCAGTGATTCTCGAGCCCTCGATATCAAATATTTTTTCTACTATCATACCACACTGGTAACGCCCGAATCCTTCCGATCTTGGAAGCTAAACAGTGTAGGGCTGGGTCAGTACTCGAGTGGGAGACTCTCGAGGAATACTCAGTTTAGTAGAAATTCCTGGACGGTTTTGCTCAGCGTCTAACACTGACAGCAGATTCATCTTGCTCATTCCATCTTTAATCATCCCATCTGTCTCCTCATCATCGCTCATGAGAGAATAAAAACGCTTCAATTTTCAGGGTCTCCAGCTGTTATTATCGCACCCAGGCATTCCAGAACAATATTCAGTATTTACACTGTAATTAATTCGTTCTGTGTTCCCCCCATTCTTTTCCCCAACTCCCCCCTACCCTTCCCCCCACCCCTACCTCCAATTTTTGACAGTAAACTCTACTATTTTATCAATTGTTGTTAATAAATAGTTATATTTAAAAATTCATTTATAATTTTTACTTATTGTCTCTTCTGAGACCTCTTAAACATACAAGAGTGCACCCACAAAAGAGTCTTCTTCTCTCCCTTTTGTTGTATGTCTTACCACTGACTCAGGGTGCACCACCAAACTCAAGATAACATTAGAAAACTCAGATTTTCTCGTTGTATTATGTATTTTGGTTCTAACAATATCTATTAGATACCTTACCATTCTCCAGTGCGGTATACCCCCAATACATACAATGTCAATTTTGCTGGGCCCACAAACAGGGAGTGGGGAGCAGCACAGCATCTCCATGCACTCCTGATGTCCATTGGGACCCACGAAGCAGGAGTGACAGTAGTGCAGTTACTACTGCACTGGGAGCGGGCAGCACCAGAGTCTGCCCGCTGGCTCCAGGCAGCGCTGCTTGCAGAAAGCTTTCCTGTATTGAGCAGCATTTCCAACTCTGAACCCCACAAGGGGGCCTCATAAATTAACCAGACCAGGGATAAACTATACAGAAGTCAGGAGAATCTGCTACTGTCCCACATCAGCTGCTGTTCCCATCACTACTGCCCCCTTCATCCCCTCCTGCCTCCTGCGCAGCTGACCCCCATCTCCTACTGTTCCCATCACTACTGCCCCCTACATCCACTCCTATCCCCTGCACTACTACCCCCATCTCCTGCTGTTCCCATCACTACTGCCCCCTTCATCCCCTCCTGCCCCCTGCACAGCTGACCCCCCATCTCCTACTGTTCCCATCACTACTGCCCCCTACATCCACTCCTATCCCCTGCACTACTACCCCCATCTCCTGCTGTTCCCATCACTACTGCCCCCTTCATCCCCTCCTGCCCCCTGCGCAGCTGACCCCCCATCTCCTACTGTTTCCATCACTACTGCCCCCTACATCCACTCCTATCCCCTACACTACTACCCCCATCTCCTGCTGTTCCCATCACTACTGCCCCCTTCATCCCCTCCTGCCCACTGCGCAGCTGACCCCACCCATCTCCTACTGTTCCCATCACTACTGCCCCCTACATCCCCTCCTATCCCCTGTACTACTACCCCCATCTCCTGCTGTTCCCATCACTACTGCCCCCTTCATTCCCTCCTGCCCCCTGCGCAGCTGTCCCCACCCATCTCCTACTGTTCCCATCACTTCTGCCCCTTACATCCCCTCCTATCCCCTGCACTACTACCCCATCTCCTGCTGTTCCCATCACTACTGCCCCCTTCATCCCCTCCTGCCCCCTACACAGCTGACCCCACCCATCTCCTACTGTTCCCATCACTACTGCCCCCTACATCCCCTCCTATCCCCTGCACTACTACCCCCATCTCCTGCTGTTCCCATCACTACTGCCCCCTTCATCCCCTCCTGCCCACTGCGCAGCTGACCCCACCCATCTCCTACTGTTCCCATCACTACTGCCCCCTACATCCACTCCTATCCCCTGCACTACTACCCCCATCTCCTGCTGTTCCCATCACTACTGCCCCCTTCATTCCCTCCTGCCCCCTGCGCAGCTGTCCCCACCCATCTCCTACTGTTCCCATCACTACTGCCCCCTACATCCACTCCTATCCCCTGCACTACTACCCCCATCTCCTGCTGTTCCCATCACTACTGCCCCCTTCATCCCCTCCTGCCCACTGCGCAGCTGACCCCACCCATCTCCTACTGTTCCCATCACTACTGCCCCCTACATCCCCTCCTATCCCCTGCACTACTACCCCCATCTCCTGCTGTTCCCATCACTACTGCCCCCTTCATTCCCTCCTGCCCCCTGCGCAGCTGTCCCCACCCATCTCCTACTGTTCCCATCACTACTGCCCCTTACATCCCCTCCTATCCCCTGCACTACTACCCCCATCTCCTGCTGTTCCCATCACTACTGCCCCCTTCATCCCCTCCTGCCCACTGCGCAGCTGACCCCACCCATCTCCTACTGTTCCCATCACTACTGCCCCCTACATCCACTCCTATCCCCTGCACTACTACCCCCATCTCCTGCTGTTCCCATCACTACTGCCCCCTTCATCCCCTCCTGCCCACTGCGCAGCTGACCCCACCCATCTCCTACTGTTCCCATCACTACTGCCCCCTACATCCCCTCCTATCCCCTGCACTACTACCCCCATCTCCTGCTGTTCCCATCACTACTGCCCCCTTCATTCCCTCCTGCCCCCTGCGCAGCTGTCCCCACCCATCTCCTACTGTTCCCATCACTACTGCCCCTTACATCCCCTCCTATCCCCTGCACTACTACCCCCATCTCCTGCTGTTCCCATCACTACTGCCCCCTTCATTCCCTCCTGCCCCCTGTGCAGCTGTACCCACCCATCTCCTACTGTTCCCATCACTACTGCCCCTTACATCCCCTCCTATCCCCTGCACTACTACCCCCATCTCCTGCTGTTCCCATCACTACTGCCCCCTACATCCCCTCCTGCCCCCTGCGCAGCTGACCCCCCATCTCCTACTGTTCCCATCACTACTGCCCCCTACATCCACTCCTATCCCCTGCACTACTACCCCCATCTCCTGCTGTTCCCATCACTACTGCCCCCTTCATCCCCTCCTGCCCACTGCGCAGCTGTCCCCACCCATCTCCTACTGTTCCCATCACTACTGCCCCCTACATCCCCTCCTATCCCCTGCACTACTACCCCCATCTCCTACTGTTCCCATCACTACTGCCCCCTACATCCACTCCTGTCCCCTGCACTACTACCCCATCTCCTACTGTTCCCATCACTACTGCCCCCTACATCCACTCCTATCCTCTGCACTACTACCCCGTCTCCTGCTGTTCCCATCACTACTGCCCCCTTCATCCATTGCACTACTGACCCCCATCTCCTGATTTTCCCATCACTGCTGTCCCCTTTATTTCCTGCTGTTCCCTTCATTACTGTCTCCTTAATCTCCTCCTATCCCCTGCACTAGTGCCCCCCATCTCCTGCTGTTCCCATCACTACTGCCCCCTTCATCCATTGCACTACTGACCCCCATCTCCTGATTTTCCCATCACTGCTGTCCCCTTTATTTCCTGCTGCTCCCTTCATTACTGTCTCCTTAATCTCCTCCTATCCCCTGCACTACTACCCCCATCTCCTGCTGTTCCCTATCACTACTGCCCCCACATCCCCTGCTGTGTGTTTCTTTATACTGTGCCCGCCGCCTACATCCATCTCTCTCTACCAATTCATCATTGTTGTGTGGCACAATGTGTACAAAGGGTACTACTATGTGGTGTGTAATGTTTATAAGGGTCTCTACTGTGCAGTGGAATGTGAATAAGGTTGCACTGTTGTGTTTATTATTACTATTGTGTGACCACACCCCTTTTTGGGTAGACGTGCACTGTCCCTAGTCATGTGAGGGGCATCAGTGCTCCTTCTGGCACAGAACGACAAAATTTCTAGTTTGGGCTCTGTGGGATGTTATCGGGATCTTGGTGGTTAGGATGCCGGCTGTCAGAATACAGACAGTGACATCCCAACGCACAGAATCCCGCCACTTGCTAGGTTCTAACCCTCACCCTCTACCCCCTAAACTCTCCCTCCCCGCAGCCTAACCCTCACTCCCTACAACCTAATCCTAACCCCCTCCTGCAGCCTAACTCTCCCCCCTTAGTGCCTAACCCTAACCCTTCCACCCCACAGCCTAACCCTTACCCACCCTGTAGTGCCTAAACCTAACCCCCCCACAGCCTAACCCTCCCTGGCATACAATCGGGATTCCGGCAGTCAGGATTCCAGTGCCGGCATTGTGATCGATGTTGGGATCCTGGTGTTGGTCTTCTGACCAGTGTCGGGATTCCAACTGTCAGCTTCCCGAATGCTGGTATGCTGACCAAATTATATATTTGGTCAACTGTCAGCATATTACAACAGTGCCCATGGAATTAATTGCACTAGATTTAGCCTACCCGAAAATGCAGCTCATGCAGTAAACTGTGGGGGCGCATAGCAACTCCGGGTGCTGTCTCTGAGCTCCCATGTGTGACTGTGATGGGCGTAACACAGCAAGCAGTGCTGCTCTCCCCCTCCTCTGAATGGTACACATTGCAGCCATCAGTGCTTTTATTTAAAAAAATAAAAATAAAAAAAATATTGTAGCACACTACTAAGCTGGGCAGGCTCCTGGACATTTGTTTCCCTCCATGGGCCACGGCGGCCATGTAAACATGGCCGTGTAGGGCTGAAACAGACTGTGCTATGAGCTGGGTGTTGCCTAGGGAGGAGGGCCAAGGAGGGGGCCGATTCTCATTAGCAACTATAGTTACTCCCGTGGGTGCGGTACCCTTCAGCGTCTATCTAAACTCCAGTGCTTTTTTTCCATTTAATTATAAAACAAACATGCTGCATTGCTGTATAAAAGCAGTTGGTGGTGGACGACAGGGGCATGGGGAGGCCCTGTGATAGAGGAGCCTGGGGGAATGTACCCCCTGTGTCCACCCTTAATCCAGCTCTGGTGGTGTGAACTTTGTGAAGTGTTTTGCAGTTGCTGTCAATGGTTGCTGTGGCCTAGGCCCTAGAAAGAGGTGCCTGATGTATTGTCAACATCTAGTAGTACTATTGAGGCACTGTTAGAGGGGAGCAGAACATTAGGACAGGAAAGATATTTCTTTTATGGGCCACACTTATGGAATGCAGTGGAGTGCACAACTATAACAGGCACATCTGGGAAAAAGTTATGTGTAGTTGTGCACATCTTTTGTGGGTCATAAATTACGCAAATAAAGTTAGTACAGTATCTAGAGGTCTCTGTGTGTTACAGTTAACACTGCTACTTGATATCTCTTTATATATATATATATAGATCAGGATGCAATCAATTTGACGGCTGACGGGACCTCAGTGATCAGGATACCAACGCTGGAATCCGACAGCCGGAATCCCAACAGCTGGAAAACACTGGGGCACAGGAGCTATTCCCACTCGTGGGTGTCCACGACACCCTTAGAGTGAGAACAGAACCTGCACGAGCCACCAAGCCCGCAGCGTGATGAGTGCAGTGAGCCCGCAAGGGGACTAATTGTGTTCGTTCTGCTGCCGGCATTATGGCGGGCGGGATGCCACTGTCAGGATCTTGACAGCTGGCATCCCAACCGCTGGTAAATAGTATGTAACCTTATAGCTCTGCCTGCAGCTTGCTATCTGATTTATCCCAATCAAGGGGCCATACATAGTTTCTTGCTGTGATGACCTGCGTTTTTTGTGGTGATCGTTGGAGTTCTTTGTATCATATGTTCTCTGTATTATATGGCACTCACTGTGATGCACTCTGTATTATATGGAGGTCACTGATATTTTTTGTAATTTATAGCTGACCAAACATTACAGGTTTCACAGGAGTTGGGGAGGGGGGGTTAAACAGAGAGTAAAGCCAAATCCTTTACTAGCCGAGTCTTGGGTATCGAACAGCGGCTATGAGACACGCTGAACTGCCAATCCCTAGGGGAACCATCCAGCACATATATTACATACACCATAAAATGGATGTTTATATGTGTTTAATTAAAAAGTAAAACTGAGAGCCCAAACCAGCTCACGCATGCACATCTGAAATGCAGGAAGTTAAACCTTACTGCACTTGTCCAGTATTTCCAATGCAGCTCTTTATTTTTCTAAAAAGACAGCAGCTAAGAAGGCAGCTAACTTATTAATTTAATACAGTGACTATAAAGCTCTGCAATAAAGTAGTTGAAGGTGTGCACCAGCTATGCCCTCCATAGAGATAGCCACACCCACAGCACAGACCACATCTTCTGTAGACCACACACCCCCAGTACTGGTCACACTCCCACATCAGTAATTTCGCCGCAGCAATTGTCCCACCCCCTGTAGCGGCATACAATAGGCCCTTCATAAATTTCAGCTCCAGGCCCATGTCAACATTAATCTGGCACTGCTTACACCCCCTCCCCTCTATCATACCCTGCTATGTAGAACTCACCTTCTCCTACCTGTCCTCCTGCATGGTAACTGGAAACTTCGGCAGCTGTGGATAGAATGTTACAGGAAGAAGCATTGTGATGTCACAGGCTACGTGTGATGTCACAGTAACCAGGAGCAATGCTACTAAGTTGCAGCTTAGTCAATTTTAACTGGATTTACATGAATTTCTAGTTTAAAAAAAATTAGACTAGTGTAGAAAATTAACTATGAGGCAATGTTGGTCAGAGTGCCTCAATATATAGGTAAAGGGAAAACAGAATTTAGGACCCAGGAGTCCTTCTGCTCATGTACTGAATGCTACTCACACTGCAGGGGACACTGGGAGGGATCCATTTAGATCCCTCTCAGGAATCAATAAGAAGCCCATAGGCCTCTAATAGGCAAGGCTACCTACAGATGGCATTGCCTACCAGGTCCAAGCTCTGTAAAGTATCTCTTTTTAGAGCTTGGTACATATGGGAATCACTTTAGTACATCCCGTTCAAAGTCCTTTATGGGTTGTAGCAATCACACATTATGATGTATTTATTATATTGTCCTAATTCGGATAAGTACATGATTCTGATTCTGAGTGGGGCACTAAAGAGGCAGACGATGGGTTGTCTACTGAGACGCCCACCAGCTACGGCTTGTCGAAGTCAAAAATATTACATAGAAAGAACATACAGACTCCACACATATAAGTCGCTATACTTGCAAATACACGCAGCAAGCACAGCAATATATGGTAACATACACATTTACACGGACATGCCACAGAGATGAATTCGACACTTATTTCATACAGCACATAATTATAATAATATCAAGCGCCAGACATCATGATGATTTAAAATTATATAATGGATTAATGTCATGTATGTGTATTATTTGAATGAAGCAAGATAGACCTGTCATATTTGGTATTAAAGCAAGCAGATTAATGTGTAGATTCATTTGATACTTGTTATTAAGTTGTAGGACATTGCAACAAATAGTTATGATTAAATGTATGAAAGCTAAAATCACTCTTATTAGGACAATATACATTTACAGAAACAGGTGGTGGACAGGAAACTCAGGCCAGCCCTTTGGATGTCTTCAAGGCTGAACCTGTTTAGCATATGAACAGACCAGTGACTCATCATGAATGAGAAAGTTCCCTCCCTTAAACTAGATAACACATTACAGAGACACACAGTTGCTAGTTGCTGTTTTGTCCCAGCCGTTGGTGGAGATGCTGCCAGTCCGGTTCCTGCATGATTTTACAGAGAGAGAGAGAGAGTGATATGGAGGGATGAATTTATATGAGAAAGATATGTTAATTGTATCGCTGGCCTGTAACTGTATGTATTAACTGCTTACTGTATGAATTGTAACCATGTAACTATATGTATACTGTACATTGTGATATATTGAATACATATCCTTTTAATAACAAATATATACATCAATGAGCTTTGGAACTCAGATAATGTGTGGGTGTATTGTTTTCTCTTATGGGATGCAGTGTTTTGCGATGTATAGCGCACATTCATGGCACATGGTAATAAGATGTGCAGGCGTTTACAATATATATTAGATCGGACATTTTAAATAGTTGTTAGAAAGCAATTTGGTATTTACAGATGAGGGCTCGTCCACGAGATCATGGTCTTAATGATGCACTGTACATTACAAATGCGACGCTGTGGTCGATCAGCTTGTGTGGACGCATCATGACGCTGAGAATATCATATCCGTGTGTTCTGTTGTGTTATCAGTAAGCCGATGATATGAAAATTTCAAGGCACAATGTGTTTCTCATAATATTTAAAATGCTAAAATTTATTTTTATTGTTGCAAAACAAAGTTCAAATAAGTCATATTGTGTTTGATTCAGATTGGATTGTTTATCTGTTAAGTAGATTTAAAAGTACATTTAAAAGTTGCTGCATAGCCTTGATATAGTTTTTTTTTAAAACTCAGGCCTAAAATAACTTCTGTATGATTAGTGATTTCTTTGTGACAAAAGGAAACCGCATGGTCTGTCCTCCATTTTGGACTAACCACATGGCCTGTCCACCATCTTGTGTAAACCTCATGGATGTGGAAGGGGGAGGAGCAGTGGCCATTTTAGGAAGGTCATTTTCTAAATAGCTGATTTTCAGTCTGCTCAGAACAATTAGTTTCCTTTGTCACATCAAGCACCATTTATGAGTTACCAAAGCATTTATTTAACCCATGCCATAGTCAATTACAAATAGTTTCAATTGGGCCTAGTGAGAGTAAATGATGAGATAAATGCTTGGCTTGGTGTTAGAAATTGCACACAGAAAAAAAGAAAAAAATACTTTTTTTTTCTTCTTCTTCTTTCCCAGGATTTAGTTAACTCTCTGTTTGCTATAAGATAGGCATTGAAATGTTAATTAACTGGTTCAACCACTAGTACAGGCAGGCAAAACATCTTTGATATGCAAAATAGAAGCACTGAATGGGTGAAGGTGTCTCATAGAAGGCCAGTGAATGATACATTTATATAATATTATTATAATTATGTGTATATTTATATCAGTGTATGTTCTGCAAGATAGCTATCCAATCTGAATCATATCATTTAATTTATAGATTATTGCAGTCATTATAGATCTGTGTTAAATCGGATACATTTGTTTGCTATACAGATACATTTTAAATAAATGTATTTAAGGGAGTAATTATAGACATGAAATGCAGTTCTGACCTGGTTGTTAAGAAAAAAAACTAAAAACTGGGTGTTGTGTTAAGTGAGTGATTATAGTTAGTATTGCTCACATTTATAGAGTTGTGTGATTTGTTTTATTGTGTACACACATTGGTACACGTGGTACGGAACGTGAGGACAGCGTACAAAAACGTGCACGTGGTGCAAGGCCGCACACGTGGCATAGGGGTACGCTGGGTTGCGTAATTACGCAAGCTTGCGTAGGGTTGTGTGCGCATAATAAAACCACATGATATTTGTTTAATTAAGGTGGGATAGTAGACATTTAATACAATAGCACATAACTATCCGATTTCAAAAGCAGGTTACTCTAAATATAGTTTAAAAACTGTATTGCCTCTGGGGGTAAAGCTGCTGATCACAACGAGTGAAAATTTTCTGTACAGAAAAAAAAACAAAGCGTATTTGAGTGAGTGAAAGCGGAGCGTGTGGAGCTGAACCCAGGAACTGAAGTGGTCTAAGTGGCTGGAGTGGTAACACTGGGTTAGTAGAGGCCCGGTGGCGTAGGGTTCGCTACCTTGCGTGATTAGAACTAAGTGGTCTAAGTGATCTGAAATGGTCTAAGTGTCCCATACAACTAGGTGATCTGGAGTGGTCTAGGCTAGGTGGTCTACAGCAATCGTAGGGCATATAGATAACTAGTATCTATAGGCTGTGCTATTGCATCGCATGTCCGTTTGTTCTACACAGCACAACGTGATACCATTGTGTCATATGGCTGTGGAAAAGCATACACAGACGTGATTGTATAGACAAAGGGGTTTTTCTTTGATAACGTCGGGAAATCTCCCTGGTGGGCTTCCACTGGAAAGGGTGAAGGATAGTTATCTAATTTCTCTGTTTTTCACCCTACAAGCAATTCCAGTTGAAAGATACCGAAAAGGAATTTTTTGCTGCCTCTCTCAGGAAAATATTCCAACAGAACCTCCACCGAAAGAAATTACGGTGCTATAAGGTCTGATAGGAGCCCTAAGTTGGGTACATCGCCTGTGCTATCGACAGTGTATGGTAGTACCGGCCAACGTGGGCGAGAGTGGGTGGAAGCGCTCAGAGAACTTTCACCGTTGCCTTATATTGAGTATTTTGGTATTTGTGGGAATAGCCGAGAAGGCAAGACCCACAAATTATGGGAGCCAGTTGCTCAACTAAGGGACGTATGGTAGCCAGGGTTCAGGCAGAAGAGTTGGGATCGAGAAGGTCAGACTCGGGACTGAGAAGGTCAGAATTGCGGCCGAGAGGGTCAGCAAGGTTTATCATGTGTGAAAAATATGGTTCACACATGGAAGTTTTTTGCAATGAGTGGGTATGTATGACTGACAAAGATAGGGCATCATTCCCTAGCGTGGGAGATAGGGCATCATTCCCTAGCGTGGGCAGCTTTGAGCCAGAGGTACTGCAGAACGTAAAAATTAAAATATGTCTGATAAAATCAAGAAAACAAAGGGTCAGACATACAAATTGTTTAAACCTGTGGCAGCAAGAGGGGTTGGTGAGTTTGGTTAGACATACCACCTGCAATACCTTAGGATCAAAGTCATATAAGACAAGAATGGAAATATAAGAACTGTTTGAACTTGTAGCAACAATAAACAAGTAGGAAGAAAAAGAGAATGCAAGTACACCGCCATATGTAGATGTGGAAGCAGTTACGGCCAGCATACAAACTATAGAAAATAATAAAAATATGAAAAATATGACTGTAACCTATATATGTACTAATGAATGTTGAAGTTTTATTTAGGAGGAGAAGGTGAACTGATTGTTTTCAGCCATTTCTCA
Source organism: Pseudophryne corroboree (assembly GCF_028390025.1). Taxonomy (NCBI): domain Eukaryota; kingdom Metazoa; phylum Chordata; class Amphibia; order Anura; family Myobatrachidae; genus Pseudophryne; species Pseudophryne corroboree. Next base: position 197,129,571 of record NC_086445.1, on the reverse strand, counting down.
TGCACTCAGAGGAGTATCCAACCGGTAAAAGAAGAGCAGTAGCCTGCGGGGGTAGTGGCTGAGACCAGTGGAACTGGTAAGTATGGTATCATTCGTGTACATATATAGTAAAACCCAAAAATAAAACAAAAATCAAGAAAGTAACGTCAGAAATGGAGAAAAAAACCTGTCCGCACATTAGTATTTGCCAGTAGGAAAGCGGACAGAGACAGGATAACCCCCGGGTATTTCTTTCAGTTACCATATAAAAAGTATTCATTCCTAGTAATACCCCTAGTCAAGATGAGCTCGGAAATGTTTGTTGGACCATGTACAGACCCTTAATACGGGATTATAAGGATTGAATGAATACTTTGCATGATCTAGAAGCTTGTTAAAATTTTTTTTTTGTCTTTTGCAGTAATAGAAAATTCTCCATCTGGATAAGATCACAGGTAAACACTAATTCGGCAAATGGGAGGTGGCTGTCTCTGCGCAAATGGATGGGCTCAATAAGGCATTGAGTGCAGACTTCTTTGCAAAATTGGAAAGGGGTCACAGTAGCTAATCTTAGAAAGTGTGCTATTGAACATCACAAGAATAGTGCTAGGCGCAGAGAACAACAGGTGGAGAGGTTGAGGACGGTACGTATACAGGCACATACAGGAAAGACCCATCAGTCCAAACCCCAGATCCCTAATGGTCAATAATATGTTACACTTGTAGGAAGGAAGGGCATTTTGCCAGAGATTGTAGGAGTAGTAGAACACATAGTCAATATAGACCCCCCCTAGACAGAAAACACAAGACACATTATTAAACACATAGACGGGACTAAGGGACATATAGTAAGGAATCACGAGCCATATAGAAAACACAGATTCGGTTAATGGGAAGAACGGAATAAATGCAACTTTACCCTTTTGACAAAACTTGCTGGGTTTAAGATGGGGCCTCTAAACTTTTTCTTCTTTTTCCTAGCAGAAATGGCCCCTGATTAACTTAACAGGAATTTTGTAAGATATGGTATACATATAGCGTGCTCCCGCCCAGGAAGTACAAAGTATGTTAGACACCCACGAAGACTAATGTTACATTTCACTGTTATAGATGCATGTCCATCACAGGTGGAGGAAATTAATTCACAGATACCGGGTTCCCTATGAACTTAGGATGGACAGGACACTGGATTGATGGCTGGGATAGTCCCAATAGCGATACGATAAACACAGAATTTTTTTTAAGGGGAGTAGACCAAGTAGAGAATCACTTCCCCGTAGTGCCCAATCCAGTTGTTAAATTTTTATAAAATCTTCTCCACCTCTACAAACTCATCTGTCACCAACCTCTATTCTGTTTCTCTACAGTTTCCTCTTCATCTTTTGCGTTCACACAGGGTGGTACAATACATGGACCCAATTACAGTTCAAACTCCATATGCCTAGGTCTTTCAGAGTTCTGCCCAAACCCAGTATATCTCAACAGCACGATAACACCAGTATTACTGCAGTGTGCCTTGTCATGCACAAAGGGTGGAGAAAGGATGAGAATACTGGTGAAGGCAAATTTTGTATAGACACTGATATGCCTGTTGGTGAATGGCAAACCTGACATTTTATTTTTCATTTTCTTCTTCTTTCTCTCCTCTAGAGATGTTTCTTTTTTCTTTTTTTTTGAGTTATGCTCATGGTACTCTACATTGCAAACACACAATGACTTCGTACAGTTAACACCCTTTAGGAATTATTGTTATGTATTGGTGTGCACTGATGTTTTCTCAAACTGGGTAGAGGCATTTCCTGCCGCCACGGATGCTACTGTGTTTACCGCAAAGTAAAATTGCGCAGAAATTTGTGTGTAGATAATGGTACCCCTAGAGGTAGGAGCAAAGCTTGAAATTGTACTATTATGATCATAGATACTGCCACTAGTATTATGTAGCATCGGAACCACTCCCAGATCTTCACTTAACGAATCACCCTCTTCGAAATTTGTTTTTGTTTTGGTATTTGTGTTTTTTTTTTTTTTTGAAGACAACCTCATGTCATGATTGATCCGCACAATGATCAGAAATACACCAATGAGGTGACAGTACAGTACTTTATCGAGATGAGCCAGCATTTGAGAACTTGACAAAAGAACTTGAAACTGTTGATTGCTGGTATGCCAAATACTAACTGTCTTGATTGTGAACCAAGAGAATGTGTGATTGTTCTTACGTTCAGGTTGCCTAATAGGTTGGAAGGACCATACCAAGTCTTGTTAACCAGCACGACAGCACTAAAGGTCGCCGAAAGAGAGACTTGGGTCCACGATTCCCATTGCAGGAAAGTCGGTAGTCCGGAAGGAACTCGTAAATGGAGTGAGATCGCAAAAGTATCACCAGAGACTCTGTTCCATGAAGACTAAGAGGTGGCACTGTTGAACACTACCTGAGCGTACTAAAGGATTGCAGAAAGACCAGTCATTGTAATTGATTTGTTATGAACAAGAGCTGTTTTGTTCTATTTCTCTTTTCTCTCTTTCCCGCTGACAAACATTTTTTTTCAGGACATTCTATTTTTGCAAGGTTTTTTTATGAGGAGTCGAGTGTGGGACTGGAACTGGTTCTGGAGGAAGGAGTGATTTCCTTATAGGATCCCAGTATTAGCCGATCAGTTTGTTAAAGCCAGAGAAAAATCGAAGGTCTAGTAATTATGGAGTTCGGAGGTAATCAGAAAAAATCAGACAATGGCTATTCACACATTGCAGATAAAGAGCTCATTAATATATGTGGAAGAAAGGTTTATGAGTGGCTCTCCCCGAACTCCGAAGGTTTATGTTATTTAGGAAGGACACTACTTATAACCCTTGTTCAATTAATAAACAGACCTAGCATACGTTCCAGAAATGGAAACAATGATCAGAAAAGGAAAGGAATATGTAGATCATGAAAATTTTATATGTCACTTTCACGATTTGTTTGTGTCTTCTTCATCTACCCAGTAGAACCTCAATCGAATCCAAACATAAGTGTACAAAGACGTAGGTACATGTATGTGTGAAATGTTCATCGCAAATCAGACATTATAGGCCAAAGCACTGTCCCAGCATACTCTATAGGTTGAATGTTGTCCCACACCCAACCAGTGGTTCCGTGACCGCCGAGTGCATATAGAGGATGTCTCGTCCTCCTCCCTGTCTTCCCCAAATATAGTCAAGTGTCTGATTTGCGATATGAATACATTCTTGTGTGTAGGTCACCGATTATAGTCTGAAATATTTTTTTTCTTATGTTAATAATTGATGGCAGTTATTGTTTACTCCCAAAGGGTGGACTGTCAAAGTAAAAAATATTAAATAGAAAGAACATACAGACTCCACACATATAAGTTGCTATACTTGCAAATACGCACAGCAAGCACAGCAATATATGGTAACACGCATTTACACGGACATGCCACAGAGATGGATTCGACACTTATTTCATACAGCACATAATTATAATAATATCAAGCGCCAGACATCATGATGATTTAAAATTATATAATGGAGTAATGTCATGTATGTGTATTATTTGAATGAAGCAAGATAGACCTGTCATATTTGGTATTAAAGCAAGCAGATTAATGTGTAGCTTAATTTGATACTTGTTATTAAGTTGTAGGACATTGCAACAAATAGTTATGATTAAATGTATGAAAGCTAAAATCACTCTTATTACGACAATAGACATTTACAGAAACAGGTGGTGGACAGGAAACTCAGGCCAGCCCTTTGGATGTCTTCAAGGCTGAACCTGTTTAGCATATGAACAGACCAGTGACTCATCATGAATGAGAAAGTTCCCTCCCTTAAACTAGATAACACATTACAGAGACACACAGTTGCTAGTTGCTGTTTTGTCCCAGCCGTTGGTGGAGATGCTGCCAGTCCGGTTCCTGCATGATTTTACAGAGAGAGAGAGAGAGAGTGATATGGAGGGACGAATTTATATGAGAAAGATATGGTAATTGTATCGCTGGCCTGTAACTGTATGTATTAACTGCTTACTGTATGAATTGTAACCATGTAACTATATGTATACTGTACATTGTGATATATTGAATACATATCCTTTTAATAACAAATATATACATCAATGAGCTTTGGAACTCAGATAATGTGTGGGTGTATTGTTTTCTCTTATGGGATGCAGTGTTTTGCGATGTATAGCGCACATTCATGGCACATAGTAATAAGATGTGCAGGCGTTTACAATATGTATTAGAGCGGGCATTTTAAATATTTGTTAGAAAGCAATTTGGTATTTACAGGCTGTAACCCACTGTGCTGTGCAAAAAGTTACACCATCTGACTTCAAGTAACCCCATAGGGTCAAACCACTTCCCCTCTGTGGGGAGAATGAGAAAAAGTCCAGCACTCCACTTTTCCAATTACTGTACTTGCCCTGGTGCCCTCCGAGATGTCCAAGCATCAGTAATTACACAATATGGAACAGCACTACTCATGGTCACACGCAGAATATATAACTAAAAGGCGGCCTCTGTCTTTTATGTAGCCCACAGGTGATAGAAGGGTATATAGGGAGAAGCAGATGGCTGAATATTTGATCCTGCTCCAGTTATCAGGGCCGGCAAAAGGAAGGGAGGGGGGGGGAGGGATGAAAGGGGACACCTGTACTGGGGCCCAAGGATCAGAAGGGCCCCAAGGATACAACACTTATTGCCCGGAAAGGATGTGAGCCATCTTGTCCAAATAGGGCAGTGAGCTGTAGGCAGTGTGGGGGCAGCCTCAGAGTGACAGGAGCCTCTCACACTGTGCAGCACAAGTGTGTGCCTGCTCTTCTGGGTCCAGCTCTGTTGCAGGCAGTTACAGGACATCGCAGCAGCTCTCCTGGCCAGGATTCCTGTGCTCTGCGCTGGCCTCTTCTGGGCACAGCAGTAGTGGCACAGGTGCCATGGTTTTGCAAGTATGAGCACACAGCTGAGGGCAGATACATGCTCGGATACACCTGCGTTTTGTCAGTCACTCTCCGTAAGCTCCCAGGTGACACCTCCAAATGTTCACTTCCTGTCAGTCACTTTGTGAAGTAATCATCTCTGCGAGCAAGATCGTGGTGGCACCTTCGCGAATGCACATTGACAGTCTGACGATAATTGCTCCATTGTGTGATAATCGCCCACTGCTTACAAGTATGAATTAGGCCCAATGTGCACAGCGGAGTGTCAATATATCAGTAGTAGTATCACAGAAATATTTTTTGATTTGTAAAGATTGTAAAAGGAAAAGTGCCCATTATTGTAGTATGTTTTTTACATACAAATGAATAACACGTTGGGTCGTTGTTGTTTTTGTGGAACTTTTTCATTTTTTGTCGAATTGAGATGGTCGAAAAGGGGGCCAAACATTTTTCGACACAAGCACGCAGATCGGCAGCTATTTCGCCGATCCACGTGCTTTTTTAGGTCGGAAAGGGTACCGACCTATTCAGTCAAACCCCAAATTATTCGACAAGTCGAGGAATTCGACTTGTCGAATAATTTGTGGTTTGACTGAATAAGTCTGAACACCTTCTGACCTAAAAAAGTCGAAAACTGCCGTCTTTTCTACAGACGGCAGCTTTCGACTTCAATTGAATATACCCCTATGTATACAGTACAGGTGGTTTTTACTGTACAGTGCAATACTGAGCAACTTACTGCAATGTCTCTAGCAGCTGTATAGCAAGCCCTGCCCTAACAGTGCATGCCATAAAGCAGCTGTATAACGAATAAGCCTGTGTCTGAGAGTAAGTGGCAGAACATTCTGTAGGATACAGGTTACTGGAGCAGGGGGAGAGCTGCTGCCGTCTCCCTATCACTCACCACCACCTAGTGCACAGACCTGGTGGGCACATGCACCGTCTATGGCACACCTCCCCCCAGCCCAGGGCCTAAACTAGGATTTTTGTCACCCGGGGCAAGGCAGTAATTTAACCCCCCCCCCCCCCACGTGCGTATGTGCAGTGCGGTGAGCAAAATAGCTCAGGAGGTACTGACTAGCACCAGAGCCAGATTTACATGCAATATATGATCCAAAGCGTACATCTGGGCATTATACACAGGTGCAACAGTATCAACTCCTGGATATTTGGTACGTTTTGATCAGAGCTGTGCGGAAAAGTTAGCCAGGTGAGGCACTGCCATAGACTTTTTCCTCCAAAGATTTGGCTAGAAAAATGATTAGAATATTGCAAAGAAGATATTTCAAACATATTATTTGTATTTTTGATATACTTTATACAGTAAAAACTCTGGCACAAACGTTAGTATGACAGGAAAGGCTCTGCCTCACCTGCCTCACCCCACCGCACGTCACTGAGTTTTATATATTTATATATATATATATATATATATATATATATAGGATGCGGTTACGTGGCCGGTGCACGGGATCCCGTCAGTCAGCATACAGACGCCGGGATCCCGAACACTGACAATGCCACCAGCCAGAATACTGGCTAACAGGGGCTATTCCCACTTGTGGGTGTCCACCCATAGAACGGGAATAGAACCTGTAGCGAGCACGCCGAGCCACAGAGCCCACAAGGGGCTTTGTTGCGCTTGCCATTCTGGCAGCCAGGATCCCAGCGTCGGTATGCTGACCGCCGGAATCTCATTGCGCCGGCCACATAACCCCAACCTATATATATATATACACTTTCTGTTTTGCTCACCTTGATAAAGGGGCGGTTGCGCCCCGAAACGTTGGTATGCAGACTTTCTTATGATTTATTAAAGCATTTTTTTATGCCACTACAAGCCTCTGAGTGCCGCTGAATGGAACTGGTTAGTATATATATAGTGTATATATATAGATGCTGTAAAGCTTCTTTTCTAGACATTTCGCTGAACTTAGCTAGACGTTTGGGCTACAGAGGAAGTAAAAAAGCAAATAATACCCCATACATTGGTACATACGTAAATTCACACACCTATACACATACATACTGTCACACATCTAAACACATAAATGCACGCATACATTCACTCACTCACATACATACTGTAACACTGTAAGGGTGCAAGGTGCCGTTTCCTGGGGTATATGGCAGCACGCAGCAGCTGAGGAACAACACAAGTCCAGGTTCTGGTACAACTGGCCCCAGCCAGTTTTATTGTACAGAAAATAAAACAAACACCAAAAGAAAATACCTTGCCTGTCCGGCACTAACTAAACACAAGATGTTCCTAACTATCACTAAAACAAAAACACAGAGTTCTCCAGTACACTGTATAGCTCACTTGTATCAGGAAGCGTGTTTCTCTCACAGAGATCCTGCAGTCTTCCCAGGCAGTCTGCACACCCTAATCAGGCCAGCAGCTCTATAACACTCTTACACAGCTGAAAGCCTGATTAGCCTTCTGTGAGGCCAAAGACCCGAACTGGGCCCAATGTCTGGAACTTGCCCCATCTCTCTTTCAGGGCCCTTACCCAGCTTTTCCAACAAACTGAAAAGGTTCTAACAAAACAAAACATATTCCTAGAAGTTTTCATTTTTCTAATACATGTAAGACAAGAACCTGGGACAAACATACCTGCCCTCAAACACTATCCCAGTGTTCTTGTCACAATACATATAGTCACACATGTGTATTGGGAAGGCTCTCGATATACCGGCTGTCGGGATCCCGGCGCTCAGTATACTGGCGTCGGAATCCCTACTGCCGGGATACCGACAACTATTCTCCTTCTTGGGGTGTCCACAACACCCCTGGAGGGAGAATAAATACAGTGCCCGCAGTGTCGCTAGCGCAGCGAGCCTGCAAGGGGCTCTTTTACGCTAGCCCCGCTGCTGGCATTCTGGCGGTTGGGATCCCGGTGCCGGTATCCTGACAGCCGGCCAATCGTAGTACGCCCCTGTACTGTATACATACATAGTTACACATATATACATACAGTGACACACCAGCACACATCATACTTGCCTACCTGACCCTCTCCATGAGGGAGAAAATGCTCTGTTCCTGGACTTTCCTGGTAATGTATGATTGCCATCACCTGTGGTGAGCTAGGTAATTGATAAGAAAGGTGTTTCACCACAGGTGATGGCAATCATACATTACCAGGAAAGTCCAGGAACAGAGCATTTTCTCCCTCATGGAGAGGGTCAGGTAGGCAAGTATGGCACACATACAGATATAGTCACACACCTATTCACATACAGTCACACACATGCACACATTCATACACACATATACAGTAGTCACACACACATAAAGTGACCCTTCACTGTGTCACACTCACTATGTAATCTGTGCTGCTGCTCTTCTCCCCTCCTCTCTCCTATGCTGCTGGCTGGCCTGGAACTGTGTACAGGAGTACAGTGCCATGTAACTCTGCCCCCTTTTTCATACCTCCCAACTTTCTAAATACTTAAAGAGGGACACACGCGCAGAAAAGGGTTGTGGCTTATTGAAAAGGGGCATGGCTTCGTGGGAGGACCTGCAATCGTGAGCCACGCCCCCATTTTCATCACTGAGGGGGCATGCCCAGTGCTCTGTGAGCTGCTGGCATGCCCCCTCTCCTTCTGTCTCCAGTGAATAGACGCTGTGCACACACACACAACGTCTATTTACCGCTGCTTTGCTAAGCCGGGCAGCGATGCAGGAGCCTCCCGACTGCCCCCCCCCCACCGCGGGACACTGCGGCCCGCGGGTGGGACAGCGGGACAGTACCAAAAAAACAGGACTGTCCCGCGAAAATTGGGACAGTTGGGAGGTATGCCTTTTCGGACCTCCAGCTGCCGCTTCTTTTCCAGCTCAGCAGTGCACTATAGTAGTGCACTACTGCGGTGATTAAAGGCAGCAGGGCGGAGGCTGGGGTAACTTGTTCCCTGTTCCCCCTCTTTGGGCACAACACACAACTGCATAGAAGAAAGTGAAAGTAAACTACAGCTCCGGCATCAGAGGCTTCTGGGAGCTGTAGTTTATTTTCAGTTTCATCTCAGCAATGATGCAGCTAGTAGAGCCTGGACTCGCTGTGCTCCGACGGCTCTAAGGGAACACTGCGCATAGGGAGGGGGTGTTAGGCTTATTAAACTGACCGTTGTGGCGCACCCTCCAATCCTGCGCCCAGGTCACATGCCCCCCTAGCCCCTCCTTAGTTGCGGCCTTGCCCCAGCCGCCCAAGATATGAGATGAGAATGAATTAGGGAGGAAAACCCGCCAGAGTTCTCCCCTTCACATCCCAAACTGCAGCTTCACCCTCACCTCCGAGTCTGCCATAGTGCACCGGCAAGGTACACTTCTGGCTTCTCTGGTTCCTTCCTGTGTAGGTCAGACTTCACACAGGCTAGAGGGTGGCACAGTCAGATTGGCAGAGGGGAAGCTGGCAGTAGAGGTGCACAGCTGTGGGAGGATAGACACACGCAGTGGTTATATAGAGCCCTGTGTGCCACCCCTCAAATTTTGTGCGGGGGCACATGCCCCCCTAGCCACCCCCCTAGTTGTGGCCATGCTCATACTCAGTGCAGACCTTAACTGTCCATCTGCTGGTCATCGCCATCTGATTCACAACTAAGGAACGAATTCAGTTACCCTTGCTAATTTACCATGTAGGGAAAAGGGTGGTAGCCTCAGGCTTTTATACATGAGGCTATTCAATTACAACACCTGCTGTAAAATTGTGGCTAAAATATGCGTTAACCCATATGTTCTGGGATAAGTACCTGGAGCTATGGGTTAACATGGATGTGGAAACTGCGTTAAGGGCACTTACTGCAGATTACTGTTCGAGCCTTCCCTGAAACTTGAACATACATCGTTTAGTGCAGCCTGAAGGCTGTAATTGAATAGCCCGCCTCAAGCTTAATTACCACAGCTAATTGAATCGTGCCTTAAGTGCCCAAAATCTCCCATGTACAAAGTGTTTGGACCAGAAGTATTTAGAATATCGGATTTTTCCATATTTTGGAATATTTGCTTACCATAATGAAATACTTTGGAGATGCGGCCCAGGTCTAACACAGAATACATTTATGTTTCATATACACCTTATACACACAGCATGAAGGTTATTTTTTACAATATTGTTAATAATTTTGTGTAGGAAACCAAGTTTGTGTACAATGAACCACCAGAAAGCTGATGTGTCACTATCTCAGTCTTGTATAAAAAAAAATCTGTATTTTAGAATTTGGGGTATGAGAGACTCAAACTGTACTGCTCCTAATTCCCTATATCCCTGTATCATTGTACCTGAAATTGCCTCACAATCAATACATTTTATGACCAGGTAAAATCTTATTCTGTAGCTTCATTATTCAATTTTGTCACCAGAATGTGTAATCCCGATATACCCACTTCAGTGGCTATATTCACAAACAGTAGCATATAGAGCCTTCCAAGAATCTTCTACAAGAATGGATATCCCGCTTTTGTTGTCGCTGTCTACAGGAAAATATTTTTGATGTTTACAACATAGAGATATTTCATAAAGAACAATGGGGTCTATTCATGAAGCAGTGAAAAGTGTGTGGAGAAGTGAGCCAGTGGAGAAGTTGCCCATGGCAACCAATCAGCATTGAAGTAACATTTACAATTTGCATACAATACAATTGTACGGAGCAGCTGATTGGCTGCCATGGGCAACTTCTCCACAGGCTCACTTCTCCAACCTTTTCACTACTTCATGAATAGACCCCAATGAGTTTAGTGTATCCCTGATGGAATACATATGTATTCCCGGCGGATGGGATGCCGGCTGTCAGTATCCTGATAGCGGCATCCCACCCGCCAGAATGCCGAGCCGGTATTCTGGCTGTCGGCATTGTCGGCTGTTGGGATTCCGGCGTCGGTATCCCAACCGCCGGGATCCCAACAGCCGGCAAATTGATTGCCTCCCTCCCTTATATTTGGGAGAGATTCACAAATACCTTTCCTATCAAACTACAAATTAAAACCATGGCGGGATGAGACCTGACTACTGTTTCATGATACACTAGCTCTGATGGGAAGTTAACACTTGCTTTTTTATTGATGTGAAGAGGCCATGGTGGAAGTCCAGGCTTGAGAATCCTATTCTTCATTGTTTACTATAGCCTTACTGAAAGTAGTGGTCACATAGAAAATAATGGTTTGCTCTTAAGCCTCATTTGATCCAAAAAGCATACTAAACAAATGGAAAGTAATAGAAGCACTATGCCGCACTTGGGTAAAAGCACATTTTTTTAGGCCATGCATTTTATTGTGACCCAGAGCACCAATTTAATAGCTGCTGTTTGATAACTGCTGGCTGCAGTGTAAAATCCCCAGATCACTCTGCATTATACGGCAACATAAAAGCTGCAGTGTTTCTCCATTATTAGTAACCTCTATATAACAACAGCATGACCTGGCTTCTCATTTACACGGACTTGTCATGTTTGCCTATTGATACGGTACAATTCACCCATTTATAGGTTTAATCACAATTTTCTATTCAACAGATGTTACAATTTTGTTACTTACTCCTTTGGGACAAAAAAGGGTATTTGTGAGATCTTCGTCTGAGAGCCAATTACTAACAATGACAAGGAAACACACCAGTGATTGTAATACATATTTCCAGGCTTGGGTGCTTTACCAGAAAGGCATTTTGCTACCGACATTTTCTGATATGAAAAATGCATATCTGCAAATCCATGGTGGTTCAATCAGTAATGAGACGGATTGTTAGAGAGTTAGAGATCGAGAACGCCTTTATTCAGTAATGACAAAATAATAATACAATTCAGCATTAGGGGTTAGACATTTGGAAAGGTCCTGACAATTCCTACTTTATGTACTATATACATCACCATGGGGGCCTTGGCAAGTAATTTCATCACTTTGTGCCCGAGGCTTATACAGTAAATCTGAGGTCTCACGATAAAAGTGCCAGTATGTGCAGCATTTTCCTTTACGCTATAAACACTGAGCTCTACTTAACACCTTCTAAGCCAGATAAACTAATAAATATAAAGAGATATGGTGATCAATGAAACAACATCGTGGCCGCAACCGGATCAAAGGGGGTGCTGACAGAACTGCCACAAGTGACAGCATGCACTGCTGAACAGCGCCGGATCAAAGCGGGTGTTGACAGTGCTGCCGCGAGTGGCACCAGCGCCATCCCCGCTCCGCCAGCGACAGGTGATCTGCATCTGCCTGACAGGCAGGAGGCTCCCAGCTGCTCTGATTGCAATTATATGTCACTGCCTCCTCATTATGGGGGTAATTCCAAGTTGATCGCAGCAGGATTTTTTTTTAGCAGTTGGGCAAAACCATGTGCACTGCAGGGGAGGCAGATATAACATGTGCAGAGAGAGTTAGATTTGGGTGGGTTATTTGATTTCTGTGCAGGGTAAATACTGGCTGCTTTATTTTTACACTGCAATTTAGATTGCAGATTGAACACACCACACCCAAATCTAACTCTCTCTGCACATGTTATATCTGCCCCCCTGCAGTGCACATGGTTTTGCCCAACTGCTAAAAAAAATCCTGCTGCGATCAACTTGGAATTGCCCCCTATGTTTCCCACCATCACTGTCATAGCCACGATACAGCATGTAGTGCAGGGGCGGCCAGACTTTTGGAGTCGGCGATCTACTTTGAAAGCTAAAAAGCTTTTGTGATCTACCTAGGAGGAATAATAGTGCGCACCGCAGGCGTGCGCGCAAAAAAGGGGCGTGGTATAACAAAAAAGTGGGCGTGGTATAACAAAAAGTGGGCGTGGTATAACAAAAAAAAGGGACGTAGCCTTGCTGCACAGAGTGTAATGACTGTCTCGCATGAAATAACTCATTGGCCCCCACAGGTAAAAACCTCAAACACATATGCCCCCACAGTGCCAGATACACATATGCCCCCACAGTGCCATGTGCCCACAGTGCCAGATATGCTCCCACAGTGCCAGATGCAGATATGCCCCCACAGTGCCATGTGCCCACACTGCTAGATATGCCCCCACAGTGCCAGATTACAGATATGCCCCCACAGTGCCATGTGCCCGCAGTGCCAGATATGCCCCCATAGTACCAGATATGCCCCCACAGTGCCAGATATGCCCCCACAGTGCCAGATTACAGATATACCCCCACAGTGCCATGTGGCCGCAGTTCCAGATATGCCCCCACAGTGCCAGATATGCCCCCACAGTGCCAGATATGCCCCCACAGTGCCAGATACAGATATGCCCCCACAGTGCCATGTGCCCACACTGCTAGATATGCCCCCACAGTGCCAGATTACAGATATGCCCCCACAGTGCCATGTGCCCGCAGTGCCAGATATGCCCCCATAGTGCCAGATATGCCCCCACAGTGCCAGATTACAGATATACCCCCACAGTGCCATGTGGCCACAGTGCCAGATATGCCCCCACAGTGCCAGATTTGCCCCCACAGTGCCAGATTACAGATATGCCCCCACAGTGCCATGTGCCCGCAGTGCCAGATATGCCCCCACAGTGCCAGATATGCCCCCACAGTGCCAGATATGCCCTCACAGTGCCATATTAGATATACCCCCACAGTGCCATGTGGCCGCAGTTCCAGATATGCCCTCAGTGCCATATATGCCCCCACAGTGCCAGATATGCCCCCACAGTGTCAGATACAGATATGCCCCCACAGTGCCATGTGCCCACACTGCTAGATATGCCCCCACAGTGGCAGATTACAGATATACCCCCACAGTGCCATGTGGCCGCAGTTCCAGATATGCCCCCAGTGCCAGATATGCCCCCACAGTGCCAGATATGCCCCCACAGTGCCAGATACAGATATGCCCCCACAGTGCCATGTGCCCACACTGCTAGATATGCCCCCACAGTGCCAGATTACAGATATGCCCCCACAGTGCCATGTGCCCGCAGTGCCAGATATGCCCCCATAGTGCCAGATATGCCCCCGCAGTGCCAGATTACAGATATACCCCCACAGTGCCATGTGGCCACAGTTCCAGATATGCCCACAGTGCCAGATATGCCCCCACAGTGCCAGATTACAGATATGCCCCCACAGTGCAATGTGCCCGCAGTGCCAGATATGCCTCCACAGTGCCAGATTACAGATATGCCCCCTCAGTGCCATGTGCCCGCAGTGCCAGATATGCCCCCACAGTGCCAGATATGACCCCACAGTGCCACATATGCCGCCACTGTGCCATGTGCCCGCAGTGCCAGATATGCCCCACATTGCCAGATATGCCCCCATAGTGCTCACCGTGCTGTGTGGAGAGCGCAGCGCGCGCTTCTCCTGCCTGCCGTCCTGCCCCTCAGTCTGGTCTCCGGCGGTGACGGCAGCGTGTATGGCTGAAATCAGGTGCCGGTTCGCGAGCTCTGATTGGCTAACGAACCGGCGCCTGATTTGAGCTATACACTCCGCCATCACTGCCGGAGACCAGACTGAGGGGCAGGACGGCAGGCAGGAGAGGCGTGGCTTCGGGTGGATGGGCAGCAGATCACGATCGACTGGTCGCATGTCCGCGATCGACCAGTTGATTGCGATCGACTGTTTGGCCACCCCTGATGTAGTGGGTGAAACGAGTGGCTGTGCTACTAAGAAGTCTGCTAGAATGCTGATTGGTGAATAGTACTGGCCATTCACCAATCACAGTGATGAGAGGGCTAGACGCTGATTGGTGGATGGCTAATGTTTTTCACCAATCAGGGGGCAGTAAGATGAAGAGCTCAAGGCAGGCTGCTGGAGAGCTCGTCTGCAGAAAGGGTGAGTTATGTGATTGGGTCGTCCCATAGATCTGAGGTCTGATTAACATTGTGAAAGAATTACATTAAATAGTTTTTGGGGTGTTGATCTGACTATACAGGGCACATCCTTGCTTGGTGGAAATAAATAACTTTGCTTGAGGGTTTAAACAGGGGATCAAAAGGCACAGAGAGAAGTGTGTGTGTTGGAGCCGTTCAGTGTAACCCAGTGTGTGTGCTGGAGCAGTGCAGTATAACCCAGTGTGTGTGCTGGAGCAGTGCGGTATAACCCAGTGTGTGTGCTGGAGCAGTGCAGTATAACCCAGTGTGTGTGCTGGAGCAGTGCAGTGTAAGCCAGTCTGTGTATGTGCTGGAGCAGTGCAGTGTAACCCAGTGTATGTGCTGGAGCAGTGCAGTGTAACCCATTACTACTGTGTGGTATATTGTGAATAAGGGGCTCAATTGTGTAGAAAGGGCACTACTGTGTGGAGTAGCGTGAATAAGGGGCATTTCTGTGTGGTATAATATTTATATGGGGTACTGCATTGTGGTGTAATGTGAACAAGGGTGCACTATTGTGTGGCATAATTTAATTTTTATTTCTGCTGCGGGGTACACTGGGCTCCACAGGGAGTGACATTGGGGTGATGAGTAGGATCTTGATCCGAGGCACCAACAGGCTAAAAGCTTTGACTGTTCTCAGAATGCATAGCGCCTCATCCTCTATAACCCCGCCTCCGTGCACAGGAGCTCAGGTTTGTAGTTGGTGCCATGCAGTGCAGGCATACAACAGGTGGGCTGCTTCAGCAGCCCTCAGAAGAGCTTTTTTAAGTGAAAAATTAAGACTTCAAGGGCTGCAGCAGAGACACTGTGAGTGTTAAATGTCAGTCAGACATCTCCTGCTGCAGCTCCATCACCTCCCCCAGCGGCGCTGTATACTCCCACGCCCTGGTTGCCGGGTACTTACAGCGGAGGCTCCGGTTTTCATCTGTCAGTCACACACCCCACCAGCTCTCCAGGATCGTGTGGCCGCACTCAGGGAGGAGGTAAGTGGGTTCCCCAGGCAGGACCCGCTGGAAATCGTGATCCGGCATGGCCGGTGAGAGGCGGGCTGCGCGCGCTGGCGTAGACACTGTGGTAGTACAGGGACCCCACTAGACCACCAGGGCAAGGGCACAGATCGGTTTTACTAAAAACCGTTTACTATATAGACCGCAGTACCCGGTGGTGAAGTCCAGCAAGGGGATAAGGCTTTGACCTGTAGCCCCTCCCTCAGCCCCAGGGCGCCATTTAGAGTAAATGTTCCCACCCTGGAGCTGCATATCTCTCTCTCCCTCACTCCCTGCCAGCGTTTGGGCGCCATTAGGACAAGCTGAGCTGATCCTGGGACTGTTTGGGCAAATCCTCCTCTGTAAAGCCATAGTTAAACATACAAAAGAGAGGAGCGCTCATGGGTTCATAATAGAAACCTAATAAATGTGTTCAGAGCCGGTAAATAGATTAAAAATGTATTTAATAAAAAATGACACCAATAAATATATCACAAACAATTAATTAATTGCACCCAATATGATGTGATAATTCCTTCCTGGCCAGCAGTTTAAATTGGCAATAATAACTATTAGAACTTCCCTCAGTGAGGAATCAGTGCACTGAAAGAACTGTGCTATTGTACTCTCAGCGTGTAGTAACTTTGTATCAGTCAATGATGGTAACTGTTGCACGCTGAGATTATGGAGGTGTAGCGGCTAATGACAGCGTTTACAAAGTGTCCGATTACCTCCCTTGTAGATGTAGCGGTGTGGTCCTGCCCCCAGTAACCGAGCGTCCTCGGATGTTTGGAATTGTCCACGGGGGTTGCCTTTCGTATCACCGACTGTGACTACAAGTTGCTCCATGGGAGGAGAGTATTAAGCGGACTTGCAATACTGACGCTTGTTCTAGCGAGGATACTTCTGCTCGTAGCGGGATGGACAGATGGCAATGTCCCGTAGCAGCTCCCGCTCTGCTATGCCATGCACCTCCATGTTAGCCAGGAACACTGCTGCAGCTGCACAAAGTGGGCAGAGACTGACGCGTTTCGTCACGGAATCACGTGACTTTTTCAAAGTCTCTGTAAAGCCGCCTGCATGTAAAGCCGACCTCCATTTCGTGTATCTCACTCAGATTGCTATCCCTATATTCTGTAACCTGAGGGGGCTAAGTGCGTCAGGGTTATATTTAATATAGGTGTTTCACAAGATATACTTATTGTGTATTTTTCTCTGTGATTTTTAGTCACCATATACCTCTGGAACTCTTTGTTTGTGCTAATACACTACACGGGGGGTTCTTGTCAGGTGTTGTGCTGCTGATATTTTACTGTGTTGCCTTGAATTGAGCTTTCAGATATGTCAGCTACAAGGGGTGACGGAGCTGGGGCTGATCCCACAGTGCGTGGTGGTGATGCTGCAGACACGTTTAAGGAAAATATAGCAGCAGTGGGTTCAGGTTCTGGGGGTTCCTTACTCCCCAGTGGGACCGTAGCAACGGGGGGTTCAAAAAGATCCACCGTGGGCTACTTTCTCCACGTTATTGAATACACTGGTAACTAGACTTACGCCCCCTATGGGACCTCCTGTGCCGGTACAACCGCTTATGGTCCCTGCGGTTAATCCGCCATGGGCAGATCAAATGTCCACTCAGTTACAGCAATTGAACCAATCACTGACTAAACAGAAATCTCACCCTGGTCCGCCTAAGACCAAGGGGTCCTCTAAGCGGGCCATTACGTCCTCATAATCCACCAACGTCCTAGACACCTCATCTGATGAGGATGGCGTATATACTGACCCCACAGACACTGATTCTGATGCTTCTGATGGGGAATTTTTTTCACAGGTGGATGTTCCTGACTTGTTGGAGGCTATCAGGTTAATCCTTCAAATTACGGATGACCCAGAGCCTGATACTGCCCCTTAAGAAACTGGACAGATTTAAACATCAGAAAGTAGTTAAACAAGTTTTACCTCACTCTGATCATTTAGTTGACATACGTCAGGAATCCTGGGAAAATCCAGGAAAGAAATTCACGCCTCACAAGAAGATGCTGGCTCGCTATCCCCTCGCGCCGGAGCTAAGTAAAATTGGGAGACACCCCCCGCCAGTGGATTTGCAGGTGGCGCGGCTGGTGGTATCCTCAGATCTGCCTGTAACTACTGTCACATCTCTGAAAGAACCAACGGATAAGCGTGTAGAAGGTTGTTTAAAGGCGATTTACACCCTAGCTGGTGCTGCGCATCGGCCCACCATTGCAGCGACTTGGGCTGCAGAGGCTATTGAAGCGTGGGCTCAGGAGTTGGAAGCTGAGCTGCCTTCCAACGTTTCTGATCATGCTAGACAATGTCTGTCTTATATTGTCACAGCTTCTCATTACATTAAGGAGGCGGCTTCTGATGCTGGTATTCTGGTGGCCAAGGCTTCTACTACATCCATTTTGGCTCACCGGATTCTCTGGTTGCGGTCCTGGTTTGTGGATCTGGACTCTAAGAAAACCCTGGAGGTACTCCCTTTTAAGGGAGACATTCATTTTAGAGAAGACCTCAACAAGATAGTGGCTGACTTAGCTTCTGCTAAAACAGCTTGTCTACCTAGTACTGCTCCTTTGGTACAGAATGCTAAGAGTACTTCATTTCGCTCCTTTCGTCCTTCAGGGAAAGCAAAGGGTCAGGCGTACCCAAAACAGGCTCGCACTTCCAAACCCACTAAGCCCAAACCTAAACAGGCCTAGGCTGCCCGTCAGCCTGCTTCCAAAACTGACAAGCCTGCTGCATGACGGGGCGGGTCTCCCTCTGGGGGATCCCAGGGTGGGGGGTGGACTTCTAGGGTTTACCCAGGAATGGTTGAAGACCACTTCAGATGCCTGGGTACGGGTAGTCGTCACTCAAGGTTACGCCGTATCCTTCAAGAATCCTCCCCCTCATTGATTTTGCCTGACAGGCGTCCCTTTGGAACAGGTGAAGGCAAACACTCTTCATTCAGTGGTACAGTCCTTCCTGGACACAGGAGTGGTAGTACAGGTGCCTATGGCTCAGAGAGGCAAGGGGTACTATTCACCACTGTTCCTAGTCCCGAGACCGAATGCGTCCTCTATATATAGAATATAGTAGTACAGTACAGTTGTCCATTGCTGTATCTTGCAGCTCCGTGTCAGACTCAGTTCTATTCTCCGGATCAGTGCTCAATATCTTTGCTGCATTGTGGGGACCAGTATATACTGTATAGTAGTACAGTGCTGCATTGTGGTGACCACCAGTATATAGTAGTACAGTACAGTTGTCCACTGCTGTATCTTGCAGCTGGCATATAATTCCACACATTAAAAAATGGAGAACAAAAATGTGGAGGGTAAAATAGGGAAAGATCAAGATCCACTTCCACCTAGTGCTGAAGCTGCTGCCACTAGTCATGGCAGAGACGATGAAATGCCATCAATGTCGTCTGCCAAGGTTGATGCCCAATGTCATAGTAGAGAGCATGTAAAATCCAAAAAACAAAAGTTCAGTAAAATGACCCAAAAATCTAAATTAAGAGCGTCTGAGGAGAAGCGTAAACGTGCCAATATGCCATTTACGACACGGAGTGGCAAGGAACGGCTATGTTCCTCATGACTAGTGGTTCAGATTCACATGAGGATGGAAGCACTCATCCTCACGCTAAACAAATGAAAAGAGTTAAGCTGGCAAAAGCACAGCAAAGAATTGTGCATTCTTCTAAATCACAAATCCCCAAGGAGAGTCCAATTGTGTCGGTTGCGATGCCTGACCTTCCCAACACTGGACGGGAAGAGGTGGCTCCTTCCACCATTTGCACGCCCCCTGCAAGTGCTGGAAGGAGCACCCACAGTACAGTACCTGATATTCAAATTGAAGATGTCACTGTTGAAGTACACCAGGATGAGGATATGGGTGTTGCTAGTGCTGAGGGGGAAATTGACCAGGAGGATTCTGATGGAGAGGTGGTTTGTTTAAGTCAGGCACCCATGGAGACACCTGTTGTCCATGGGATGAATAAGGCCATTGACATGCCTGGTCAAAATAACAAAAAAAAAATCACCTCTTCGGTGTGGAATTATTTCAACAGAAATGCGGACAACTGGTGTCAAGCCGTGTGTTGCCTTTGTCAAGCTGTATTAAGTAGGAGTAAGGACGTTAACCACCTAGGAACATCCTCCCTTATACGTCACCTGGACCGCATTCATCAGAAGTCAGTGACAAATTCAAAAACTTTGGGTGACAGCGGAAGCAGTCCACTGACGACTAAATCCCTTCTTCCTCTTGTACCCAAGCTCCCAGTGCAAACCACACCACCAACTCCCTCAGTGTCAATTTCCTCCTTAGACAGGAACGCCAATAGTCCTGCAGGCCATGTCACTGGCAAGTAGAGATGAGTGGGTTCGGTTCCTCGAGATCTGAACCCCCCCCGAACTTCACGTGGTTTACACGGGTCCGAGCCAGCCTCGGATCTTCCCGCCTTGCTCGGTTAACACGAACGTCATCATCATCCCACTGTCGTATTCTCGCGAGATTCGTATTGCATATAAAGAGCCATGCATCGCCGCCATTTTCACTCGTGCATTGGAGATGATAGTGAGAGGACGTGACTGCGTTCTCTCAGTTTCTGTGTTCAGTGTGCTGCGAATATCTGTGCTCAGTGTGCTGCAAATATCTGTGCTCAGTGTGCTGCAAATATCTACGTTCTCTGCCTGAAAACGCTCCATATCTGTGCTGCATTGTTGTTGTGCGCAGTATATAGTAGGAGGACAGTGCAGAATTTTGCTGACCACCAGTATATATATAGCAGTACGGTACAGTAGTCCATTGCTCTACCTCTGTGTCGTCAAGTATACTATCCATATCTGTGCTGCATTGTAGTTGTGCGCAGTGTATAGTAGGAGGACAGTGCAGAATTTTGCTGATCACCAGTATATATATCTATATATTATATATATAGCAGTACGGTACGGTAGTCCATTGCTCTACCTCTGTGTCGTCAAGTATACTATCCATATCTGGCTGCATTGTAGTTGTGCGCAGTATATAGTAGGAGGACAGTGCAGAATTTTGCTGACCACCAGTATATATATAGCAGTACGGTACAGTAGTCCATTGCTCTACCTCTGTGTCGTCAAGTATACTATCCATATCTGTGCTGCATTGTAGTTGTGCGCAGCATATAGTAGGAGGACAGTGAAGAATTTTGCTGATCACCAGTATATATATATATATATATATATATATTTATTATATATATAGCAGTACGGTACGGTAAGCCATTGCTCTACCTCTGTGTCATCAAGTATACTATCCATATCTGTGCTGCATTGTAGTTGTGCGCAGTATATAGTAGGAGGACAGTGCAGAATTTTGCTGAACACCAGCATATATATATCTTTTTTGTTTTCACCATGTATCCTTGACAAAAACACCTGCCGCGGTGTTGAAACGTTGGACTCGTCATGCAGTTTGTTTCATAAATTTTTATCTCACATCAAATCCGTGGAGTGCCGCCTGTTTCCGTGGTGAGGGGGTCAGTGGATTGTGGCTTCAGTCATCATGAACACCCACATCGTATATATATATATATATATATATATATATATATGTATATATATATATATATATATATATATATGTATATATATATATATATATATATATATATATATATTAGAGATGAGCGGGTTCGGTTCCTCGGAATCCGAACCCGCCCGAACTTCATATTTTTTTTCACGGGTCCGAGCGACTCGGATCTTCCCGCCTTGCTCGGTTAACCCGAGCGCGCCCGAACGTCATCATCCCGCTGTCGGATTCTCGCGAGGCTCGTATTCTATCGCGAGACTCGGATTCTATATAAGGAGCCGCGCGTCGCCGCCATTTTCACTCGTGCATTGAGATTGATAGGGAGAGGACGTGGCTGGCGTCCTCTCGGTTTAGAGAAGAGAGAGAGAGACACAGTAGAGAGAGAGACACAGTAGAGAGAGACGAGAGAGACACAGTACTAGTAGTAATTTTGGGGAGCATTATTACTTAGGAGGAGTACTACTATACTACTATATATACTACTTGCTGAAGTGATATAGATAAGAAGATTAGATAGTGTGACTGCAGTGTATTGTATTAATTATCTGACTTGTGGGGGAGACACTGACAGTGGGGAGCAGTTAGAGTCTGAGAGCAGGACTCAGGAGTACATATAACGTACAGTGCACAGCACATTTTTGCTGCCAGAGTCAGTGCCACACTGCCATTGTGTGACCACACTGACCACCAGTATAATAATATATTTTTTATTTTGTGATTGTCTGCTTAGGCCTCGGAGTACTAGTTGCAAGTTGCAACGTGACCTGACCACCAGTTTAATAATCAATCACCACCAGTTTAATATATATATATATATATATATATAAAATTGTATATAATATATATATATATATATATATATATAATATTGTATACCACCTACCCGTGGTTTTTTTTTTCATTCTTTATACTATTACATACTACTATAGTAGCTTACTGTAGCAGACTGGCAGTCTGCGGTGCTGTGCTGCTGACCTGACAGTGTCCAGCAGGTCCGTCATCAGTCATTACATAATAAATATATATAGTACCTGTCCGGCTGCAGTACAGTGATATTATATTGATTTCATCTCATCAATAATTTATCATCCAGTCTATACTCTATATTAGCAGCAGACACAGTACGTTAGTCCACGGCTGTAGCTACCTCTGTGTCGGCACTCGGCAGTCCATCCATAATTGTATACCACCTAGTACCTACCCGTGGTTATTTTTTTTCTTTCTTCTTTAAATATACTACATCTCATTATCATCCAGTCTATATTAGCAGCAGACACAGTACGGTAGTCCACGGCTGTAGCTACCTCTGTGTCGGCACTCGGCAGTCCATCCATAATTGTATACCACCTAGTACCTACCCGTGGTTTTTTTTTTTCTTTCTTCTTTATATATACTACATCTCATTATCATCCAGTCTATATTAGCAGCAGACACAGTACGTTAGTCCACGGCTGTAGCTACCTCTGTGTCGGCACTCGGCAGTCCATCCATAATTGTATACCACCTAGTACCTACCCGTGGTTATTTTTTTTCTTTCTTCTTTATATATATACTACATCTCATTATCATCCAGTCTATATTAGCAGCAGACACAGTACGGTAGTCCACGGCTGTAGCTACCTCTGTGTCGGCACTCGGCAGTCCATCCATAATTGTATACCACCTAGTACCTACCCGTGGTTTTTTTTTCTTTCTTCTTTATATATACTACATCTCATTATCATCCAGTCTATATTAGCAGCAGACACAGTACGTTAGTCCACGGCTGTAGCTACCTCTGTGTCGGCACTCGGCAGTCCATCCATAATTGTATACCACCTAGTACTTACCCGTGGTTATTTTTTTTCTTTCTTCTTTATATATACTACATCTCATTATCATCCAGTCTATATTAGCAGCAGACACAGTACGGTAGTCCACGGGTGTAGCTACCTCTGTGTCGGCACTCGGCAGTCCATCCATAATTGTATACCACCTAGTACCTACCCGTGGTTTTTTTTCTTTCTTCTTTATATATACTACATCTCATTATCATCCAGTCTATATTAGCAGCAGACACAGTACGTTAGTCCACGGCTGTAGCTACCTCTGTGTCGGCACTCGGCAGTCCATCCATAATTGTATACCACCTAGTACCTACCCGTGGTTATTTTTTTTCTTTCTTCTTTATATATACTACATCTCATTATCATCCAGTCTATATTAGCAGCAGACACAGTACGGTAGTCCACGGCTGTAGCTACCTCTGTGTCGGCACTCGGCAGTCCATCCATAATTGTATACCACCTAGTACCTACCCGTGGTTTTTTTTTCTTTCTTCTTTATATATACTACATCTCATTATCATCCAGTCTATATTAGCAGCAGACACAGTACGGTAGTCCACGGCTGTAGCTACCTCTGTGTCGGCACTCGGCAGTCCATCCATAATTGTATACCACCTAGTACCTACACGTGGTTTTTTTTTCTTTCTTCTTTATATATACTACATCTCATTATCATCCAGTCTATATTAGCAGCAGACACAGTACGTTAGTCCACGGCTGTAGCTACCTCTGTGTCGGCACTCGGCAGTCCATCCATAATTGTATACCACCTAGTACCTACCCGTGGTTATTTTTTTTCTTCTTTATATATACTACATCTCATTATCATCCAGTCTATATTAGCAGCAGACACAGTACGTTAGTCCACGGCTGTAGCTACCTCTGTGTCGGCACTCGGCAGTCCATCCATAATTGTATACCATCTAGTACCTACCCGTGGTTATTTTCTTTCTTCTTTATATATACTACATCTCATTATCATCCAGTCTATATTAGCAGCAGACACAGTACGGTAGTCCACGGCTGTAGCTACCTCTGTGTCGGCACTCCATCCATAATTGTATACCACCTAGTACCTACCCGTGGTTTTTTTTTCTTTCTTCTTTATATATACTACATCTCATTATCATCCAGTCTATATTAGCAGCAGACACAGTACGGTAGTCCACGGCTGTAGCTACCTCTGTGTCGGCACTCGGCAGTCCATCCATAAGTATACTAGTATCCATCCATCTCCATTGTTTACCTGAGGTGCCTTTTAGTTGTGCCTATTAAAATATGGAGAACAAAAATGTTGAGGTTCCAAAATTAGGGAAAGATCAAGATCCACTTCCACCTCATGCTGAAGCTGCTGCCACTAGTCATGGCCAAGACGATGAAATGCCAGCAACGTCGTCTGCCAAGGCCGATGCCCAATGTCATAGTACAGAGCATGTCAAATCCAAAACACCAAATATCAGTAAAAAAAGGACTCCAAAACCTAAAATAAAATTGTCGGAGGAGAAGCGTAAACTTGCCAATATGCCATTTACCACACGGAGTGGCAAGGAACGTCTGAGGCCCTGGCCTATGTTCATGGCTAGTGGTTCAGCTTCACATGAGGATGGAAGCACTCAGCCTCCCGCTAGAAAAATGAAAAGACTCAAGCTGGCAAAAGCAGTAGCACCGCAAAGAACTGTGCGTTCTTCGAAATCCCAAATCCACAAGGAGAGTCCAATTGTGTCGGTTGCGATGCCTGACCTTCCCAACACTGGACGTGAAGAGCATGCGCCTTCCACCATTTGCACGCCCCCTGCAAGTGCTGGAAGGAGCACCCGCAGTCCAGTTCCTGATAGTCAGATTAAAGATGTCAGTGTTGAAGTACACCAGGATGAGGAGGATATGGGTGTTGCTGGCGCTGGGGAGGAAATTGACCAGGAGGATTCTGATGGTGAGGTGGTTTGTTTAAGTCAGGCACCCGGGGAGACACCTGTTGTCCGTGGGAGGAATATGGCCGTTGACATGCCTGGTGAAAATACCAAAAAAATCAGCTCTTCGGTGTGGAGGTATTTCAACAGAAATGCGGACAACAGGTGTCAAGCCGTGTGTTGCCTTTGTCAAGCTGTAATAAGTAGGGGTAAGGACGTTAACCACCTCGGAACATCCTCCCTTATACGTCACCTGCAGCGCATTCATAATAAGTCAGTGACAAGTTCAAAAACTTTGGGTGACAGCGGAAGCAGTCCACTGACCAGTAAATCCCTTCCTCTTGTAACCAAGCTCACGCAAACCACTCCACCAACTCCCTCAGTGTCAATTTCCTCCTTCCCCAGGAATGCCAATAGTCCTGCAGGCCATGTCACTGGCAATTCTGACGATTCCTCTCCTGCCTGGGATTCCTCCGATGCATCCTTGCGTGTAACACCTACTGCTGCTGGCGCTGCTGTTGTTGCTGCTGGGAGTCGATGGTCATCCCAGAGGGGAAGTCGTAAGCCCACTTGTACTACTTCCAGTAAACAATTGACTGTCCAACAGTCCTTTGCGAGGAAGATGAAATATCACAGCAGTCATCCTGCTGCAAAGCGGATAACTGAGGCCTTGACAACTATGTTGGTGTTAGACGTGCGTCCGGTATCCGCCGTTAGTTCACAGGGAACTAGACAATTTATTGAGGCAGTGTGCCCCCGTTACCAAATACCATCTAGGTTCCACTTCTCTAGGCAGGCGATACCGAGAATGTACACGGACGTCAGAAAAAGACTCACCAGTGTCCTAAAAAATGCAGTTGTACCCAATGTCCACTTAACCACGGACATGTGGACAAGTGGAGCAGGGCAGGGTCAGGACTATATGACTGTGACAGCCCACTGGGTAGATGTATGGACTCCCGCCGCAAGAACAGCAGCGGCGGCACCAGTAGCAGCATCTCGCAAACGCCAACTCTTTCCTAGGCAGGCTACGCTTTGTATCACCGCTTTCCAGAATACGCACACAGCTGAAAACCTCTTACGGCAACTGAGGAAGATCATCGCGGAATGGCTTACCCCAATTGGACTCTCCTGTGGATTTGTGGCATCGGACAACGCCAGCAATATTGTGTGTGCATTAAATATGGGCAAATTCCAGCACGTCCCATGTTTTGCACATACCTTGAATTTGGTGGTGCAGAATTTTTTAAAAAACGACAGGGGCGTGCAAGAGATGCTGTCGGTGGCCAGAAGAATTGCGGGACACTTTCGGCGTACAGGCACCACGTACAGAAGACTGAAGCACCACCAAAAACTACTGAACCTGCCCTGCCATCATCTGAAGCAAGAAGTGGTAACGAGGTGGAATTCAACCCTCTATATGCTTCAGAGGTTGGAGGAGCAGCAAAAGGCCATTCAAGCCTATACAATTGAGCACGATATAGGAGGTGGAATGCACCTGTCTCAAGCGCAGTGGAGAATGATTTCAACGTTGTGCAAGGTTCTGATGCCCTTTGAACTTGCCACACGTGAAGTCAGTTCAGACACTGCCAGCCTGAGTCAGGTCATTCCCCTCATCAGGCTTTTGCAGAAGAAGCTGGAGACATTGAAGGAGGAGCTAACACGGAGCGATTCCGCTAGGCATGTGGGACTTGTGGATGGAGCCCTTAATTCGCTTAACAAGGATTCACGGGTGGTCAATCTGTTGAAATCAGAGCACTACATTTTGGCCACCGTGCTCGATCCTAGATTTAAAGCCTACCTTGGATCTCTCTTTCCGGCAGACACAAGTCTGCTGGGGTTGAAAGACCTGCTGGTGAGAAAATTGTCAAGTCAAGCGGAACGCGACCTGTCAACATCTCCTCCTTCACATTCTCCCGCAACTGGGGGTGCGAGGAAAAGGCTCAGAATTCCGAGCCCACCCGCTGGCGGTGATGCAGGGCAGTCTGGAGCGACTGCTGATGCTGACATCTGGTCCGGACTGAAGGACCTGACAACGATTACGGACATGTCGTCTACTGTCACTGCATATGATTCTCTCAACATTGAAAGAATGGTGGAGGATTATATGAGTGACCGCATCCAAGTAGGCACGTCACACAGTCCGTACTTATACTGGCAGGAAAAAGAGGCAATTTGGAGGTCCTTGCACAAACTGGCTTTATTCTACCTAAGTTGCCCTCCCACAAGTGTGTACTCCGAAAGAGTGTTTAGTGCCGCCGCTCACCTTGTCAGCAATCGGCGTACGAGGTTACATCCAGAAAATGTGGAGAAGATGATGTTCATTAAAATGAATTATAATCAATTCCTCCGCGGAGACATTGACCAGCAGCAATTGCCTCCACAAAGTACACAGGGAGCTGAGATGGTGGATTCCAGTGGGGACGAATTGATAATCTGTGAGGAGGGGGATGTACACGGTGATATATCGGAGGATGATGATGAGGTGGACATCTTGCCTCTGTAGAGCCAGTTTGTGCAAGGAGAGATTAATTGCTTCTTTTTTGGTGGGGGTCCAAACCAACCCGTCATATCAGTCACAGTCGTGTGGCAGACCCTGTCACTGAAATGATGGGTTGGTTAAAGTGTGCATGTCCTGTTTTGTTTATACAACATAAGGGTGGGTGGGAGGGCCCAAGGACAATTCCATCTTGCACCTCTTTTTTCTTTAATTTTTCTTTGCGTCATGTGCTGTTTGGGGAGGGTTTTTTGGAAGGGCCATCCTGCGTGACACTGCAGTGCCACTCCTAGATGGGCCCGGTGTTTGTGTCGGCCACTAGGGTCGCTTATCTTACTCACACAGCTACCTCATTGCGCCTCTTTTTTTCTTTGCGTCATGTGCTGTTTGGGGAGGGTTTTTTGGAAGGGACATCCTGCGTGACACTGCAGTGCCACTCCTAGATGGGCCCGGTGTTTGTGTCGGCCACTAGGGTCGCTTACCTTACTCACACAGCTACCTCATTGCGCCTCTTTTTTTCTTTGCGTCATGTGCTGTTTGGGGAGGGTTTTTTGGAAGGGCCATCCTGCGTGACACTGCAGTGCCACTCCTAGATGGGCCCGGTGTTTGTGTCGGCCACTAGGGTCGCTTATCTTACTCACACAGCTACCTCATTGCGCCTCTTTTTTTCTTTGCGTCATGTGCTGTTTGGGGAGGGTTTTTTGGAAGGGCCATCCTGCGTGACACTGCAGTGCCACTCCTAGATGGGCCAGGTGTTTGTGTCGGCCACTAGGGTCGCTTATCTTACTCACACAGCTACCTCATTGCGCCTCTTTTTTTCTTTGCGTCATGTGCTGTTTGGGGAGGGTTTTTTGGAAGGGCCATCCTGCGTGACACTGCAGTGCCACTCCTAGATGGGCCCGGTGTTTGTGTCGGCTACTAGGGTCGCTTATCTTACTCACACAGCTACCTCATTGCGCCTCTTTTTTTCTTTGCGTCATGTGCTGTTTGGGGAGGGTTTTTTGGAAGGGCCATCCTGCGTGACACTGCAGTGCCACTCCTAGATGGGCCAGGTGTTTGTGTCGGCCACTAGGGTCGCTTATCTTACTCACACAGCTACCTCATTGCGCCTCTTTTTTTCTTTGCGTCATGTGCTGTTTGGGGAGGGTTTTTTGGAAGGGCCATCCTGCGTGACACTGCAGTGCCACTCCTAGATGGGCCCGGTGTTTGTGTCGGCCACTAGGGTCGCTTATCTTACTCACACAGCTACCTCATTGCGCCTCTTTTTTTCTTTGCGTCATGTGCTGTTTGGGGAGGGTTTTTTGGAAGGGCCATCCTGCGTGACACTGCAGTGCCACTCCTAGATGGGCCAGGTGTTTGTGTCGGCCACTAGGGTCGCTTATCTTACTCACACAGCTACCTCATTGCGCCTCTTTTTTTCTTTGCGTCATGTGCTGTTTGGGGAGGGTTTTTTGGAAGGGCCATCCTGCGTGACACTGCAGTGCCACTCCTAGATGGGCCAGGTGTTTGTGTCGGCCACTAGGGTCGCTTATCTTACTCACACAGCTACCTCATTGCGCCTCTTTTTTTCTTTGCGTCATGTGCTGTTTGGGGAGGGTTTTTTGGAAGGGACATCCTGCGTGACACTGCAGTGCCACTCCTAGATGGGCCCGGTGTTTGTGTCGGCCACTAGGGTCGCTTATCTTACTCACACAGCTACCTCATTGCGCCTCTTTTTTTCTTTGCGTCATGTGCTGTTTGGGGAGGGTTTTTTGGAAGGGCCATCCTGCGTGACACTGCAGTGCCACTCCTAGATGGGCCCGGTGTTTGTGTCGGCCACTAGGGTCGCTTATCTTACTCACACAGCTACCTCATTGCGCCTCTTTTTTTCTTTGCGTCATGTGCTGTTTGGGGAGGGTTTTTTGGAAGGGCCATCCTGCGTGACACTGCAGTGCCACTCCTAGATGGGCCAGGTGTTTGTGTCGGCCACTAGGGTCGCTTATCTTACTCACACAGCTACCTCATTGCGCCTCTTTTTTTCTTTGCGTCATGTGCTGTTTGGGGAGGGTTTTTTGGAAGGGCCATCCTGCGTGACACTGCAGTGCCACTCCTAGATGGGCCCGGTGTTTGTGTCGGCCACTAGGGTCGCTTATCTTACTCACACAGCTACCTCATTGCGCCTCTTTTTTTCTTTGCGTCATGTGCTGTTTGGGGAGGGTTTTTTGGAAGGGCCATCCTGCGTGACACTGCAGTGCCACTCCTAGATGGGCCCGGTGTTTGTGTCGGCCACTAGGGTCGCCCAGCTTAGTCATCCAGCGACCTAGGTGCAAATTTTAGGACTAAAAATAATATTGTGAGGTGTGAGGTATTCAGAATAGACTGAAAATGAGTGTAAATTATGGTTTTTGAGGTTAATAATACTTTGGGATCAAAATGACCCCCAAATTCTATGATTTAAGCTGTTTTTTAGTGTTTTTTTAAAAAAACACCCGAATCCAAAACACACCCGAATCCGACAAAAAAAATTCGGTGAGGTTTTGCCAAAACGCGTTCGAACCCAAAACACGGCCGCGGAACCGAACCCAAAACCAAAACACAAAACCCGAAAAATTTCCGGCGCTCATCTCTAATATATATATATCAGTACGGTACAGTAGGCCATTGCTATTGATATATTACTGGCATATAATTCCACACATAAAAAAATGGAGAACAAAAATGTGGAGGGTAAAATAGGGAAAGATCAAGATCCACCTCCACCTCGTGCTGAAGCTGCTGCCACTAGTCATGGCCGAGACGATGAAATGCCATCAACGTCGTCTGCCAAGGCCGATGCTCAATGTCATAGTAGAGAGCATGTAAAATCCAAAAAACAAAAGTTCAGTAAAATGACCCAAAAATCTAAATTTAAAGCGTCTGAGGAGAAGCGTAAACTTGCCAATATGCCATTTACGACACGGAGTGGCAAGGAACGGCTGAGGCCCTGGCCTATGTTCATGGCTAGTGGTTCAGCTTCACATGAGGATGGAAGCACTCATCCTCTCGCTAGAAAAATGAAAAGACTTAAGCTGGCAAAAGCACAGCAAAGAACTGTGCGTTCTTCTAAATCACAAATCCCCAAGGAGAGTCCAATTGTGTCGGTTGCGATGCCTTACCTTGCCAACACTGGACTGGGAGAGGTGGCGCCTTCCACCATTTGCACGCCCCCTGCAAGTGCTGGAAGGAGCACCCACAGTCCAGTTCCTGATATTGAAATTGAAGATGTCACTGTTGAAGTACATCAGGATGAGGATATGGGTGTTGCTGGCGCTGAGGAGGAAATTGACAAGGAGGAATCTGATGGTGAGGTGGTTTGTTTAAGTCAGGCACCCGGGGAGACACCTCTTGTCCGTGGGATAAATATGTCCATTGACATGCCTTGTCAAATTACCAAAAAAATCACCTTTTCGGTGTGGAATTATTTTAACAGAAATGCGGACAACAGGTGTCAAGCCGTGTGTTGCCTTTGTCACGCTGTAATAAGTAGGGGTAAGGACATTAACCACCTAGGAACATCCTCCCTTAAACGTCATCTGGAGCGCATTCATCAGAAGTCATTGATATGTTCAAAAACTTTGGGTGACAGCGGAAGCAGTCCACTGACAACTAAATCCCTTCTTCCTCTTGTACCCAAGCTCCTGCAAACCACACCACCAACTCCCTCAATGTCAATTTCCCCCTTAGACAGGAAAGCCAATAGTCCTGCAGGCCATGTCACTGGAAAGTCTGACGAGTCCTCTCCTGACTGGGATTCCTCTGATGGTTCCTTGAGTGGAACGCCTACTGCTGCTGTTGTTGCTGCTGGCGCTGCTGTTGTTGCTGCTGGGAGTCGATCGTCATTCCAGAGGGGAAGTCGGAAGACCACTTGTACTACTTCCAGTAAGCAATTGACTGTCCAACAGTCCTTTGGGAGGAAGATGAAATATCACAGCAGTCATCCTGTTGCAAAGCGGATAACTCAGGCCTTGGCAGCTGTGTTGGTTTTAGACGTGCCTCCAGTATCCGGCGTTACTTCACAGGGACTTAGAGAATTTCTTGAGGTAGTGTGTCCCCGGTACCAAATACCATCTAGGTTCCACTGCTCTAGGCAGGCGATACCGAGAATGTACACAGACGTCAGAAAAAGACTCCCCAGTGTCCTAAAAAATGCAGTTGTACCCAGTGTCCACTTAACCACGGACATGTGGACAAGTGGAGCAGGGCAGACTAAGGACTATATGACTGTGACAGCCTACTGGGTAGATGTATTGCCTCCCGCAGCAACAGCAGCAGCGGTAGCACCAGAAGCAGCATCTCGCAAACGCCAACTCGTTCCTAGGCAGGCTACGCTTTGTATCACCGCTTTCCATAAGTGGCACACAGCTGACAACCTCTTACGGAAACTGAGGAACATCATCGCAGATTGGCTTAACCCAATTGGACTCTCCTGGGGATTTGTGATATCGGACAACGCCACCAATATCGTGCGTGCATTACATGTGGGCAAATTCCAGCACGTCCCATGTTTTGCACATACAATTAATTTGGTGGTGCAGAATTTTTTAAAAATGACAGGGACGTGCAAGAGATGCTGTCGGTGGCCTGAAGAATTGCGGGCCACTTTCGGTATTCAGCCACCGCGTGCTGAAGACTGGAGCACCAGCAAACACTCCTGAACATTCCCCGCTATCAGCTGAAGCATGAGGTGGTAACGAAGTGGAATTCAACCCTCTATATGCTTCAGATGATGGAGGAGCAGCAAAAGGCCATTCAAGCCTATACATCTGCCTACGATATAGGCAAAGGAGGGGGAATGCACCTGACTCAAGCGCAGTGGAGAATGATTTCAACGTTGTGCAAGGTTCTGCAACCCTTTGAACTTGCCACACGTGAAGTCAATTCAGACACTGTCAGCCTGGGTCAGGTCATTCCCCTCATCAGGCTTTTGCAGAAGCAGCTGGAGAGATTGAAGGAGGAGCTAAAACGGAGTGATTCCGCTAGGCATGTGGGACTTGTCGATGGAGCCCTTCATTCGCTTAACCTGGATTCACGGGTGGTCAATCTGTTGAAATCAGAGCACTGCATTTTGGCCACCGTGCTCGATCCTAGGTTTAAAGCCTACGTTGTATCTCTCTTTCCGGCAGACACAAGTCTGCAGATGTTCAAAGACCTGCTGGTGAGACAATTGTCAAGTCAAGTGGAACGTTACCCGCCAACAGCTCCTCCTTCATTTTCTACCGCCACTGGAGCTGCCAGGAAAAGGATCAAATTTCTAAAACCACCCGCTGGCGGTGATGCAGGGCAGTCAGGAGCAAAAACTGACATCTTGTCCGGACTGAAGGACCTGCCAACGATTACTGACATGTCGTCTGCTGTCACTGCATATGATTCTGTCACCATTGAAAGAATGGTGGAGGATTATATGAGTGACAGCATCCAAGTAGGCACGTCAGACAGTCCGTACGTATAGTGGCAGGAAAAAGAGGCAATTTGGAGGCCCTTGCACAAACTGGCTTTATTTTACCTAAGTTGCCCCCCCTCCAGTGTGTACTCCAAAAGAGTGTTTAGTGCAGCCGGTCACCTTGTCAGTGATCGGCGTAGGAGGTTACTTCCACAAAATGTGGAGAAGATGATGCTCATCAAAATGAATTATAATCAATTCCTACGTGGAGACATTCACCAGCAATTGCCTCCAGAAAGTACACAGGGACCTGAGATGGTGGATTCCAGTGGGGACGAATTAATACTCTGTGAGGAGGGGGGTGTACACAGTGAAAAGGGTGATGAATCGGAGGATGTGGACATCTTGCCTCTGAAGAGCCAGTTTGTGCAAGGAGAGATTGATTGCTTCTTTTTTGGTGGGGGCCCAAACCAACCAGTCATTTCAGCCACAGTCGTGTGGCAGACCCTGTCGCTGAAATGATGGGTTTGTTAAAGTGTGCATGTCCTGTTTATACAACATAAGGGTGGGTGGGAGGGCCCAAGGACAATTCCATCTTGCACCTCTTTTTTTTATTTATCTTTTCATCATGTGATGTTTGGGGCCAATTTTTTTAAGTGCCATCCTGTCTGACACTGCAGTGCCACTCCTAGATGGGCCAGGTGTTTGTGCTGGCCACTTGGGTCGCTTAGCTTAGTCATCCAGCGACCTTGGTGCAAATTTTAGGACTAAAAATAATATTGTGAGGTGTTCAGAATAGACTGGAAATGAGTGGAAATTGTGGTTATTGAGGTTAATAATACTATGGGAGCAAAATTACCCCCAAATTCTATGATTTAAGCTGTTTTTGAGGGTTTTTTGTAAAAAAAACACCCGAATCCAAAACACACCCGAATCCGACAAAAAAATTTCAGGGAGGTTTTGCCAAAACGCGTCCAAATCCAAAACATGGCCGCGGAACCGAATCCAAAAC
The DNA here is from genome assembly GCF_028390025.1 of Pseudophryne corroboree. Classification (NCBI taxonomy): domain Eukaryota; kingdom Metazoa; phylum Chordata; class Amphibia; order Anura; family Myobatrachidae; genus Pseudophryne; species Pseudophryne corroboree. The sequence goes on along the minus strand of NC_086445.1, from coordinate 197,095,641 downwards.
CAAAACACAAAACCCGAAAAATTTCCGGTGCACATCTCTACTGGCAAGTCTGACGAGTCCTCTCCTGACTGGGATTCCTCTGATGGATCCTTGAGTGTAACACCTACTGCTGCTGGCGCTGCTGTTGTTGCTGCTGGGAGTCGATCGTCATCCCAGAGGGGAAGTCGGAAGACCACTTGTACTACTTCCAGTAAGGAACTGACTGTCCAACAGTCCTTTGGGAGGAAGATGAAATATCACAGCAGTCATCCTGTTGCAAAGCGGATAACTCAGGCCTTGGCAGCTGTGTTGGTGTTAGACGTGCGTCCGGTATCCGGCGTTAGTTCACAGGGACTTAGAGAATTTCTTGAGGTAGTGTGTCCCCGGTACCAAATACCATCTAGGTTCCACTTCTCTAGGCAGGCGATACCGAGAATGTACACAGACGTCAGAAAAAGACTCACCAGTGTCCTAAAAAAATGCAGTTGTACCCAGTGTCCACTTAACCACGGACATGTGGACAAGTGGAGCAGGGCAGACTCAGGACTATATGACTGTGACAGCCCACTGGGTAGATGTATTGCCTCCCGCAGCAGCGGTAGCACCAGAAGCAGCATCTCGCAAACGCCAACTCGTTCCTAGGCAGGCTACGCTTTGTATCACCGATTTCCATAAGTGGCACACAGCTGACAACCTCTTACGGAAACTGAGGAACATCATCGCAGATTGGCTTACCCCAATTGGACTCTCCTGGGGATTTGTGATATCGGACAACGCCACCAATATCGTGCGTGCATTACATGTGGGCAAATTCCAGCACGTCCCATGTTTTGCACATAGAATTAATTTGGTGGTGCAGAATTTTTTAAAAACGACAGGGGCGTGCAAGAGATGCTGTCGGTGGCCCGAAGAATTGCGGGCCACTTTCGGTATTCAGCCACCGCGTGCTGAAGACTGGAGCACCAGCAAACACTCCTGAACATTCCCCGCTATCAGCTGAAGCATGAGGTGGTAACGAGGTGGAATTCAACCCTCTATATGCTTCAGAGGATGGAGGAGCAGCAAAAGGCCATTCAAGCCTATACATCTGCCTACGATATAAGCAAAGGAGGGGGAATGCACCTGACTCAAGCGCAGTGGAGAATGATTTCAACGTTGTGCAAGGTTCTGCAACCCTTTGAACTTGCCACACGTGAAGTCAATTCAGACACTGTCAGCCTGGGTCAGGTCATTCCCCTCATCAGGCTTTTGCAGAAGCAGCTGGAGAGATTGAAGGAGGAGCTAAAACGGAGTAATTCCGCTAGGCATGTGGGACTTGTCGATGGAGCCCTTCATTCGCTTAACCAGGATTCACGGGTGGTCAATCTGTTGAAATCAGAGCACTACATTTTGGCCACCGTGCTCGATCCTAGGTTTAAAGCCTACGTTGTATCTCTCTTTCCGGCAGGCACAAGTCTGCAGATGTTCAAAGACCTGCTGGTGAGACAATTGTCAAGTCAAGTGGAATGTTACCCGAAAACAGCTCCTCCTTCATTTTCTACCGCCACTGGAGCTGCCAGGAAAAGGATCAAATTGCTAAAACCACCCGCTTGCGGTGATGCAGGGCAGTCAGGAGCAAAGACTGACATCTTGTCCGGACTGAAGGACCTGCCAATGATTACTGACATGTCGTCTACTGTCACTGCATATGAAAGAATTGTGGAGGATTATATGAGTGACAGCATCCAAGTAGGCACGTTAGACAGTCCGTACGTATAGTGGCAGGAAAAAGAGGCAATTTGGAGGCCCTTGCACAAACTGGCTTTATTTTACCTAAGTTGCCCCCCCCCCCAGCGTGTACTCCAAAAGAGTGTTTAGTGCAGCCGGTCACCTTGTCAGCGATCGGCATACAAGGTTACTTCCACAAAATGTGGAGAAGATGATGTTCATCAAAATGAATTATAATCAATTCCTCCGTGGAGACATTTACCACTAATTGCCTCCAGAAAGTACACAGGGACCTGTGATGGTGGATTCCAGTGGGGACGAATTAATACTCTGTGAGGAGGAGGATGTACACAGGGATGTGCGATGGGGCCCGCTGTGGCCCCGTCGTACGCCAACGCGTATATGTATCAGGTTGAACGGAGAATGTTTTATTTGGATCCAGTTATTATGTCTAAGACAATTTATTTTAGAAGATACATTGATGACTTGATTGTACTTTGGCAGGGGTCAAAGAGAGGACCTAACTACATTGTGGGAGAGCCACAATAGGACACAGCATGCAGTACAATTTACTTACAGTATAGATGGCAATAGTATCAGTTACTTAGACGTGGCCATCACTTGTAAAGATGGGAAACTATCGACTTCTTTATATACTAAGAAGACCGATAGAAATATGCTTCTTGATCATCGTAGCTTTCACCCTAGTTCCCTGCGTAGGGGTCTACCGTATTCGCAGTTTATGCGAGTACGACAGATCACCTCAGATCCTGTTGAAACCAAGGTAGCCATGGATAATATGCTAGTCAAATTCGCTGAAAGGGGATATCCCATTGGTGAATTAGAGAAATCTAAACGTAAGGCCTTGTTGGTGCCACGCAACCAAGCACTGAACCTATCAGTTGGCCAATCTAGGAGCTCTAGCCCTAAACTCCCGTGGGTTAACAGGTATACAGTTGCTACTAGGAGGAGGATACGAAAGGCCAAAGCTTTGTGGCCCATGATACAAACTGATGGAGCCCTATCGTCTTTGACCCAGACCTCCCTTTTTACCTAGCTGTACCAGGGGTCGCAACAACGGGGACCATATAGTTAAACTTGATGTCACTCAGTTGACTAATACACAAGAAACCCATTTTTTAAGAGCCAAATTTGGAAGCTTTAGATGTTTAGGGTGTGCCACTTGTAATACATTAATGACGGGTAGCACTTTTAACCACCCATTAACTGGGAAGAAACTGGCCATCAAACATCGACTTACCTGCACGTCCACCCATGTAGTGTATCTCCTGACCTGCCCGTGTGGTCTTGCCTATGTGGGCAAGACCATACGCCAGTTCCGGGAGCGAATGGCACTACATAGCAGTGCCCTAAAAAAGGCCTTTGAGAAGGGTACTAGTGACCAACCTTTTGCCCGACACGGTTTAGAATTTAAACATGGGGTGGCTAGCATTAGGGCCATCTTGATTGACCATGTCCCTAGGACTCTAAGAGGGGGTGATAGGGATAGGACATTATTACAGCGGGAATCCAGATGGATATATAAGTTGGGAACCTTATCCCCCCGAGGCCTGAACGAGAACCTTGGCCTCCAGAGCTTTTTATAAATCTGTAGATACATGTCTGTAGCCATTAAGTGCTATCTATGTAATGTTAGTTTAGGCTGCCTTTATAGCCAGCGGATTACTGAAGGTCATCAGTTTAATGTGACCTTAATGTATGTAGCCTGGGATATAATGTAATGTATATTTATCTGATAGCCTGCTGATCAAATCATTGTTTAATTCACGCCAATATCTGGTATTTGTTGTGTACAGCTTACTTTGCTTACAGTGATGTGGCGAATTCATGTTTATTGTATATGTTTTATTGTTGTCTTTAAATTCACTTTTTTGTTTCCACAGCTCTAGCGGTTGCTATGGCTTCCGCCCTGCAAAGCGCTGCCGGATGACATCACGGACCGGCAGCGCGAGACCTAGCGTCCAGCAAGTGCATGCTTGGGTGTTACCATGGTGACGAAAGGGCAGCGCTGCTGGATGACGTCAGGGGAGCGCGACGCGGGAACGCTGCTAGGCGTCCGGATGTTCAGACTGGCGCTGTGGAGCAGGTGAGTAGTATTATGTTATGATTGTTTGTCTGGGTTTTTGTATATAGGTATGTTTAGCTGCTCAGTTTGGGTTGTTAAGGCCCTGAGGACGGGGCTAGTCCCCGAAACATGTCGGATTTAATAAACTGACCCACTTACTTTTGCAAAGAAGTCTGACCGAGTGCCGCCTCTACTATTTGTCACTATATATATATATATATATATATATACATACTGTGTGTGTATGTATATGTATATATTGTGTGTATGTATATGAAAGTGAGGAGTATCAAAGAGATATGAAAGATTTGCAATACAAGATTGATAATCTTGAAAAAGATATCATTGTAAGAAAACAAAAAACGTTTCAAAGGGACAAGAAGGATTATGCAAGTGGACAGATATATGATTGTGCCAATGATATACACCTGGTAGAAACACATAAGGGCATCAGGAGGTATCCTCCAAAGGTTGAATACCAACCTATTGGGAGGTTGCACAGACCAGATACCCGTATGGGGGAAGACATAGGAAGGAGATCTCGACATGAATCTCATCGAGATGATTATCAAAGGAAATGGTACCCTAAACCTAGGAAACAATCTTCCCAGTATTGGGATTCTGTACACCATAGAGAGGAACATACGGGGAGATATAATAATCCACGTAGTAGGGCTCCTCCCAATTGGAGATCAGAAAGGTTCACTGAAAGGTTAGAAGTGTTTTGATCTCCCACTCCAGAGTCTATTGTTAGGCGCCATTTTTTAGAGGACAGATTGGGAAGACGCCCCAATATCCCTCCTTGTCAGTGGAAGGAAGAACTTCACACGAGGTTAGACTCCCCCCAGGGCAAAAAAAGAGCATTTTGCACAGACAAGGAACAAGAGGCAGACGACAGGTCCCCCCAAAAAAGGAAAAACATACAGTCACAGGGGTCATCAATAATTCCCAAAAAGAACTATCAACAGCAGAACTCTCGGTTCTAGATAAGGGACTGAAATTTGCCCCAGATGAACATCTCGATAAATTTAATCTCTTTATCGACTTGAATAAATGTATACGTAGTCTCACAGTTCAACGTCATTTTTTGAAAAATCCCAGTGTTGAAACTTCATCTTTGAAAAAAATCAAAACCTGTAGTGGCTTTGCCTTCACGGTTTTAACCCGTAGAATCTCGAGGAAGTCATATTAACATCTTTTATGACTCTGTTAAAGAAGACTTCCGTAACATCAAGTTAATTCCAGGTTTACGGGGAATTTGAATCCACAAGAAAAACAAGCTATAAAACTGTTAAGACAGGATGAAAATACGATCATTAAACAGGCCGACAAAGGGGGCGCTGTAGTCCTGCAGGATGTCAAGACCTATATGGATGAATCCAATAGGATTCTTCTAGATGAAACTACATATGTCAGTCTAAACGGGAATCCCACTGATTAGTTTTCTGAACAATTGTCCCGACTTTTGAATAAAGGTTTAAAAGATGGTTGTATTTGTATGGAGGAGTATAATTATCTGTTGGTTAGATTTCCAATCATCCCCATATTTTACCACATCCCCAAGGTTCACAAGATAAAAAAATAACACCCCCCCCCCCCCGGAATACCCATTGTAGCGGGGGTGAATTCACTGACTGCTAATTTATCACATTACGTTGATTTAAAATTACAGCCTTTAGTTTCATTAAATAAATCATATTTGAAAGATTCATCTCCTGTATTGAACATTGTTAAAAGACCTAATTTGGACCTCGGATATGATGTGGATTACGATTGATGTCCAAGCATTGTATTCTAGCATTCCCCATTCTAAAGGAATGGAAGCGGTACAGAATGCTTTAGTTACAAATTCTGCAGTGTAGGAGAAAGAGGTAGTGTTCCTTTTGAATTGCATAAGGTTTATTTTAGAGCATAATTTCTTCGAATACAACAGGAAGTTCTATCTGCAGACCCAGGGGACGGCGATGGGGACAAAGTTTGCCCCCTCGTACGCCAATATATTCATGGCAGCTTGGGAAATGAGTTACATCTACGGTTCGAAATTTGAGGATAATATAGTTCTATATAAACATTATATAGATGACATCTTGATTATATAGCAAGGGAACCCAGGATTGATTCCTGAGTTCATTCTGTATATCAATGACAATGACAGCAATCTCTGCTCCACTCATTCAGAAGATTCTATTCAGATTGATTATCTGGACCTTGAGTTAAAAGGGATACCAGGAGAATCTATATCATCTAAAATCCATTCTAAGTCAGTAGACGCTAATAGATATATCCCGTTCTCAAGCTGCCACCACCCAATGTGGAAAAAAAGTGTCCCATATTCCCAGTTTTTAAGAGTTAGACGCAATTGCAGTCATCTACATGATTATTGGTCTTAATCACAGGTACTTGCGGATCGTTTCTTACAGAGAGGGTATGATCCCCGTCTCATTGAGGAAGCTAGAGAAAAAGCTTCTATCAGAGAGAGATTGGATCTCCTTGCTCCTAAACCCAAGGCAGAGAAAAAGATGCTGAATAGACCTTTTCTAACACAGTATAATAAAGAGAATTACTTAATAAGAAAGGTCCTTGATCGTCCTTGGGGAATACTTAAGAAAGACCCTATACTTGGTCCCCATCTGCCGGCAAGACCGCAGGTGGTATTTCGGAGATCTACCAATCTTAAAAGTATACTTGCTCCAAGCAGATTTCAAAAAAATAAGACAACTAATTCAGAGAATAAGAACTTTCTGGCTAATATGAAATCAGGCTGTCTACCTTGCCAGAAATGCATTTGTTGCAAATATATGGACCGTGCTAGATTTGAATTTAAACTGGACACTGGGAGACTATACTCTCTTGATGAAGCGGTTACTTTTACTAGCAGTTTTGTAATCTACAAAATATCCTGTAGTTGTGGTTTAATCTACATAGGGAAAACTAAGAGGCAGTTGAAAATAAGAATTCAAGTACACATGCGTAATATCAAAAACAAAGTAAGAACAAACAGTTTACCAAGGCATTATGCTGATAAGCATAAATCTGAAGTCTTAACTACCAATTTCAGCTTCACTGTATTGGAATACATTAAGGAACCTAAAAGAGGGGGGAGTAGGGAGTTGGCTCTTTCCAAACGAGAAAGTTACTGGATATATACTATTAACTCTGTGACCCCCTTTGGTCTAAATGAGGGGATAGATATTGCCTCCTTCATCTAATCCATTTTCTGTATAAATATATAAATGGGTAAATATAGTCTATTTTTGTATATGTATCTTTAAATTGGTGTAATGTTATGTCATTACAAGTGTGTGAATTGTTGTTTGTAAATATGGAGGTATTGAACCTTTGAGTAGAGATTGGAACTTAATAATAAGGGTATATAACCTTAGATTGTATTTAATTTATAAGATGGTAGTTTATATTAATGAGGGGCTCATATGATATGAAGGGTATAGGTTTAGAGTGATATAGACATAGGGTCACATTGATGTACATATTGGTGTTGTGCAGCTGGTGGAGCACTATAATAGGGAGTGTATTCCAACTTTTTTAATATAGGAATCCGGAGGTTATGAATCCCACCTAGTAGTCAGAGCAATATAGGGGTGGAACGTAGGAATAAGCTGTGCGTCATCTAGTTGTCATGGCAACTATTTCGACGAGATGCTATGGCAAATATGATAAGGTAAAGCGCACGATAGGAAGCGCCCTCCTTGTAGCGTCTGATATGCCAGCCTGGTTGTTATCAAGTGCGCCGCTTGGTAGTTATGGCAACCATTAGTACTGGGAGCTATGGCAACCATTAAGACGAGGTGGAGCACGCAAATAGGGAGCGCGCTCTCCCTCCTTCATGGTGCTTGGTGTACGCCCGCCCCCGCTAGCCATGACGATAGCGGAAGTGACGGCGGTAGAACGCACATACCGGAAGTATGCACCCGGTCGTGGAACGCATGTTGAATACATGCGTTTCCACGCGGGTATTATACAAAATATCTCACTGGAATGCATCTGATGTATTATTATATTAAGGGTGATGCTAGGGGTCCGCAATTCCCCATTTAAATGTATGAAGTAGCAGTAAATTAGGTGAGGAGGATTAACCAATCCGAAGTAAGGGGAAATGAAGTCACCAACTAGGAGGTATAAATAGAGGGGGTGTAGTATGGTATGCCTGTGGCCGGGCTCCCAGCGACCAGCATACCGGCGCCGGGAGCCCGACCGCTGGCATACTGACAGCGTGGCGAGCGCAAATGAGCCCCTTGTGGGCACGGTGGTGCGCTATGCGCGCCACGCTATTTATTCTCCCTCCAGGGGGGTCGTGGACCCCCATGAGGAAGAATACCTGTCTGTATGGCGGCTGTTGGGATTCCGGCACCGGTATACTGTGCGCCGGGATCCCGACAGTCGGCAACCTGAAGACCACCCAAATAGAGGATCTAGCTTCACTCTCAGTCATTCACTGGATCTTGAGAGAGATGCCAGCACTAAAGTAAGTTACACTGCTCTATTGGTTCAATACTTCTATATAGCACTAACAAAAAGAATGTATATTGCTTAAATGATTTTTATTTATCTAACTGTGTGAACATATAGAATTGTTAATCCAGCCCATTGGGTTTTTGATACAAGGCAGTAAGATAATATATATTTGGATAATAGGCAAATTATTATGAATTCAAAATGTTTTTAATTTATGAATTTATAATTTTTTAGGCACTCAAACTTCACGATTTGAGGCCAGCTATTTTTTAAATCTATCCAGTGTTGCGTCTAAACATACAGTATATGGGTATGTATTCAAACATTATTTTTTTCATAATGGTGGGTTTAATAATACTTGGTGAGTCTCTTACTCCAATAAAATCTTTCTATTGTAGGTCTATTATAAATTTATAGGCCTATCCTTCTTTTATTGCTATAACATTCACCCTGATATCGGTCTACTTGAGCCCGATCGGTACGTATATCGTTTACTTCTCTATCACATGGGTGAAAATTATCTGGAAGAAAATCCCACTTATAATAAATAATTATTTTCACTATAGGTCCAATATTGGTCTAGGTTTTTCTTGATCTTTTAATAAGGATTCCATCTGGAGATAATAGCCTAAGACACTTATTGGTATGTATATTATGTATTATCATTATTTACGTCACCTGCTCTACCTTCACTTTATAGTCTGTCACCATCAAAATAGCCACTATAAAAATAAGTTTAAAAAAAATGTAGGTAATTATCATTTCAATTACTGTAAAAATTATTGACATTCATTCGTAATACGTTGTATCTAACCAATGGGTCTGGATGGTTATATATAATTGTATTGTGAATATATTAAGTTATTGTACTTTTTGTTCGTTCAGATCTAATACCCCTGATGAAGTCCTAAGGGACGAAATGCGTTGGATTCTGCATCTAATCAAACCTAATTGGTGCATATTGGAATTCATGTATTTCAGATTGAATATCCATCCTGTATGGTGAAAATGTTATTAACACTGCGAAATGAAGAAAGTATTTTGTTTTATGAATACATTTTTACTTAAAATATTTTGATTGTTTGTAAAAGAACAGTAATTGTTAGCGCCCTCAGATTTGTTTTGTATATATATTAGAGATGAGCGGGTTCGGTTTCTCTGAATCCGAACCCGCCAGAACTTCATGTTTTTTTTCACGGGTCCGAGCGACTCGGATCTTCCCGCCTTGCTCGGTTAACCCGAGCGCGCCCGAACGTCATCATGACGCTGTCGGATTCTCGCGAGGCTCGGATTCTATCGCGAGACTCGGATTCTATGTAAGGAGCCGCGCGTCGCCGCCATTTTCACACGTGCATTGAGATTGATAGGGAGAGGACGTGGCTGGCGTCCTCTCCATTTAGATTATAAGAGACTGAGAGAGATTTACTGGAGCTGACTAGGAGGAGTACTGTTACTGTAGAAGTGTAGAGACTGAGTGGAGAGAGTTTACTAGTGAGGACAGTGCAGTTTACTTTATAATCCGTTCTCTGCCTGAAAAAAGCGATACACAGCACACAGTGACTCAGTCACATACCATATCTGTGTGCACTGCTCAGGCTCAGGCCAGTGTGCTGCATCATCTATTATCTATATATAATATTATATATATCTGTCTGACTGCTCAGCTCACACAGCTTATAATTGTGGGGGAGACTGGGGAGCACTACTGCAGTGCCAGTTATAGGTTATAGCAGGAGCCAGGAGTACATAATATATTATATAGTGAGTGACCACCAGACACACAGTGCAGTTTATTTAATATATCCGTTCTCTGCCTGAAAAAAGCGATACACACAGTGACTCAGTCAGTCACATACCATATCTGTGTGCACTGCTCAGGCTCAGGCCAGTGTGCTGCATCATCTATATATATTATATATCTGTCTGACTGCTCAGCTCACACAGCTTATAATTGTGGGGGAGACTGGGGAGCACTACTGCAGTGCCAGTTATAGGTTATAGCAGGAGCCAGGAGTACATAATATTATATTAAAATTAAACAGTGCACACTTTTGCTGCAGGAGTGCCACTGCCAGTGTGACTAGTGACCAGTGACCTGACCACCAGTATATATAATATTAGTAGTATACTATCTCTTTATCAACCAGTCTATATTAGCAGCAGACACAGTACAGTGCGGTAGTTCACGGCTGTGGCTACCTCTGTGTCGGCACTCGGCAGCCCGTCCATAATTGTATATACCACCTAACCGTGGTTTTTTTTTCTTTCTTTATACATACATACTAGTTACGAGTATACTATCTCTTTATCAACCAGTCTATATTAGCAGCAGACACAGTACAGTGCGGTAGTTCACGGCTGTGGCTACCTCTGTGTCGGCACTCGGCAGCCCGTCCATAATTGTATATACCACCTAACCGTGGTTTTTTTTTCTTTCTTTATACATACATACTAGTTACGAGTATACTATCTCTTTATCAACCAGTCTATATATTAGCAGCAGACACAGTACAGTGCGGTAGTTCACGGCGGTGGCTACCTCTGTGTCGGCACTCGGCAGCCCGTCCATAATTGTATATACCACCTAACCGTGGTTTTTTTTTCTTTCTTTATACATACATACATACTAGTTACGACTTACGAGTATACTATCTCTTTATCAACCAGTCTATATTAGCAGCAGACACAGTACAGTGCGGTAGTTCACGGCTGTGGCTACCTCTGTGTCGGCACTCGGCAGCCCGTCCATAATTGTATATACCACCTAACCGTGGTTTTTTTTTCTTTCTTTATACATACATACTAGTTACGAGTATACTATCTCTTTATCAACCAGTCTATATATTAGCAGCAGACACAGTACAGTGCGGTAGTTCACGGCTGTGGCTACCTCTGTGTCGGCACTCGGCAGCCCGTCCATAATTGTATATACCACCTAACCGTGGTTTTTTTTTCTTTCTTTATACATACATACTAGTTACGAGTATACTATCTCTTTATCAACCAGTCTATATTAGCAGCAGACACAGTACAGTGCGGTAGTTCACGGCTGTGGCTACCTCTGTGTCGGCACTCGGCAGCCCGTCCATAATTGTATATACCACCTAACCGTGGTTTTTTTTTTCTTTCTTTATACATACATACTAGTTACGAGTATACTATCTCTTTATCAACCAGTCTATATATTAGCAGCAGACACAGTACAGTGCGGTAGTTCACGGCTGTGGCTACCTCTGTGTCGGCACTCGGCAGCCCGTCCATAATTGTATATACCACCTAACCGTGTTTTTTTTTTCTTTCTTTATACATACATACTAGTTACGAGTATACTATCTCTTTATCAACCAGTCTATATATTAGCAGCAGACACAGTACAGTGCGGTAGTTCACGGCTGTGGCTACCTCTGTGTCGGCACTCGGCAGCCCGTCCATAATTGTATATACCACCTAACCGTGGTTTTTTTTTCTTTCTTTATACATACATACTAGTTACGAGTATACTATCTCTTTATCAACCAGTCTATATATTAGCAGCAGACACAGTACAGTGCGGTAGTTCACGGCTGTGGCTACCTCTGTGTCGGCACTCGGCAGCCCGTCCATAATTGTATACTAGTATCCAATCCATCCATCTCCATTGTTTACCTGAGGTGCCTTTTAGTTGTGCCTATTAAAATATGGAGAACAAAAATGTTGAGGTTCCAAAATTAGGGAAAGATCAAGATCCACTTCCACCTCGTGCTGAAGCTGCTGCCACTAGTCATGGCCGAGACGATGAAATGCCAGCAACGTCGTCTGCCAAGGCCGATGCCCAATGTCATAGTACAGAGCATGTCAAATCCAAAACACCAAATATCAGTAAAAAAAGGACTCCAAAACCTAAAATAAAATTGTCGGAGGAGAAGCGTAAACTTGCCAATATGCCATTTACCACACGGAGTGGCAAGGAACGGCTGAGGCCCTGGCCTATGTTCATGGCTAGTGGTTCAGCTTCACATGAGGATGGAAGCACTCAGCCTCTCGCTAGAAAAATGAAAAGACTCAAGCTGGCAAAAGCAGCACAGCAAAGAACTGTGCATTCTTCGAAATCCCAAATCCACAAGGAGAGTCCAATTGTGTCGGTTGCGATGCCTGACCTTCCCAACACTGGACGTGAAGAGCATGCGCCTTCCACCATTTGCACGCCCCCTGCAAGTGCTGGAAGGAGCACCCGCAGTCCAGTTCCTGATAGTCAGATTGAAGATGTCAGTGTTGAAGTACACCAGGATGAGGAGGATATGGGTGTTGCTGGCGCTGGGGAGGAAATTGACCAGGAGGATTCTGATGGTGAGGTGGTTTGTTTAAGTCAGGCACCCGGGGAGACACCTGTTGTCCGTGGGAGGAATATGGCCGTTGACATGCCAGGTGAAAATACCAAAAAAATCAGCTCTTCGGTGTGGAGGTATTTCACCAGAAATGCGGACAACAGGTGTCAAGCCGTGTGTTCCCTTTGTCAAGCTGTAATAAGTAGGGGTAAGGACGTTAACCACCTCGGAACATCCTCCCTTATACGTCACCTGCAGCGCATTCATAATAAGTCAGTGACAAGTTCAAAAACTTTGGGTGACAGCGGAAGCAGTCCACTGACCAGTAAATCCCTTCCTCTTGTAACCAAGCTCACGCAAACCACCCCACCAACTCCCTCAGTGTCAATTTCCTCCTTCCCCAGGAATGCCAATAGTCCTGCAGGCCATGTCACTGGCAATTCTGACGAGTCCTCTCCTGCCTGGGATTCCTCCGATGCATCCTTGCGTGTAACGCCTACTGCTGCTGGCGCTGCTGTTGTTGCCGCTGGGAGTCGATGGTCATCCCAGAGGGGAAGTCGTAAGCCCACTTGTACTACTTCCAGTAAGCAATTGACTGTTCAACAGTCCTTTGCGAGGAAGATGAAATATCACAGCAGTCATCCTACTGCAAAGCGGATAACTGAGTCCTTGACAACTATGTTGGTGTTAGACGTGCGTCCGGTATCCGCCGTTAGTTCACAGGGAACTAGACAATTTATTGAGGCAGTGTGCCCCCGTTACCAAATACCATCTAGGTTCCACTTCTCTAGGCAGGCGATACCGAGAATGTACACGGACGTCAGAAAAAGACTCACCAGTGTCCTAAAAAATGCAGTTGTACCCAATGTCCACTTAACCACGGACATGTGGACAAGTGGAGCAGGGCAGGGTCAGGACTATATGACTGTGACAGCCCACTGGGTAGATGTATGGACTCCCGCCGCAAGAACAGCAGCGGCGGCACCAGTAGCAGCATCTCGCAAAGCCAACTCTTTCCTAGGCAGGCTACGCTTTGTATCACCGCTTTCCAGAATACGCACACAGCTGAAAACCTCTTACGGCAACTGAGGAAGATCATCGCGGAATGGCTTACCCCAATTGGACTCTCCTGTGGATTTGTGGCATCGGACAACGCCAGCAATATTGTGTGTGCATTAAATATGGGCAAATTCCAGCACGTCCCATGTTTTGCACATACCTTGAATTTGGTGGTGCAGAATTTTTTAAAAAACGACAGGGGCGTGCAAGAGATGCTGTCGGTGGCCAGAAAAATTGCGGGACACTTTCGGCGTACAGGCACCACGTACAGAAGACTGGAGCACCACCAAAAACTACTGAACCTGCCCTGCCATCATCTGAAGCAAGAAGTGGTAACGAGGTGGAATTCAACCCTCTATATGCTTCAGAGGTTGGAGGAGCAGCAAAAGGCCATTCAAGCCTATACAATTGAGCACGATATAGGAGGTGGAATGCACCTGTCTCAAGTGCAGTGGAGAATGATTTCAACGTTGTGCAAGGTTCTGATTAGAGATGAGCGCCTGAAATTTTTCGGGTTTTGTGTTTTTGTTTTGGGTTCGAACGCGTTTTGGCAAAACCTCACCGAATTTTTTTTGTCGGATTCGGGTGTGTTTTGGATTCGGGTGTTTTTTTCAAAAAACACTAAAAAACAGCTTAAATCATAGAATTTGGGGGTCATTTTGATCCCAAAGTATTATTAACCTCAAAAACCATAATTTACACTCATTTTCAGTCTATTCTGAATACCTCACACCTCACAATATTATTTTTAGTCCTAAAATTTGCACCGAGGTCGCTGTGTGAGTAAGATAAGCGACCCTAGTGGCCGACACAAACACCGGGCCCATCTAGGAGTGGCACTGCAGTGTCACGCAGGATGTCCCTTCCAAAAAACCCTCCCCAAACAGCACATGACGCAAAGAAAAAAAGAGGCGCAATGAGGTAGCTGTGTGAGTAAGATTAGCGACCCTAGTGGCCGACACAAACACCGGGCCCATCTAGGAGTGGCACTGCAGTGTCACGCAGGATGTCCCTTCCAAAAAACCCTCCCCAAACAGCACATGACGCAAAGAAAAAAAGAGGCGCAATGAGGTAGCTGACTGTGTGAGTAAGATTAGCGACCCTAGTGGCCGACACAAACACCGGGCCCATCTAGGAGTGGCACTGCAGTGTCACGCAGGATGTCCCTTCCAAAAAACCCTCCCCAATCAGCACATGATGCAAAGAAAAAGAAAAGAAAAAAGAGGTGCAAGATGGAATTGTCCTTGGGCCCTCCCACCCACCCTTATGTTGTATAAACAAAACAGGACATGCACACTTTAACCAACCCATCATTTCAGTGACAGGGTCTGCCACACGACTGTGACTGATATGACGGGTTGGTTTGGACCCCCCCCAAAAAAGAAGCAATTAATCTCTCCTTGCACAAACTGGCTCTACAGAGGCAAGATGTCCACCTCATCTTCACCCTCCGATATATCACCGTGTACATCCCCCTCCTCACAGATTATCAATTCGTCCCCACTGGAATCCACCATCTCAGCTCCCTGTGTACTTTGTGGAGGCAATTGCTGCTGGTCAATGTCTCCGCGGAGGAATTGATTATAATTCATTTTAATGAACATCATCTTCTCCACATTTTCTGGATGTAACCTCGTACGCCGATTGCTGACAAGGTGAGCGGCGGCACTAAACACTCTTTCGGAGTACACACTTGTGGGAGGGCAACTTAGGTAGAATAAGGCCAGTTTGTGCAAGGGCCTCCAAATTGCCTCTTTTTCCTGCCAGTATAAGTACGGACTGTGTGACGTGCCTACTTGGATGCGGTCACTCATATAATCCTCCACCATTCTATCAATGTTGAGAGAATCATATGCAGTGACAGTAGACGACATGTCCGTAATCGTTGTCAGGTCCTTCAGTCCGGACCAGATGTCAGCATCAGCAGTCGCTCCAGACTGCCCTGCATCACCGCCAGCGGGTGGGCTCGGAATTCTGAGCCTTTTCCTCGCACCCCCAGTTGCGGGAGAATGTGAAGGAGGAGATGTTGACAGGTCGCGTTCCGCTTGACTTGACAATTTTGTCACCAGCAGGTCTTTCAACCCCAGCAGACCTGTGTCTGCCGGAAAGAGAGATCCAAGGTAGGCTTTAAATCTAGGATCGAGCACGGTGGCCAAAATGTAGTGCTCTGATTTCAACAGATTGACCACCCGTGAATCCTTGTTAAGCGAATTAAGGGCTGCATCCACAAGTCCCACATGCCTAGCGGAATCGCTCCCTTTTAGCTCCTTCTTCAATGCCTCCAGCTTCTTCTGCAAAAGCCTGATGAGGGGAATGACCTGACTCAGGCTGGCAGTGTCTGAACTGACTTCACGTGTGGCAAGTTCAAAGGGCATCAGAACCTTGCACAACGTTGAAATCATTCTCCACTGCACTTGAGACAGGTGCATTCCACCTACTATATCGTGCTCAATTGTATAGGCTTGAATGGCCTTTTGCTGCTCCTCCAACCTCTGAAGCATATAGAGGGTTGAATTCCACCTCGTTACCACTTCTTGCTTCAGATGATGGCAGGGCAGGTTCAGTAGTTTTTGGTGGTGCTCCAGTCTTCTGTACGTGGTGCCTGTACGCCGAAAGTGTCCCGCAATTTTTCTGGCCACCGACAGCATCTCTTGCACGCCCCTGTCGTTTTTTAAAAAATTCTGCACCACCAAATTCAAGGTATGTGCAAAACATGGGACGTGCTGGAATTTGCCCATATTTAATGCACACACAATATTGCTGGCGTTGTCCGATGCCACAAATCCACAGGAGAGTCCAATTGGGGTAAGCCATTCCGCGATGATCTTCCTCAGTTGCCGTAAGAGGTTTTCAGCTGTGTGCGTATTCTGGAAAGCGGTGATACAAAGCGTAGCCTGCCTAGGAAAGAGTTGGCGTTTGCGAGATGCTGCTACTGGTGCCGCCGCTGCTGTTCTTGCGGCGGGAGTCCATACATCTACCCAGTGGGCTGTCACAGTCATATAGTCCTGACCCTGCCCTGCTCCACTTGTCCACATGTCCGTGGTTAAGTGGACATTGGGTACAACTGCATTTTTTAGGACACTGGTGAGTCTTTTTCTGACGTCCGTGTACATTCTCGGTATCGCCTGCCTAGAGAAGTGGAACCTAGATGGTATTTGGTAACGGGGGCACACTGCCTCAATAAATTGTCTAGTTCCCTGTGAACTAACGGCGGATACCGGACGCACGTCTAACACCAACATAGTTGTCAAGGACTCAGTTATCCGCTTTGCAGTAGGATGACTGCTGTGATATTTCATCTTCCTCGCAAAGGACTGTTGAACAGTCAATTGCTTACTGGAAGTAGTACAAGTGGGCTTACGACTTCCCCTCTGGGATGACCATCGACTCCCAGCGGCAACAACAGCAGCGCCAGCAGCAGTAGGCGTTACACGCAAGGATGCATCGGAGGAATCCCAGGCAGGAGAGGACTCGTCAGAATTGCCAGTGACATGGCCTGCAGGACTATTGGCATTCCTGGGGAAGGAGGAAATTGACACTGAGGGAGTTGGTGGGGTGGTTTGCGTGAGCTTGGTTACAAGAGGAAGGGATTTACTGGTCAGTGGACTGCTTCCGCTGTCACCCAAAGTTTTTGAACTTGTCACTGACTTATTATGAATGCGCTGCAGGTGACGTATAAGGGAGGATGTTCCGAGGTGGTTAACGTCCTTACCCCTACTTATTACAGCTTGACAAAGGGAACACACGGCTTGACACCTGTTGTCCGCATTTCTGGTGAAATACCTCCACACCGAAGAGCTGATTTTTTTGGTATTTTCACCTGGCATGTCAACGGCCATATTCCTCCCACGGACAACAGGTGTCTCCCCGGGTGCCTGACTTAAACAAACCACCTCACCATCAGAATCCTCCTGGTCAATTTCCTCCCCAGCGCCAGCAACACCCATATCCTCCTCATCCTGGTGTACTTCAACACTGACATCTTCAATCTGACTATCAGGAACTGGACTGCGGGTGCTCCTTCCAGCACTTGCAGGGGGCGTGCAAATGGTGGAAGGCGCATGCTCTTCACGTCCAGTGTTGGGAAGGTCAGGCATCGCAACCGACACAATTGGACTCTCCTTGTGGATTTGGGATTTCGAAGAATGCACAGTTCTTTGCTGTGCTGCTTTTGCCAGCTTGAGTCTTTTCATTTTTCTAGCGAGAGGCTGAGTGCTTCCATCCTCATGTGAAGCTGAACCACTAGCCATGAACATAGGCCAGGGCCTCAGCCGTTCCTTGCCACTCCGTGTGGTAAATGGCATATTGGCAAGTTTACGCTTCTCCTCCGACAATTTTATTTTAGGTTTTGGAGTCCTTTTTTTACTGATATTTGGTGTTTTGGATTTGACATGCTCTGTACTATGACATTGGGCATCGGCCTTGGCAGACGACGTTGCTGGCATTTCATCGTCTCGGCCATGACTAGTGGCAGCAGCTTCAGCACGAGGTGGAAGTGGATCTTGATCTTTCCCTAATTTTGGAACCTCAACATTTTTGTTCTCCATATTTTAATAGGCACAACTAAAAGGCACCTCAGGTAAACAATGGAGATGGATGGATTGGATACTAGTATACAATTATGGACGGGCTGCCGAGTGCCGACACAGAGGTAGCCACAGCCGTGAACTACCGCACTGTACTGTGTCTGCTGCTAATATATAGACTGGTTGATAAAGAGATAGTATACTCGTAACTAGTATGTATGTATAAAGAAAGAAAAAAAAACCACGGTTAGGTGGTATATACAATTATGGACGGGCTGCCGAGTGCCGACACAGAGGTAGCCACAGCCGTGAACTACCGCACTGTACTGTGTCTGCTGCTAATATATAGACTGGTTGATAAAGAGATAGTATACTCGTAACTAGTATGTATGTATAAAGAAAGAAAAAAAAAACACGGTTAGGTGGTATATACAATTATGGACGGGCTGCCGAGTGCCGACACAGAGGTAGCCACAGCCGTGAACTACCGCACTGTACTGTGTCTGCTGCTAATATAGACTGGTTGATAAAGAGATAGTATACTCGTAACTAGTATGTATGTATAAAGAAAGAAAAAAAAACCACGGTTAGGTGGTATATACAATTATGGACGGGCTGCCGAGTGCCGACACAGAGGTAGCCACAGCCGTGAACTACCGCACTGTACTGTGTCTGCTGCTAATATAGACTGGTTGATAAAGAGATAGTATACTACTAATATTATATATACTGGTGGTCAGGTCACTGGTCACTAGTCACACTGGCAGTGGCACTCCTGCAGCAAAAGTGTGCACTGTTTAATTTTAATATAATATTATGTACTCCTGGCTCCTGCTATAACCTATAACTGGCACTGCAGTAGTGCTCCCCAGTCTCCCCCACAATTATAAGCTGTGTGAGCTGAGCAGTCAGACAGATATATAATATATATAGATGATGCAGCACACTGGCCTGAGCCTGAGCAGTGCACACAGATATGGTATGTGACTGACTGAGTCACTGTGTGTATCGCTTTTTTCAGGCAGAGAACGGATATATTAAATAAACTGCACTGTGTGTCTGGTGGTCACTCACTATATAATATATTATGTACTCCTGGCTCCTGCTATAACCTATAACTGGCACTGCAGTAGTGCTCCCCAGTCTCCCCCACAATTATAAGCTGTGTGAGCTGAGCAGTCAGACAGATATATATAATATTATATATAGATAATAGATGATGCAGCACACTGGCCTGAGTCTGAGCAGTGCACACAGATATGGTATGTGACTGAGTCACTGTGTGCTGTGTATCGCTTTTTTCAGGCAGAGAACGGATTATAAATAAAACTGGTGGTCACTATCAGCAAAACTCTGCACTGTACTGAGTACTCCTAATGCTCCCCAAAATTAGTAAATCAAGTGTCTCTCTAATCTATTCTAAACGGAGAGGACGCCAGCCACGTCCTCTCCCTATCAATCTCAATGCACGTGTGAAAATGGCGGCGACGCGCGGCTCCTTATATAGAATCCGAGTCTCGCGATAGAATCCGAGCCTCGCGAGAATCCGACAGCGTCATGATGACGTTCGGGCGCGCTCGGGTTAACCGAGCAAGGCGGGAAGATCCGAGTCGCTCGGACCCGTGAAAAAAAACATGAAGTTCTGGCGGGTTCGGATTCAGAGAAACCGAACCCGCTCATCTCTAGTTCTGATGCCCTTTGAACTTGCCACACGTGAAGTCAGTTCAGACACTGCCAGCCTGAGTCAGGTCATTCCCCTCATCAGGCTTTTGCAGAAGAAGCTGGAGGCATTGAAGAAGGAGCTAAAAGGGAGCGATTCCGCTAGGCATGTGGGACTTGTGGATGCAGCCCTTAATTCGCTTAACAAGGATTCACGGGTGGTCAATCTGTTGAAATCAGAGCACTACATTTTGGCCACCGTGCTCGATCCTAGATTTAAAGCCTACCTTGGATCTCTCTTTCCGGCAGACACAGGTCTGCTGGGGTTGAAAGACCTGCTGGTGACAAAATTGTCAAGTCAAGCGGAACGCGACCTGTCAACATCTCCTCCTTCACATTCTCCCGCAACTGGGGGTGCGAGGAAAAGGCTCAGAATTCCGAGCCCACCCGCTGGCGGTGATGCAGGGCAGTCTGGAGCGACTGCTGATGCTGACATATGGTCCGGACTGAAGGACCTGACAACGATTACGGACATGTCGTCTACTGTCACTGCATATGATTCTCTCAACATTGATAGAATGGTGGAGGATTATATGAGTGACCGCATCCAAGTAGGCACGTCACACAGTCCGTACTTATACTGGCAGGAAAAAGAGGCAATTTGGAGGCCCTTGCACAAACTGGCTTTATTCTACCTAAGTTGCCCTCCCACAAGTGTGTACTCCGAAAGAGTGTTTAGTGCCGCCGCTCACCTTGTCAGCAATCGGCGTACGAGGTTACATCCAGAAAATGTGGAGAAGATGATGTTCATTAAAATGAATTATAATCAATTCCTCCGCGGAGACATTGACCAGCAGCAATTGCCTCCACAAAGTACACAGGGAGCTGAGATGGTGGATTCCAGTGGGGACGAATTGATAATCTGTGAGGAGGGGGATGTACACGGTGATATATCGGAGGGTGAAGATGAGGTGGACATCTTGCCTCTGTAGAGCCAGTTTGTGCAAGGAGAGATTAATTGCTTCTTTTTTGGGGGGGGTCCAAACCAACCCGTCATATCAGTCACAGTCGTGTGGCAGACCCTGTCACTGAAATGATGGGTTGGTTAAAGTGTGCATGTCCTGTTTTGTTTATACAACATAAGGGTGGGTGGGAGGGCCCAAGGACAATTCCATCTTGCACCTCTTTTTTCTTTTCTTTTTCTTTGCATCATGTGCTGATTGGGGAGGGTTTTTTGGAAGGGACATCCTGCGTGACACTGCAGTGCCACTCCTAGATGGCCCGGTGTTTGTGTCGGCCACTAGGGTCGCTAATCTTACTCACACAGCTACCTCATTGCGCCTCTTTTTTTCTTTGCGTCATGTGCTGTTTGGGGAGGGTTTTTTGGAAGGGACATCCTGCGTGACACTGCAGTGCCACTCCTAGATGGGCCCGGTGTTTGTGTCGGCCACTAGGGTCGCTAATCTTACTCACACAGCTACCTCATTGCGCCTCTTTTTTTCTTTGCGTCATGTGCTGTTTGGGGAGGGTTTTTTGGAAGGGCCATCCTGCGTGACACTGCAGTGCCACTCCTAGATGGGCCCGGTGTTTGTGTCGGCCACTAGGGTCGCTAATCTTACTCACACAGCTACCTCATTGCGCCTCTTTTTTTCTTTGCGTCATGTGCTGTTTGGGGAGGGTTTTTTGGAAGGGACATCCTGCGTGACACTGCAGTGCCACTCCTAGATGGGCCCGGTGTTTGTGTCGGCCACTAGGGTCGCTTATCTTACTCACACAGCGACCTCGGTGCAAATTTTAGGACTAAAAATAATATTGTGAGGTGTGAGGTATTCAGAATAGACTGAAAATGAGTGTAAATTATGGTTTTTGAGGTTAATAATACTTTGGGATCAAAATGACCCCCAAATTCTATGATTTAAGCAGTTTTTTAGTGTTTTTTGAAAAAAACACCCGAATCCAAAACACACCCGAATCCGACAAAAAAAATTCGGTGAGGTTTTGCCAAAACGCGTTCGAACCCAAAACACGGCCGCGGAACCGAACCCAAAACCAAAACACAAAACCCGAAAAATTTCAGGCGCTCATCTCTAATATATATATAGCAGTGGAAATAAGTGCGGCACTGGGAGTCTTGTAATTGAAGTGAAGCAAAGCCGTGTCTTTATTAGATCATATATATATATATGTATATATATATATATATATATATCTATAATTGGGGGGGGGGGGGGGGGTTTCTGGAGGGGGACCAAAATACAACTTTGCCCCGGGTGCCAAAAATCCTAGTTTCGGCCCTGACAACACACATCAGTAGCCTCACAGCTAGGTGTAGAAATATAATAAAGTTCAGAGGTCATAATCTTGTTGTAATAAGAAAATAAAAATGACAGTAATATACCTTTATATGTAGCGTAATAACAATAGATATCAGGCATCTGAGGTATATTGTAAAGCCAATGTGAGGATTGTGCATGATGATAATGATGAACATAAAGGGAATAACATTAGATATAATAATGAGTACTGCTCGTGTATATGCTAAGGGATCATACGGAAGGATGGAAATGAGAGAAACAAGAAGACTTAGGGGCCTTTTTATCAAATAATATTTGTGGGGCAGTCACTGAAAATACTCGTTCTCAAGGGATTCCCTCAAATATTACATATCCCGAAATGAATGATTGGGGAACCACATCTGATATTGCTGATATGTTCTGCGGTACCTCCATTTCTGACAGCAGACACAGCCTCCATAGGTTTCTATGGGGGCTACAAAGCTGTTAGATTTAGCAAGCATCCCAGAGCTTGACGCCGATAGCATAACGCTATCTCCAGATGCTGTTATCCTATAGTAGCCTATGGGCTACTATTTCCCAAAACATAGGCCCTCATTCCGAGTTGTTCGCTCGGTATTTTTCATCGCATCGCAGTGAAAATCCGCTTAGTACGCATGCGCAATGTTCGCACTGCGACTGCGCCAAGTAACTTTACTATGAAGAAAGTATTTTTACTCACGGCTTTTTCATCGCTCCGGCGATCGTAATGTGATTGACAGGAAATGGGTGTTACTGGGCGGAAACACGGCGTTTCAGGGGCGCGTGGCTGAAAACGCTACCGTTTCCGGAAAAAACGCAGGAGTGGCCGGAGAAACGGTGGGAGTGCCTGGGCGAACGCTGGGTGTGTTTGTGACGTCAACCAGGAACGACAAGCACTGAACTGATCGCACAGGCAGAGTAAGTCTGGAGCTACTCTGAAACTGCTAAGTAGTTAGTAATCGCAATATTGCGAATACATCGGTCGCAATTTTAAGAAGCTAAGATTCACTCCCAGTAGGCGGCGGCTTAGCGTGTGTAACTCTGCTAAATTCGCCTTGCGACCGATCAACTCGGAATGAGGGCCATAGTTCCCCCAGGGATCAGCAGCACTGTTGCATCAGGTGTCATGTGGCACCCTGGACTCAACATAAGGCAACATAAGGCATCACACTTCTTGTAAGCCCGTCAGACTCCTGTCAAACCAGCCAGTGGGAGTCCAGAGGCAGGCTTAAAATGAGTCTTCTGCTGAATCCCGGGTGCCGCATGGCTACTGAAGCACTCAGCGCTGCCGATCCCTGGGGGAACCAGCTAGCACATATATTACATGCTGTACATTAGAAAATGTATGCTTACTGTATATGTGCTAAGTGGTTCCCCCCGCACTATATGGTCAGCGCTGCAGTCCTGGGGCTGCAGCTGCTGCTCTACATAACTGTAGCTGTCCATTGATCCAGGTATTGAGATCCCAATAACAACCCGACCTAAACAGCTGTATAGCTGTACACATGCCCGCCCAGTTCAGCTGTCAATCACCGCCGGCTGCCGCAGCATCTGTACGGGCGGTCGGCCGACCGCCCATACACACACAGCGATGCGCCAATGTATCGGTAGATATATTGTCCATCGGCTGTGCTGTGGGGCCAACGCGATATGTCTGTGAACGACGGAGTTCACAGACATATCGCCCATACACACTGGCCGAGGGACCTGCGATATATCGGCCAGTGTGTACCGACCTTTACACTTGGGGGTTGAGAATTACAAAACACTGATCATGTGCAGATTTTTGGCATTGTCCTGGATGGTGGCTTGACACTCAAACATTAGATAACAGCCACACTCAAATCCTTATTATTTCATTTGAGAAACATATTCAGAATCAAGCATTTAATTCCCTCTGAAGATCTACATTTGTATAATCTCGATTAGACTACTGCAATGCCCACAGCAAAAGAATTGCACCGCTTATAGATGGTACAAAACCCAGCTGCCAGGCTGTTAACCAACCAGCCCCTGTACAGCCGTATAGCACCCATTCTCTACTCCCTCCACTGGCTGCCTGCAAGATGGCGAATCTTTTTCAAGATTGGCTTACTCACTTTCAGAGCCCTACATGACCATGGCCGAAGGTACCTGAAGCAGCTTCTGATTCCATACTGTACTGCCATTACTGCGACTTTAGAAGACGGACTTTTAGCAGTACCCAGAATCTCCCAGAATTCATCTAGGAGTCAAGCTTTTAGCCAAGTGGCTCCAATTCGCTTCCCCACACAGTTCGAGAGGCCTCTACTCTAGAATCCTTCAAAAACAGACTCAAAACTTTGCTGTTTACTCAAGCATTTCCATAATGTCCCTTTAGTGTCTCCATGCTCTCTAAGTAAGCTGGAACGGGGCGGAACTGTGTTCCATCAGTTCCATTTGAAGATACAATCCTCCAGCTTACCTAACCCAGAATGTCAGCCGGTGCGCAGGGAGATGCCGGGTGCACGCTGAGACTTTGTTACCAGCAAGCTCTGGCTCTGGCAGTGTGCGCTAAGGGTGCGACATAATGATGTCTCTACCATAATTTCAACTTCCGAGGAGCGGGCGGCCAGAAGGGCGGCAGCGGTCATACGCTGGAGCGGGGCTTAAGGTGAGTATTGTAGGGTTTTTTTTTGTGTGTGTGTGTGTGTGTGTGTGTAAGCGGCGCTACTACAGGGGGCATAACTACAGGGGGCATAATACAAGGGGCATATCTACATGGGGGCATAACTACATAGGGACATAACTACGGGGGAATTACTACTGGGGGCCTAACTACTAGGGCAATACTACATGGGTCCAAAGTACATGGGGGGATTACTACTGGGGCTATATTAAATGGGGACATTACCACTGGGGGCATTACTACAGGGGACACTACCACTTGGGGCAATACTACACAGGGGCATTACCACTCGGGGCAATACCACACGTGGGCATTACCACTGGGACCATTACTAATTAGGGCATTGCATAGGGGGCTGTTCATAAGAGGCATCGCTCCTGGGGACATTAGGTGCACTACTACTGGGGGCGCTGCATAAGGGGCACCATTACTTTCAGCTCTTTATAAAGGGCACTACCACTACAGTGTGCATTTCATAAGGGGCACTACTACTGTGGGCATTATATAAGGGGCACTATTGCTGTGGGCATTATGTGTATTATGGGTGCTAATACTGTGGGCTTTGTGAATTAGGGGCACTAATATGTGTCATAACATGAATCAGGGACACTATGTGATGTAATGGGAATAAGATTGTGCTACTGTGCCATGTAATTTGAAATGGGGATACTATTGTATGACCATGCCTCTTTCTTTTTGAGACCACACCCCTTTTTCTGCATCATGAGCGATTCCTTTGATTACATAGGCACCAGGGGTGGGGGGTTGGGGTTGTGGGTGAGTTCCACCAACTCTTTAGGACTACTTTAAGCACTGATTATTTCTATCCTACCCCACAAGGACACTGCCTAGGTGTTATTCTTGACTCTGAACTGTCTTTAATTTAGAGACAAACTTTAATTCAATTTAGAGACAATCAATCAATCAATCAATCAATCATTCACTACATTCAATCTGTCTCTAAATAATGTTACATGCATCTAAAAAAAATATCCAAAATACGTCCTTATCTTACACAAGACACTGCAAAAACTCTAATCCATGCTCTTATCATCTCCCACATTGATTATTGCAATAACTTCCTTACTGGTCTACCCAAGAAAAGACTATCACCACTACAATCCAATTTGAATGCAGCTGCAATGCTAATCTTCCTAGCAAGACGTTCATGATCTGCTGATCCTCTCTGTCAGTCCCTCCATTGGTTGACCATATTCTACTGTATTCAATCTAAAATACTTTACTCTCACATAAAGCTATTAACCAAACTATTGTACATTCACAATTGCAGGACTGACTTCGGGCAGCACCCACCTTATGGAATGCCCTACCACGCACAATAAGACTCTCCTCTAGCCTCCAAACTTTCACGCGTTCCCTGAAAACTCACCTCTTCAGACTACCCTATCAAATTCGTGAACCGCCCACATGACCTTCAGAACATAGTCAGATTAAAGGGGGGGGGGGGGATGCAGGGCATACTGTATCCCAGGCCCCCCCTCCCCCCCTCTCCCCCTGGCCAGACCACACTGACATCACTAGCTTTCCCTCTTATGCAGCAGCAAAACCAGACAGCCAGAATACGAGCAGGACAGAATGCAGTGCATGCAGAGACACAGGAGTATCAGAATTTATGAACTATCGATGGGGCTTCCCAACTAGAGGAGAGATAGGAGGGTGGAGAGAGTTATAATTGACACAGGGTGGGATCCCTGTGTCATTTACAGCTCTCTCCACACCTGGGTGTCTGAGTCCTGTGTAACTTGTTATCTAATGAGGGTCTAGAGACACACACACACACACACACACACACACACAATCCTCCTGAGTCCTGTCCCAGTGTGTAAGTAGTACAGAGGCTGCTGCTATTTTTGCATGTGACAAAATAAATTATAGATTTCATTTTTCTATGTGCATTTTAAGGTTGTTTATGTTGTCTTTGTTCCACTGCAAGAACATTTTATAAAATAGCTGTATTTCAAATAGGTGAAACAATACCCAGCCATTATTAAACTATTAGTTTAAATCTAATATACACCATTGGGCTAAATTTAATATACACGAGCCATATCTCTTAACATGATCCATTCCAGGCAGGATACAATGCACTCTACCTGGACTTCCTTCTTAAGTTATGATTGCAATCACCTGTGTTGAAACACCTTTCTTATCAATTAAACAGTTCAACACAGGTTACTGCAATCTCCTATATAATAGCCCTATTCTGTGACCTTGTGATTCATTTGCTAACGCTGGGCGGAGTCACAACAGTGGGCGGAGTTATTCAAATGAGTCACAGAGATCTGGCCAAATCTACAGGAGACTAGGAGCAGAAGCAGATAGCATGGGCATTGGGCATGTCACAGGCAGGGGTGCAGACCTCCCAGCTTTCTGCAGGAGCTTTCTCCAGGCAGAAGGAAGGACACACACTCGGCGAAAAGGGGGCGTGGCTTCACGGGAGGGTCCCCGTTTTCGTCAGTGAGGGAGCATGCCCAGCGCTCTGTGAGCTGCTGGCATGCTCCCAGGGGCTGATTATGAGTCTGGGGGGCCCAGGGCACTTGAGACAGGGGAGCCCTATCTCATTGCTGTGCCTGCTGGGGGTTGGGGGCGTGGCCTAATCGCGGCCCGCGCGGCCACGCCCCCTTATGCAAATTCCGATATATATATTTTTTTATGGGATTTGGCCCCTCAGCTAGGGCTAAATCCAGAGGGGGTGGTCGCTCCCCCTTACACACCCGCACAGGGAGAAGAAAGCAGGGAGACTGCTGCCTCCCTGCAACACCACAGACCTGCCAATATGCAGCAGCGTGTGCTGACTGTAGCACAATGCTGCCGCTGTTGCTGGCAGGACGGGGGGGGGGGGGGCTTCTGAGCTGGGACAGGGCTACTCCAGCCGGGGGGCCCCCTAAAACTGTGGGGCCAACGGTACGTATCCCCTGCCCCCCCCCTTAATCCGGCTCTGCTGCTGGAACCCCCCCATTAATCCGTACCCCCTGATGCCCCCTCTCCCTCTGTCTCCACTATTCACCGCTGCTCTGCTAAGCAGAACAGCGAGTACAGGAGCTTTCCAAATGCCCCCCCCCCCCACCGCCGGACACTGCGACCCGCGGGTGGGACAGCGGGACAGACCCCAAAAAATGGGACTGTCCCGCGAAAATCTTGACATTTGGGAGGTATGGGGTTGTGTGAAGGGTATGTCATACAGACAGACGGGCACCGGCTCACTGTGTGCTTGACCCCCCACATCGGCATACTCAGCAGGGTCTCTCTGGTGCAGAGGAGCGTCACTTTCTGGCACACTCCACGCTTCTTAGCTGCAGTTTTGTGGGGCACCTGCCGCTGTGCAGGTTCCATACTGCCTCTGTTATCTCCAGCCCCGGCACCCCACCGCTAGCTGCAGCGCTGCCACCCGCAGTGGAGTGCGCCCAGCTCATTCACACACTTTAGCTGGCGGGTAGCGCTGCAGAAATCCGAGCTGCTTGCAGGCTCTGACCCACTCCTCCCTCCAGCCGCAGCATCTCCTGGGAGCTAACCAGTCACTCCCAGTCTCCCCTTACCACAGTGCCCGGAAGCCGTGAGGTCCGCGCCACGTGCATGCTATGACCCCCTCCTCCCTCCAGCCGCAGCATCTCCAGGGGGCTAACCAGTCATTTCCAGTCTCACCTTACCACAGTGCCCGGCAGCTGCGCGAGGTCTGCGGTGTGTGACTGAGGAGGGGGGGGAGGGATGCGGATGGGCAGAGAAAGCAGGACTCCAGCCTGAGAGAGTCAGCCATGCCAAGTCTCCAGCAGCAGCAGATCCCAACAGGTTGGAGTGGAACAGCAGCAGCCAGCAGCAGTGACTCCGGTAAGACACATCTGTCTGTCACCACTGTTTTGTCCCTAATACCAATCTCTCCCGTGCCCTGTGTTCTGTCATGTCCCTGTCACCCCTGGCCTTGCCCTGCCACCCTTATCCTGGCCCTTTCACCCTTATCCTGGCCCTGTCACCCTTATGCTAGCTCTGTTACCCCTATCCTGGCCCTGTCACCCCTGTGCTTGCCCTGTCAACCCTATACTGGCCCCGTCACCCCTGTCCTGGTCCTGCCGCCCCTACCCTGGCCCTGTCACCCCTATCCTGTCCCTATCATTTCTGTCCTGGCCCTGTCACCCCTGTCCTGGCCCTGTCACCCCTGTCCTGGCACCGTCACCCCTGTTCTGACCCTGTCACCCCTGTCCTGGCCCTGTTACTGCATACCCTCCAACTACCTTTTATGGCATGTACAGTACCCGCAGCGCCTCCAGACCTCTCCCCAATGCACCACACCTCCGCACCTTCCCCTCCACCACAAGCGGCACTTCACCCCTCCCCCACATGCTGTGCCTCCAGACCCCCTACACCACCCGTGGCTCCCACTCCTCCACCCCTTCACCACCCACAGCACCTCCAGGCCCCTTCCACCATTCACCCCCTTTATATGTCTCCCCCCACACCTGCCCCCCTCCATCCGCAGCATCTGCAGACACCCTCCTCCATCAGCGGTCCCCCCCACACCCACCCCTCCCCCACCAATGGCACCCCCGCACCTGCCCCTCCACCACCTGCAGCACCTCCGGACCTCCTTTCCCATCCGCCGCAACACCCGTACCTGCCCCTACCCATGGTGCCTGCTGTCCCCTACCCAACCCCCGGCACTCCCGTCCCTTCCCATCCCACAGCACCTCCGGATCCCTTCACCCATCCACAACATCCCCACACCTGCCCCTCTCCCACCCGTGGCACCCCTGCCCCTCCCCCACCTGCAGTGCCTCCGGACCCCTCCCCCATCTGCATCCCCCACTCCTCTGCCCCTCCCCCACACGCAGCACCTCCCGAACCTTCCCCATCCAGGCCCCACCCCCACTTCTGCCTCCCCTCCACCCGCAGCATCTACAGACACCATCCGCAGTCCCCCCCGCACCCGCTACATTCTGTACATCGTGCCCTGCAGGTGCTGTTCACGCCGTCGCAAGGGGCTGCGCCTCCTTCACCATCGCACGCCCTTTCATTGTGCAATATTTAACCACTAACAAAGGAATGCAGGTAATACTTTATATAATACAAATATTAAACCCCAGAAAGGCATGCAAGGGTTAAGGGGGCGTAGCCCCTTGCGACGGTGTGAAGAGCGCCCGTAGGGCGCGATGAAGCACCTAGTCATATATTAAGAGGGAAGTCCATGCACAGTCTTATATAGAGCCCCCCCTTTCCATCAGGGCCCCCCTGTCTAAAGTGCCCCGGGCACGCCCAAGGCTTAATCCGGCCCTGCTTCAGAAACATTCATAGCTAATTACTTCCCAACAGGATTGCCATTGTAATGTTTGTTTTATCACTGTTGTTTCCAATTGTAAAGCGCAACGGAATATGCTGCGCTACATAAGAAACTGTAAATAAATAAATAACTATGGGGCAGATTTAACAATAAGTGATATTCTTGTACTCCTGATAGAAGCTGATTGGTTGGAGCATCATTTAACATACAGTACATTAAGAGAGATAACATAATATCACTAGTTGCTAAATCTGCCCCTATACCATTTCATATTGTCTATACTTTGCCAACATGTATTGGAGAATTTGAAATAAAAATACAAAAACAAGACAAAGTGGACAGTATAATGACCACGCTCAGTAAACATTTCATGACTGGGAGGGCCTGATTCTGATTTGGAAGTAAAGCAAAAGAAATTGCAACTAACTTTGTATCTGGAACAAATCATGTTGAAATGCAAGGGGAGCAAAGACATTAATGCCCTTATTTATTAATGAGTGATAAATTTCTCCGTGAGTGATACATTTCACGAGCCAATCCGCTCCTAATTGTCATTTTCCAAACACAGCCTGTGACATGGAAGTTAGGAGCGGATTAGCAGGTGCAATTTATCACTCGCAGTGAAATTTATCACTCATTGATAAATAAGGGCAACAGTCTGTAACATGGCAGGTGGGAAATGATTGGCTGGTGGCTGGTGCAATTTATCACTCACAGTGAAATGTATCACTCATTGATAAATAAGGGCAATAGATTTTTTCTGTGCACGGTAAATACTGGCTGCTTTAGCATGTACTGCATGGTGCATTGCTGGACATCTTTATATTTACCCTGCAATTTAAATTTTAGTTTAGACAGACTCCTCCCAAATCTAAGTTTCTCTGCACATTTTACATCTGACCAACCTGCAGTGCAAAAAAATAATAATAAAAAGGGAAGGGGTGAGCTTGTGGGCTACTTGTAAAATCTAAAAAAAAAAAAAACCATACATCTATTTCTATAGACCTAACTACAGTTAATACTGTAGGATATAAAATAAAAAAACAGGAACGTCAAGTAAAGTCATTATGTACTAAGGGGGTCATTCAGACCTGGTCACACGCAGGCGTTTTTTTGCACTGCTGGGACCAGGTAATCGCCGCCTACAAGGGAGGGGGTAATTGCTGTGCAGGGGTGCGATCGGCGATGCTGACGTCAGGAATCCTTCTCCCGAAAGGCTGGGCACGCCTGCGTTTTTCCGGACACTTCCTGAAAACGCCTTCTTCCTGTCAATCTTCTTGCGAACGCTGGTACGATTGCTTTCTTCGTAAGTTCTGTCGGCCATCCCTGATGCCGGCGGCCGACACGCCTGCGCTGTTCATACCCAATCGCACGGCCGCGAAAAAAGGCAGCGTGCAAACGGGTCTGAATGACCCCATAAGTGTGGATAAAACATAAGTCAAAATGAAGATTAGAAGAGTCGGAGGCCAGTCCCCTGATAATCATAGCTCACATCACAAGTTCCAGTCACAAATAGCATTCAGAGGCATTTTCCCCTGGAATAATCCTGGAAGAAAGAGTGTCACAGCTGCTTTAAGCTTCTTTTATACGGCTTCAGGCAAATGACATTGGTTGATCATTGCTGATTGCCTCTTAACGTTCCATGCACTGTGATCAGCCAGCTCCTGCAGGGTATAAATTATTCAGCACATTTTGGGTGAATCTGGAGCAATTTGTGACTTAATTTATGAATTGTTGAAAATTGGTTAAATCAATTCACTCATCTCTAGTATTCACATGCTCATACTAGAAAATATATTTGCATCACAAAACCCATACGATTTGAACATTAATCCTCAGTTAAGGAATTGTGGAGACAAGAAAATTGCTCCATATAGTAATACAGAATAGTGGTTTAACAGCAAAATTACAGTATAGCTGCATATCTAACTTGCATACAGCACGATCCTATTATTTTAGCTTTTATCCAGTGAAGTCATTGTTCAGTTTTGAGGCAATGCTCAGGTTAAGGAAATATGAAGCAAGCCTATATATAGCAGGGCACAGCGTATGATGTTCAATGTACAAATATTCTTGCCAAATTATATTTGAAGGGTTCCTTTTAGACTAACTCATCCTAACCTCATGGACTTACTAAAGTCCTACAGTGTGTATGTCATGGTACAGACTGCTGTATGCAATATGTATATATGCCTATACAGATCTTGATGAGGAGGTGCCATAATTAGCCATGAGCAGGGTTGCCCCGGTACTGGGAGAGGGCGTGGCTATCTCAGGAAGGTGTGGCTAGCCCTCCTCCTTCTTATTGTAAAAATATACTATGCGTTTCCGCTGCACGGGTGGTGGTGATGGTGGCGGGGTGCCGGTGGCTGGTTAGCAGGACAGATATAGGGGGCCTTGTTGAGTATGATAACTACCCCCTACTGCACATAATGCAGGGAGAGAGAGGATGTGCTGGGCTGTGGAGAAAGGCCGCTACAGCAGTAGTCTCTTCTCTCTCCCTGCCACAAAGTGCTGGTGTAGCTGTTTCGTGATGGGCAGAGGGACAAGGTAGGCCCCCATCTGGTCCAGACAACAGGCTCAGGCCCAGGTAAATAGTACCCCTCCCCCTTTTGGCAGCCCTGGCTATTGGATGGAATATTTGCATGTCTTCATTTACAATTTATTAAGAAGCATATTTATCAAATATTTTTTGCAGGAAATCCCCCAAAAACAAAATGTAAGCATCCCCTGGATGTATGATGGAAGTACCACGGTTACTCCATTTCCGACCGCAATAGTAGCCGCATAGGTTGCGCTACTATGTTGTGAAATTGACCATATTCTGGAGATTGGCACTGGTAGCTAACACCATCTCCTGTCGAAGCCGCTGGCTAGTATAGAATTTTGTATTGCCACTAATATTGGTTATAAGAAATTCAAATTATTGGGCTAAAATCCTGATAATTAATAAACTGGCCCTTTATTGAGTACTGAATCTATTATGGATCATTTACAAACCACAAAATACTGACCAGACATACTTTTCTATATGAGCAGGAGCATCTACTGCACTATAACACATGTCAAGCTACACACTCACTTCCCCTTACACAAAATCATTAAATAACTTGGAATGCCATTGGTAAATTCATTCTTCTACGTGGTGTGATGAGGTTTTACTGGGCACTTTTAAGGCCAATGACAAGCAAACGTTGGCAGCCAAATTTAGGACTTGGCAAATATTCTGCAAAACAATTTAGCAAATGACTCCAATCACTACTGTACATGTATAGTGTCAAACTCTCAATGGTCTCTTAGGAGAGTTTACCACTGGAAAAGGAGTAATACAACATTAAGGTTCTGGTTTTATTTCCTTACGGGGATTACTAACATAACAAAAACAAAATATGAATTAAACTATTTGTAGACATCCCAGAAACAGCTACTAGACTGTATTTATGCTCCACATTGCTTCTCATATGGAACTGACTCAGTAGAAATCCGAGTACATCTTTATATCTATCTTAAATCACATTGGCACATTGCTTTACAGGGAGTGATGATGGGGAAAATCTATACCCATAGATCTGTGGAAAAGAGCTCATTGCTATACATCATGATGGATCTATCTGCCAGCTGGGGCTAATGTTTAGGAATATCACTGTGACAGTGTGGTAGCAGGTTTGAGTATTGGCAGCTCTGCTAAGCCTGCATTTCTTCCAAGAAGTGTCTTATATTAAGACCAACTGCTATTGACTTGCGGTAGGTGTAATGATCTGTTTCATGTCATCTAAGCTGCTACATATTGTTTCTAAACATTCTAATGTTTCAGGATTGTGATGAAAGAGAGTGACAGTTGAAATTTGTTTTTACACTTTATACTGTAATTTACACAAGGAGAACAATTTCTTTAACCCTCACACTGCTGTTTTTCACGCCAGCTGTGCATGTAAGTGAATGTAATGTGCAATGAGCATTTTGAAGACAACATGGGATTGATAATGTTGGCTAAGAATCTTGCATTTGTTCTGATTGCAAGCCAACACTTTAATCTGGCAGATAAAGATAAACCACAAAGTTATTTAGATTAGAAAGGGATTCAAATGTAATGTCAGATTAAAATATCAATTCAATAGAGGGCAATTTGTCTGTGAAATGTACTGAGCATATAAATCACTCTTACTTTTGTGCTACAAACTCATTCGACCTTATAACTCTGATTAATGCCATTTGCAGTGTTTTTTTCCTACCCTGTTTATGTCTGCAAAAGATAAGGAAATGTAGGGCCCTATCATTGCACAATCATGCAGCGTTTAGAATAAATACAATTGTAATATTGGACCAGACTGGCCACAATTGGTAGTCTGTGTGGGTCCAGAGAACTTAAAGCCAGTTATATTGATCATATTTCATTTAGACAAGCTGAACATGTGGTCGGTCGATAACCATAATCCGCCCATTCTGGGTATATACTGTATGAAGTTTTGGGGCTTTATATACGAAGCAGTAGCTTTTGTAAACTGCTGCTTCCTGGGTTAAAGGTTAAAATTCAAAACGGCACTCAAGGCTTTACACTGGCAGTGAGTGCCGCTTTAAATTTTCACCTCCAACCTGCTGGGAAGCAGCGCTTGCAAAAGCCACCACTTCATTAAAAACCTTATAATATTATGTACTGATCACCATCCCCTGGATCTGCCCCCTGGCTGAAGGGGATAAATCTGCCCCTTCCCCGTCCCACCCCCCGCATAGTGCTTCTTATAATTTTTTTGTGGTGAGGAGGCTGGCCATGCCTCGCAAATTGGGATACATTCTCCTATTACCCAGGCTTGTCACTGCTCTCAGTGGCCCTGGGTGTGAGGATGGTATTTAAGTGATATATGGTATCAGTGATGACTGAGGGGTATATTAGTGTTTGAGGGATGGCATCTGTGAGAAGTGTACTGTATACTTTATTGATGGATGGACAAGCAGGTGGTGTATTTGCTGGGGTGAGTAATCTCAGGACAATGTTCAGCACTGACAGGGATTCACATGGTCAGTGTCTAAGTACCCCCTTTTTTTCTGTAAACTTTGAATCCAAACATGCTGGTCAAGCCGTCTCCATAGTCACGCTTCAAGAGTAGTTTGTGTTTGCGTGTGTGTGTGTGGGGGGAGGGGAGTTGGGTCAGAGGGGCCTTGGCTATTAGGGAAACAAAATATGGGGCCACAGCACCTATTGTTACTTTTTAAACTGATTCTGCGTAAACATAGTCACACTGCACAAAAGTGGAAGCAAGGAAGAGGCAAGCAACTACCAACAAGTGAACCTTACATCAGTAGTAGGGAAATTGATGGACACACACTTGAAAGAGTTGTATATTATCTCAAATCCAGCAATTTACAGGATCCCAAACAGCATGGTTTCACTGGGAGGAGATCATATCAAACAAACCTTAGTGACTTTTTTGACTGTGTGACTAAAGTAATAGATAAAGGTGGGGGCATAGATATAGCTTATCTAGATTTTAGTAATGCTTTTGACACTGTCCCACATTGCAGACTGCTAAATAAACTGGTTGAATGGATAAGATTTTGGTTGCAGGATAGACAACAGAGAGTTGTATTAAATGGAGAGCATTCACAGGAGGGAAATGTTACCAGTGGAGTACCCCTGGGATCTGTACTTGTGCTTTTTAATATCTTTATTGGTGACATCGCAAATGGCAGCAAAGGGAAAGTATGCCTTTTTGCAGATGGCACAAAGGTATGCAACTGGATAGACACACCAGGAGGGGTAAAACAAATGATTGATGATCTAGGTAGACTGGAAGAATGGTCAAGAGAGTGTCAATTACAATTTAATGTCAAAAAAATGCAAAATCATGCACTTGGGTCTCAAAAATCCCAAGGCTTAATATAGTATTAATGGCACTATACTGGAAACTACTGAGGAGGAAAGATATCGAGGACTCACTATTTCAGGTGACTTAAAGGCAGGTTAGCAATGTAACAAAGCAATGAGGACGGCTAGTCAGATGCTTGGCTGCATTGGGAGAAGAAAAGAAAGAAAGAAAGAAAGAAAGAAAGAAAGAAAGAAAGAAAGAAAGAAAGAAAGAAAGAAGCCACTGTATAGGTCATTGGTACGGCCTTATCTAGAATACTGTGTTCAATTCTGGAGGCAATATCTTCAAAAGGATATTAATATATTAGAGACTGTACAAAGAAGGGCAACTAAAATGGTGCATGGCGTACAGCACAAAACATACCCAGAAAGATTAAAGAATCTCAATATCTATAGTTTGGAGCAGAGAAGGGAAAGGGGGGACGTGATAGAAAATTTCAAATATATCAAGGGTTTTAACAAAGTCCAGGAGGGAAACATTCTTCAAATGAAGAGAAGTTTTAGAACACGAGGACATGCACTGAAACTGGAGGGAGGTAGGTTCAGGGGAAATTTGAGGTAAAATTACTTCACAGAAAGGGTAGTGGACAAGTGGACTAGCCTTCAATCAGAGGTGGTAGAGGCTAAGACAGTAGAGCAATTTAAACATGCATGGGATAGACAAGGTTATTGTTACAAATAAATAAGGATCAAATACGGTTTGAGGTGAAAATATGGTAAAAAAGGGCACACTAGATGTGCCAAGTGGTTCTTATCTGCCGTCAAATTCTATGTTTTTATGTTTATCTAGATATATGTATGAATGCGCATGTGTATGTGCATGCCTCTTGGGTTTGGTGATACATATATTGGCACATGCAGGGAAGGGATCTTTCGATGATGGGAGGTGGAGGACAAAGGTGGTTGAGTGTGTGTGTGGGCGGGAGGGGGTGCAGAGATGATAGTGTACCAGGTCCCAAGATTTCTGTTGCCGGCAATAATAACATATACTCATTTTCTAAACTGGTCTAGGTCGCTTCAAGAGGAAACTATGGGGGTCATGCAGTATTTAGAAATTGAGCCTAGAGTAGCAAAATAATTTGTGTATTCATTATTATTTTTATTATTATTATTATTATTATTATTATTATTATTATAATTTGTATTATTTTCAAAATATCACAACGTTTCCACAGCATTTTACAGGGAATATATAAAATGGCAGTGAAACAAGGCAAATCAAAGGTACGATAACTGCAAACCGACTTATCTTTCATGCATCAAGAGCAATAAACCAACAGACATATGCAGAGCTGTATGAATGTGATATGCCCACCTCTGTGTGTAACACATATACTGTATGTGTCTGATATTATAGTCATCATCATCATCATCATCATCACAGTTCACCTGCAATATGCTAGGTGCAAAGGACGCGGCTACTAACAGACAATGGCCCTCATTCAGAGTTGATCGTTCGCTAGCTACTTTTAGCAGCCATGCAAACGCATTGTCACCGCCCACGGGGGAGTGTATTTTCACTTTGCAAGTGTGCGATCGCATGTGCAGCCGAGCGGTACAAAAACATTTTGTGCAAAACAAGACCAGCCCTGTAGTTACTTATCCTGTGTGATGATTCTAGCGTCGGAGGTCCCGGAATTGACGTCAGATACCCGCCCTGCAAACGCCTGGTAATGCCTGCGTTTTCCCTACCACTCCCAGAAAACGGTCAGTTGACACCCACAAACGCCCTCTTCCTATCAAATAGGCTGTGCGAATGGATTCGTCGCTAGAAGCATTGCACAGCAACCATGCTGTTTATACCCATACAACGTGCGTGTGCATTGCTGTGCATACGCATGCGCAGTTTTGCCATTTTTTTCCCTGCTCGCTGCGCTGCGAAAATCGTCAGTGTGCGATCAACTCGGAACGACCCCCAATAGTCTGCATGACGGCATTTGTGTGAAAACTCTCACTCAGTTTTCCAATGTTGAATTGCCTCCTTCCATACCCAATTCCACCTCTGCAGTCAGAAGGATCAATCCATCCAAATCTCTTGTGGGCAGGGATCCATGTGTGAATAAAAAGCTGCTGTGCATGGGGTGGCATGTAAGGAGAAAGAAAGAAGTAAATTGGTATTCGGGCTTTAACTTATAAGTGAAACATAAAACCACAGTCATATACAGTGCATCCGGAAAGTATTCACAGCGCTTCACTTTTCCATATTTTGTTATGTAGTAGTGTATGCCAGCATACCGACAGGTGGGCGAGCGCAAATGAGCCCCTTGCGGGGAAACAGTGGCGCGCTACGCGCGCCACGCTATCTATTCTCCCTCCAGGGAGGTCGTGTACCCCCAAGAGGGAGAAAAAGTGTCGGAATGCCGGCTGTCGGGATTCCGGCGCCGGTATACTGTGCGCCGGGATCCCGATAGCCGGCAAACTGAAGACCACCCTTTGTTATGTTACAGCCTTATTCCAAAATGGAATAAATTCATGTTTTTCCCTCAAAATTCTATACACAATACCCCATAATAACAACGTGAAACAACCCTAAGCACACCGCAACCCTAAGCACACAGCGAAGGTATCAAAGGAGTGGCTTCAGGACAACTCTGTGAATGTCCTTGAGTGGCCCAGCCAGAGCCCAGACTTGAATCCGATTGAACATCTGTGGAGAGATCTGAAAATGTCTGACTTTTTTCACGTTGTCATTATGGGGTATTGTGTGTAGAATTTTGAAGGGAAAATAATGAATTTATTCCATTTTGGAATAAGGGTATAACATAACAAAATGTGGAAAAAGTGAAGCGCTGTGAATACTTTCTGGATGCACTGTATGTTAGTTATAGTTAATGTTTCAGTTATTGGGACGTTGCTGGATGTCTATTGAATGCGTCAGGATTTTGTTGTGCTAACTTTCTGGAGTGTCTAATGCGCATTTGCAACATTTTCGTTACGTTCACTTGCAGTACAGAGGAAAATGTAAGAAGTAGTCAAATGCCACAGCCAATTAAACTTGTACAGACACCCACTGGCTGCTTGCATACAAAGACGCATCATCATTTGCACTATTGAACATCCGAGTAACCCTATGCTGCTGAGAATGTCTGTTAGAATTTTGCCGCCAGAGCCATTGTAACCGCATCTTTAGATGAAGTTGCTGGCTGCGATAAGCCCACAAAATAATAGTAACAAACATGTATTTGACCATCCACCCCCAGTTAGTTACCTCCCATAAATGCACACTGTCAATCACTCTGCGTACAAATTATCACTGAGACCGGCATCAGTAAAGTATCACGACACATGCTCAGTGAGACTCAATGCATGCGCAGTATAAAAAACTGCAAACATCGGCATAACATAGAGTACCCATCCTGTATACAGGATCATCCTGTAATTGGCAGGGACATGCTGCGTACCATATTGATTCAATACGGGACGCAGTTTGACCAGTTTTTTGGTCTGGTGTCACTGTCTGCGCTCTGCACTGTCTGCATGGTCTAATAGTGGTGCAGTGCCGGCACCTGGTGATTGGTATGCCTGTGTGTGAGACTTATCTCCAAGTCCCAGACTGACAGTGCTTTGAGCCTCTGCAATACTAAGCCTGATGCTGCTGGCCTGCATGCAGCTTCAGCATGATGTAGTCACATGCTGCATGGCCACCCAGCAGCAGCATGCAGGCCGAGTGCTGGAGGCAGCCAGGATCCTATCCTGAAGGACCACCTTGCATGCTGTGGAGTGCAGATGGTCCTGCTTTACATGGGACCTGCTGCCCTGAGCCATTGTTTCTTTTGTACCTGCTTATCTGAGTTAAAGCAAAGGCGCCTGCACAGTCACCCAATCAGTCCTTTCTCTCATCCTTTCCTGGCCCTGCAGGCTTCAGTAAGTGAGACCTTTTAATATAAGAGCGTGAGACAACAGGATATGGGGCAGGGGGCTGGAGTGGCAGGGCACAGGAGGCTGGAGTAACATGGACAAGATGCTGGACTGACGGTGCAGATGGCTGGAAAGACACAGGGGGGCAGGAAGGCTGGATGGGACACAGGGGCCAGGAAGCTGGAAAGACAGGGAAGCTGGACTGATGGGGCAGATGGCTGGAAAGACACGGGGCAAAAACTTGAGAGACAAGGAGCAGGAGGCTGGATGGAACACAGGGGCCAAGAGGGTGGAAAACAGGGTGCTGGTATGATGGGACAGGAGGATTTAGAGACACAGGAGGAGACAGAATGCTGGAGTGATGGGGAAGGAGGCTGAAGGGTATACAGGGTGCAGGATGTGACACAGAACACGATTGTGGATGAACCTCTGTTGTATGATGGTGGCATTGGCTATATTCCTACACAAATGGCATCTTCCAGACCACAGGACCTTCTGCATCAATAGCAAATACCTACCTATTACAAAGAAATCGTCATATAGGTAAGGTTTCTTTTATTTTTTGGGGACGGAATATGGCCATGCCTCCTGGATTCAACCATGCCCTCCCCCGTCCTGTATTTTGCCATAACAAAGATGGCAACCCCAGTTGGGATGAACAGATGTAGCAAACGCTAGATCCAGGCACTGGACACATGGTGATTAAAGGCAGCCAGTCTTATTCCCATGTCTTCAGAACATTTTATAAACTATGAATATTTAAAAATTAAAAAAATAAATACAAAAGAAAAACACCCAAAATATAACCAAATATAAGCACGACATGATCCAGACTGCTGAAAATTAACTGTGTGTGATGTGCTTACATCCATCTGCCCAAAAGC
The DNA here is from genome assembly GCF_028390025.1 of Pseudophryne corroboree. Classification (NCBI taxonomy): domain Eukaryota; kingdom Metazoa; phylum Chordata; class Amphibia; order Anura; family Myobatrachidae; genus Pseudophryne; species Pseudophryne corroboree. Next base: position 197,054,991 of record NC_086445.1, on the reverse strand, counting down.
AGAGGTTCTTAGCATTCTTGGCAACTGAGTGTATTTTGCTAACAGGAGTCCTGCAGGACTATAATTACATATAATTCTCATTTTTCAAATGCAAAATGTCTATTACTGTACTTTCTTATTTCTCTAGGAGCTCAGTCAGCACGGCTGTTAATGGCATTTACACACATAAAGAAGCAAAGACAAGCCCCATTTAGCCAGACACCCCTATTTATCAGTTCCTTAATAAGTGGCTGTATTGAGATTCAGATTAAATGACTTTCTGTAAAATGGGAGCAGAGAGTCCTCTGCATTTATCACTGTTCTCCACCAATGAGGACACCCTTTCCTTCAATGAACACTGCATTGTGCAGTCATGTTATAATGGGCAATTTCAGGGAAATGGTTAAGAACAGCATCTGACTGCTGAAGTAGTGGAGACAGATATTCCCATTGCTTATGCATTATAAAGTTTGATCACACAAGAGCATTTTTATTTTCCGGGCACTGCTGCCACAGATATATGTTAATAGCTACAAAGCCATCTGTTTTCCACTCTGATCAAAGCTTTCCGGGCTCAAACAATAGATGCTTTTCAATAAAATAGGCTTGACCTAAATCACAAACCTATTATAGCAGATGCAAGATATTATTTGCTGTCATCTAATAAAACAAGGCTTTTACCTGGGTGATATCAAATTGGAACATGTTTGAGTAAAATGATGGATGATCAGACTGAGCAATTTTACAGCTTTATTCTGAATGAAAGGGTCACGCGCACAACAATCAAAAAGTTATTTACCCAAAACTTCTATGACAAGATTGAGGAACAGGTGCTGGCAGCTACAAAACAGGCTGTGGACTGTCAGGTGAGCTCAGCTTTCTTGGCACAGATGTACCCACCAGTCAATCATAGCAGCCTAAGCAACACTCTCATTAATTCTAGATACAGTTATCAGCTACCTGCCAGATTTGTTTATAAATGATCGTACCTGCTGATAGAGCACATGATTTTACTATCTTCTCAAATCATGTTCATATATCTGTGAATCTCAAATTGTTATATGTGTAAATATGAAATCATGATAGCATTACTTACTTCACATGCTGAAAATGCACATGAAATGATAAATACTCCCAGCAGCTTCCAAATTTGACAAATTCACGTGGCTGACATCAGTCTACTAAGCCCTGGAGGTATATTTACTAGAGGTCGATTTTCAATCGATCAAAATCAATGTTGTGTTTCAGGGGCTAACTTGCACATTTACTAGCATTAAAAAAAATCAATATAAAAAAACGTCTGTTAGTAAATGTGCATTTAAACCCCTGAAACACACCATCGATTTAGATTGATTTTTTTTTTATCAATTAAAAATCAACCTTTAGTAAATATAATCTCTTAATCACATTTGATTCTTGCTGTCACGCAGTTTCATTCAGCTGACTGCTGAAATCAGGAGGGATCTCTTCTTTGTGATGCTTTGTTGCTGACGTTTCATGGGATCCTGATCCTTTCTGGTTCTTGTCTGTGTTACCCAGATCTCATTTACAGGTTTGTACTGATCTGAGCGGTCCTACAGGTTTTGAGTCTTATTTGGATAATGTCTTTGATTTGAGGCCTTCAGAGATTTGACTTGTTTTTTTCTGACATTCCTTAACTGTATGGCTTTGGAATCCTGGTAGTTTTTTTTTAACCACTAGTCTAGTTATGAGCCCCTGTTTCCCCTTCACCTTCTTGATTCCACCACTTCTCTTCTTAAGTACCGTGGTTTTTGTTTTTTATTTGGGGTTGATTGCGCTATTGTTAATTTTGTCCTAATTTCTTCCTTATCCATTACAGGTGGAGGATTGGATGTAATGTTTTCTTGGATTGTCGGGCTTTAATTTGTTTATTGGGAGACCAAATCTGCAGTAGCCTCTGATTCATCCATTTTTCCAGATGTTGATTGCTTGGGGTTCTGCTGAATATTCTGGGATTCCCTGAAGGGCAATGGGCCATTTTAGGATCCTAAAGGTCTTGTTGATCCATTTAGGCAATAACTACTTAGGTAAAATAACATGGTTGGATTTGCATGTGGCCATTTTCCGGGCGCTGGAATTGATTGGGGGAAGGGGGTGGGGGGAGGGGAGGGAGGGAGGGGCATGTTAGCTTGTTTGGTTGTTTGTTATTCCCAAATGTTCCTGTTACCAAGATGGATTGGTGATTCATCTGGTTAGGAATTATGAAGGATTATTTTAAGTCTGCATGCGACTCAGAATCAGGCCCTACATGAGCTAGATTTCTTTGAGTTTAAGCTTGTGCATTTATTGGATAAAATGAAAGCTTCTTTATTAAAAGGAACTGAATATGTCCCATTATTTATATAGATAGTACATGTCCTTACGTGATCTGTCTGGAGTGCGGTTTTCACCCAACATAAAGAGGGAAGAGACATTGTTGATGTTGATAAGCACAACATATAAACACTATGGGGGTAATTAAGACAGCATTGCAGCAGCAGCAGCAGCAATTGCAGTGTGAATAACTACGCGCATGTGCAGCCAGTGAGATGACAGGCAGAGGCGGTAGTGGGGTGGGAGAACGCCGTTGGAGGGACGTGGTCCAGACAACGGAGGCATGTCTGGACCATTGGGGGAGCGGGCCACGGCGGCTGTGTGACATCACACGCAGCCGCTGTAGCCCGGGACGCGGTGGTTAGCCACTTGTCAGCTACTTGTCAGGTACAAAAGCATCACTGCCGTGAGATGCTTTTGTACCTGTGCGGGGGTGGGTGGGGGAAGGGGGGGCAGGGCCTGACATGCAGGGCGGACTAGCCCTGTGCTGGACGTCCCCCCTCATGTCAGAGAAACTGATCGTGGATGTGCTAATTTTAGCACATCTGTGATCAGATCTGAAATACCCCCCTATGTACGAGGCTATGCATTACATTTTACTGAGAACTTCGCAGACTGTTTAGAAACCTCTGTGTTAAGGTATTAAATGATATTCATATCTTTATTTCAGTACTACAAGTTTCGCCTGTTGTTTCTATGGGGTACATTTACTAAGCAGTGATAAGAGCAGAGAAGTGAGCCAGTGGAGAAGTGCCCATGGCAACCAATCAGCACTGAAGTAACATCTATAATTTGCATACTATAAAACTATACAGAGCTGCTTATTGGTTGATGGAGAAATATCTCCACTGGCTCACTTCTCCGCTCTTATCACTGCTTGGTAAATGTACCCCTATGGGGTATATGCAATTCACGGCGAATCGCGGCAATTTTTCGACGTTTTTTAATTCGACTAAATTCGCCAGGTGAATTCCGGAAGGTGGCTTCCGGAATTCACCATATTCAATGAAAAACGGATTCGCCAGAGTCGCGGGCGAAAATCGGCCGATTTGGCGGATTTTGCCGCGATTTTAAAAAACGGTAAAAAACGGGAAAAACCCGGAAAAAAAATGGCGTGGGGTCCCCCCTCCAAAGCATAACCAGCCTCGGGCTCATCGAGCTGGTCCTGGTTCTAAAAATCCGGGGAAAAATTGGCCAGGGATCCCCCGTATTTTTAAAACCAGCACCGGGCTCTGCGCCTGGTGCTGGTGCCAAAAATACGGGGGACAAAAAGAGTAGGGGTCCCCCGTATTTTTAACACCAGCATCGGGCTCCACTAGCTGGACAGACAATGCCACAGCCGGGGGTCACTTTTATGCCGTGCCCTGCGGCCGTGGCATTAAATATCCAACTAGTCACCCCTGGCCGGGGTACCCTGGGGGAGTGGGGACCCCTTCAATCAAGGGGTTTCCCCCCCCCCAGCCACCCAAGGGCCAGGGGTGAAGCCCGAGGCTGTCCCCCCCATCCAATGGGCTGCGGATGGGGGGCTGATAGCCTTTTGTGATAATAAAAAGATATTTTTCCAGTAGTACTACAAGTCCCAGCAAGCCTCCCCCGCAAGCTGGTACTTGGAGAACCACAAGTACCAGCATGCGGGAGAAAAACGGGCCCGCTGGTACCTGTAGTACTACTGGGGAAAAAAAAACCAAATAAAAACAGGACACAGACAACGTGACAAGTAAAACTTTATTACACACTACCGACGCACACATACTTACCTATGTTGACACGCCGACTGCCACGGTCTCCGACGATCCGAGGGTACCTGTGAAAAAATGATACTCACCTTCCAGCGTCCAGAGATAAATCCACGTCCAGAGAGATAAATCCACGTACTTGTAAAAAAAAAAAAAAACGCAAATACCCGCTCCATACCGGACTAGAAAGGGGTCCAATGCTTTCACATCAGACCCCTTTCTCCCGAATGCCGGGACACCACGTGACTCCTGTCACTGAAGTCCCTTCAGCCAATCAGGAAGCGCTACTTCCGTGGCGCTCACCTGATTGGCTGTGCGCTGTCTGTACTGTGACAGCGCATCGCAAAGCCGCTCCATTACTTTCAATGGTGGGAACTTTGCGGGTAGCGGTGGGGTCACCCGCCGGTCAGCCGCTGACCGGCGGGTGACCTCACCGCTAGCCGCTAAGTTCCCACCATTGAAAGTAATGGAGCGGCTTTGCGATGCGCTGTCACAGTACAGACAGCGCACAGCCAATCAGGTGAGCGCAACGAAGTTGCGCTTCCTGATTGGCTTAGAGACCTTTCTGTGACAGCTGTCACTGACAGGTCTCATTCGTGGAAAGGTGTCCCATGTGTCAGCATGGGACCCCTTTCAGTCCAGTGGTCGGGTATTTGCGTCTTCTTTTTTTGCCAAGTACGTGGATTTATCTCTGGACCATGGCTGAGGTGAGTATATTGAACTTTTCTTTTCAGGTATCCGTGGATTCTACATGGAGAAGAGGACCGATGTCGGCGTGTGAACATAGGTAAGTATGTGTGTGTCGACGTATGAAATAAAGTTTTACTGTCGACGGTGTGTGTGTCCTGTTTTTATTTGGGTATTTTTTTCCCAGTAGTACTACAGGTACCAGCGGGCCCGTTTTTCTCCCGCATGCTGGTACTTGTGGTTCTCCAAGTACCAGCTTGCGGGGGAGGCTTGCTGGGACTTGTAGTACTACTGGAAAAAACAAATCTTTTTATTATCACAAAAGGCTATCAGCCCCCCCATCCGCAGCCCATTGGATGGGGGGGACAGCCTCTGGCTTCACCCCTGGCCCTTGGGTGGCTGGGGGGGGGGACCCCTTGATTGAAGGGGTCCCCACTCCCCCAGGGTACCCCGGCCAGGGGTGACTAGTTGGATATTTAATGCCACGGCCGCAGGGCACGGCATAAAAGTGACCCCCGGCTGTGGCATTATCTGTCCAGCTAGTGGAGCCCGATGCTGGTGTTAAAAATACGGGGGACCCCTACTCGTTTTGTCCCCCGTATTTTTGGCACCAGCACCAGGCGCAGAGCCCGGTGCTGGTTTTAAAAATACGGGGGATCCCCTGTCAATTTTTCCCCCGCATTTTTAGAACCAGGACCAGCTCGAAGAGCCAGAGGCTGGTTATGCTTTGGAGGGGGAACCCCACGCCATTTTTTTTAATGATTTTACCGTTCCAGCATAAAAAAAAAATAAAAAAAATAATAATATTTTAAAAAATATATAAATAATATTTGTGCCTCCAAAAAAAAAAAAAAAAAGTACCTAAACCCTTCTAATATAAATAGATCTGCTATTCCCAAAAAAAAAAACCACAAAAAAAAACATGTTTAAATTTTTTTTATTTGTTTTCACCCTCCAAAGTGTGGCGGATTGAAAATGACGAATTTGCTGTCTAAAAGCACTGCTGTCGAATTTCCAAACTTGAATTGAATATGCTTTGGTCGAATTGCAGCACTTGTATCATTGCAGAAAAGTCGAATTTGCAAAAATTCGAATCTCAAAAAGTCGAATTTTGAAAGTCCGTTTTTTGGTCGGAAAGCACTGAATTGCATAGGCGATTTTTTTTTTTGGTCGAAAATGACCCGAACTTCGACAATTTCGGGAATTCGACCGCAATTGCATATACCCCTATATCTCTAATTCCCTATACACCCTCATTCTCGCTCTCTTATTTTACCCTATTCTTTCTCACCCTATTTTACCCTATTCTCTCATTATATCTCCTCTTATCTAGTTCCACTTGGGATACCTGGACTGGACATGTGACATTAGGTCTATTCCTAGGGAAGTGGCCATTGTGCACCTGTCGCATACTGAACAGGGGTGGCCATTACAGGGAATCCTTCTAGACAGAATCCGCGAGATGATGTAATCGCACCAAGGAAATGAAGAGGCATTTACTCTTTACAGTGAGCTAGGGTTACTATAGTAACCCTGGCTTTGCCCTGTTGGGCATTTTGATAAACCCCCCCCCCCGAGAACGTTATAATGGGGCATTGGCACGAATGGAGACCACCCTACTTTACAGCTTAATGGCAAGTGGCAATGGCAATATATATAGCAAACAAGAGGAAGCGGAACTCAGAGTCTTCATAACCGTGCAAAGGTAGCAATCAAGCTTTAATGTGCAATCAACGTTTCGGGGTTTCCCCCTTTCATCAGGATAACTCACATACAACAAAAAATCAAATAAATATACTACCATAACCAATCAGGATGATCAGGCTCTTCCGCCAACGTCCCGGGACCCGGCAACCACACCCCCATCACGGCAACTGCCGGAAACGGAAGTGATGCGACCACCTCAGTCAGCGCCGGGAGATCACCATGGGAACATAGCACCGCTCTCTATGCAGGACATAACTTGCGTAACCAAGGCTACCTGCAGAGTACACAAAAACACTGACAGGCGCTTACTCACATGATGTTATAAGAAGAGATGTGCACCGGACATTTTTCGGGTTTTGTGTTTTGGTTTTGGATTCAGTTCCGCGGCCGTGTTTTGGATTCGGACGCGTTTTGGCAAAACCTCCCTTAAAAATTTTTGTCGGATTCGGGTGTGTTTTGGATTCGGGTGTTTTTTTTTAAAAACCCCTCAAAAACAGCTTAAATCATAGAATTTGGGGGTAATTTTGATCCTGTAGTATTATTAACCTCAATAACCATAATTTCCACTCATTTCCAGTCTATTCTGAACACCTCACACCTCACAATATTATTATTAGTCCTAAAATTTGCACCGAGGTCGCTGGATGACTAAGCTAAGTGACCCAAGTGGGCGGCACAAACACCTGGCCCATCTAGGAGTGGCACTGCAGTGTCAGACAGGATGGCACTTAAAAAAATAGTCCCCAAACAGCACATGATGCAAAAAAAGAGAAAAAGAGGTGCACTACGGTCGCTGGATGGCTAAGCTAAGCGACACAAACACCTCAATATCACAGGAATTATTCGTTCTAATCAATGGTATTATTGGTCCAAATCACTGGAAGAAAATGACAAAATCACAGAAATTATTCGTTCTAATCAATGGTATTATTGGTCCAAATCACTGGAAGAAAATGACAATATCACTGGAATTAAATGGCAGTAATGTCGGGAATTATATCAAATGGCAGTAACACTGGACATATACGGAACTGTCAGACAGGATGGCACTTAAAAAAATAGTCCCCAAACAGCACATGATGCAAAGAAAAGAGAAAAACAGGTGCACTATGGTCGCTGGATGGCTAAGCTAAGCAACACAAACACCTCAATATCACAGGAATTATTTGCTCTAATCAATGGTATTATTGGTCCAAATCACTGGAAGAAAATGACAAAATCACAGGAATTATTCATTCTAATCAATGGTATTATTGGTCCAAATCACTGGAAGAAAATTACAAAATCACCGGAATTATTTGGCAAAATCACTGTAATTAATAATTATAAATCACTGATATTAATTGGTAAAATCTCGCTATCGCCTGCCTAGTGAAGTGGAATCTAGATGGGATTTTGTACCGGGTACACAATAACTTCATCAATTGTCTAAATCCCAATGCACTAATGGCGGAAAACGGGCGCACATCTAACAGCGCACTGATTATACTGAGAACTGATTATACTGATCACTGATTATACTGAGCACTGATTTTACTGAGCACTGATTATACTGAGCACTGATTTTACTGAGCACTGATTTTACTGAGCACTGATTTTTTTTACTGAGCACTGATTTTACTGAGCACTGATGATACTACGGAGAACTGACACTGAGCAGCGAGGACAGCACTGGACTATTGTCATGTAGTATACTGGTCACCACAATGCAGCACTGACACTGAGCACAGATATTAAGCACTGATCAGGATACTAGAAGTGACACGGAGCTGCAAGATACAGCAATGGCCTACTGTACTGTACTACTACATAATGGTGATCACAACAATGCAGTACTGTACTACTATATACTGCTCACAGCAATGCAGCACAGATTGAGCACTAATCAGGATACTAGAACTAAGTCTGACACGAAGCTGCAAGATACAGCAATGGACTACTGTACTGTACTACTATATACTGGTGGTCACCACAATGCAGCACTGTACTACTATATACTGGTCACAACAATGCAGCACAGATTAAGCACTGATCAGGATACTAGAACTGAGTCTGACATGGAGCTGCAAGATACTGCAATGGCCTACTGTACTGTACTACTATATACTGGTGGTCACCACAATGCAGCACTGTACTACTTTATACTGGTCACAACAATGCAGCACAGATTGAGCACTGATCAGGATACTAGAACTGAGTCTGACACAGAGCTGCAAGATACAGCAATGGCCTACTGTACTGTACGACTATATACTGGTGGTCACCACAATGCAGCACTGTGCTACTATATACTGGTCACAACAATGCAGCACAGATTAAGCACTGATCAGGATACTAGAACTAAGTCTGACACAGAGCTGCAAGATACAGCAATGGCCTACTGTACTGTACTACTATATACTGGTGGTCACCACAAAGCAGCACTGTTCTACTATATACTGGTCACAACAATCCAGGACAGATTGAGCACTGATCAGGATACTAGAACTGAATCTGACATGGAGCTGCAAGATACAGCAATGGCCTACTGTACTGTACTACTATATACTGGTGGTCACCACAATGCAGCACTGTACTACTATATACTGGTAATGTTTTTATTTGAATATTGCAACCTTCTTACATTTTATTTACATATTTACAAATTTGCAACAAATAAATAGAGTAAAAACTGAACAACAAACAAATTTTCCATTTGTTCCTAACACTTTTCCCCATTTTACATATTCCCGTAAAAAAATTTTATTTTTATTATTCCTTAATTCAAACAACTTCCTTAAGAACCCTTCTTTTCCCGAAACTAGTCTCCTCCTCCTCCTCCGTACTCCCCCCTCACCTGTTCTTGAGCCCATGCATACCTCTCTCGCACTTCCTTTCATTCCCCACCACCACCTTTCACTCCACTCTCAACCCACCCACCCACCCACCCACTCACCGTCTATACCATTCACTCTACTTTCATCCTGGACAATCCAACATTTAAATGAGAAGTCAATAACAAATCTAGGCAGCTCTTCCAGTGTATGCAACCATTTAAAAAAAAAACCAAATCTCAATCTCAAAATTCTATTTCAACTAAAAAGTGAGATAGTTATAGAAAACTTTTTACCAGTACCTGGAGGCTAGAAATCTTCCATCACCCACTAAGGGGGCTTCAGCCGTCGCCACAAGTGGGACCAACTGGTGACGTCCAATCTCTCCTCCTCCATTTCCATCATCCGCTTCACCTCGTGCAGTATTAAACCCTCCACCACTTCGCAGGGAAGGACTTTATTTCTTAATGAAACCTGACACCGTGCATTCCATAAGTGATACCTGACAGCTAAACTTATCATAAAAATTGTGCATAAATCAAATTCCTCATACCCTTTGAGTGCCCCATATGCCCATCCCCGGTAATCCAGACCAGAAAGACAAGGTATTCCTAGAGCGCTTGACACTCTTTTGTAAATGTCTATATTAAAAGGACACTGAAGCAAGAAGTGGTCCATACTCTCCTCCTGACCTTGACACTCCTCCCGTGGACAATCACGATCATCAGATCTTCTAAACTTCAGGTTCCCCCTAACGTAGAGCTTCCCTTGGAATGAGAGCCAGGCGATGTCCCTAAATTTCAACGGGATCCTCTGAGAATTTAACAGAGAAATCCCTTCTAAACATACAGTTCCTGGGCAATCCTTCAGGGCCAATGGGACACGGAAGTGAGTTTGCAAGACCCTCTTCCCCAACTCCTTCCTACGGAGATCTCTTAACTCCCCCACTCCCAAACCCCACTGCCCAATCACTCTCAAGCATTGGATCACATAGATCGGGAGGTGGCCTCTTCTAGGCCGAGAATTTCTCAAGTGACCTCCTTCTATCCATACTGTGAGGAAGGGGGATATCCAATCCCTAAAACCGTCTGCCCACCAAGGGGGGGTCTCTGAAAACAGACCCCCAAAATTCATTTTAAAAAAAGCTGTTATAAAAAATACCACCGGGTTGACCATATCCAGCCACCCCTTGGTCCTCGGTTTGCATGCAATGCCTCTCTTGACCATATTCATTTTGTTTCCCCACAACAGCAGGAAAAACAAAGAGCCAATTTTAGACCACAGTGGTTGTGGCAAAAAAACATACATAACTGACATATAAAAACAATGGGATCAGATAGGTTTTACACAAATCAACCCTTTCCCTCAGAGAGAATTTCCATCCTCTCCAGCTTCTTACTTTCCGGGTCGCCTCTTCCAGTTTCCTTTCCCAATTTGCTGTGGCATAATCGCCCTGGTTGAATCTTATTCCTAGAATCTTAATTGGATGGCTGGCCACGGGGAGGCTGTCCGGAAGATTGAATTCTCTACCTTCCTCCCCCATCCAGAAAACTTTACACTTGTCCTGATTTATCATGGAGCCCGAGGCTCCTGAGTATTCGCCTATCAGTTGGTCCACATCACAGGCCTCTGTGTTTGACGACAGAACCACTGTGACATCATCAGCATAGGCAATTACCCTTAGTGGTTCTCCCTGGCCCAGCTGCACCCCTCCCACCATGCTGTCCTCAATCCTCCGAATAAAAGGATCGATTGCAAACACGTAAAGAAGAGGGCTAAGGGGGCAACCCTGACGGACACCAGAGTTCACCACAAAGGCAGGCCCTACCCAACCATTAACAAGCGGGAAGCTCTCGGCCTTGCTCTACAGTATGCGTAGCCAATTGACTAACTTAACTGGAATGCCATACTATATACTGGTCACAACAATGCAGCACAGATTGAGCACTGATCAGGATACTAGAACTGAGTCTGACACGGAGCTGCAAGATACAGCAATGGCCTACTGTACTACTATATACCGGTGGTCACCACAATGCATGCTGTACTACTATATACTGGTCACAACAATGCAGCACAGATTGAGCACTGATCAAGATACTAGAGCTGAGTCTAACATGGAGCTGCAAGATATAGTAATGGCCTAATGTAATATACTACTATATACTGGTGGTCAACACAATGCAGCACTGTACTACTATATACTGGTCACAACAATGCAGCACAGATTGAGCACTGATCAGGATACTAGAACTGAGTCTGACACGGAGCTACAAGATACAGCAATGGCCTACTGTACTGTACTACTATATACTGGTGGTCGCCACAAGGCAGCACTGTACTACTATATACTGGTCACAACAATGCAGCACAGATTGAGCATTGATCAGGATACTAGAACTGAGTCTGACACAGAGCTGCAAGATACAGCAATGGCCTACTATACTGTACTACTATATACTGGTGGTCACCACAATGCAGCACTGTTCTACTATATATTGGTCACAATAATGCTTCACAGATTGAGAACTGACCAAGATACTAGAACTGAGTCTGACACGGAGCTGCAAGTGACAATGCTAAATTCCCTTGTCGTATAAACAACCCTTTATGAAGTCTAAGAACACTGTACGCTGTTTACTTAAGAAGTACCGTACAGGTACGCTAGTTGCGTAACGATCGCTCAGCCGTAGGCGAGACGCTCAAGCGTCACGTTCGCTCACGGCCCAGTGATCACAGGACACGTTATTGGCTATGACTAGAGTAATGATTCGCTATGGCGTAGCATACGCTCGAGACCACGAGGAGGTCACCAGCGGCGCAGACGCTCACAACGCTATACCTTAATGTTTAAACCTTATACCAATGAAATACACAGAATACCTTAATGTGAATACAGGGTGTAAGTGCAACCTTGTGTAACCTGACTAACTACAAGGCTGCTTGAGCGTCACCGACGCTCAAGTGAACACTTAATACTATAGAAAATACACAGATACTGGTTTAGGTTCCAAAGCCTATTAACTGTATTATATCTAATATATTTGAAAAAGGGGATAACAGTACAAATGATACACTACAATATAACAGAGACTTCCTAACCACAGAACTAAACAATAAATACAAAAAGACAATACTACACTGACCTAAATGCAATACAATACAATACTATCTAATACAATTCAATACTAGCCTAGTCTAGGGGAGATATGAGAGAACAGAACAGGGAGAGAGAGAGAGAGAGAGATGAGAGAAATTGGCTCACAGAAAGACAATGATTACGGAGAGAAACTTACGCACAAAGGGTATGTTCGCCTGCGCCTCGATATCCAGCTCCCGGCTATCAGCAGATAACCGTTGATGAGAGAGTGAGAGCTGGATGTGGTCGGCCTGCCTATTTATGCCCCACACACAATGCAATCTCCTGGTCCTACAATCCCATTGTCCATTGGCCGAAGGAATTCGGCCCTGCATCATAACAAAAGGTCATAGGGTGATTCATACAGGTGGGCTGTGACGATTTCCAACAGCTCAGGTGGGTGGGAAACTGGGTTTCCCGCCGCATACCTGAGTATGTGTAAATAATAGAAATGGACATAAACTTCTTATGTCCATAACTATTCGCACGAGCGATTAATACGCTCCAAACCAACACCGGAATATTACTAATTAAATACTCTTCCGATGGGTACCAAACACTGCTGTATGATTCCTGTCAGACCCTTCGTACAATACAAAGAGGGATTCCTTTAAACAGGGACCTTCTATTTTAACCAGACTTTCAGAATCTATCAAGGTGACCATGATCTACAAACTACATTAATTGTGAACATTTGTAACGAATGAGTCGCACGCTACGACTACATAAACTCTACCGTAAATACGCATACCGCGCCTGCGAGTGCACGCTATTGCGGGTATGCGCCTTCACGGGAGAGCGTACGCATGCGCAGCGCGGACCAGTGTGCGGTGCAAATATGGCAACGTGCATAGAGACATTTTTCTGACTTTGACAGTCCACCCTTTGGCAGTCAATAATAACTGCCACCTTCTAAAATATTTAAGGAGAAAAATGTAAGTCAGGGGTTAATTGATTTCCATGGTTGGGTAGGGGAGAAGAGTGGAGTAGGTGTGAAGAGGGTATGACCTAGTGAGAAAGTAGAAGCATGTGTGTATGAGTCCATGTTTGGAGGGTCATGTATCATCGTGCCGTACGTGTGGTAAATCAAGCTTCGAGGTATTGCGAAGTATACATTTGAATTCCTTCTTATCCTGTGGTACAGGTCTGTGGATGGGCTGTCAAACTCTACCGAGCTCATTTCGGCTGTGGTTGTAACAAAATGGGGATGCACATTTTAGTTGATGATACATGAATGGGGGAGGTATGTGGTTGCTGCTATCTGTGCCTGTATTCCCTATCGTCTATGTGTGTCGTTACCTGGGGGTTGTAGAGATGAAGATAAAGAACACCTACGAAAAATGCAATGATATTCTATGTCAGGGAAATGTACATCTGTTGTTGAAGTTGTGTTCGGTATCTGTTGAGAGTCGTCTTCTTTGCGCTGTTTTGCTCCTTAGGCATGAGCAACAAGCTTTGTCAGTGCCATCAGATTTACAAAAATGTTGGGCTAGCGTGAGTTTAAAAATACTAGGGAAACTGGGGATCCATGGCAAAGTTCATCAAGTGTCCATATTTAAAGTTGTCAAATCTTCTTCTTTGGTGCTTGTCTGTTGTCTGTATAGCGTCTCGTCAACTTCCTCGTCCAAGGGGGTCTTTGTATCTTGGAGAAAAGCAGAAAAACAGGTGAAAGAAACGGACCGTATAATCGCATTTTCATCACATTCTGGTTTCTATCATTGGGTCATAAATCAAATCCAGGTTAATTACAGTTTCCTCGCTCCTCAAGCTCATCACTCTTGTACTTTGTTTGCACCTCATTAAAGCCTGCCCGCATCTAAATATCAATCCAATCGATATAACGACACCCAAGATACATAGTAGAAACTTTCCAACATCCATTATGACTCCTTGAGCCCAGTCTCCCAAACCGGAGAACCAATTTCGCGGGTTCAACCATGACACCCAACCAGTCAGCTCATTACTTACAGCAGCAAGGGTGAGATTGTGTTTTCGACGAAATTCCCACTTCAATTGGAGAATATCGTCCATCTTTTGGTCTATGACCTCTACCGGATCCTCGGTGCTATTTGTGATATACGTGCAACACTTTATGCCGTACTGTGTTGCCAATGTAACACAATATCCGCCTGTTACTGCTGTAAGATAATTAAGAACCATCCTATGCTGAACTAGTTCTGTTTTGTAAGCTTGAAGTTCTCTTCCAGTGTATCTAAACGTGTCATCATACATTTCAGTGATATTATCTAACAAATTGGCGAGTGCGGAAATGTATCTATAATTCATCACACCTCGAGCGGTGCGAGTGAAATCTAATGCTACCAGAACCTGAATCCCGGTGGATTCATGGATAAGATCAGAGGCCGGATGCTCTAACCTTTCTGACAGTTGTCTTTTAACTCGGTGCTCGTAATGAGTGTGAGTATAAGGAGCTTGGGCACCACGGTGTATGTCCTTCATTTTGTCATGTGTTACAGTCATCACTTCAGGCAATACTTTTCCAATATAACACAATCCTTCAGAGTTTGGGGCAAGCCACTTGTACGCCTTTCTCCCGCATATGAAATATGCGTCATCGGGGAGAACATAAGGGACGGAGAAGGACATGACCATGTTACAAACCTTCCAGGTGAAATCTCCTGACCCTAATTCTTCCAACTGCTTAATGCACGTATCAGTTTGTACGATATGTGCACAGTATCCTGGTGATACCTCTCCAACTCTAGTAATCCTATTTCCTAAGGTATATCGATACCGGAAAGATTTTCCTCTACTGGCTATGTGGCGTACGAGCTCTGTATCTGTAGGCATTCTATCTGCTCTGTGTGAAAAGGTCATGGTAAGGTTGCTCCATGACACTTCCCAATTTCCCGGTTTTCTGGGATTGGAGATGTTGAAACATAAGAGGGACCTATCCACATGGTATTGGTGGAGCTTCAAACTAGGAGGGCTGGAGATGTTAAACCTCCGATCCACCGGTCTCCCACCACTTAGCTCAAGTACCTCCCCTAACGTTAAAGGAAATGGTACTAGCCCTGATTTGCTGTGACCCTGAGGTACTTGAGAGCATACCCAACAATCTGTTTGGTTTAACACGTTACCCACTAAGGAGTGATAGTCACTCAATGGATGCCGGTCCATATGGATATTAAAACTAGATTGGCATTTCTTTATGCATCCATCTTCAACCAGATTATCACAGAGCCTACAGTTACAATTTTCTTCAGCTAACAATCCATCACAATTTCTTCTATCGGATCGTTTTCTGATACTCGCCTTTGCTTGTTGGTTTGGTTGATCTTGGAAAACTACGCCTCCATCATCATAATCGGAACCCATTCCAGAACCTCTCTCGACCTCTATGGTACTCTCGCCGGAACAGACTGCTCTGGTCAACATCATGGTTAACATCAAAATCCGGATCACAGTCTCTTGGGGCAAGTCCATCTTTGAGGAGGAAATAGAGAAGAATGAGAAGGGGGAAAAAGAAATTTTTAAGGGAGAGGGGCTGGGAAGTGGAGAAAAACAATAAAAGGGAGAGGGGAGTCGACAACTGCTTCCGGTCTTCAAGGCTCAGGTGCCGCCTCAGTCCTCCTGGAACAGACACTCTAGTGATACAACCTCTACCGTCTGTTCCTTATCACGGGACTTCTCTGGATCAGCAACCTTTTTGCAGTGGGATGAATGGACCCAAGTCTCTCTCTCAGCAACCTTCAATGCTGTGGTGCTAGTCAATAAGACCTGGTATGGTCCTTCCCATCTATCAATAAGACAACCTGAGCGTAGAAAATTTCGTATCATTACATAATTCCCAGGTTCAATGTCATGACAATTACTATCTGGTAAATCAGGAATCACCAACTTCAGATTATCATTTTGACTCCTCAACTGCTTACTCATGTTAATCAAGTACTTTACAGTTACTTCATTGTTACATTTCAAATCATCCTGAGGGTTAATCATGACATGCGGTTGTCGACCAAACAAGATTTCAAAAGGAGACAGATTAAGGGGGGACCTGGGAGTGGTTCTGATGCTATACAAAACAATGGGTAAAGCTTCTGGCCACGTCAATCCTGTCTCTGTCATTACTTTACTCAATTTATTTTTAATAGTGCTGTTCACTCTTTCGACCTTCGCACTCGCCTGTGGACGGTACGGAGTGTGCAGCTTGCTATCAATACCCATTAATTTACACATTCCTTGAAAGACATCACCTGTAAAATGGGTACCCCTATCACTTTCAATGATTCTAGGGATACCATATCTACATACAAATTCCTGCACAATTTTCTTAGCTGTAAACATAGCGGTATTTGTAGCTGCTGGAAATGCTTCGACCCAATTCGAGAAAACATCTATACAGACAAGTACATATTTCAAATTTCGACATGGGGGTAATTGAATGAAGTCAATTTGTATTACCTGGAAAGGGCCGCCGGCAGGTGGGATATGGGATGGTTCTGTAGGTATTGCTTTTCCAATATTCTTTCTCAGACAGGTAAGGCATGACATTGCTCTTTTACCCGCATGAGTGGAGAATCCTGGGGCGCACCAGTATGCTCTTACCAATTTGCACATCCCCTCCCTGCCTAGATGAGTCAGCCCGTGAGCTGCTTCAGCCAGACATGGAAGGTATGCCCTGGGGGCCACCGGTTTACCATGTCCATCCGTCCAGAGCCCTGAGGACTCCTGGCCATATCCCTTTGCCTTCCAGACTGCTCTTTCCTGTGTGGAACACAAATTCTGCATCTCACACAACTTTTGTGTGTTGATGGTATTAAATACCATCAGTTGTGTGGTGTCTGTCTGTATGGGGGTAGCAGCTGCAAGCTTTGCGGCTTCGTCTGCTCGGCTGTTACCAAGTGACACTGGGTCTTGACTATATGTATGTGCTTTACATTTGATAACAGCCACTCTGTCGGGTTCCTGTATCGCTGTTAGAAGCCTTTTTATATGAGCTGCATGCGCTATCGGTGTGCCAGCTGCCGTCATGAAATTTCTGAGCCGCCATAGGGCTCCGAAATCATGGACTACCCCGAAGGCGTATCTAGAATCGGTGTAGATATTGGCAGACTTACCCTTAGCCAATTCACATGCTCTGGTTAGGGCGACCAGTTCAGCAACCTGGGCTGAGTGAGGTGGGCCTAGCGGTTCCGCTTCTATGGTGTCTTGGTCATCTACGACTGCGTATCCAGTACACAAGTCTCCCGAGTCTGACTGTCTGTGACAACTACCGTCCGTGTAGAACGTGAGTTCTGCATCTTCCAGTGGATTGTCACTGATGTCAGGCCTTGCGGTAAAATTTTGGGTCAAATATTCCATACAATCATGTGTATCTTCCTTTGCATTAAATCCTCCTTCCCCATCACTCTCACCTTCCACCCTTTGTGCCTGACCAGGCACACCTGGGAGAAATGTTGCAGGATTTAATGCACTGCATCTCCTTATGGTGATGTTTACTGGGGCCATTAATGCCAATTCCCATCTCGTAAACCTTGCTGATGAGACGTGTCTGGTTTGGGCAGAATTCAATAAGGCAGATACCGCATGCGGTGTATGGATTGTGAGGTTGTGGCCTAGCACGACATCTTCGCTTTTTGTCACTAGCAATGCTATCGCCGCAACGCTACGCAAGCATGTGGGGAGGGATCGCGCTACCGTGTCTAGCTGAGCGCTGTAATATGCAACTGGCCTGCTGGCATCACCGTGTTTTTGTGTTTTTTTTTTGTGTTTTTTTGTGTATGGGGGTAGCAGCTGCAAGCTTTGCGGCTTCGTCTGCTCGGCTGTTACCAAGTGACACTGGGTCTTGACTATATGTATGTGCTTTACATTTGATAACAGCCACTCTGTCGGGTTCCTGTATCGCTGTTAGAAGCCTTTTTATATGAGCTGCATGCGCTATCGGTGTGCCAGCTGCCGTCATGAAATTTCTGAGCCGCCATAGGGCTCCGAAATCATGGACTACCCCGAAGGCGTATCTAGAATCGGTGTAGATATTGGCAGACTTACCCTTAGCCAATTCACATGCTCTGGTTAGGGCGACCAGTTCAGCAACCTGGGCTGAGTGAGGTGGGCCTAGCGGTTCCGCTTCTATGGTGTCTTGGTCATCTACGACTGCGTATCCAGTACACAAGTCTCCCGAGTCTGACTGTCTGTGACAACTACCGTCCGTGTAGAACGTGAGTTCTGCATCTTCCAGTGGATTGTCACTGATGTCAGGCCTTGCGGTAAAATTTTGGGTCAAATATTCCATACAATCATGTGTATCTTCCTTTGCATTAAATCCTCCTTCCCCATCACTCTCACCTTCCACCCTTTGTGCCTGACCAGGCACACCTGGGAGAAATGTTGCAGGATTTAATGCACTGCATCTCCTTATGGTGATGTTTACTGGGGCCATTAATGCCAATTCCCATCTCGTAAACCTTGCTGATGAGACGTGTCTGGTTTGGGCAGAATTCAATAAGGCAGATACCGCATGCGGTGTATGGATTGTGAGGTTGTGGCCTAGCACGACATCTTCGCTTTTTGTCACTAGCAATGCTATCGCCGCAACGCTACGCAAGCATGTGGGGAGGGATCGCGCTACCGTGTCTAGCTGAGCGCTGTAATATGCAACTGGCCTGCTGGCATCACCGTGTTTTTGTGTTAGTACACCTGCTGCCGTGTAGAACGTGAGTTCTGCATCTTCCAGTGGATTGTCACTGATGTCAGGCCTTGCGGTAAAATTTTGGGTCAAATATTCCATACAATCATGTGTATCTTCCTTTGCATTAAATCCTCCTTCCCCATCACTCTCACCTTCCACCCTTTGTGCCTGACCAGGCACACCTGGGAGAAATGTTGCAGGATTTAATGCACTGCATCTCCTTATGGTGATGTTTACTGGGGCCATTAATGCCAATTCCCATCTCGTAAACCTTGCTGATGAGACGTGTCTGGTTTGGGCAGAATTCAATAAGGCAGATACCGCATGCGGTGTATGGATTGTGAGGTTGTGGCCTAGCACGACATCTTCGCTTTTTGTCACTAGCAATGCTATCGCCGCAACGCTACGCAAGCATGTGGGGAGGGATCGCGCTACCGTGTCTAGCTGAGCGCTGTAATATGCAACTGGCCTGCTGGCATCACCGTGTTTTTGTGTTAGTACACCTGCTGCGCACCCAGCACTTTCTGTTCCGTATAGTTCAAAGGGTTTCCCATAGTCTGGCATACCTAGTGCTGGTGCCTGCGTTAGGCATTGCTTGAGTCTCTCAAATGCTGTTTCAGATTCGTCTGTATGCGAAATCCGATCAGGTTTGTTTGAAGAGACCATTTCCTGCAGAGGTAGCGCCAATATGGAAAACCCTGGGATCCAATTACGGCAATACCCACACATTCCTAGAAACGTCCTGATCTGTTGCTGGGTTTGTGGCAGTGTCATGTCTCTAATGGCTTGGATTCTATCAGCGGTCAGGTGTCTCAGTCCTTGTGTTAGACAGTGTCCCAAATATTTTACCTTAGTTTGGCATAATTGTAACTTGTCTTTGGAAACCTTGTGACCTGTGTCTGAAAGATGAAACAGGAGCTGTTTCGTATCCTTCAGGGATGCCTCCAATGAATCAGAACACAGTAGTAGATCATCCACGTACTGTATCAACACTGATCCACTCTCCGGTTGGAAAGACTGTAAACAATCATGCAAAGCCTGAGAAAATATACTTGGACTATCTATGAAACCTTGGGGTAACCGAGTCCACGTGTATTGGACTCCTCTGTATGTGAATGCAAACAAATATTGGCTGTCAGGGTGCAGAGGTACCGAAAAGAATGCGGAGCAGAGGTCAATAACAGTGAAAAATTTGGCAGTGGGAGGAATTTGCATTAGGATGACAGCTGGATTAGGCACTACGGGGAACTGACTCTCAACTATTTTGTTAATCCCCCTTAGATCTTGCACTAGCCTGTAACCCCTCCCCCCACTCTTTTTAACAGGGAAGATGGGACTATTTGCTGTGCTGGACGTTCTTACTAGAATGCCCTGTTGTAGCAAGCGCTCTATTACGGGAAAAACTCCTAACTCCACCTCTGGCTTCAGAGGATACTGTGGGATTTTTGGAGCTATCCTACCATCTTTTACTTGTACAACTACTGGAGCTACATTTGCCATTAATCCAGTGTCCTGTCCATCTTTTGTCCAAAGTGACTCTGGTATCTGAGATGTCATCTCTTCTACTTGGGATGGATTCCTATTTGTCATAATGGAATGTGACATTAATTTTGATGGGGAGTCTAACATGTCTCGTACTTCCTGAGCGTGATTCTCAGGGATGTCCAAGAATACACCTTCAGGAGTACAATAAATGACGCAACCCATTTTACATAGTAAGTCTCTACCCAGGAGATTAGTTGGTGCCGATGCAGCCAGCAAAAAGGAATGCTTGGTATGCAAAGGCCCTATTGTAATCTCGGCTGGTTTGCTAACAGGGTAGTGCTGGACTACTCCTGTTACTCCCATGGCTGGAATTGTCCTACCAGTGGTTCTCATGCCCACTGTCGAATTTATCACTGACTTGGCCGCCCCTGTGTCTACAAGAAAGTTTAAAGTTTTACCAGCTACATTGATTGCAATTTCTGGTTCGCTTCCAAGACTAGCAATCAACTTAACTGGGTGCAGATTACAGGTATGGCCACACCCCTATTGGGTATGCTGACCTCCCTGAATCCCGTTGGCCGCAACTACTTGTGAGGGGGTTAGCTGGGAACTACCAGAGGCATGCCAACCTCTGTTCGGGGGGTATCTTTTTGTTTCCCCTGTATGTGGCTCAAAACTCCGCCTCTGTGGACCCTGCTCCCATTGTCGTGTGTTGTGTTGTTGTCTAGGGGGTTGAAAAGATCTTTGTACATTCTTTGTTCTACATTCTCGTGCAAAGTGTCCCGGTCTGTTACAAGAAAAACATGTTATTACACTTGCCTTACCCACAGGATTCGGTGGTACATACGCAGGCTGCTTTGTGGTCAGCGCCTGTATACTTACTGACATCAACTTATCACTTTGCGACTCCCTGTGCCTAGTGATATTTCTGTCGTGATCAATAGCAGCCTCTCTCAATGTGGACACTGACAGACCTCGCCAGCATGGTTGCGTGGTCTGTACCCTAGCTTTTAATGTTTCTTTCAAACCATCCATCAGTACAGATACTGCTACTTCTCGATGGTTTGGGTTGGTCTTAATGTCTTCTATACCAGTGTACTTTGCCATTTCTAATAGTGCCCGGTGAAAATATTCTGTTGCCGTTTCGGACTCCTTTTGCTTAATGGAAAATATCTTGTTCCATTTAACAACGGCTGGGAAATACTCCTTTAGCTGTAAATTTATCCTTTTTACATTATCCTTGTTGTACACGTCTGTAAGCGGTACATCTTTATCCAATGCACAGTCAGCTAAAAATTGAGTTGCGTCAACATTGGAAGGTAAACAAGCTCTTAGCAGTATCTGCCAATCCTTGTTGTTGGGTTCTACAGTGTTACCAAGATCCCTGATGTATTTTTGGCTAGCAACTAAATCCTTCCTGGGGTCAGGAAATTCGGACACTATTGTTCTTAATTCCATTCTGGAAAATGGAGTGTACATGGCAATGTTCCTTATGGGAGTGGCTCCAGACACATCTGTTTTTCCATTGGGAACTGCTATTACCCTTACAGGAGCAATTCTAACAGCCTCTTCCTGTGTAGATTCTACAGCTTGTTGTGGTACAATTGTTTCAGTGTAGTGCATGGTGCCGTACTTACCCGTTGACACGACCTCACCTATCCCTCCGCTAGGGGCTTTCACTAATCTCGTGGGTGTCGCTGTGCCTACTGTGGTCTCTGCTATGGTGGCTGCAAGAGAGAGAGCTGAAATTGTTGCTGAATCGTCTTCTTGATCACACTCCTGAGGAAGGTTCAAAACAGGGTACATCTTGCACGGGTTAATACTTGCATGAGTTATTTGGTTAACATCATTAACATTTACAAGGTTACTAAGAGTTTTTGTTTTATAACCCAGTGCGTTTCTCTCCGTAATCAACTTCTCTCCTGCAATGTATGGTGGAGGAGGAGCTGTGGCTATCAGCTTCCTGACTGCCCCAGATCCTGCCGCCAGAGCCAAACCTCTCTGTATCTCACCTTCCTGGTGCCATAACTGTAAATAATCATGATGCTGAATTCGTCTCTTTGCTGATTTTATGAGACATATCCTCCTCCTTAAATTTTGTAACACTTCTGGACTAAAGCTACCTATTCTTGGGAATTTGTCCCTGTCTTGTACAGTCATTCTCTCCCATTCATCACATAAAGATTCGGTGTGACTTCCATATTTTTCACACATTACATATCGTGCCGACCCAACTGGTCGGTTCACAGAATCAACCTGAACCAGGGTTGATCGCCCCCTACCTGAGCAACTGGCCCCCATAGTCTGCAGGTGTTGCTTAGTCCTCCTTGGATCTCTGTATCAAGGTTTTCAGCAAGCCTTTTCAGACAACCAAATTACTCCACAGTAGGCCGGCGGTGGCGGTTTACCGAGTACCCCACTCACTCGCCCACCTCGACCAATACGACCTGATCACACCGACGTGGTGCTGGCGTACTCGATACAGGGCCCCTATGGAACCTTCAGTTTACTGGAACATATGAGGGTTACCCGCAGGACACTTACTCTTTCCAGTAAAGGTGGGGTTGTTAGATAGTTCCTGAGTGACCAGCGAACTTCCCTTCCAAAAATAAAAAATTACGCAAATCACGTCAGAATGTACAAATAGCGTTTGTGACCACTTTACTCTAATGGTATTAGGTCAGATTACTAACTACTGCACACAATTACGTGCGGTCCAATCGTTCAGTACACAAGCACTACTTGTTATGTACTGAAAGATCAATGGAATCGATGTTTCCGGCCGCGATTCCTTCAGCAAGAGCTTGTATGGCCTATATGGGTTCTGCACCAACACCCCAGGCGTTGTGCCACTGGACTTTTATAGCGGACCTTTTACCTTACGACCTCCTGGTCTTGTTACCTTATGACCTCCTGGTCTTGTTACCTTATGACCTCCTGGTCTTGTTACCTTATGGTCCGCTATACTCTAATGCTCAAATATTATTTAACCAGGGATGCCTCCCTAGCCACCGTATATGTCACTTACACGTATGTCCCTTGACGAGTACCCGGCTTTCCTTTTGGTTCCACCTTAAAGTTGTATAAACTTATGTATACAAAACCACACTCACTCAACACATGTACACTTTGTTTCTATATCTATTTCTGCGCAGAAATTGTCTTCAGTCCAACAGTGTTACCAATTAGGAGTAGGATCTGTTAAACTAAATTTCAGATTTTTTTCAAAAATAGATTTGCGTTATTTACCGCGTCGCGTTATCTACCGCTGTGCGTTACTTATCGCCTTTGCGCTAATTATCGCTTTGCGCTAATTCAACTTTTTCGTGACTTGAGCTACGTGAGCGTAACCGGACGCTACGTTGCGTAGTGAACGCTGCGTGCGTCTGCCTTTGGATTGCGTACGCTAGTCTTTGTTAGCGACACGTGTACGCAATGCAAAGATCCACCGTAACACAATATATACTTTTATCAATGTAAATGATCCCTGATCATCTACCGCAATCCACACTGACTGCCTTGTCTCCTAGACAAATCGTGTGTTGTTCTATACTTTAACTATTACCTTTACTATGAAATAACAGCAAATCTCTTTTTAGCACTTTCTATCAACTATAAAAATTGGCAAACAGGAATAGTGATATACGAAATTGAAAAAGAAATGCAGATAAATGTATGCGTGCGTGTATACGCAAGACAGAAGAGAAATAAAACAGTTTTAAAAGACACAAGCGTTTTGTTCTTACTTCCGGTTCCCGGATTCCTTCAGCACTCTTTATCTAAGCGAAGCAGACGCTTATCCCGTCAGCACTGGGAGACAACCTCCCACCCTTTGCTGGGGGATAATGTCTGCTGATCTACCTAGTGCAGATATGAGAAGGATAGGACGAGTCCCCAATTGACAATGCTAAATTCCCTTGTCGTATAAACAACCCTTTATGAAGTCTAAGAACACTGTACGCTGTTTACTTAAGAAGTACCGTACGGGTACGCTAGTTGCGTAACGATCGCTCAGCCGTAGGCGAGACGCTCAAGCGTCACGTTCGCTCACGGCCCAGTGATCACAGGACACGTTATTGGCTATGACTAGAGTAATGATTCGCTATGGCGTAGCATACGCTCGAGACCACGAGGAGGTCACCAGCGGCGCAGACGCTCACAACGCTATACCTTAATGTTTAAACCTTATACCAATGAAATACACAGAATACCTTAATGTGAATACAGGGTGTAAGTGCAACCTTGTGTAACCTGACTAACTACAAGGCTGCTTGAGCGTCACCGACGCTCAAGTGAACACTTAATACTATAGAAAATACACAGATACTGGTTTAGGTTCCAAAGCCTATTAACTGTATTATATCTAATATATTTGAAAAAGGGGATAACAGTACAAATGATACACTACAATATAACAGAGACTTCCTAACCACAGAACTAAACAATAAATACAAAAAGACAATACTACACTGACCTAAATGCAATACAATACAATACTATCTAATACAATTCAATACTAGCCTAGTCTAGGGGAGATATGAGAGAACAGAACAGGGAGAGAGAGAGAGAGAGAGATGAGAGAAATTGGCTCACAGAAAGACAATGATTACGGAGAGAAACTTACGCACAAAGGGTATGTTCGCCTGCGCCTCGATATCCAGCTCCCGGCTATCAGCAGATAACCGTTGATGAGAGAGTGAGAGCTGGATGTGGTCGGCCTGCCTATTTATGCCCCACACACAATGCAATCTCATGGTCCTACAATCCCATTGTCCATTGGCCGAAGGAATTCGGCCCTGCATCATAACAAAAGGTCATAGGGTGATTCATACAGGTGGGCTGTGACGATTTCCAACAGCTCAGGTGGGTGGGAAACTGGGTTTCCCGCCGCATACCTGAGTATGTGTAAATAATAGAAATGGACATAAACTTCTTATGTCCATAACTATTCGCACGAGCGATTAATACGCTCCAAACCAACACCGGAATATTACTAATTAAATACTCTTCCGATGGGTACCAAACACTGCTGTATGATTCCTGTCAGACCCTTCGTACAATACAAAGAGGGATTCCTTTAAACAGGGACCTTCTATTTTAACCAGACTTTCAGAATCTATCAAGGTGACCATGATCTACAAACTACATTAATTGTGAACATTTGTAACGAATGAGTCGCACGCTACGACTACATAAACTCTACCGTAAATACGCATACCGCGCCTGCGAGTGCACGCTATTGCGGGTATGCGCCTTCACGGGAGAGCGTACGCATGCGCAGCGCGGACCAGTGTGCGGTGCAAATATGGCAACGTGCATAGAGACATTTTTCTGACTTTGACACAAGATACAGCAATGGCCTACTGTACTGTACTACTATATACTGGTGGTCACCACAATGCAGCACTGTACTACTATATACTGGTCACAACAATGCAGCAAGAAAATGTATTTTGGATACATGGCTGTATAAACATATCCAAATAAATCGACACAGGGTCACACAAAGAATCCCTCACAGACACAATGGGTCTGCCGCGCAGTCTCCGTGGGTGCTTGTGGATTTTAGGTATTGTATAAAATACCGGTATTTTGGGAAATTCAGTTTTCAACTTGCTGCAAACCATACTAGAAATAACACCATCTCTAACAGCTTGATCCAAAATCCAATCTAGCTCACTCTTCTATAAATCTGTCGGAACTTGATCCAACAAACAATAAGTATCACTGTCATTGAGGAGTCGTAAACACTCAGTACGGTAATCTTCAGTATCAACCACAACAATAGAGCCCCCCTTGTCAGCACCACGTATAATAATATCCTGCCTAGTTCCTAACGTTTTCAATGCTTTAGTCAAATTAGGGTGGTGCTTACTACAAGTGGGTATACTTGACACAGAGTCTACCATGCGGAAAAACGTCTTTATTGTCGGATTAGTGGTAATAGGTTCAAACTGAATCTAGGTCCCAGCTTGCGTAACTGTTGTGGTAATGCTTCTGACATGTACAGACTCGCCTTTTTCTCATGATATTCCTTGATATTCCATTATTTTGTCTGTGCGGGCTACAATACGTGGGCAAAACCACGTGTCAATTTAAGGAAAGGATGGCACAGCATAGGGCGGCCATCAGGTCGGCACTTTCCACTGGGCAAAGTGAACAACCAGTGGCGCGCCATTTTGCCCTTATGGGACATGGTGTGGCCACTATCCATTATAAAATCATTTATCATGCGCCCGCATTGTTAAGGAGAGGGAACAGACATAGGAGTTTATTACAGCTTGAGGCCCATTGGATATTTTGTCTTGATACGTTGGTTCCAAAGGGTTTAAATGAATCCATGGGTCTTAAAAAAAAATTGTGATTTTGATTTCAGTTTATTCAGTTTTATTAATTCTCTGGATAGGGTGGTATCTGCATTATGGGTGAGGTAATGGCTGTAACAGTGTGATATGTGGTTCATCTGATATTTCACTGCAATGTCATAGTCTATGTTGATACATATCGTGGCTCTGGCTTCATGTATTTAGTCATTAGGTCATGTAGTGATATGGTGAGTAGTATTGACTCTTGGGATATTACTAGAAGATCAAGTTGTATTGCTTCTTGTTAAATGTATCTATTTGTTTAAGGGAATGTTTGCCATCTGATTGTAAAAGCAATATTTTAATATTTTGATACATTTCATATACTTTGTATAAGTTGCTGATTCTTAATGCCAGCATGTGTTTTTAATAATTGTATTTGTGTGAGCTATTGCACTTTTTCTGTTTACTGTATGTAATTGTATTCTGTGTTTGGGGAGATGGCTCCGCTTTTCGTTGTAGACTTTGTATCTCTACCTTTTTTATTTGCCTGTGGATTACTCTTATTTCACTTATAACATCATGTTAGTAAGCTCCTGTCAGTGTTTTTGTGTACTTTGCAGGTAGCCTTGGTTACGCATGTTACGTCCTGCATAGAGAGCGGTGCTATGTTCCCATGGTGATCTCTCGGCGCTGACTGGTGCGGGGCGCGTCACTTCCGTTTCTGGCAGTTGCTGTGATGGTGGTGTGGTGGGCGGGTCTCGGGACGCTGGAGGGAGAGCCTGATCATCCTGATTGGTTATGTTAGTATATTTATTTGATTTTTTTGTTGTATGTGAGTTATCCTGATGAAGGGGGAAACCCCGAAATGTTGATTGCACATTAAAGCTTGATTGCTACTTTTGCACGGTTATGAATGAGTGCCGCTTCCTCTTGTTTGCTACACATGTGGAGGTGCTGACCCCTGTAAGAGGGCACCGGAGCAAGTATCTCTCTTTACCTTTGGAGTGTCGGATCCTTTGCATGGAGATATATATATATATATATATATATATATAGTGATCAAGGGGTGATATTTGGCGCGTAGAAAACCTTCCTCCAATAGTTTATATAGTTTGGAATATATTAGTTATATTTAGGGCACTTCCCCTATATTTTCCAGGGTGGCTGCCTATTTTCCAAACGACCCGCTGTTCAAACAGGTCTTCATAGATTCTAGAAAACAAAAAGTGAAAAAGGCGCCTCCTAGTGCAATATTGCTAGTACAATCAACCTCCACCAATATAAAAACACCCTAAAAGTTGTAGGTGTACCGTAAACAGTGGTCTTATAACCACTCTTTGTGCAGCGTTTTTAGAAATCCGAATCCTCCCCGGTTTTGATAGTTAACTCCCGGATGTAAAGGTCTCTTAGGTGTCCAAAGCAATACTGACAGAGAGTATAGGTGTGTCCTTCCCAAAAATCAGTGAATGAATTCATGACAATGATCCAAAACACAAGGCCAAGTCGACCTGTCATTGGCTACAGCAGAATAAGGTTCTGGAGTGGCCATCTCAGTCTCCTGACCTCAATATCATTCAGCCACTCTGGGGAGATCTCAAACGTGCAGTTCATACAAGACAGCCCAAGAATTTTCAGGAACTGGAGGCTTTTTGCCAAGAAGAATGGGCAGCTTTACCATCTGACAAAATAAAGAGCCTCATCCACAACTACCACAAAAGACTTCAAGCTGACATTGATGTTAAAGGGGGCAATACACGGTATTAAGAACTGGGGTATGTAAACCTTTGATCAGGGTCATTTGGGTAGTTTCTGTTGTCATTATGATTTAAAAAGAGTAAACACAGTTGTTTGACAATAAATGGCTTCACCCAACCACTAACCATGAGTGAAAGAAAAGTTTGTGAGTTATCATTCATATTCTCTGACAAATGGCCAGAAAATCACAAATTCTGCTAGGGTATGTAAACTTATGAGCACAACTGTGTGTATATATACAGTGGTGATTGAAAGTTTGGGCACCCCAGGCAAAAATTCATTTTAATGTGCAAAAAGAAGCCAAGGAAAGATGGAAAAATCTCCAAAAGGCATAAAATTGCAGATTAGACATTCTTATAACATGTCAAAAAAAGTTTGATTTTATTTCCATCATTTACACTTTCAAAAGAACAGAAAACAAAAAATGGCGTCTGCAAAAGTTTGGGCACCCTGCAGAGTTAATACCTTGTACTGCCCCCTTTGGCAAGTATCACAGCTTGTAAACGCTTTTTGTAGCCAGCCAAGAGTCTTTCAATTCTTGTTTGAGGTATCTTTGCCCATTCTTCCTTACAAAAGTCTTCCAGTTCTTTGAGATTCCTGGGCTGTCTGTGACACACTGCTTTTTTAAGGTCTATCCATAGATTTTCAATTATGTTGAGGTCAGGAGATTGTGAAGGCCATGGCAAAACCTTCAGTTTACTCCTCTTGATGTAATCCACCGTGGATTTTGAGGTGTGTTTAGGATCATTATCCATTTGTAGAAGCCAGCCTCTCTTTAACTTCAGCTTTTTCACAGATGGAATCAAGTTAGCGTCCAAAATTTGCTGAAAACTTATTGAATCCATTTTTCCTTCTACTCGTGAAATGTTCCCTGTGCCACTGGCTGCAATACAACCCCAAAGCATGATTGATCCACCCCCATGCTTAACAGTTGGACAGAGGTTCTTTTCATTAAATTCTGTGCCCTTCCTTCTCCAAACGTACCTTTGCTCATTCTGGCCAAAAAGTTCTATTTTAGCCTCATCGGTCCACAGAACTTTATTCCAAAATGCATCAGGCTTGTCTATATGTTCATTTGCAAACTTAAAACGCTAATTTTTGTGGTGAGGACGTAGAAGAGGTTTTCTTCTGATAACTCTTCCATGAAGACCATATTTGTACAAGTATCTCTTTACAGTGGAATAGTGTACCACAACTCCAGAGTCTGCCAGATCTTCCTGGAGGGATCGTGCAGTCAAACGTGGATTTTGACTTGCTTTTCTCACAATCCTGCGAGCTGTGCTGTCTGATATTTTTCTTGGTCTTCCAGATCTTGCTTTAACTTCCACTGTTCCTGATGACTGCCATTTCTTAATTACATTCCGAACAGAGGATATGGGCATCTGATAACGCTTTGCTATCTTCTTATAGCCTTCTCCTGCTTTGTGAGCATCAACTATTCTCAGTTTCAGTGTTCTACACAACTGCTTAGAGGAACCCATGGTGCTGATTGTTGGAGCAAGGTCAGATGAGTCTGGGCTTTTAAAACCTTTGAGATTGACATCACCTGGTCTTTCCAGACGATGATTGAGAACAATCCATGACACTGCCAGATCTCAGCTGTCCAAAGGGGGCAGTACAAGGTATTAACTCTGCAGGGTGCCCAAACTTTTGCAAACACCATTTTTTGTTTTCTGTTATTTTGATAGTGTAAATGATGGAAATAAAATCAAACTTTTTTTGACATGTTATAAGAATGTCTAATCTGTAATTTGATGCCTTTTGTAGATTTTTCCATCTTTCCTTGGATTCTTTTTGCACATTAAAATGAATTTTTTCCTGGGGTGCCCAAACTTTCGATCCCCACTGTATATATATATATATATATATATATGCAGCAGTATAGCCCGGCACTCACTGTGGGTTGGCTGGTACTTGCTGCGGTGCCCTCTGTGGATCATGTGAATGGTCCATTTATATGTAGTGGAAAGAACAGCGGCACCCCACAGACTGATATGCTACAAAGAAGTAACTTTTTTATTTTATCCAAATTATATATATATATATATATATCACCAAACAGTGAATCAGGAGGCGCTAATTTCACTTTCCAGTTATTACCAGCAATTGCATTGACCACATATGATCATAAATAACAATTTATTAAAAGCACATTTACACAAACAGAGATAACCCTTTCATATACACAGTTAAAATTTGTGCCATAAATGAAATGAAGGGTAGTATAAGTCTCTTCAACCCTGACGCGTTTCGTCTACATAGGACTTCTTCAGAGGGATGGTCAAAGAAGCTGGTAAAAAACACATATTTAAATGAATGTATGAATAAACATACATGATTTTCTCAATCAACATTAAATAAGCAAAATTAATCATACAGATAAGGAGAGATGAGGACATTGAGTAACAATACAATATATCAGGAGATGGACATTCATGAATACTAGCAAAAAAGTGTCTTTGAAGTTCCATATTGATGGTATATACAGTGGTACAATGATGATACAAAACCAGAAATATAAGGCAATACATACCTATACAATCAATTCAGATATTGACAATCTGTGAAATGGTCAGGCTCACCACACCATTTAGAATTCAAATTATTCGCACAGTTCTAAAATACAATTTGATGTGATTATTTTACACAAAAAAATATAATGGAAAAAATACCAGTATGAACTATCCATATAACTTACTTATAGATCCACTGGACCTCTATTCCCAATATCTATGGGTCTGTGAAAGATGTAAATCCTATTTGAATACCCTAAATGGAGATAGTATCCATTAATTTATTTTTAGGCAAAAAATTAGTATATCAATAAATAAAAAATAAATAATAAAAATAAAATAAAAATAAAAATAAAATAAAAATAAAAATAAAAATAAATATAAAAATAAAAATAAAAAATAAATAAAAAAATAAGAAGAATATATGTATATAAATATATACATACCTACTATAATAATATTAAATATCCAACCAACGGGAGAATCCACCAAAGAAAGTGGCCTATGATAAATTAAATCAAACTTAACATCAATATCCGATACCCATATCATATTATTAATGTTACAACTCCTACCTAAAGTGAACCTATACTTACACAGTCCTGTGTGTTCATTAGTGATCTCCCAATGTGATAGTGACTAGTGAGTGAAAATGTGGGACTATAAATACCCTGGACTATCATTACCTCACTTCCTGTTTTAATTAACCAATGAAGATTGTAATATGAAATTAGCCTTAATTAACCCCTTAGAAATGATTCAAAACAACCCTTGGTTTATATAATGTTTAGAAACTAGTACAAGTGCTATTTTAATAGAAGTAAGTGTGTTTTTAAACAAAAACGGACCTAATTAAGGACCTATATAATACCGGATATGACATCATCTCCGAACTAAACAGGGCCTAAATGTGTTATAGATGACTAAAAAACTATATAATGGGGCCGATGAAATTTATATTGTGTCACACCACTAACTAGGGCGCCCAGCTTATGCTCCATTTAGCTGTCTAAACCGCGGCAACCAACTACTGTTGGAATCGCGGAGATCGCCCGCGCGTTCCAGCCACGGCAGCGGTGGAACGCACTTCCTGGTAACCAAACAGGAAGTGACGCGTGCGTTCCATCCGCGACCGCGGCGGAACCTTATGCGTACCACCCACACTCGCGATGGAGCGCAAATTTACCCTCGCCCTACGGAAAGCCACTACATTAAGGCAGCCATCCTAAAACTTAGAAAGTGACCCAAACGCAGTCCCCCACAACTGATTGTTAACATATATCATGTGCCCTTACTTCATTATTCCCTTAAGTGACCTCATTAATTAATGAGATGTAATGATGACGTATATCCCTATGAATAATAAAAAAGAAAAAAAGTGATAATAGAAAAAAAAAATAATTAATAAATAAACAAATAAATATATAAATAAATAAAAATAAAACATTAATGAAACTCCATAGATTGTTTAGTAATTTAACAGTTCATACCGGTATCTTTCCCTTACAGAATCTCATTAACATTTTAAATAAATTCAGTATATTCCAATATATATGCATAGATACCAATTACA
Source organism: Pseudophryne corroboree (assembly GCF_028390025.1). Lineage (NCBI taxonomy): Eukaryota > Metazoa > Chordata > Amphibia > Anura > Myobatrachidae > Pseudophryne > Pseudophryne corroboree. Next base: position 197,022,310 of record NC_086445.1, on the reverse strand, counting down.
AGTTATAAGAAAGAGACAATATCTAATCCTTCATTAAGTCCCTTAGGTGATAACGTATTTAGGGTATATATCCAAAATGTTTCTCTCCGTGATAATGCCAAATCCCTATCACCACCTCTGACATGCGGTTTAATGAGCTCCACTATAGTAAATTTCAAGCTCTTTATGTCTGAATTATGTTTCTCAGAGAAATGTCTAGGAAGATTGTGAGTGGTTACTTTGTTCTTAATACTTCTTAAATGTTCCTGTATTCTTAATTTAGCCTGTCTTTTCATTTTTCCTATATAAGACAGGCCACACCCACAGTCTATCTTATAGATCACATACTCAGTAGTGCAGGTGACCCTGTCTTTAAGTTTATACAGGTACCCATTGTCCATTTTGACTTGAAACTGGGATCTAACCATATGTTTACAGCATATACAATGCTGACATGGGTAGCATCCCCCCCGACTTGATGATTTTGTACAAGTATCACTAATCGGCTTCAGCCGACTAGCTGCCAATATATTTTTTAAATTATTGGCTTTCCTATAGACCATGTTCGGTTTCTTTGGTAAACTTGACCCCAAAATAGGGTCTTTGAGAAGTAAGCCCCAATGTCTTTCCATAATTCTTCTAATTGTTCCTACATCACGACAATATTGCGTGATGAAAGGTCTAGTGAATTGTTGGGGACGATCTTCAACTTTCACTTTCTCTATAATAAGTTCATCCCTATTGCGACATGCGGCCCGTTCTCTAGCATCATCTATCAAGCCCGGGCTGTAACCCCGTTCAATAAATCTTTTCCTTAAGACATTTGTTTGCTTCCAATAATCAACTGTTCTACTACAATTTCTCCTTATCCTTAGAAATTGAGAGAACGGTACTCCCTCTTTCCATGCGGGATGATGGCAACTAGACATAGGAATAAAACTATTAGCGTCTACTTCCTTAAAAAAAGTACTGCTGATGACCTTGCCGGATTCAGAACCTTTCAACTCAAGGTCCAAATATTCTATAGAGGACCTACTGAACTTATGTGTAAATTTTAAATTAACATCATTGGTATTTATATGCGAGATGAAATCCATTATACTTGAATCATCCCCCTGCCAAATAAATAAAAGATCATCAATATATCTCCGGTAATATTTTATATGTGCTTTCTCAAATGCCGTTCCATAGATGAACTTGCCCTCCCATTCACTCATGAAAATATTAGCGTAAGAGGGTGCAAATTTGGTACCCATAGCCGTACCTTGTTGTTGTAAATAACAGGAGCCTTCAAATTCAAAAAAATTATGCTCCAAGATAAATTTAATACATTCAATGATAAAGGAGACTTCTTCAGGAGACTTAAGGGGATCTTTACTTAGCACATTAAGAACAGCTTCCATACCCTTTTTGTGGGGGATAGAAGAATACAATGCCTGTACATCTACTGTGATCCAACAATCACCTTCTGTCCATACATAATTATTAAGTGTTCTAAGAACACTAGCAGAATCTTTCAAATATGACTTAGAATTTTTCACATAAGGTTGTAGTTTGATGTCTATACAATGAGAGACATTAGCCGTTAAGGAATCAACCCCTCCAATGATAGGGCGCCCTGGTGGGTGATCCTTATTCTTCTGAACTTTAGGGAGTTGGTAAAAAACAGGAACTACAGGCTGTTTATTATTTAAATATTCAAGTTCTTGCTTACAGATCAAATTCGAGCTATTAGCCTTAAATAATAGCGTCTGTAAAGACTCCTGAAATTCTACCAAAGGACTATGATCTAACTTTACATAGATATCTGTATCATTCAATATCCTATAGGCTTCATCGGTATAGGCTTGGCGATCTTGCAGAACGACCTAGCCCCCCTTATCTGCTGCCTTGATGATTATGTTCTGATTCTTTTTAATATCCTTAATAGCCTTAATTTCATGAGAGCTAAGGTTATGATTATACCTTTTGTCATAAACTTTCAAAGCTCTAAAGTCATCTCTTACTGATTCGTAAAATATTTCCAGGTAATTACCTTTGGATTCGACAGGGTAGAATTTTGAGGGAAGGGAAACAATAGGTTTTTCCTTAGGTATATAGGAAAATTTAGGAACTGGATTCTTTAGAAAATGTCTTTGGACAGTTAATTTTCTAACAAATTTATTCAAATCTATGAACAAATTAAATTTGTTCATAGTTTCTTCTGGGGCGAATTTTAGGCCTTTTTCTAAAACCGAGACCTCGGCTGTAGAAAGTTCCTTCTTTGAAAGGTTAATGATCCCTGTTGTATTTTGTCCTGACCTGGGGGTACTTTCCTTTTTCTTGGGGTCTCAAAGACCCTATTTTGGGGTCAAGTTTACCAAAGAAACCGAACATGGTCTATAGGAAAGCCAATAATTTAAAAAATATATTGGCACCTAGTCGGCTGAAGCCGATTAGTGATACTTGTACAAAATCATCAAGTCGGGGGGGATGCTACCCATGTCAGCATTGTATATGCTGTAAACATATGGTTAGATCCCAGTTTCAAGTCAAAATGGACAATGGGTACCTGTATAAACTTAAAGACAGGGTCACCTGCACTACTGAGTATGTGATCTATAAGATAGACTGTGGGTGTGGCCTGTCTTATATAGGAAAAACGAAAAGACAGGCTAAATTAAGAATACAGGAACATTTAAGAAGTATTAAGAACAAAGTAACCACTCACAATCTTCCTAGACATTTCTCTGAGAAACATAATTCAGACATAAAGAGCTTGAAATTTACTATAGTGGAGCTCATTAAACCGCATGTCAGAGGTGGTGATAGGGATTTGGCATTATCACGGAGAGAAACATTTTGGATATATACCCTAAATACGTTATCACCTAAGGGACTTAATGAAGGATTAGATATTGTCTCTTTCTTATAACTTGTAATTGGTATCTATGCATATATATTGGAATATACTGAATTTATTTAAAATGTTAATGAGATTCTGTAAGGGAAAGATACCGGTATGAACTGTTAAATTACTAAACAATCTATGGAGTTTCATTAATGTTTTATTTTTATTTATTTATATATTTATTTGTTTGTTTATTAAAATTTTTTTTCTATTATCACTTTTTTTCTTTTTTATTATTCATAGGGATATACGTCATCATTACATCTCATTAATTAATGAGGTCACTTAAGGGAATAATGAAGTAAGGGCACATGATATATGTTAACAATCAGTTGTGGGGGACTGCGTTTGGGTCACTTTCTAAGTTTTAGGATGGCTGCCTTAATGTAGTGGCTTTCCGTAGGGCGAGGGTAAATTTGCGCTCCATCGCGAGTGTGGGTGGTACGCATAAGGTTCCGCCACGGTCGCGGATGGAACGCATGCGTCACTTCCTGTTTGGTTACCAGGAAGTGCGTTCCACCGCTGCCGTGGCTGGAACGCACGGGCGATCTCCGCGATTCCAACAGTAGTTGGTTGCCGCGGTTTAGACAGCTAAATGGAGCATAAGCTGGGCGCCCTAGTTAGTGGTGTGACACAATATAAATTTCATCGGCCCCATTATATAGTTTTTTAGTCATCTATAACACATTTAGGCCCTGTTTAGTTCGGAGATGATGTCATATCCGGTATTATATAGGTCCTTAATTAGGTCTGTTTTTGTTTAAAAACACACTTACTTCTATTAAAATAGCACTTGTACTAGTTTCTAAACATTATATAAACCAAGGGTTGTTTTGAATCATTTCTAAGGGGTTAATTAAGGCTAATTTCATATTACAATCTTCATTGGTTAATTAAAACAGGAAGTGAGGTAATGATAGTCCAGGGTATTTATAGTCCCACATTTTCACTCACTAGTCACTATCACATTGGGAGATCACTAATGAACACACAGGACTGTGTAAGTATAGGTTCACTTTAGGTAGGAGTTGTAACATTAATAATATGATAAGGGTATCGGATATTGATGTTAAGTTTGATTTAATTTATCATAGGCCACTTTCTTTGGTGGATTCTCCCGTTGGTTGGATATTTAATATTATTATAGTAGGTATGTATATATTTATATACATATATTCTTCTTCTTTTTTTATTTATTTTTTATTTTTATTTTTATATTTATTTTAAATTTTCACTTTTTATTTTTATTTTTGTTTAAATTATATTTTTATTTTTAATTTTATTTTAATTTTATTTTTATTATTTATTTTTTATTTATTGATATACTAATTTTTTGCCTAAAAATAAATTAATGGATACTATCTCCATTTAGGGTATTCAAATAGGATTTACATCTTTCACAGACCCATAGATATTGGGAATAGAGGTCCAGTGGATCTATAAGTAAGTTATATGGATAGTTCATACTGGTATTTTTTCCATTATATTTGTTTGTGTAAAATAATCACATCAAATTGTATTTTAGAACTGTGCGAATAATTTGAATTCTAAATGGTGTGGTGAGCCTGACCATTTCACAGATTGTCAATATCTGAATTGATTGTATAGGTATGTATTGCCTTATATTTCTGGTTTTGTATCATCATTGTACCACTGTATATACCATCAATATGGAACTTCAAAGACACTTTTTTGCTAGTATTCATGAATGTCCATCTCCTGATATATTGTATTGTTACTCAATGTCCTCATCTCTCCTTATCTGTATGATTAATTTTGCTTATTTAATGTTGATTGAGAAAATCATGTATGTTTATTCATACATTCATTTAAATATGTGTTTTTTACCAGCTTCTTTGACCATCCCTCTGAAGAAGTCCTATGTGGACGAAACGCGTCAGGATTGAAGAGACTTATACTACCCTTCATTTCATTTATGGCACAAATTTTAACTGTGTATATGAAAGGGTTATCTCTGTTTGTGTAAATGTGCTTTTAATAAATTGTTATTTATGATCATATGTGGTCAATGCAATTGCTGGTAATAACTGGAAAGTGAAATTAGCGCCTCCTGATTCACTGTTTGGTGGTGTGTAGTTTTGGTCCTGACTAACAGAAGGATCGAATTAGGAAAGGCAGCAATTTATCAGCGCAGGATAAGGGTATAACTGTTGTATTGTTTTTTGGTTTTGTGCTGTTAGATACCCGTAACTGCTGCGATTCACTTTCTTTTAAGATGCCTATTTTTAAAGATAGAACCAAAAGGTTACAGAACGTTAGACAGATTTTTATTGATGATGAACAGGAAATTATATTTGAGGAGAATGATGAGGATTATTTCGGATATCTAAATTCTATGGAAAGATTGGCTAAAAAAGAGCTAAAAGGATGGTATGATATCACCACCCTAGAGAAATATTTGGAGATGGGGAGGGTCCCTAGAGGACTTAGAATTATTAAAAAGCCCACATTCGGAAATAATGTGGATACCTTTATGTCCAATTGGAATACTATTTTAGATGAATGTTCTGCAAAACTTATGGGTTTAATCATTACTGAGAGAAAAAAGGAACTAATTAAGATTGACGAAGAAATTTCTAGATTAGAGTCAGTCATGAAGAAGTTTGTTGTAAGTGAGGAATTTAAAAGGGATGCTAATGATTTGCAACACAAACTTGATACATTAGAACACGATATCATCAATAGCAAACATAAAAAAATCCTTAGGGACAAGAGTGATTATGTTAATGGTAAGGTAAGAGACTGGTCGAACTTTGAGAGGAAAGTAGATATGACCTATAGGGGCAATGATCCTAAGAGATCTGAGTGGCAAGTAGTGAGAAGTAGACAGTGGAATAGATATAAGGGGGATTCTCCCTATGAAGGAAGGTGGGCGAATCGTCCCATTGGCAATCAGAGGAAGGGCTTTGTTTCTGAGAGAAGGGAAAGATTTCCCTCATATGGAGAGGGACGTGATGAAAGGACATATAGATATAATCGATATGCACCATTGAGATCACCCTCCCCATTTAGGAAACAGGGTCGTTTTTTAGGGGAACGAAGGGAGCTACACCAGTTTGGAAGACCTCACATGGAGGAACAGTATGTGAGGATGAACACCCCCCAAGGTATCAAAGAGGGTTTCAAGAGGGAGAAGAGGAAGGGGAGGCAGAAGATCAAACCCCAAAAAAAGGAAAGTACCCCCAGGTCAGGACAAAATACAACAGGGATCATTAACCTTTCAAAGAAGGAACTTTCTACAGCCGAGGTCTCGGTTTTAGAAAAAGGCCTAAAATTTGCCCCAGAAGAAACTGAGAACAAATTTAATTTGTTCATAGATTTGAATAAATTTGTTAGAAAATTAACTGTCCAAAGACATTTTCTAAAGAATCCAGTTCCTAAATTGTCCTATATAACTAAGGAAAAATCTATTGTTTCCCTTCCCTCAAAATTCTACCCTGTCGAATCCAAAGGTAATTACCTGGAAATATTTTACGAATCAGTAAGAGAGGACTTTAGAGCTATGAAAGTTTATGACAAAAGGTATAATCATAACCTTAGCTCTCATGAAATTAAGGCTATTAAGGATATTAAAAAGAATCAGAACATAATCATCAAGGCAGCAGATAAGGGGGGCTCGGTCGTTCTGCAAGATCGCCAAGCCTATACCGATGAAGCCTATAGGATATTGAATGATACAGATACCTATGTAAAGTTAGATCATAGTCCTTTGGTAGAATTTCAGGAGTCTTTACAGACGCTATTATTTAAGGCTAATAGCTCGAATTTGATCTGTAAGCAAGAACTTGAATATTTAAATAATAAACAGCCTGTAGTTCCTGTTTTTTACCAACTCCCTAAAGTTCATAAGAATAAGGATCACCCACCAGGGCGCCCTATCATTGGAGGGGTTGATTCCTTAACGGCTAATGTCTCTCATTATATAGACATCAAACTACAACCTTATGTGAAAAATTCTAAGTCATATTTGAAAGATTCTGCTAGTGTTCTTAGAACACTTAATAATTATGTATGGACAGAAGGTGATTGTTGGATCACAGTAGATGTACAGGCATTGTATTCTTCTATCCCCCACAAAAAGGGTATGGAAGCTGTTCTTAATGTGCTAAGTAAAGATCCCCTTAAGTCTCCTGAAGAAGTCTCCTTTATCATTGAATGTATTAAATTTATCTTGGAGCATAATTTTTTTGAATTTGAAGGCTCCTGTTATTTACAACAACAAGGTACGGCTATGGGTACCAAATTTGCACCCTCTTACGCTAATATTTTCATGAGTGAATGGGAGGGCAAGTTCATCTATGGAACGGCATTTGAGAAAGCACATATAAAATATTACCGGAGATATATTGATGATCTTTTATTTATTTGGCAGGGGGATGATTCAAGTATAATGGATTTCATCTCGCATATAAATACCAATGATGTTAATTTAAAATTTACACATAAGTTCAGTAGGTCCTCTATAGAATATTTGGACCTTGAGTTGAAAGGTTCTGAATCCGGCAAGGTCATCAGCAGTACTTTTTTTAAGGAAGTAGACGCTAATAGTTTTATTCCTATGTCTAGTTGCCATCATCCCGCATGGAAAGAGGGAGTACCGTTCTCTCAATTTCTAAGGATAAGGAGAAATTGTAGTAGAACAGTTGATTATTGGAAGCAAACAAATGTCTTAAGGAAAAGATTTATTGAACGGGGTTACAGCCCGGGCTTGATAGATGATGCTAGAGAACGGGCCGCATGTCGCAATAGGGATGAACTTATTATAGAGAAAGTGAAAGTTGAAGATCGTCCCCAACAATTCACTAGACCTTTCATCACGCAATATTGTCGTGATGTAGGAACAATTAGAAGAATTATGGAAAGACATTGGGGCTTACTTCTCAAAGACCCTATTTTGGGGTCAAGTTTACCAAAGAAACCGAACATGGTCTATAGGAAAGCCAATAATTTAAAAAATATATTGGCAGCTAGTCGGCTGAAGCCGATTAGTGATACTTGTACAAAATCATCAAGTCGGGGGGGATGCTACCCATGTCAGCATTGTATATGCTGTAAACATATGGTTAGATCCCAGTTTCAAGTCAAAATGGACAATGGGTACCTGTATAAACTTAAAGACAGGGTCACCTGCACTACTGAGTATGTGATCTATAAGATAGACTGTGGGTGTGGCCTGTCTTATATAGGAAAAACGAAAAGACAGGCTAAATTAAGAATACAGGAACATTTAAGAAGTATTAAGAACAAAGTAACCACTCACAATCTTCCTAGACATTTCTCTGAGAAACATAATTCAGACATAAAGAGTTTGAAATTTACTATAGTGGAGCTCATTAAACCGCATGTCAGAGGTGGTGATAGGGATTTGGCATTATCACGGAGAGAAACATTTTGGATATATACCCTAAATACGTTATCACCTAAGGGACTTAATGAAGGATTAGATATTGTCTCTTTCTTATAACTTGTAATTGGTATCTATGCATATATATTGGAATATACTGAATTTATTTAAAATGTTAATGAGATTCTGTAAGGGAAAGATACCGGTATGAACTGTTAAATTACTAAACAATCTATGGAGTTTCATTAATGTTTTATTTTTATTTATTTTATTTATTTATATATTTATTTGTTTATTTATTAATTTTTTCTTCTTCTTTCTATTATCACTTTTTTTCTTTTTTATTATTCATAGGGATATACGTCATCATTACATCTCATTAATTAATGAGGTCACTTAAGGGAATAATGAAGTAAGGGCACATGATATATGTTAACAATCAGTTGTGGGGGACTGCGTTTGGGTCACTTTCTAAGTTTTAGGATGGCTGCCTTAATGTAGTGGCTTTCCGTAGGGCGAGGGTAAATTTGCGCTCCATCGCGAGTGTGGGTGGAACGCATAAGGTTCCGCCGCGGTCGCGGATTGAATGCACGCGTCACTTCCTGTTTGGTTACCAGGAAGTGCGTTCCACCGCTGCCGTGGCTGGAACGCACGGGCGATCTCCGTGATTCGAACAGTAGTTGGTTGCCGCGGTTTAGACAGCTAAATGGAGCATAAGCTGGGCGCCCTAGTTAGTGGTGTGACACAATATAAATTTCATCGGCCCCATTATATAGTTTTTTAGTCATCTATAACACATTTAGGCCCTGTTTAGTTCGGAGATGATGTCATATCCGGTATTATATAGGTCCTTAATTAGGTCCGTTTTTGTTTAAAAACACACTTACTTCTATTAAAATAGCACTTGTACTAGTTTCTAAACATTATATAAACCAAGGGTTGTTTTGAATCATTTCTAAGGGGTTAATTAAGGCTAATTTCATATTACAATCTTCATTGGTTAATTAAAACAGGAAGTGAGGTAATGATAGTCCAGGGTATTTATAGTCCCACATTTTCACTCACTAGTCACTATCACATTGGGAGATCACTAATGAACACACAGGACTGTGTAAGTATAGGTTCACTTTAGGTAGGAGTTGTAACATTAATAATATGATATGGGTATTGGATATTGATGTTAAGTTTGATTTAATTTATCATAGGCCACTTTCTTTGGTGGATTCTCCCGTTGGTTGGATATTTAATATTATTATAGTAGGTATGTATATATTTATATATATATATTCTTCTTCTTTTTTTATTTATTTTTTATTTTTATATTTATTTTTAATTTTCACTTTTTATTTTTATTTTTATTTTATTTTTATTTTTATTTTTAATTTTATTTTTATTTTATTTTTATTATTTATTTTTTATTTATTGATTGATATACTAATGTTTTGCCTAAAAATAAATTAATGGATTTACATCTTTCACAGACCCATAGATATTGGGAATAGAGGTCCAGTGGATCTATAAGTAAGTTATATGGATAGTTCATACTGGTATTTTTTCCATTATATTTTTTTGTGTAAAATAATCACATCAAATTGTATTTTAGAACTGTGCGAATAATTTGAATTCTAAATGGTGTGGTGAGCCTGACCATTTCACAGATTGTCAATATCTGAATTGATTGTATAGGTATGTATTGCCTTATATTTCTGGTTTTGTATCATCATTGTACCACTGTATATACCATCAATATGGAACTTCAAAGACACTTTTTTGCTAGTATTCATGAATGTCCATCTCCTGATATATTGTATTGTTACTCAATGTCCTCATCTCTCCTTATCTGTATGATTAATTTTGCTTATTTAATGTTGATTGAGAAAATCATGTATGTTTATTCATACATTCATTTAAATATGTGTTTTTTACCAGCTTCTTTGACCATCCCTCTGAAGAAGTCCTATGTGGACGAAACGCGTCAGGGTTGAAGAGACTTATACTACCCTTTAGTTCATTTATGGCACAAATTTTAACTGTGTATATGAAAGGGCTATCTCTGTTTGTGTAAATGTGCTTTTAATAAATTGTTATTTATGATCATATGTGGTCAATGCAATTGCTGGTAATAACTGGAAAGTGAAATTAGCGCCTCCTGATTCACTGTTTGGTGGTGTGTAGTTTTGGTCCTGACTAACAGAAGGATCGAATTAGGAAAGGCAGCAATTTATCAGCGCAGGATAAGGGTATAACTGTTGTATAATATATATATATATATATATATATATATATGTAGCACCCGACGCTTATGATAGACAGCAGATGTGAAATTGGACACAGGCCATTTTGTGTTTACAGACTACGGGGTTAATTTACTAAGCCTTCAATGGAGATAAAGGGGACGGAGATAAAGTACTGACCAAGCAGCTCCTGTCATTTTTTCAAACCCAGCCAGTGACGTGGTAGTTGGGAGCTGATTGGCTGGTGCTTTATCTCCAACCACTTTATCTCCATTCAAGACTTAGTAAATAGACTCCTACATCTCCAAGATAGCCTTGGGTTTCAGAGATTGTCCACTAAGTCACGCAGAGGCTGGCGGGGGAAGGACACTCTACTCTGCATGGAGTTGGGGGAAGAAGGGAATGGACTGCTTTTGTCCAGAGCAAGGGGGAGGAGAAGCATCGGCAATAGATGGAGAGGGAAGATGCAGCCATGGGCTGGAGAGTACTAGGAACAGAATCACCAAATCCATGTGTAAATGCATGCTGTGCATCATGGGAGATGATGTCATGCTGAGGTGACTCCCTTCCTGTTTGTCTTCTGTTACTTTCACTTGATGTCTGGCTCATGCTGAGTAAAGACCTGTATTTCACTGATGCTGCAAGTGTCGTCCTGATTTTGTTGTTACACATCCACATGGTGTCAGAACTGGGATGCCATGGCACAAGGTCTCAGGGGAATAGATCCGCTGATATTTTCTGAAAACATGGCTGACAACTGGCTGAGGTTTAAAAGGGAATGGCATGTATACTCCATAGCAGGCCTTTCAGACAAATAAAAAAAAAGTCCAGGCGTACATGCTGCTGAACCTCGCAGGCACCGATGCTGTGGACAAATCAGATGCTTTTGTATACGCTGATGGAGAAGACAGAGAGGATCCTGACATCCTAATTGCAAAGTTTGAAGAGATCTGCATGCCAGTAAAGAATGTAATTATGGACAGGCATGTTTTCAACAGCACAAACCAAAAGGGTGATGACACTATACAGTCCTACGTCTCCACGCTAAAGCTGCCTGCAAAGAAGTGCAATTTTGGTATCCTCACAGAGGAGCTCATCCGTGACAGAATCGTATGCGGCATATGCAGCGACAAGGTACGTGCACAGCTGCTGCGGGAGAAGGGCCTCACATTAGAAACTGCCATGACTATCTGTATGTTAAATGAGCAGTCTGAAAAGGGCACAAGGGAACTAAGAAAGGACTCTAAGGTGTGTGTCATGGTGGCCGTTCCGCACTGATCCTCCACGTGTGGGAACTGCGCGGCACAGCACCCTCCTGACAAACAAAGCTGCCACGCATATGATAAATGATGTAATGCATGTGGCAAATGGAATCATTTTGCAAGGTGCTGCCGCTCCAAAGATCAAGCTTCCATAAAGCGACAGTCTGAGTCGCGCTATAGCCGCTCACCCTGGCAGATTAACCAGGTTGAAATGGAGCCAGGGTGTGAATCGGTTCGTATGACAGTTTGTGATAGTGTAGACCACTTGGATGAAAAGGGCAAAATATTTATCAAACTGAGAACAAAGCATACAAACAAGGTGGCCATAGTCAAAATAGGCTCAGGAGCGAAGTGCAATGTCATATCCTACAAACAACTACGTGAAATAGATCCAACTGCACAGATAAACCCACGAGACAAGATCAACTTGATAGCTTATGGTGGCCAAATCATCACCACACTGGGTACCACAAAGCAAGTTTACCTGTGCTGATTTGCTATTCCACATTGTGGATCAAAAGGTTAAACCATTGCCAGGCCTCCCTGACAGTATGAAGCTAGGCCTTCTCAAATTGGGGCCTAAGGTACACGCAATACAGATGACCGTTCCAGAGATAAAAGACTTTCAGGATTTATTTGATTGCAGTACACTTGGCAAGCTTCCTGTTATGTACCATATGAGGCTGGATGACTCCATTGTACCTACTGTCTGTGCCCCCCGGAGGGTTCCTATCGCAATGAAAGACAAAATCATTAAAGAGATCAACAGAATGACTCAATTGGGTGTCATTGCACTCATAGAGGAAGCAACACAGTGGGTGTCCGCCATGGTGGCCGCATCAAAAGTAGATGGGACTGTACGTCTTTGTATTGATCCAGTACACTTGAACAAAGCACTGCGGTGTCCATATCACCCTCTCCGCACCATCGAGCAAGTGATTGCTGACATGCCAGGTGCCACAGTTTTCAGGACCCTGGATGTAAATTGAGGATTCTGGCAAATCCCTTTGGACAGAGCTTTGTCCCTGTTCAACGCTTTCATGACCCCGATAGGGCGGTATGTCTTCCTTCGCATGCCCTATGGTATCATTACGGGCAGTGAGGTCTTCCAGCATTGCATGGAGCAACTGTTTGCAGGCTATCCCTGTGAAATCATTGTCAATGACATCCTGGTGTGGGGCCGCACCAATGAAGAACACGACCAGTGACTGCACCAGGTACTTGAACGGGCCCGTACGTTGAACCTCAAGCTCATCCCAGTCAAATGCAAGTTTAGAGTTACAGAAGTGTCGTACGTAGGCCACGTGCTCACTAGTCAAGGCATCAAACAAGATCCGAAGAAAATCACTGCCATCCAGCAAATGCCTCTTACGGCTGACCAACAGGCACTGCAGCGCTTCCTGGGGATGACCAACTACCTGTCTAAACAGGGCCATCTTTTTGTATGGGCTCAATGGGCTCTTGCCCAAGGGCCCCAAGAGTATAAGGACCCTAGGCTGATAGCTGAGGGTCCCCTCTTTCCAGGAGTACCAGATTTTTAAAAATCGTCCCTGGGGAACCGGAGATATCCGACTTGAAACCAGTGGTCCCCATCCAAGCCTGTTATTTGCTCTTCCCAGCCAGATATCTCGGGTTCTGTCTGACTTAAAGTTTTTCTGAGGGTATAATCTAAAGCTGTGACTCTCCCCTTTTGGTGAATATTGGCAGCTTGTCTCTTCTATACCCAGAACCAGAGATATCAGTCTTCCAGCACCTGGTCCTTGCTCCAGCCCAACACACCTGGTATGCAGTTTTATATTTTCATCGGTGGATTGCTCTAGCTTCTGAAATCTGATCCCCAAGTCCACAGAAACTTCTGAAAGGTGGTACTTTCTACATTTTTATCCCATTGAATGCTAAGAAATATATCTTCAGGAACTTGAGATATCTGCAGTCAAGCAAACTACCCTCCCACTGGAAAATGATAAATGTTAAGCCCACTCCACTATCCACCCCTACCCTACATATTAAACACCCTCTACCACCCTGGAAGTCATGTACCAGGGCTTCTTCATTCAGCCCAATGCCCCCGTCTACAGTTTAGCCCCATCTGTGCAGTAAAGGAGTAATTAGCAGTAATCACTGCTCCAGGTACTACATGCTGAGCGGAAGATAGAACACCCCCTTCTGCCGACTGGACATCAAAGCTGCAACTGATAGCATCCCCCACCACTACTGATGGAGGATGGGTAGGGGGCCCAGGGCATTGCTGTGCCCAGGGGCCTACACTGCTGTTAAGATGGCCCTGTGTCTAAATTTATTCTGCAATACAGTGAAACCACAGCACCTTTGCGGCAGCTACTCCTCCAGGACTCAGAATGGTGCTGGCTGGACGCACACATGGCTGCTGTTGATCGATTGAGACCATGCTGACAAATCCACCGGTACTGCAATACTTCAACATGCATGATCCGGTAGTCCTCTCTGCCGGCGCTTCACAGGTTGGTCTAGGGGCCGTGTGCTTCCAACACCGCAGACTGGTGGCTTTTGCTTCCAGGGCTCTCACTGACACTGAAACCAGGTATGCACAAATTGAGAAAGAACTGTTGGCACTGGTGTTCGCCTGCAACCGTTTCCATGACTTCATCTATTGCCGTCCTGTCACAGTAGAAACCGACCATCAGCCTCTCATCACAATACTGAAGAAGCCCATCCACTTTGCTTCTTCCCGTATTCAGGGCATGATGCTCAAGCTGCAGCGGTACAACCTGGATGTCATATATAAGCGAGGCAAAGAAATGTACGTTGCTGATGCTCTGTCTCGAGCCTTCCTTTCGACTACTGACATGACCGCTGCTGAGGATGACTATGAGGTCATGGCTGTGGAGGCGCTCCCTACCAAGGGGCTGGAAGAGCTGCATGCTGCTACACTTTCAGATGATGTTTGCCAGCGTCTCTCTGCTGTAATTCTCAATGGCTGGCCATCCTCTTCCAAGGAACTGCCGCACTGCCTTCGCTCCTTCTACTGTATGAGAGATGAGCTTACCGTGTCTGATGGTGTCATCCTGCGGGGTAATCGCTTCGTGATTCCGGCTGCCCTTCAGACGTTCTACACCCAGCAGATGCACCAGGGCCATCCCGGCCTGGAGGCTACCAAGCGTAGGGCCCTCCATGTACGGTGACATTGACCGTGCTGTCTCGTTTTGTGCACCCTGCAATGCCTTGCGTTCACACCTGCCACGGGAGCCCATGCTGCTCCATTACATTCCTGATCTTCCGTGGTCCATTTTTGTGGCTGATCTATTTGAATGGAGGGGGAAGGAGTACCTGGTACTAGTTGACTCCTATTCAGGATGGTTCGAGATAAACTACTTGCCCAGCACCACAAGTCAAATGGTCATTGCAAAACTGAAGTGACACTTTGCAGCACATGGCACCCCACAGCAGCTGATCACTGATAATGCCAGGCAATTCAAGAGTAGAGCGTTCAAGGACTTTGCGAATACATGGGAATTCCAGCACATCACTAGAAGTCCACACTACCCATAGTCAAATGGATTGGCAGTGCGTGCAGTTCGCTCTGCAAAGCACCTAATGGAGAAGTGTGCACAAGATGGATCGGACATATACTTAGCACTGTTAAACTTGAGAAACACGCTCCGAGATGGACTTCCATCCCCTGCACAGTGCCTATTAGCACGGCGAACCCGCACAGGCATCCCAATGGCAAAGCAGCTCCTGCAACCTAGAGTAGAGCCACAAGTACGGGAGAACATCTGTAAGCACAGAATGGCTGCCAAAGCTTCTTCTGACAGATCAGCACACCGCCTGCCACCACTGTATCCAGGCCAGCCTGTCCGCATGCAAACCAAGCACAGATTTGACAGAATGGCAGTGGTTCAGCATCCTGCAGGTCATCCAAATAGCTACGTGGTACAGTCTGATAATGCTCTCTATGAACGCAACCGCTGCCATCTCTTAAGTGTACCTGAAGAAAGCTCTACACAGTCTGACTCATCAGTTTCTACCACAGCTGCAACCAGTGTCAGTGATGATTCGCATTGCATGGACAGTCCTTCCTCAGAGACCACTTCTGAAGTAATAGAGCCCTCTGGTGAAACAGCAGACATGCCTATAGGTTCCATTACCAGATCGGGCCGTGTGTCCAAACCCAACCCAAAGTTCCAAGACTTTATTGTATAATGTCTTTTCTTTTGTTCATGCCTAACATTGTCACATTGTTGCATTTGTTTCATCTATGTTCTGCATCCTTCCAGTTTGAAAGGGGGGATGTAAATGCATGCTGTGCATCATGGGAGATGATGTCATGCCAAGGTGACTCCCTTCCTGTTTGACTCCTGTTACTTCCACTTGGTGTCTGGCTCATGCTGAGTAAAGACCTGTATTACACTGATGCTGCAAGTGTCATCCTGATTTTCTTGTTACACATCTGCACCATATAAAAATTAAAAAAAAATTGGCTGAAGGGTTGACTCCAATTGGAGACTAATGAGGATAAAGCTTTTCAACACTTTATTTTGGACCCACTAAGCGGAGAGTCTGAAGAGGGACACGTTCATACCTGTCAGATAAGTACCCTGTGTTACAACCATTTGCCATGTGGTATTTGATGGTAGACTGAGATCTGTGGCTACAGTTAGTCATACTTGCCTACTTTGCTGCCCCCTCAAATCGCATCATCGGATTCCCTTGGACAGCCCATTTATTCTCTGCTGTGGGCGGCTGAGGGGGATGCGGAGGAGCTGGCAGGGAAAGCGGGAGACTTGCTCACCTTTTCCGGGAGGCCGGAAGGGCCACTCGATTTTCGTGAGCCTCCCGGCTATTCTGGGAGGGTAGGCAAGTTTGCAGTTAGTTAGATAGGGAATTAGTGGGGAGACCCGAAGATATTGCTTTAAAACCCTTTTGCAGGACTGAGTTTAGTTTCAAGGGTAATAGTTCAGGGAGAGATAGACAGGGATTTTGGGACTGAGATACTGTATGAAGAAGAACCAGTGTGTTAAATGCACAGAAGAAGTCTGCAGTGGGAAGTGAAACAAATGTTGCAGGAATGAACAGCCACATGTCCCTACCCCCATTTTGAGACTCTTCTACTGAACTCTGATAGACACACATCAGTCATTTGTTGTTTACCACTACTGGATTGCTCGTTGAAGGCATAGTACAATCCAGTGGAACCACTAAAAGTTCAGTAGTACATTCTACTTTTACACTTCTGGCCCAACATTTAGTTGGTCATTTTATATTATTAGCTCTTTTAAGGACTTCTTTTCATTTGAAGAATTTCTATATGACAGCTCTACTGATTTCCCATGTCTAAAATACTATTTTGTTTCCAGATTCTTTCAAGCTGGCACTCCTAGTGATGTATCCATGCATATCATGTTGTCTTAGAATCTTGATACTGTACCCCTGAGGAAGTTCATTTGGACAAAACGCGTTGGTTGCATTGTCCATTTAATATCTGTATCACAACCTGAGCACTTTTTTTCGACAAAGAAATCTGTCATATCTGACTGGATTAACTTTGTGCCTTTCTGTGAAACCTTATAGATATTGCTTATGTGCTATTCTGTGCTAAATTGTGAATACATTTTATCTGTAGAAATACACTGTTTTTATTTTCACAATTTATCTGTTATATTTTAAACTGCAATTGAGATGGAATAATAATTTACAACACTATTAGTGCCCTCACATTAGCGTTTTATATATATATGTATATATATATGTATATATATAAATAAAAGCAGAAACCTAGGCACTTTAGTACAGATGTGCAGTGGTGGGATGTTATAGATAACACTCCTTAACCCTTTTAAGAGTAACAGCTCATAATACAAAGTTAGTGTATGGTATACACATAGATAAAAATAGGTAGTAGAGAAAATAAGCTCTTATGAGTGTAATAACAATTACAACGGAAATACTCAGGTGGGTAGAATTATGGCCCTGGGCACTTATCTGGTAAGTAAGAACTTTCAGCCGGTGTTCATCATTTAGGATTTACATGTAAAAAGAGAAATGCAACAAACATAGTGTGTACCGTTCATAGATTCAAATGGTGTCATTTGCAATAAAGGGCAATAAATTAGGGAACTTGCTTATTCCCAATAAGATATAATCCGTAGCCCAGACTTCACAAAATAAAATACAAATTTAATATACAAAAAACATACAATGGCTAGACAACACACGTACAAGATTTGAAATGATAAAAAGCTTATCTGTCCATCATAAAAGGAGGGAGATCAGCAGCAAACTGTCCCAAGGACACAAGATAGCCAAAGATTATGCGTAAAGGATTAAAAAGTTCAAACGCTTATCTATCCATCAAGAGGAGTTCAGCAGCAAACAGTCCCAACACGTTTCGTCCGTCAGAGTCTGGACTTCTTCAAGGGGATCAGGCCAGTGAGCACAAACAGCTCTGTTTATACCATCCAAATGGAAGCTGCACACGTCTGTTCTTTCTTACATCACTTCCTGTGTTATTGTGGATGTCAGTTTATTCAGAGACAAAAAAATACTTTTTGGGAATTTGAAGGATTCCTAATTATTAAGAACATAGTGTAATGTAACGTGCGTTCCACCGGTATTCTAGACAGCGGTGCGTTCCAAAATGCGTTCCACCGCCGTCTGCATGTTCTAATCACTTTTTAGTCACTTCTACTATCATTTTACGGTGTAGGTTGGTAAGGTTAGTTACACTACACTATGTTCTTAATAATTAGGAATCCTTTAAATTCCCAAAAAGTCTTTTTTTGTCTCTGAATAAACGGACATCCACAATAACACAGGAAGTGATGTCAGAAAGAACAGACATGTGCAGCTTCCATTTGGATGGTATAAATAGAGCTGTTTGTGCTCACTGGCCTGATCCCCTTGAAGAAGTCCAGACTCTGACGGACGAAACGCGTTGGGACTGTTTGCTGCTGAACTCCTCTTGATGGACAGATAAGCGTTTGAACTTTTTAATCCTTTACGCATAATCTTTGGCTATCTTGTGTCCTTGGGACAGTTTGCTGCTGATCTCCCTCCTTTTATGATGGACAGATAAGCTTTTTATAATTTTAAATCTTGTACGTGTGTTGTCTAGCCATTGTATGTTTTTTGTATATTAAATTTGTATTTTATTTTGTGAAGTCTGGGCTACGGATTATATCTTATTGGGAATAAGCAAGTTCCCTAATTTATTGCCCTTTATTGCAAATGACACCATTTGAATCTATGAACGGTACACACTATGTTTGTTGTATTTCTCTTTTTACATGTAAATCCTAAATGATGAACACCGGCTGGAAGTTCTTACTTACCAGATAAGTGCCCAGGGCCATAATTCTACCCACCTGAGTATTTCCGTTATAATTGTTATTACACTCATAAGCGCTTATTTTCTCTACTACCTATATATATATATATATATATATATATATATATATATATATATATATGTGTACCGGGAGAGCTAGCAGCGCCACAGATGCAGTATTCAAAATATCGACACTAGTACGTGGACAATCCTATAAATTGCTATAATATCTGCCTATACACAGCATTCCCTGTGAGTTCACAGGGCGTTGGCTAGTTACCTCAAGTGTAATAAGGTACTGGTATAAGTACCTACGAAAAGAGTTTATGGACAAAAAATGAGGTATTTAAAAGCGACCACTGGTGCTAAACAATTGTAATAAGGCAAGGTAGTTGTAAAAAATTATACATGGATTTATTATATAGCACTAAAACAAAACTGAGTTAAGATTCCGAGCAAGAAGAGGTAACATGTAGCTAGAAGAGTAAAAACAATGCATAAAAAAAGACATGGGACATAAAATATAAAAAGTTTTTAGAAGAGCTCAAAATATAAAAAATAGGAGTAAGAATATCTTAACTTATTGACAAGTGAGGTAAGACCAAGGCAGCATCCAACGCGTTTCGTCCTATCTGGACACCCCTTGATGAAGTCCAGATAGGACGAAACGCGTTGGGTGCTGCCTTGATCTTACCTCACTTATCAATAAGTTAAGATATTCTTACTCCTATTTTTTATATTTTGAGCTCTTCTAAAAACTTTTTATATTTTATGTCCCATGTCTTTTTTTATGCATTGTTTTTATGTACATGTTTTTACTCTTCTAGCTCATTTTACCTCTTCTTGCTCGGAATCTTAACTCAGTTTTGTTTTAGTGCTATATAATAAATCCATGTATCATTTTTTACAACTACCTTGCCTTATTACAATTGTTTAGCACCAGTGGTCGCTTTTAAATACCTCATTTTTTGTCTATATATATATATATATATGGTAGCGGTGAGACTCGGCACTCAAATATGGGTATGCAAATGTAGCTGGCTGCGGTGCCTTCCGTGGATCTATTGCAGGATCCTATGTAGTCAATGTCATAACAGCCACACTCAGCAGACTGAAGAAATAGTTAAAACGTCTTTAATGCGGTCCTACGCCGTTTCGGGGACACCCCCCGTCTTCAGGGACAAACAGTATATAAACATATAACACATGTGCAAAGTTTATATACCCTCTAAGAAAAACAATCATTGTCAGTGATTGGAATCACCTGTCATTCACCACCTCCCGCGCCGCATCCCGCCCGTTGTGCACTGGGCGCTGCCTTCTGACGTGGGCGCTCTGTGGTTTGCACACAGCAAGCGAGGGGGGACGCGGCACGGGAGGTGGTGCTGGACGGGTGTTGCTAGGTTACTGTTACACCGTCTCAATGATTGGCCCCCGTTCCGGCGCGGTCTACTGATGCTGGCACCCTGCACCCAGTGCACAACGGGCGGGACGCGGCGCGGGAGGTGGTGAATGACAGGTGAGTCCAATCACTGACAATGATTGTTTTTCTTAGAGGGTATATATACTTTGCACATGTGTTATATGTTAATATACTGTTTGTCCCTGTAGACGGGGGGTGTCCCCGAAACGGCGTAGGACCGCATTAAAGATGTTTTAACTATTTCTACAGTCTGCCGAGTGCCGCTGTTATGACATTGACTATATATATATATATATATATATATATACACACACAGTATATAAACTTACAGGAGAAGGTTTCAGCGCCCGCAGTGTTCCAGCACCTCAGCCAATGAAACAGAAGAGGCCTCTCAGGGCACCCCACGCAATAGGAGGGAGATCCCTTTAGGGGTACGAACCCGGGCGATAGTAGCTGGAAGAGAAGTGACCCAACGAGGCGAGGGGGGCAAGTGAGGCGGCAGGCGAGGAGCCAATACAAGCACCAAACCACCAAGGGGGAGACACAACTGATTTTTGATTTGTCTTCTAGTCATATTTCTGACATTGAGTCCAAAGTACTAAGCAGAGGACTTTCATTCATCCCCACTACATCGTTAGACCCGTTCCAACAGAAGATTGAGAATTACAAATTAATTAGATCATTGAAACTCAAGGAATATTTCTCTAAACACAATTCGGTGGATGCAACCACAGGGACGGTCTCACTTCCACCCCAGGTGAGAAAATTGACCAAATCCACATTTGAGCCACATACCTCGAACACTTCTATCAAGACCTTTAGTCGCATGCTTGAGTTACCTGAACAGGGCATTAAGGACAAGTGTTATCCTAATCTGTCCAAGGAGGAGTTTGAGGCTTTGAAAGCCCTCAGTAAGAGAGAAGACATTATAATTCAGCAGGCTGATAAGGGTGGGGGTATTGTGGTACTTGATACAGTTAAATACAAGGCTGAGTGTTTACGTTTATTGTCAGATAGGTCTACATATGCTATGTTACCCAGGGATCCAACCAGTATTTTTAAGAGAGAGTTGGAAGAGTTACTTAAACAGGCAGTTGAAAATGATGTAATTACACCAGCTACCAGTAAGGCATTGTGTGTGGATTGCCCTGTGGTTCCCGTATTCTATGTTATCCCTAAGATTCATAAGAATGCGGTGAATCCCCTGGGCAGACCGATTATCTCTGCCAGGGGCTCGTTGTGTGAAGCTATCTCCATCTACTGTGACAGTTACCTTCAACCGTGCATACAAAACACGCTGACACATTTGAAGGATACGTCCTCCCTGTTGCGTTTGTTTGAAAATATGGGGGTACTATCCTGTGAGGTCATTTTGGCGTCAATCAATGTGACAAGTCTGTACACTTGTGTTCCCCATCAGAATCAGAATCAGCTTTATTGGCCAGGTGTACTCACGTACACTAGGAATTCTTTGTGGTACAATGCATCGCCAAGCAGCAACATGAAGGGGGAATACATAGCATACGAAGGGGGAAGAACATAGCATACATTAAACACATTACACGTATGAGTTGATACTGCACATTGCAACTGTACAATAGACTCAACATATTAGACATATTATACATGTAAGACTAAACACAAAGGCTGCTTGGCAGAGCAGCACCGAGGCAGCCATCCGCGGCGCCAACTAGAACTCAAACAATGCACATAATACAGAAGTTTTAAGTATTACATCAAAAGATAAACCACACAGACAATAAAGACAGAAAGCATAATGCAGGGTTGGTGTAAGCATTTTGGGTAATAACCTCCAGGGGTTGTGCATTCCACCCTCACAAGGTACCAGGTGCGGCAGCCATCTTAGGCGCACTGCGTAGGATTACCCAGGGTGGAATAGTCCACCCCTAGAAGAGAACACAAAACGGGGAGATTGCAGAGTCCTTAGGTTCAGAGTAGGGTTCCAATAAAACCATCAGGTCCATGCATTTTTCATCCCATCCACAAGTTTACCAGATAAGGCAGCCATGTTGGGCGCACTACAAAGGTTACACAGTGGGAGATGAGCCATACAAGGGCCAAATGCATTTATGGGAAAACTGACACGTGTGTAGGAGTATGCTATACCCTGCATGGAAAGATCAAAATGAAGCACACCCTGCCCATGGAGGAACCATCCGAGGCAGCCATGTGAGGCGCACTGTGTAGGTTACTGCTGGCAGGGTGTGCAACCAATGGAGGTACACATTACAGGAATAGCACACAGTGGGGGGAAAGTACCCTGTAAGAAGAAAGAAGAGAAAGACACATTTACAGGAAAACATTAATTTGTGAAAATGATAAATGTCCTGGTCTCATGAGAGCAGTGCGGGTGGGTGTGAGAGTGTGGGGAGCAGTGCGGGTGGGTGTAAGAATGTGGGGAGCACACTAATGTCCAATGGAACTGACCCAGCAAAATCTGGTCCTGATGCGCACGCCCCTCAGTTCCCTGCTCAGCTTGAGGGGTAGTCTTGGGGGCAGTCATGATGTTCTTGGACAGAGAAGTAGTAGGCATTGGTCCTGGTGTTCTCAAGGCAGAGGTGAGGAGAGGCCACATGATGGTCCTGAGTTGCAATGTTTGGGGAAATTGTTTTATATGGGGCAGGGATTCAGGCGGTTGAGCATCTCATTATCAATAACCCCTGTTATACAGGCCCAGACATTAAGTTCTTTTTGTCACTCCTAGAATTTACGTTGACACACAACTATTTCTTGCATGATAATAATTTTTACATACAGTGTACTGGCTGTGCCATGGGGTCGGCTGTAGCATTTGCCATTGCCTTCATGTGGGAGGTTGAAAGGGAGATATTCTTACAGGATAGCGTTATCTCTTCACAACTGTGTCTTTACCAGCGTTACATAGATGACGTGTTGATTTTTTGGGAGGGAGCCAAAACGCAGTTGGTGGATATTATTGAACAGCATAACGCTACATCCAGCCCTATTAAGTTCACCATGGAGGTCAATGACAAACAGATTAATTACTTAGATGTATGTATTACAGTTAATGAAGGTGTCATCAATACAAAACTGTATACTAAGGCTACTGACAGAAATAACTTGTTAAAATTTGATAATTTCCACCCCAAGTCCACCATCCAGGGTTTACCTTATTCCCAGTTTCTACGGGTTTGCCGTATAACCAACTCTGAGGCAGATAGAGACAGACAATTAGAGGCAATGGTAGTCAAATTTAGGGAGAGAGGATACCCGCTAGATTTGTTGGAGCAAGCTAAACAAAAAGCTTAAGGCATAACGCGGCAACAGCTTTTGAAACCCAAGGAACAAAAACAACTTAAGGGGAGGTTCCCATGGGTGACGCAATTTAACACCAGTAGCGCACGCATAGCCAAACGAACCAGACAGTTATGGCCCATAATCGCCTCTGATAGAGAACTGGGAGAGGCCTATCATTCCAGATTGCTTCCTAGTTATTCTAGAGGTCGGAGTATACGGGATTATGTAGTTAGGACTGACATTTCAAAATTTGAAAAAGGACATCCCTCTAAGAATTTCCTGAGACGCAAAAATGGTTGCTATAGGTGTAGTGGCTGCACCACCTGTAGCTACCTTGTCCAGGGGGATACCTTTCAACACCCTCATATAGGGAAGAAATACTCCATAAGGTACCCCTTATCATGCGATTCAAAATTTGTAATTTATTTATTGACTTGCCCATGTGGGCTGACCTATGTCGGCAAAACCGGCTGCGCCTTCAAAACGAGGATGGCGCAGCATCGGTATGCAATATGGGAGGCTATCAAATCGCGTAACAGTGATCAACCTGTGGCTCGCCATTTCATGCTTGCCAAACATGGAATGGCGACTCTACGATATAAAATTATTGCTCATGTCCCGTTCTCATTACGTGGGGGGGACCGGTCTAAAAAATAGCTTCAGGTTGAATCAAAATGGATATATACACTAAATAAACAATTCCCTAGGGGATTGCAGGGGCAAACGCAGGATATGCAGGAGGGGCTTTCCAGAGGGGGGTGGAGCCAAGCACAGGGGTGGAGACTGTGGTGACCCAGTATATGCCAGGTCCATTAAACTAGCATAGATAGATAGGCCTACATGAGATGATAGATAGAAAGACCAAATGTATTTTAGAATAGTCATAAAGCTATTCTAAAAATGTATTCGAAAACCATCACTGTATAGAAACATGACAATGCCAGGTGCTAGACCTTGAAGGGGTTAGCCAGATATGGAAACCAATATGCATATATATATATATATATATATATATATATATATTAGTGATGAGCGGGTTCGGTTTCTCGGAAACCGAACCCCCCCGAACTTCACCCTTTTTACATGGGTCCGAGCCATACTCGGATTCTCCCTTATGGCTCGGTTAACCCGAGTGCTCCCGAACGTCATCATCCCGCTGTCGGATTCTCGCGAGATTCGGATTCTATATAAGCAGCCGCGCGTCGCAGCCATTTTCACTCGTGCATTGGAAATGTTAGGGAGAGGACGTGGCTGGCATCCTCTCCGTTATTGTTGAACTTGATTGTGCACTATTGCTTAATTGTGGGGAGGGCTGGGGAGCAGCTGTATAATATAGGAGGAGTACAGTGCAGAGTTTTGCTGATCAGTGACCACCAGTTATCCGTTCTCTGCCTGAAAAAAACTCTCCATATCTGTGCTCAGTGTGCTGCATATATCTGTGCTCACACTGCTTAATTGTGGGGACTGGGGAGCAGCTGTATTATATAGCAGGAGTACAGTGCAGAGTTTTGCTGACAGTGACCACCAGTATACGTTGTCTGCCTGAAAAACACTCCATATCTGTGCTCAGTGTGCTGCTTTATTGTGGGGACTGGGGACCACCAGTATAATATTATATAGGAGGAGTACAGTGCAGAGTTTTGCTGACCAGTGACCACCAGTATATAATACAGGTTGAGTATCCCATATCCATATATTCCGAAATACGGAATATTCCGAAATACGGACTTTTTTGAGTGAGAGTGAGATAGTGAAACCTTTGTTTTTTGATGGCTCAATGTACACAAACTTTGTTTAATACACAAAGTTATTAATAATATTGTATTAAATGACCTTCAGGCTGTGTATATAAGGTGTATATGAAACATAAATGAATTGTGTGTATGTACACACACTTTGTTTAATGCACAAAGTTATAAAAATATTGGCTAAAATTACCTTCAGGCTGTTTGTATAAGGAGTATATGATACATAAATGCATTCTGTGCTTAGATTTAGGTCCCATCACCATGATATCTCATTATGGTATCTAATTATTCCAAAATACAGAAATATCCGATATCCAAAATACCTCTAGTCCCAAGCATTTTGGATAAGGGATACTCAACCTGTATATAGCA
Organism: Pseudophryne corroboree; assembly: GCF_028390025.1. Lineage (NCBI taxonomy): Eukaryota > Metazoa > Chordata > Amphibia > Anura > Myobatrachidae > Pseudophryne > Pseudophryne corroboree. The sequence goes on along the minus strand of NC_086445.1, from coordinate 196,996,452 downwards.
TTACGGTACAGTAGGCCACTGCTGTACCTACCTCTGTGTCGTCATTAAGTATACTATCCATCTAGATTCTATACCTGTGGTGCATTTCAGTTGTGCAGTTTGCTGACACAGTGACCACCAGTATATATAGCAGTACGGTACGGAAGGCCACTGCTGTACCTACCTCTGTGTCGTCATTAAGTATACTATCCATCTACATTCTATACCTGTGGTGCATTTTAGTTTTGCAGTTTGCTGACACAGTGACCACCAGTATATATAGCAGTACGGTACGGAAGGCCACTGCTGTACCTACCTCTGTGTCGTCATTAAGTATACTATCCATCTACATTCTATACCTGTGGTGCATTTTAGTTTTGCAGTTTGCTGACACAGTGACCACTAGTATACTATATATAGCAGTACGGTAGTCGTCATTAAGTATACTATCCATCTACATTCTATACCTGTGGTGCATTTTAGTTTTGCAGTTTGCTGACACAGTGACCACCAGTATACTATATATAGCAGTACGGTACGGAAGGCCACTGCTGTACCTACCTCTGTGTCGTCATTAAGTATACTATCCATCCACATTCTATACCTGTGGTGCATTTTAGTTTTGCAGTTTGCTGACACAGTGACCACCAGTATACTATATATAGCAGTACGGAAGGCCACTGCTGTACCTACCTCTGTGTCATCATTAAGTATACTATCCATCTACATTCTATACCTGTGGTGCATTTTAGTTTTGCAGTTTGCTGACACAGTGACCACCAGTATACTATATATAGCAGTACGGTACGGAAGGCCACTGCTGTACCTACCTCTGTGTCGTCATTAAGTATACTATCCATCTACATTCTATACCTGTGGTGCATTTTAGTTTTGCAGTTTGCTGACACAGTGACCACCAGTATACTATATATAGCAGTACGGTACGGAAGGCCACTGCTGTACCTACCTCTGTGTCGTCATTAAGTATACTATCCATCTACATTCTATACCTGTGGTGCATTTTAGTTTTGCAGTTTGCTGACACAGTGACCACCAGTATACTATATATAGCAGTACGGTACGGAAGGCCACTGCTGTACCTACCTCTGTGTCGTCATTAAGTATACTATCCATCTACATTCTATACCTGTGGTGCATTTTAGTTTTGCAGTTTGCTGACACAGTGACCACCAGTATACTATATATAGCAGTACGGTACGGAAGGCCACTGCTGTACCTACCTCTGTGTCGTCATTAAGTATACTATCCATCTACATTCTATACCTGTGGTGCATTTTAGTTTTGCAGTTTGCTGACACAGTGACCACCAGTATACTATATATAGCAGTACGGTACGGAAGGCCACTGCTGTACCTACCTCTGTGTCGTCATTAAGTATACTATCCATCTACATTCTATACCTGTGGTGCATTTTAGTTTTGCAGTTTGCTGACACAGTGACCACCAGTATACTATATATAGCAGTTTGGTACGGAAGGCCACTGCTGTTCCTACCTCTGTGTCGTCATTAAGTATACTATCCATCTACATTCTATACATGTGGTGCATTTTAGTTTTGCAGTTTGCTGACACAGTGACCACCAGTATACTATATATAGCAGTACGGTACGGAAGGCCACTGCTGTACCTACCTCTGTGTCATTAAGTATACTATCCATCTACATTCTATACCTGTGGTGCATTTTAGTTTTGCAGTTTGCTGACACAGTGACCACCAGTATACTATATATAGCAGTACGGTACGGAAGGCCACTGCTGTACCTACCTCTGTGTCGTCATTAAGTATACTATCCATCTACATTCTATACCTGTGGTGCATTTTAGTTTTGCAGATTGCTGACAGTGACCACCAGTATATATAGCAGTACGGTACGGAAGGCCACTGCTCTACCTACCTCTGTGTCGTCAAGTATACTATCCATCCATACCTGTGGTGCATTTCAGTTGTGCGCAGTATATATAGTAGTAGGCCACTGCTATTGATAGTTACTGGCATATAATTCTACACATTAAAAAATGGAGAACAAAAATGTGGAGGTTAAAATAGGGAAAGATCAAGATCCACTTCCACCTCGTGCTGAAGCTGCTGCCACTAGTCATGGCCGAGACGATGAAATGCCATCAACGTCGTCTGCCAAGGCCGATGCCCAATGTCATAGTAGAGAGCATGTAAAATCCAAAAAACAAAAGTTCAGTAAAATGACCCAAAAATCAAAATTAAAAGCGTCTGAGGAGAAGCGTAAACTTGCCAATATGCCATTTACGACACGGAGTGGCAAGGAATGGCTGAGGCCCTGGCCTATGTTCATGGCTAGTGGTTCAGCTTCACATGAGGATGGAAGCACTCATCCTCTCGCTAGAAAAATGAAAAGACTTAAGCTGGCAAAAGCACAGCAAAGAACTGTGCGTTCTTCTAAATCACAAATACCCAAGGAGAGTCCAATTGTGTCGGTTGCGATGCCTGACCTTCCCAACACTGGACGGGAAGAGCTTGCGCCTTCCACCATTTACACGCCCCCTGCAAGTGCTGGAAGGAGCACCCGCAGTCCAGTCCCTGATAGTCAAATTGAAGATGTCACTGTTGAAGTACACCAGGATGAGGATATGGGTGTTGCTGGCGCTGGGGAGGAAATTGACAAGGAGGATTCTGATGGTGAGGTGGTTTGTTTAAGTCAGGCACCCGGGGAGTCACCTGTTGTCTGTGGGACGAATATGGCCATTAACATGCCTGGTCAAAATACAAAAAAAAATCAGCTCTTCGGTGTGGAATTATTTCAACACAAATGCGGACAACTTGTGTCAAGCCGTGTGTTGCCTTTGTCAAGCTGTAATAAGTAGGGGTAAGGACGTTAACCACCTCGGAACATCCTCCCTTATACGTCACCTGCAGCGCATTCATCATAAGTCAGTGACAAGTTCAAAAACTTTGGGTGACAGCGGAAGCAGTCCACTGACCACTAAATCCCTTCCTCTTGTAACCAAGCTCCTACAAACCACACCACCACCTCCCTCAGTGTCAATTTCCTCCTTACCCAGGAAAGCCAATAGTCCTGCAGGCCATGTCACTGTCAAGTCTGACGAGTCCTCTCCTGCCTGGGATTCCTCCGATGCATCCTTGAGTGTAACGCCTACTGCTGCTGGCGCTGCTGTTGTAGCTCCTGGGAGTCGATCGTCATCCCAGAGGGGAAGTCGGAAGACCACTTGTATTACTTCCAGTAAGCAATTGACTGTCCAACAGTCCTTTGCGAGGAAGATGAAATATCACAGCAGTCATCCTGCTGCAAAGCAGATAACTCAGGCCTTGGCAGCCTGGGTGGTGAGAAACGTGGTTCCGGTATCCACCGTTAATTCAGAGGCAACTAGAGACTTGATTGAGGTACTGTGTCCCCAGTACCAAATACCATATAGGTTCCATTTCTCTAGGCAGGCGATACCGAAAATGTACACAGACCTCAGAAAAAGACTCACCAGTGTCCTAAAAAATGCAGTTGTACCCAATGTCCACTTAACCATGGACATGTGGACAAGTGGAGCAGGGCAGACTCAGGACTATATGACTGTGACAGCCCAATGGGTAGATGTATTGCCTCCCGCAGCAAGAACAGCAGCGGCGGCACCAGTAGCAGCATCTCGCAAACGCCAACTCGTTCCTAGGCAGACTACGCTTTGTATCACCGCTTTCCAGAAGAGGCACACAGCTGACAACCTCTTACGGAAACTGAGGAAGATCATTGCAGAATGGCTTACCCCAATTGGACTCTCCTGTGGATTTGTGACATCGGACAACGCCAGCAATATTGTGCGTGCATTACATCTGGGCAAATTCCAGCACGTCCCATGTTTTGCACATACATTGAATTTGGTGGTGCAGAATTATTTAAAAAACGACAGGGGCGTGCAAGAGATGCTGTCGGTGGCCCGAAGAATTGCGGGCCACTTTCGGCATTCAGCCACCGCGTACAGAAGACTGGAGCACCACCAAACATTCCTGAACCTGCCCTGCCATCATCTGATGCAAGAGGTGGTAACGAGGTGGAATTCAACCCTCTATATGCTTCAGAGGATGGAGGAGCAGCAAAAGGCCATTCAAGCCTATACATCTGCCCACGATATAGGCAAAGGAGGGGGAATGCACCTGACTCAAGCGCAGTGGAGAATGATTTCAACGTTGTGCAAGGTTCTGCAACCCTTTGAACTTGTCACACGGGAAGTCAGTTCAGACACTGCCAGCCTGAGTCAGGTCATTCCCCTCATCAGGCTTTTGCAGAAGAAGCTGGAGACATTGAAGGAGCAGCTAAAACAGAGCGATTCTGCTAGGCATGTGGGACTTGTGGATGGAGTCCTTAATTCGCTTAACCAGGATTCACGGGTGGTCAATCTGTTGAAATCAGAGCACTACATTTTGGCCACCGTGCTCGATCCTAGATTTAAAACCTACGTTGGATCTCTCTTTCCGGCAGAGACAAGTCTGCAGAGGTTCAAACTGGGGGTGCGAGGAAAAGGCTAAGAATTCCGAGCCCACCCGCTGGCGGTGATGCAGGGCAGTCTGGAGCGAGTGCTGAAATCTGGTCCGGACTGAAGGACCTGCCAACGATTACTGACATGTCGTCTACTGTCACTTCATATGATTCTATCACCATTGAAAGAATGGTGGAGGATTATATGAGTGACCGCATCCAAGTAGGCACGTCAGAAAGTCTGTACGTATACTGGCAGGAAAAAGAGGCAATTTGGAGGCCCTTGCACAAACTGGCTTTATTCTACCTAAGTTGCCCTCCCTCCGGTGTGTACTCCGAAAGAGTGTTTAGTGCAGCCGCTCACCTTGTCAGCAATCGGCGTACGAGGTTACTTCCAGAAAATGTGGAGAAGATGATGTTCATCAAAATGAATTATAATCAATTCCTCCGTGGAGACATTCACCAGCAGCAATTGCCTCCACAAAGTACACAGGGACCTGAGATGGTGGATTCCAGTGGGGACGAATTAATAATCTGTGAGGAGGGGGATGTACACAGTGAAAGGGGTGAGGAATCGGAGGATGATGATGAGGTGGACATCTTGCCTCTGTAGAGCCAGTTTGTGCAAGGAGAGATTGATTGCTTCTTTTTTTGGTGGGGGCCCAAACCAACCAGTCATTTCAGTCACAGTCGTGTGGCAGACCCTGTCGCTGAAATGATGGGTTCGTTAAAGTGTGCATGTCCTGTTTATACAACATAAGGGTGGGTGGGAGGGCCCAAGGACAACTCCATCTTGCACCTCTTTTTTCTTTAATTTTTCTTTGCATCATGTGCTGTTTGGGGACAATTTTTTTGAAGTGCCATCCTGCCTGACACTGCAGTGCCACTCCTAGATGGGCCAGGTGTTTGTGTCGGCCACTTGTGTCGCTTAGCTTAGTCACACAGCTACCGCATTGCGCCTCTTTTTTTCTTTGCATCATGTGCTGTTTGGGGACTATTTTTTTGAAGTGCCATCCTGCCTGACACTGCAGTGCCACTCCTAGATGGGCCAGGTGTTTGTGTCGGCCACTTGTGTCGCTTAGCTTAGCCATCCAGCGACCTCGGTGCAAATTTTAGGACTAAAAATAATATTGTGAGGTGTGAGGTGCTCAGAATAGACTGGAAATGTGTGGAAATTATGGTTATTGAGGTTAATAAAACTATGGGATCAAAATGACCCTCAAATTCTATGATTTAAGCTTTTTTTTAGGGTTTTTTTGTAAAAAAACACCCGAATCCAAAACACACCCGAATCCGACAAAAAAATTTCGGTGAGGTTTTGCCAAAACGCGTCCGAATCCAAAACACAGCCGCGGAACCGAATCCAAAACCAAAACACAAAACCCGAAAAATGTCCGGTGCACATCACTAATATATATATATATTGTGTAACAAGAAATGATACAGCGCCACTTGTGGGGTAGGGTCTCAGTAAGGGAAGTGAACTAAATACACTTAAAATTCACTTAAATATTAAAAACACACGTAACCTAGTTATAGGTGTCTGCCAACCCTTAATAGTGCAATGCTGGTACAGTACTGCTAAAAAGAGTATAGAATGGGGGGATAAGGGTACCGGCAACTTGTGTTGTTTAAAATATAAGCACTAAAACTTAAAATTTATGAGCCAAAAAATATATAATAATAATACAAACAAGTTTTTAATAATACATAAAAGCGGAATAAAACATAAAAAGTTTTTTAAGCACTGGTAAAAGCATAAAGGTCTTTGTAAAAGGTAAGGAATTCTGACTTAACTTAGAAATAGGCAAGGGGGTCAATGCAGGGAACCCAACGCGTTTCGTCACACCAGACTTCTTCAAAGGGTAGGGACAGAGTGAGATAACATGCCTATTTATACCCCTGGCATACTGGCTCAGTGGTTGTGATGTCATAATTGGTCATGTGACTCATTAAAAAACATTTATTCTAAGAGCAGTCCAAGACACTAAATAAAACATTGCCTCAGGCAGTAAGAATCACTATGAATACATTTGCATTAAAAACGAGTGTTCCATATAGCGCAAACACTGTTTAAATAGTTCAAAACTGGAAAAATATAGTAAAGTGCGGCATTTTCGCCACACTTCCGGCGACGGAGGTAGCGGGTTACGTGTCTCCGGGTACTTCCGCCCCACTTCCGGTTCGCTAGTGCGCATGCGCCGACTGCGCTCCTCGTCCATTGCGCATGTGTCTGCGGCATCTCATAGGAGTCAGCAGTCTATGTTCAGATCACAACGTAGTGAATGTCCTCCCCATTCAGTACTGCGGTAGCCATATTGTTGTGGGGAAAGCTCCATACAGTGTACAGGAATGCGGTGGCCATCAAAGAGGAGTTTTAGGAGACATAGTATGCCGGTATCCATGACAACGGATCCATATAGATAAACGCAAGATATGTATGGTAAAAAACATGTATACCAGTCTTTCACACAGATAAACATGATGGAAACTACAGTATAGGATAAGGGGATAATACAATGGATCATACATAATGATATATAATAAAATTATGAGAATTATATTAACATATATTCAATGCTGAATGTGTACCTAAAAGTGACATAGCTGTGTTTATGCTCAATATAGCAGTGATTAGTAACCTAGCAGGTGACATTGTTAGTGAGGTTTAGCAAAAAGGTTACAAAATAACAATAATAATAGTGAGAGGAAAGAACCAGGCGAAAATCAATAAAAAAGATATGTAAATATAAATATTGGAATTGGTGGTGATATTAAATTTTTATATGTAAAGAAAGATCCCTCTATATTCAAAAGTTATAAGGTGAGCCGCGGATACTGTGAACCTATTAGTACCAAGCGATATCAGATCGGTCACTAGTTGGCTTGACGTCATTTTGTCAGTCCTTACAGTACCTGATCTTCCCAGGCAGTCCCCCTCCCTGGTACTGATCAGGCCCAAAACACTGCTTAGCTTCCAAGATCGGACGAGATTGGCCGTACCAGTGTGGTTTGACTGTACATGAAAGTAGACATCGTAACACCAGGAATCCGATCGCATAATAACACTCGAATCCCGGTGATTTATTACTTTATTATAGTGTGAGACAGACACCAACAAAGAAATAGAAGAATTAAGAGAGTGTGCAAGAACGGATTGTGGCGAAAAACAAGGAAAACCAGGAATGTTGGAGGAAATACCATTTGATAATTGTTTCTTTGTCCTTTTGCCTCTTGGGCTATATTTCTATACTTTTAAACACAGGGAATATAGTCATTTATTATATCCATTCTCACCATAGACACTATTCCAACGGTTAAAAAAAGAAAAATGTCCTTGTCCATAGAGAGATATTTATGTATATTTAATAAAAAAAAATTTTTTGTAGAATAAAATATATGCCTGTTTTGAATTTAAACATAAGATCCTACATAGTGCGATTTCCTTCTCCTAATAGGAATAGTGACTAACTCATAAAAAGAGAGAGACGTGGAGAATGTAGAAATGAAATACATGTTCACTCAGGTTACCATGGGAAACCACTATAGATGTCTGAAGTGATGTTCCATTTAGCAGTCAATGAAATCCCTTTTCATCTATTTTTTATTTTGGGTTTACGTGTCTGTTTATGATGCATTATTATTACTGTGTTTTATATAATCATACAGTTTATCTGTACATATATAATTTTTTATGTAGATGTTAACAACATTACCTGAACCCATTTGTAATATATGTATGTTAAAACTGTTTCCTGAAGTCTTTTGGAGACACAAATTACCTATGATGATTAATACCTCCTGTGTTAAATTACGATGGGGTTTTAAATAGTGTGCTGACGTCTGACAGGCCAGCCTCCTGACGAAGTATCCACGAAACGCGTTGGAGCGGAGCCTGCCAGACGTGTGTGCTTCTTTTCACTCGGCCTTCTTCTCCCTGTGTCCGTTGCGAGTGGCCAGACGGGTCCGGAGTATCGGCGCGGTGCATGGTCCTGGCGTCTGTACACAGAGGTGGAGGTTTGCCTGGTGGATGGTTTTATGCTTTTTAACTGGCCCAAAGTGTGGGTCTTATTTGGTACGGGAACACACTTACCTTTTACTTGCCTGTGTCTAATGATGCATTCATAAAATAAAAAATGAAGTGATCTGCACTATGGGCGCATTCTCCTAAATTCTTTTTCCAGGTATCTTTCTGCTCAAAGGGATTCTGAGCCTGTGGGGAATTGCTGCGGTGCTCATCACACCAGTGCTAACAGCATAAGGTTTCATCACCTGTGAACTGTGAATACTCAATTGAATGAACACCAGCGCACCTGTACATCTTTTCTTTCAGTATATATATATATATATATATATATATATACACAGCATATCTACATATCTCTCTCTCTCTCTCTCTCTATATATATATATATATATATATATATATATATATATATATATATACTGTATATATATATATATTATACACATTATGCACCACAATAGTAGGTCCCCTTATACTATCTAGTACTGGTGCCCCTTTCACATTATGCCACATGGAATGAGCCAAAATTCACATTACGTGACACAGTATGAGCCGAAATTCACTTGACGGTGCATGTCTGAGCACAAACCAAGCATGAAGTCAAAGGAATTGTCTGTAGACCTCCGAGACAAGATTGTCTGACACAAATCTGCGGAAGAGTAAAGAAAAATATCTGCTGCTTTGAACGTCCCAATGAGCACAGTGGTCTCCATCATCCGTAAATGGAGGAAGTTCGAAACCACCAGGACTCTTCCTAGAGCTGGCCGGCCGTCTAAACTGAGCGATCTGGGGAGAAAGGCCCGAGTCAGGGAGGTGACCAAGTACCCGAAGCTACAGCATTCTTCTGTGGAGAGAGAACAACCTTCCAGAAGGACAACCATCTCTGTAGCAATCCACGAATCAGGCCTGTATGGTAGAGTGGCCAGACGGAAGCCACTCCTTAGTAAAAAGCACATGGCAGCCCGCCTGGAGTTTGCCAAAATGCACCTGAAGGACTCTAAGACCACGAGAAACAAAATTATCTATTCTGATGAGACAAAGATTGAACTCTTTGGCATGAATGCCAGGCGTCATGTTTGGAGAAAATCTGGCACCGCTCATCACCAGGCCAATACCATCCCTACAATGAAGCATGGTGGTGGCAGCATCATGCTGTGGGAATGTTTTTCAGTGGCAGGAACTGGGAGACTAGTGAGGACAGAGGGAAAGATGAATGCAGCAATGTACAGAGACATCCTGGATGAAAACCTGCTCCAGAGCGCTCTTGATGTCAGACTATGGCGATGTTTCATCTTTTAGCAGGACAGCGACCCTAAGCACACAGCCAAGATATCAAAGAAGTGGCTTCAGGACAACTCTGGAATGTCTTTGAGTGGCCCAGCCAGAGCCCAGACTTGAATCCGATTGAACATCTCTGGATAGATCTGAAAATGGCTGTGCACCAATGCTTCCCATCCAACATGATGGAGTATGAGAGGTGCTGCAAAGAGGAAGGGGCGAAACTGCCCAAAGATAGGTGTGCCAAGCTTGTGGCATCATATTCAAAAAGACTTGAGGCTGTAATTGCTGCCAAAGGTGCATTAACAAAGTATTGAGCAAAGGCTGTGAATATATTATGGGGTATTTTGTATAGAATTTTGAGGAAAAAATGAATGTATTCCAGTTTGGAATAAGGCTGTAACATAACAAAATGCGGAAAAAGTGAAGCACTGTGAATACTTTCCAGATGCACTGTGTGTGTGTGTGTGTGTGTGTGTGTGTGTGTGTGTGTGTGTGTGTGTGTGTGTGTGTGTGTATGTGTATATGTCTAAATGGTCAGTGTAAGCTGGCTCTTATACACGGAGTCTCCATATAGAAATACACTATGAATGACCCTAATGATAGCAGGAAACTGCGTTGATCAAGCTCTACAAATATAAAGATATTTAAATATTTATAAGGTTATTACAGATGAAATTCTTAAAGCATCATGACATACCTCGTGTGTCAAACACAAACGTGAAATACAGATACGGGTAAGCTGTCCATACAGATTCACACAGGAAAAAACCTAGGGTTCAATTAGATAATAACCAATGATTTTAAGTATGGTAGCAGTACTGAACTACAAACTGTATCACCTGTCCTCTGTGATAGTTTAAAAAATTGTGATATCACAATTTAGACAATTATATTGTGATCCATGTATTAGACGCATGTGTGTTTTCCTAATAGAGGATAATGGTGAGGGGGTGGATATTCAAGCTTTCCCTCCCTCCTCTTTCTTTCTTTTTTCCCTCTCGGTTTTGATTGGATTAGATATACACTAATTAAAATCAATTGATTTGTTAGGTCCATTTTTGGCAGGATCTTGCTGTTTTCACCTTCCTTTTGAAAGTTAGAAACATAGGAAATAGCTGAATTCTGATCAATTGAATATATGAGGTATGTGATGCTTCTACTTTATGAACCATACAATGGTTGATAAATCAATTTTTTTGATAGTAATATGAATCAATTACCTTTTAATTAGACTTGCTTGAAGCTTCGGCAGTCTCCTTTTTGATTTTTTGAAGTTATTCTTTGAAAAATCCTGAGTGTCCACTCTGATTGATCACATTTTGATAAATGTTAATACCAAAAGGTATGTAAAATACCCAATGATAATAGATAATATATATGAGTTTTATGATTACCACCTAACTGAGTTCTCATTTTGTCAATAGCCCAATTATTGTCTCTTCGCTCTGTTTCACCATGTCTCGCACATCCTATTGTTCATTGACTGTTCTTTGTACCATACTATTGTTATTATATGATTTTACTGTAGTGTATAAATACTGATTGGCTGTCTTATAATTTTTAGACATACGCATAAACAAAAGGGAGAAAGAAGAAGGCTCTTGTGTGGGCGCACTCATTAATGGTAGTTAAATAACTAGAATGAATAACACTAGGTTGATTAGTCAGCAGATAAAACAAAATTTATTTGGAAATATTAAGAATATAATTGCCCCTGGTTGAGGAGATGTGAATGATCCCAGATAAAAATGTTCTGATCCTGCCTCAGGAAATGAGATGGAGAGGGGTAGAGACACTGCAAGTCATAAACCCTTTCTCACCCGGCCAGTACAGATGATCTGTATTAATGAGATCAATTAAGTCAATTGATTTTAGATTCTGTCATAATCCTAATGAAGGAATAACAGCTGTTTGGCAATAAGTAATAATAGAAACAAATCAAAGGATATACCAGGGTAAAGAAAGAAAAGGATAGGAACAAATGGTGATGCTGCTGTTGGAGTCACATACCACACATCATATGCAATGATTGATGTTCTACAACACTGAGTATTCCCTGTGAGTCTCCACCTCAGGTACTAACTCAGCCCACACTGTTTCGCTTCCAAGATCGGACGAGATCGGGCATTAGCAGTGTGGTTTGATAGTAGAAGGATTTGGTCAGACGTCCAATGAGAGTGCACCTATATAGGGGGGGATAATTAGCTGGGTCTTATAGATATAGTGTGGATCCGCTTTTTGTGTTAGGCAGGAGACATCAAGTCCCACACCGGTGGTATTGTGTCCCTGGATCACAAATGAGAGTCCACGAAAAAGGAAGATATATGGATTTATGAGAAAAAAACGAAGATATATAGATTTATGAAAAAAAAAAAAAAAAACCCTAAAAAGGATAATGGAGATCAATTAGGCTGTAGTTATTAGGAACGGGTGATAAAAATTACCCGTCCGTATAGATACAAATGGATAAAGAAACACGGATCAAAAAAAAATTTTTTAATATATATGTGTACATTGGTACTGGTGTAAGGAACAGAAAATATGTCAAAGATAATTGTAGATACAAATAAATAGTACTGGTATATGTAATGAAATAATCACTAGTGACATGGGTGTCATTAGAAACACTTTGTGTGAATTGGAGCTGTTATAATCATTAGGATATAGGGAAATAGACATGAAATTCTCATATAACCCATGCGGCAATATGACAACAGGATCTGCAGGAGGAAAGTCAAAGAAGAATGCAGTATTTCTTTCCTATAAAATGCAGTTTTTAATCCTGATGCAATAAACTAAGATGCATAAGCCTGGAAAAAGGCATAAATGAAGCTGCACGGATATAGATACAATTTCTATGACAGCTGGGCAAAAATTAGCCCAAAATGGCAGGATGGAATGATCTGACCTGAGGCTAGGAGTGAATCACTTGCAGTTGGACAAAACAGGACCCATTGGAATGGAAAACATGTTTCACCCCTGTGGGGCTTGCTCACTTCCTGGGTCTGTGTGTGAAAAGCTAGGAGATTTATACCTCCTGATTAGGACTGTATCCAATGAAAAAGGAGGCTGGGTAATTGGTGTGAGTGGATGCTGTGAACAGCTGATATCTGCAGCCAGGGGAAGTGCTGGGACGGAAAGGAAACACTGAGGTCCGCGGCGCCATTTTGGAAGAGGGCAGTTAGCCCTTAGTTGTATGGCCATGGTTCTATAATGATGAAAATATAAATAAAATAAAAATAAATGAACGAAGAACAGACCTGGTGTGCAGTGTGCGATAGGTCTGCGACTGGACTGTATATGAAAATGGACCTGAAAAAAGGAGTCCATTGCTTGCGGCCACGTGATCGCAGCAGTCTGCAGTGACTGACATGGCCTGACATTAATACAGATCATCTGTACTGGCCGGGTGAGAAAGGGTTTATGACTTGCAGTGTCTCTACCCCTCTCCATCTCATTTCCTGAGGCAGGATCAGAACATTTTTATCTGGGATCATTCACATCTCCTCAACCAGGGGCAATTATATTCTTAATATTTCCAAATAAATTTTGTTTTATCTGCTGACTAATCAACCTAGTGTTATTCATTCTAGTTATTTAACTACCATTAATGAGTGCGCCCACACAAGAGCCTTCTTCTTTCTCCATTTTGTTTATGCATATGTCACTGGCTCTGGGCGCACCCCCAAACTGGACATTATATTAAAGATTTTACTTGAAAATTGTCCAAATTTGGTTTTTCTGTAATCAAAAACTATTTTCAGACCGGTGCCGGGTCGCCCCCTTTGTGTAACAGTATTATTCTATGCTGGTGAATACATCAGCCTCTGACCCATAGGCACGGTCCATTATCATTTTCTATTCTCACACTTATTAACCTTTTTTGCCCCGTGATCCCCAAAAATAAAAAACAAAAAATAATTCTCATTCACCCTTGCACTGTGGACATCTACTTACGACAATATCATACTCAATTATGACCACATTTTCCCTAAAAAATGAATTAACAAGACGCCAAAACCTGGACAATTTTGGTGATCCATTTTCTGAGACATCGGAACCAACCTCTTTAAGCAGTGATTGGAAAACAAGTTTTTCCAAATTACAGAAGAACTTACAGAGAAGAGTTCGCCTATCGTGGGATGTAACCACTCTAGAAAATTATGTAAAACATAAAATTGCACCAAGAGGCCTAAGACCCAAGATCTTCCCCTCTTTTCCGCTCGCGACGGACAATTTAAAAACAGAATGGGAAACAGCCCTTCTGAAATGTTCTAACGAATTATTACACATACTAATAAAACACGACACTCTAGTAATTGATCAGGTGGAAAAAGAAATCGCAGATTTGGGAAAGACCCTGGAGACTTGGGAAAAGGATTTGAATTTTCAGACTGCCTTTGAAAAATTCAAAAAAGAGATCGACAACTATGAACGCAACATTGTAGACCGTAAACGAGGAAAGTTTATGCGGGATAAGAGAGACTTTTCCAAAGGAGACGTTTTCAGGTGGAACCCGCCACCCCCTAACAACAGGAACAACAGTAAAAAAACACGGGAGGACCCCACACTATCAGAATTCGAATCCTCAAATAGCGGCGACTCGGCTAGTGAAAACTTTGATCGAGAAGACACTGAAGAATTGTCCCCACGTTTTTTAGAACGAGGCCAGAGAGGGAGAGGCCGCCTCAAATCACGAGGAAGACAAGGCGAGGGGGACAGAAGAGACAACCCAAGAAATTCAGATTGGGATATACCCCGGAACCCGAGATATCCTGTGAGACAGAGAAAGACAACACGGTAGATCTGGCCTCCACAGGCCAATTACAAGTCATCAATTTATCTGACAAAATCTTATCTTCAGATCATATGACCATACTTACCAAGGGACTCTCTTTCTCACCTTCCCGATCTTTTGACCGATTTATGTGGGAAAAAGACCTTCGACTTTATGGTAGAAAACTCCTCCTGAAGAAATTTTTCTCAAAAAAATAGAAATTTTGCCAATACACCTGATCCCGATTTATCCATGGAGGACCTCAACGCCCTTACCATTCTAGAAGATCTCCACATGGAATCAGCAGATAATGAAGCCTCTACCTCTAGACCTACATGTAGACCCAAGTCCTCCTTTTTCCCTCCGGATCAGAACAGCCCCGAAATTCGAGTCTTTCTTAACTTAGTCTCCAAAGAATTTGATAACATATATACCCAGACTAAGAAGAACATACATCGTTTCCCCTCCAATCTCAAATTCCATGAGAGAAGGGCATTACAAGAACTTCAAAGCTGGAGGGACGTTATCATCAAACCATCAGACAAGGGGGGCAATATTGTCATTTGGCCACAGCAAATGTATATCACGGAAGCTCGACGCCAATTAGACAATACCACTTGTTATAAGAAGCTTTTGGGCAATCCCACTTCGGATTTCCTTCAGTCTTATAACCACCTGATTCAGGACACAGCAACAAGAGGTACTATCACACAACAAGAATTCAAATACCTAACAGTTCAAAATCCAAAAACACCCACATTCTATCTATTACCCAAAATACAAAGGACGTAGAACATCCCCCTGGCAGACCAATTATGTCAGGTAACGGAGGACTTTTGGAAAAACCCAGTCGATTCCTTGACCTACATCTCCGAGAATTTGTACTCTCATTACCATCATACTTACAAGACACAGCAGACCTTCTAAGAAAAATTCATGATATACATTTTGAAAATAATTTCTTGCTGGTGACGTGTGATGTGGAGGCCCTATACACGAGCATTAGCCATCACCATGGCCTCACAGCAGTTAAATTTTTTCTTGATCAAGGAGGAGAAAGTGATTTCTCCAACTTTCTCCAACAGTTACTTCACTTTGTTCTTGCCAAAAATTACTTTGTCTTCAAAGATCAATTTTACCTACAAATAAGAGGGACAGCAATGGGCGCAGCTTGTGCGCCCACTTATGCCAACCTTTTCCTTGGATGGTGGGAACATTGTACCGTCTTCAACTCTGCCAATGAAAAATACATCTCACACATCGTCATGTGGCTTCGCTACATTGACGACATTTTCATCATTTGGGATGGTAACAAAGAACTACTAACAGAATTCATCAAATTGCTCAACACTAATGATCTCAATATAGTACTCACATACACCATCAGCTCAGAAACGGTCCCCTTTCTGGATCTCAATATCTACAAATCCAACACAGGTTTTTTGGCAACTGAACTATACCGCAAAGAAACGGCAACCAACAGCCTTCTCCACCAAACTAGTTCACATTTTCCCCCAACAATTGAAAACATTCCCAAGGGGGAGTACCTGCGTCTAAGAAGGAACTGCTCGGAAGACTCGGTATTTCACAAGAAAAGCTGGGAACTAACCAATCGTCTTCTGACCAGAGGCTACAGCAAACGTTCGCTCAAACGTGCCTATTCAGCCACTAAGACGATCAAAAGAGAAGATCTCATTTTCAGAAAAATCAAGGAAAAACCTGTACAAGAAGAAAACATCAGGTTTATTGGCACCTTTTGCCCAGAATGGCGAATGCTTCAAAACGCCATATCCAAGCATCTACCGGTATTACAATTAGATCCGGACCTGGCACCATACGCCAATACTCCAGTTCAAATGAGCTGGCGCAGGTCAAAAAATATCAAGGATCATGTGGTCCGCAGTCACTTCATGACTTCCACCTCCAAAAAACCGCAGACAACTGGTACCTTCCCCTGTGGTCACTGCAAATTATGTCCACATATTCTACGTAACAATGCAGTTACTGATAGATATGGACAATCGGTCAAGATACAACATTTCTTTAACTGCAACTCACAGACAGTAATTTATTGTCTAACCTGCAGCTGTGACCTCAAATATATAGGCATGACCACCAGAAAATTGAAGGAGAGGATTTTAGAACACATGGGAAATATCAGGAATGCTCAACACGATATCACCAGAATGAAACAACTTACTTCAGTCGCCAGACACTTCTACTCCACTCATAAAGGATCAACCAAGGATCTGAAAGTTTTTTGTCTTGATCTTATTAAGTTGGGCATCCGTGGAGGTGATATTACTCAAGAACTATTAAAAAGAGAGAGCGAATGGATTTTCCGTCTGGGCAGCCTAAAACCATTGGGACTCTATGAGAATATCAATTATGGGGCTTTCTTGTAAAATCTACACCCCATCAACACATCTAGTAATCAGTTACCATAATTTGGTATTTTAATATTTTTAACCCGCTTTTATGTTCATTTGTCACAATTTCTAACCACCTCATCCCACTAGCCCCCCGCACTATTCCCCTAACCTCACTTCCCTCTCCTCCCCTTTTTTTCCCCCCCTTTAACACCCTAAATCCCCCCTAATTAATTCCCCTTTCCCCCACACTCCAACCCACCCACCCAGCCCACCATTAATACCCAGCGCCTCCCTCCCACTTTCACTCCCCCACTCCCCAATTCCCCCCCCCTTCTTTTCCCCCCCCATACAAACTTACTTAAAACACCCCCCTACAAAATAAACAAACCCTCCTACCCCCCATAACACACCCCCCTCCCACCCCCTAACCCCTATACCAACCCCCCCCCCCACTTTTCTCCCCCCCTAAACAATAAACCCCCCCCCTACCCCCACCCACCAACCAAAACACAACCCCCCCCCCTTTCCCCCCCCCCATTTCCCTCCCCATATACCTATCCATTTTCCTTCGCTCCACAGCCCATCCCACCTGTCAACTCACTTGCCCCAACCAAATCATGCACACACCATGGCACACATCACCAGTCTATCCGTTCCTTTACTTCACGTCCCAAATCGCAGCCTAAACAATCCCATGTCACTACCATCGCCAATCACAACCGTCCATCTACTTCCTTAGTCACATCCCTTCACATCCCACATCCCCAACATACCCATATATACCACATCTTATGCCATATCCAATCTGCTTATCAATAATATCCTAATAGCATACAAGGGCATAATTGCCCCACTCTAAAATGGTCGATAATGTTTTTTTCCCCCCTAGTCCGCCTACAGCTATCATCTCAGCAGGTGCACTAATCACTTATACACTTTGCCCGGCGGTCGCATTGAACCAGCCCACTAACTGTATCCCATTGGTCGCTCGGCGAAGGCATATCTGCCCCATTCCAAAATGGCGGTTTTTGTTCCGTCCTTTTGGACCTAAAAACACTGCTGACAGCTATTATATCTGAAGGCGCACTAATCGCCTATATGTACGCTGCCCGGTGAATGCTGACAGGGCAGAGGGTCAGGCCATGTCAGTCACTGCAGACTGCTGCGATCACGTGGCCGCAAGCAATGGACTCCTTTTTTCAGGTCCATTTTCATATACAGTCCAGTCGCAGACCTATCGCACACTGCACACCAGGTCTGTTCTTCGTTCATTTATTTTTATTTTATTTATATTTTCATCATTATAGAACCATGGCCATACAACTAAGGGCTAACTGCCCTCTTCCAAAATGGCGCCGCAGACCTCAGTGTTTCCTTTCCGTCCCAGCACTTCCCCTGGCTGCAGATATCAGCTGTTCACAGCATCCACTCACACCAATTACCCAGCCTCCTTTTTCATTGGATACAGTCCTAATCAGGAGGTATAAATCTCCTAGCTTTTCACACACAGACCCAGGAAGTGAGCAAGCCCCACAGGGGTGAAACATGTTTTCCATTCCAATGGGTCCTGTTTTGTCCAACTGCAAGTGATTCACTCCTAGCCTCAGGTCAGATCATTCCATCCTGCCATTTTGGGCTAATTTTTGCCCAGCTGTCATAGAAATTGTATCTATATCCGTGCAGCTTCATTTATGCCTTTTTCCAGGCTTATGCATCTTAGTTTATTGCATCAGGATTAAAAACTGCATTTTATAGGAAAGAAATACTGCATTCTTCTTTGACTTTCCTCCTGCAGATCCTGTTGTCATATTGCCGCATGGGTTATATGAGAATTTCATGTCTATTTCCCTATATCCTAATGATTATAACAGCTCCAATTCACACAAAGTGTTTCTAATGACACCCATGTCACTAGTGATTATTTCATTGCATATACCAGTACTATTTATTTGTATCTACAATTATCTTTGACATATTTTCTGTTCCTTACACCAGTACCAATGTACACATATATATAAAAAATTTTTTTTTGATCCGTGTTTCTTTATCCATTTGTATCTATACGGACGGGTAATTTTTATCACCCGTTCCTAATAACTACAGCCTAATTGATCTCCATTATCCTTTTTAGGGTTTTTTTTTTTTTCATAAATCTATATATCTTCGTTTTTTTCTCATAAATCCATATATCTTCCTTTTTCGTGGACTCTCATTTGTGATCCAGGGACACAATACCACCGGTGTGGGACTTGATGTCTCCTGCCTAACACAAAAAGCGGATCCACACTATATCTATAAGACCGAACTAATTATCCCCCCCTATATAGGTGCACTCTCATTGGACGTCTGACCAAATCCTTCTACTATCAAACCACACTGCTAATGCCCGATCTCGTCCGATCTTGGAAGCGAAACAGTGTGGGCTGAGTTAGTACCTGAGGTGGAGACTCACAGGGAATACTCAGTGTTGTAGAACATCAATCATTGCATATGATGTGTGGTATGTGACTCCAACAGCAGCATCACCATTTGTTCCTATCCTTTTCTTTCTTTACCCTGGTATATCCTTTGATTTGTTTCTATTATTACTTATTGCCAAACAGCTGTTATTCCTTCATTAGGATTATGACAGAATCTAAAATCAATTGACTTAATTGATCTCATTAATACAGATCATCTGTACTGGCCGGGTGAGAAAGGGTTTATGACTTGCAGTGTCTCTACCCCTCTCCATCTCATTTCCTGAGGCAGGATCAGAACATTTTTATCTGGGATCATTCACATCTCCTCAACCAGGGGCAATTATATTCTTAATATTTCCAAATAAATTTTGTTTTATCTGCTGACTAATCAACCTAGTGTTATTCATTCTAGTTATTTAACTACCATTAATGAGTGCGCCCACACAAGAGCCTTCTTCTTTCTCCCTTTTGTTTATGCATATGTCACTGGCTCTGGGCGCACCCCCAAACTGGACATTATATTAAAGATTTTACTTGAAAATTGTCCAAATTTGGTTTTTCTGTAATCAAAAACTATTTTCAGACCGGTGCCGGGTCGCCCCCTTTGTGTAATAATTTTTAGACATACCCCTGATGAAGTCTAGTTACTAGACGAAACGCGTTGGGTTGTTATATTTGATGTTATCTCTGAATAGCATATGAGGAAGATTAAAGATATTGCACTAAGTTGCCGATATTCCTCTATCAACTTCAAAGATGGAGTATTCGAAGAGAAATTACATCATTTTGTCTGTGTAATATGATGGACTTGCTTCATTGCTTCTGTACATTTTAATAAATTTTTTTATGAAAAAACAGTTCATGTTTACGTTTTAAAATCAATGTTAATTGTGAAACCCACTGGGTTTCCTGTATTTATAGGTTAAAATAACCTTTGGGCGCCAATTTCCTTTTTTATATATATATATATATATATATATATATATATATATATATATACAGTGTAGATAGATTGTACATTGCAGAGGATGTAGAGACAACTTAGATGAGCACACTGTATATTTATATTTACCACCGGTAAGAAGCTAACATGAATATTTTCAATGTGACTAATATTATTTAATCGCTCAGTTTAAGGTTTGTGGAGGCCTCACGGCAGCTAATTTGTGGGGTCAATAATGTGCAAATACCTTCAGCACCACAAATCTGGAAAACGCACTGTGGTGGTCATTCCGCGTTGTTCGCTAGCTGCAATCGTTCGCTGTGCAGCGATGAGGCCAAAAAACGGCAGTTCTGCGCATGTGTATGCGGCGCAATGCGCACGCGTGGCGTACTATTACAACGATCGATGTAGTTTTACACAGGGTCTAGCGATGCTTTTCAGTCGCACAGGTAGCCGCAGAGTGATTGATAGGAAGAGGGCGTTTCTGGGTGTCAACTGACCGTTTTCAGGGAGTGTTCGGAAAAATGTAGGCGTGCCAGGAAAAATGCAGGCGTGGCTGAGCGAACGCAGGGCGTGTTTGTGACGTCAAATCAGGAACTGAATGGTCTGAAGTGATCGCAAGCGCTGAGTAGGTTTGAAGCTACTCAGAAACTGCACAAAATTATTTTGTAGCCGCTCTGTGATCCCTTCGTTCGCACTTCAGCTAAGCTAAAATACACTCCCAGTGGGCGGCGGCATAGTGTTTGCACGGCTGCTAAAAACTGCTAGAAAGTGATCAACTCGGAATGACCACCTGTAGTGCCCCAGTTTAATATGTCACACATGGCCTGAAGACTTGCTAGGCCTTTTAGTGCAGGATACACATGAATACTGTAAGTAAAAAAAATAGGAAACAAGATAAACGTTCTTCTTTGCCTCTGTAGACACATACTGAAAATAGAAGGCATAATGTGTGTACATTATACATTACAATGTACATCCCCATACATACAAATGTCTGAAGTAGTAAAGGCCAGGCATGGCCTGAGCAATTGACAGGCCTGTTAACTGCAGAATACACATGAATGATTAAAAAAATACAATAAATAGTGGAAAACTGCTCTAATCAAGCTGGTAACAATCCCCAGGTGCTGCGGGAGGGGGTTACTCTAGACAAGAAATACAAAAGGGATTTTTCCCACGCACTCTGCTGGCTGTTAGTAAGAAGAACTGTATACACTATGTAATAATAGAAAATTTAGAGCTCTTCGTTACATATGTTTTGCAAAAGATATGATAAGCCTCCAGGCCACTTCACGGCTGCTCTATTACTGGAGGTCCCTAACTAAGCATAAGTCCAGGGCTTGGACCCCACAAAGTCGGCTCAGGCCCGACCACCCTAGGGCAGCACACCATTGAAATACTAAAGTGTTAATATGTGTTAAGAAAGAAGCAGAAGCTATGGGTTAGAAAGTGCTACAAAAATAAGGGTGTTAATAAAATACTCAAAAGAGTAATATTAGTGAAAAAATAAGAGTGTTATATAAGTGCTAAATAAATAATATGGCATGCTACCCCAAGGTGGCCCAGCCCCACCAGACCTGGGGGGTACCACTCCCCAAACCCATGCACAGCATAATAATAATAACATCCACTATGGGTCATACAATTGCTTAATGTATGGCCACATGATAATGGCACATACAAAACATATCCAGATTGAGAGCTAGTTTACCTGGAGGCACCCCTGTATCCTCCAAATGGCACCACAGGACCCAGCATGCCCTCCTAATGCTGTCTCCATCTATGCCTCACTGAACTGCAATAAATAGTGGAAAACTGCTCTAATCAAGCTGGTAACAATCCCCAGGTGCTGCGGGAGGGGGTTACTCTAGACAAGAAATACAAAAGGGATTTTTCCCACGCACTCTGCTGGCTGTTTGTAAGAAGAACTGTATACACTATGTAATAATAGAAAATTTAGAGCTCTTCGTTACATATGTTTTGCAAAAGATATGATAAGCCTCCAGGCCACTTCACGGCTGCTCTATTACTGGAGGTCCCTAACTAAGCATAAGTCCAGGGCTTGGACCCCACAAAGTCGGCTCAGGCCCGACCACCCTAGGGCAGCACACCATTGAAATACTAAAGTGTTAATATGTGTTAAGAAAGAAGCAGAAGCTATGGGTTAGAAAGTGCTACAAAAATAAGGGTGTTAATAAAATACTCAAAAGAGTAATATTAGTGAAAAAATAAGAGTGTTATATAAGTGCTAAATAAATAATATGGCATGCTACCCCAAGGTGGCCCAGCCCCACCAGACCTGGGGGGTACCACTCCCCAAACCCATGCACAGCATAATAATAATAACATCCACTATGGGTCATACAATTGCTTAATGTATGGCCACATGATAATGGCACATACAAAACATATCCAGATTGAGAGCTAGTTTACCTGGAGGCACCCATGTATCCTCCAAATGGCACCACAGGACCCAGCATGCCCTCCTAATGCTGGCTCCATCTATGCCTCACTGAACTGCAATAAATAGTGGAAAACTGCTCTAATCAAGCTGGTAACAATCCCCAGGTGCTGCGGGAGGGGGTTACTCTAGACAAGAAATACAAAAGGGATTTTTCCCACGCACTCTGTTGGCTGTTAGTAAGAAGAACTGTATACACTATGTAATATTATGACCCATAGTGGATGTTATTATTATTATGCTGTGCATGGGTTTGGGGAGTGGTACCCCCCAGGTCTGGTGGGGCTGGGCCACCTTGGGGTAGCATGCCATATTATTTATTTAGCACTTATATAACACTCTTATTTTTTCACTAATATTACTCTTTTGAGTATTTTATTAACACCCTTATTTTTGTAGCACTTTCTAACCCATAGCTTCTGCTTCTTTCTTAACACATATTAACACTTTAGTATTTCAATGGTGTGCTGCCCTAGGGTGGTCGGGCCTGAGCCGACTTTGTGGGGTCCAAGCCCTGGACTTATGCTTAGTTAGGGACCTCCAGTAATAGAGCAGCCGTGAAGTGGCCTGGAGGCTTATCATATCTTTTGCAAAACATATGTAACGAAGAGCTCTAAATTTTCTATTATTACATAGTGTATACAGTTCTTCTTACTAACAGCCAGCAGAGTGCGTGGGAAAAATCGCTTTTGTATTTCTTGTCTAGAGTAACCCCCTCCCGCAGCACCTGGGGATTGTTACCAGCTTGATTAGATCAGTTTTCCACTATTTATTGCAGTTCAGTGAGGCATAGATGGAGCCAGCATTAGGAGGGCATGCTGGGTCCTGTGGTGCCATTTGGAGGATACAGGGGTGCCTCCAGGTAAACTAGCTCTCAATCTGGATATGTTTTGTATGTGCCATTATCATGTGGCCATACATTAAGCAATTGTATGACCCATAGTGGATGTTATTATTATTATGCTGTGCATGGGTTTGGGGAGTGGTACCCCCCAGGTCTGGTGGGGCTGGGCCACCTTGGGGTAGCATGCCATATTATTTATTTAGCACTTATATAACACTCTTATTTTTTCACTAATATTACTCTTTTGAGTATTTTATTAACACCCTTATTTTTGTAGCACTTTCTAACCCATAGCTTCTGCTTCTTTCTTAACACATATTAACACTTTAGTATTTCAATGGTGTGCTGCCCTAGGGTGGTCGGGCCTGAGCCGACTTTGTGGGGTCCAAGCCCTGGACTTATGCTTAGTTAGGGACCTCCAGTAATAGAGCAGCCGTGAAGTGGCCTGGAGGCTTATCATATCTTTTGCAAAACATATGTAACGAAGAGCTCTAAATTTTCTATTATTACATAGTGTATACAGTTCTTCTTACTAACAGCCAGCAGAGTGCGTGGGAAAAATCCCTTTTGTATTTCTTGATTAAAAAAATAGGAAGAAACTTCTTAGCCTCTGTATACATAAATAAAATTAATACATAACTGTACTCCAAACTTTAAATAGAAAAACATTAAAGTCCACACCTGTCTGTAGACAGTGCTTCCCATACTGCTAAGCAGGGACGAATTTAGGGGTCAGGCTACCCCTAGGCACATTATTGGTCGCCCCCCCCCTTCATCACGTCATTACCCCATTCATTTTGGGTACCAGTCTGGATGCCTCAAGACCACCAAAGCAGCCCCAACCTCACCCTACTACCAACTCCTGGACCACAATTTGCTGCCCATTGTCTTAACCCCATCGTTTGGTAAATTATATATATATATATATATATATATATATATATATATAAAAACGTTGTAATGACATAAAAAATAAGATTTTACTTACCGGTAAATCTATTTCTCGTAGTCCGTAGTGGATGCTGGGGACTCCGTAAGGACCGTGGGGAATAGACGGGCTCCGCAGGAGACAGGGCACTTTAAGAAAGAATTTGGATACTGGTGTGCTCTGGCTCCTCCCTCTATGTCCCTCCTCCAGACCTCAGTTAGAGAAACTGTGCCCGGAAGAGCTGACAGTACAAGGAAAGGATTTTGGAATCCAGGGCAAGACTCATAACAGTCACACCAATCACACCGTATAACTCGTGATAAACTTACCCAGTTAACAGTATGAACAACAACGGAGCATCAGATCAACCCTGATGCAACCAACATAACCCTTATTTAAGCAATAACTATATACAAGTATTGCAGAAGAAGTCCGCACTTGGGACGGGCGCCCAGCATCCACTACGGACTACGAGAAATAGATTTACCGGTAAGTAAAATCTTATTTTCTCTAACGTCCTAGTGGATGCTGGGGACTCCGTAAGGACCATGGGGATTATACCAAAGCTCCCAAACGGGCAGGAGAGTGCGGATGACTCTGCAACACCGAATGAGCAAACACAAGGTCCTCCTCAGCCAGGGTATCAAACTTGTAAAACTTTGCAAAAGTGTTTGAACCTGACCAAGTAGCCGCTCGGCAAAGCTGTAATGCCGAGACCCCTCGGGCAGCCGCCCAAGAAGAGCCCACCTTCCTTGTGGAGTGGGCTTTTACTGATTTTGGAAGCGGCAATCCAGCCGCAGAATGAGCCTGCTGAATCGTGTTACAGATCCAGCGAGCAATAGTTTGCTTTGAAGCAGGAGCACCCAGCTTGTTGGGTGCATACAGGATAAACAACGACTCAGTTTTCCTGACTCTAGCCGTTCTGGCTATATAAACCTTCAAAGCCCTGACCACATCTAGTAACTCGGAATCCTCCAAGTCACGAGTAGCCACAGGCACCACAATAGGTTGGTTCATATGAAAGGATGACACCACTTTTGGCAGAAATTGTGGACGGGTCCGCAATTCTGCCCTGTTCATATGGAAAACCAGATAGGGGCTTTTATGTGACAAAGCCGCTAATTCTGACACACGCCTAGCTGAAGCCAAGGCTAATAGCATGACCACCTTCCACGTGAGAAATTTTAACTCCACGGTTTTGAGTGGCTCAAACCAGTGTGACTTCAGGAAACTCAACACCACGTTAAGATCCCAAGGTGCCACTGGAGGCACAAAAGGGGGGTGAATCTGCAGCACTCCCTTTACAAACGTCTGAACTTCAGGCAGAGAAGCCAGTTCTTTTTGAAAGAAAATGGATAAGGCCGAAATCTGAACCTTAAGGGAACCCAATTTAAGGCCCACAGTCACTCCCGACTGTAGGAAGTGAAGGAAAAGGCCCAGTTGGAATTCCTCCGTAGGGGCATTCCTGGCCTCACACCAAGCCACATATTTTCGCCAGAAAAAGAGAACTGGCTGTGCTGAATTTCAGAAGGATTCAAATAACAAAGGAGAGAGCCAATGTATCAATATAAAAAGACAGCAAATTTATTTAAAACATAATGTGTTAATTAATAAAAATAATAATAATAAACAGACATGTTGCATTAATGATAACACAGTCCGGTGTCTCACAGTGTCAGCAGTATGTTGGACTTTTACAGAACTGCCTCTGTAGATGTGGTGTGTTAAAGTCCAAAATCCATGCCAGATATTAGGTGCCGTTCATAATGCTCAGTATTGATGCATAAAGAAAAGTGATGTAACTGATTCCAATATGGGATCACATAGGGAGGCCAGTGAGTCCGTAAATGATGAACAATTACCTCTCCAGTGGGTTGGTCCGTCTACCGGGCGTCCCCGGACAGGAATCCTGCGTTACCCACACACAACAGCAGTGTCACGGAGAGGAGAGCGAGCACCGCTCAGGAATCAGCTGGCTGTAGCGGTATGAGACGGCAGCGGCAGCGGCTATTTGGAGATCTCAAAGCCGCCCGGAATAAGATCGTCAGAGGTGCTGGGATGGTAGTACATATGAAACACCTGAACAGGTGTTCAAGAGGCGGGTCCTAACGCGTTTCGTCACGCTCCACGTGACTTTTTCAAAGGTGATTTCCTGCCTCCAGATTCCACAGAATTTAACTGTGGTGAGTCCAGAGAAAACAGCTGTCTGCACTTAATATCCAATTAATAACAGAAATCAATTAAAACCATATGGCTCTCTCCTGACAATGTAGTATACTTATATCTAATGCGGACTTGACTTGCTACTAAGGTACATAAACACTTATATAAAGAAATATACACAAAATAAATCTATAATTAATAATGACAATAAACAATAAAATATATATATAATAACTAATAACATGATGAGAAGGAAAATGAGATACTAAGCCCCATATGATAGTAATCGAGGCATGAATCATTACAATCTCTCTAATATGCAGACTGCAAGATTTAACCCCTTATGTAGGGCTGAAGGCACTGCCACGAGAAATATCATTTAACTTTTATTTTATATCTCCAATTATGGGACTATGACGCCATGTGTCTAACATATAGAGAAGATTCATATATGTCCCCCTAAACAATTTTTTATATAGAGGAGACATTTATATATACAGAAAACGTATAAAGGACATAATAAAAAATAAAGAATATATAAAAAACCAGCAGACTTCTAAATTCAAAATAACTATTGTCAGCTAAGGGACTAAGGTCGGAATCGAACTCGGTATCATTCCTATTTTCAGTGAGTGAACATCACTCAGCTCTATGCGCCACTAGGTACGCACAGTAACTTTAGAGGAACTGGATAGAATATATCATCTTTATCATCTCTATAGCTAAAAATTAGGTAATAGCAGGTCTATCGATGTATACATAGGCTTATGTTGGGCTATTGTTTTAGATGTAAATAAAGACCAAAAAGGATTAATACTAAACAAAAAAAAACAAAAAAAAAAAAAAATTATTTTTTGATTATGTATAAAATTAATAGACTGATCAGAAAATTATTATATGCAAAATTGGTGAAAAAGAAAAGACCTAAAAAAAGAGATGATGATGTATATTATGATAAATACTTACATAAAAATGTCTGTTTTTTTATTTTATTTTTTTATTTTACATATGGAAAATATTACATAAAAAATCCCCCACTTGTTATATGAATATGGTGTTCCTAAACAACAAAAAGCAGTAGTAAATGATATACTATTGAGCCCAGATGATACAGACAATAGATCAAACAGGCTAATATAAAGCCTAAGCCATGTCTAATTTATGTGTGGTCAAATTCAATGGCTTCATTCAGTCCATCAGGGGTGAGTGTTCTCAATCTATGAATCCAGTAATTCTCCCTGAGGCATAGTTTTCTGTATCTATCTCCACCCCTTACTGTTGGTTTGATGTGTTCAATACCTATAAGTTGAATGCCTTCTGGGTTTTTCTGATGTTTGTCTAAAAAATGTCGAGAAACACTATGGAAAACCATGCCCTTCTGGATATTACGTCTGTGCTCTAGAAATCTGATCTTTAGTTTGCGTGTTGTCCTACCAACATAGATTAAATTGCATTTGCATATGAGTATATATATTACAAAGGAGCTATTGCAATTAATATGTGAAGAGATATCAAAGTTACATGAGTCTGAGGAAGAAAAGGTCTTGGAATTATTCTGAATGTAGGAGCATGTGAGGCATTGACTTGCGCCACATTTGAAACAGCCTACTACTCTGGGTAACCACTGGGTATTGTTCACAGAGGTTAAAGAGACCCCCAAGTTTCTTTTATCTATAAATAAACTGGGGGCAAGGGATTGTTGAAGATTGGTGGATTTCTTGAATATAACTGATGGTGTGTTTTCCAATTCAGATCTAAGAGCCTGATCTGTGAGGAGAATAGGATAATTTTTACCAATAATGTTTCTAATTTTTGATGAAGAAAAATTAAATTGTGATAAAAAATGGGGTTGATCTGATTGGAACGTAGGAGGGTGGTGTCTAGGTAGCAATAGATCTTTTCTATCTAGAGCGTCAACTCTTTCACGTGCAGTTCTAATGATCCCCACAGGGTAACCCCGATTCAAAAGTGAGGAGGAGAGTTCATCTGCTTGTGAATGATAATCTACATCCTCACTACAATTGCGTTTCATACGCCTAAGTTGTCCAAATGGAATATTGTTAAGCCATGATTTATGGTGTGCACTATTATAGTGTATAAAGTTGAGGGTATCAACTGCCTTACGGAACGTTTTGGTAGAGATTCTACCTTCTACAATATTAAGTGAAATATCAAGAAAGGAAATAGAAGATTGGTGCGCAGTGCCAGTGAACCGTAAATTAAAATCATTATCATTTAATAAATCAAGAAAGTGAGAAGAAAGAGAAATATCGCCATCAAAAATGAAAAATAAATCATCTATGTATCGGCCATAGTAGACGAGGTCCGCGCCAAAGCTCCGCCCCCAGACATGGATGTGCTCATAGGCTCCCATGTACAAGTTGGCGAAGCTCGGCGCGAACCTCGTCCCCATGGCCGTACCAAGTTTTTGCAAATAATATGATTTATTAAAGATGAAATAATTATGTGAAAGTATAAAGGTAATTGAATCCAGTATGAATTTCTGTAATTCATGATCAATAGAGTGTGTTTTCAGGAGAAAATCAGCAATCACAGATATGCCTTTATGGTGTGGAATGTTGGAATATAATGCCTGTGCATCACAGGTCATAAA
The DNA here is from genome assembly GCF_028390025.1 of Pseudophryne corroboree. NCBI lineage: Eukaryota > Metazoa > Chordata > Amphibia > Anura > Myobatrachidae > Pseudophryne > Pseudophryne corroboree. The sequence goes on along the minus strand of NC_086445.1, from coordinate 196,967,120 downwards.
GAAAAATGTATCTTTCCAATTAATATTGGACATAGCGTTAAGAAAAAAAGTGGTATCTTTAATGTGTGAACGTAAAGAAGTGGCAAGTGGCTGTAAAGAATAATCAACAAAATGTGATAAATTAGAAGTGAGGGAACCCACACCAGAAATGATGGGACGACCAGGAGGTGCCGTGAGTGACTTGTGGATCTTAGGTAGGTGATAATAGGTAGGAGTGACGGGGTGAGAAGGAATCAAATATCTTAGTTCCTCTTTCGTAATAATACCCTTCTCTAAGGCCTCTCTGACCATGTTTGTTAATAATCTATGAAAGTCCTGTGTGGGATTATCAGGTAACTTTACATAGGTGATCCCATCATTCAATTGACGGTAAGCTTCAGTTAGGTAATCTTCAGTATCCTGGATGACAATACCAGGATACCCTGTGGGGATCATTAGAACTGCACGTGAAAGAGTTGACGCTCTAGATAGAAAAGATCTATTGCTACCTAGACACCACCCTCCTACGTTCCAATCAGATCAACCCCATTTTTTATCACAATTTAATTTTTCTTCATCAAAAATTAGAAACATTATTGGTAAAAATTATCCTATTCTCCTCACAGATCAGGCTCTTAGATCTGAATTGGAAAACACACCATCAGTTATATTCAAGAAATCCACCAATCTTCAACAATCCCTTGCCCCCAGTTTATTTATAGATAAAAGAAACTTGGGGGTCTCTTTAACCTCTGTGAACAATACCCAGTGGTTACCCAGAGTAGTAGGCTGTTTCAAATGTGGCGCAAGTCAATGCCTCACATGCTCCTACATTCAGAATAATTCCAAGACCTTTTCTTCCTCAGACTCATGTAACTTTGATATCTCTTCACATATTAATTGCAATAGCTCCTTTGTAATATATATACTCATATGCAAATGCAATTTAATCTATGTTGGTAGGACAACACGCAAACTAAAGATCAGATTTCTAGAGCACAGACGTAATATCCAGAAGGGCATGGTTTTCCATAGTGTTTCTCGACATTTTTTAGACAAACATCAGAAAAACCCAGAAGGCATTCAACTTATAGGTATTGAACACATCAAACCAACAGTAAGGGGTGGAGATAGATACAGAAAACTATGCCTCAGGGAGAATTACTGGATTCATAGATTGAGAACACTCACCCCTGATGGACTGAATGAAGCCATTGAATTTGACCACACATAAATTAGACATGGCTTAGGCTTTATATTAGCCTGTTTGATCTATTGTCTGTATCATCTGGGCTCAATAGTATATCATTTACTACTGCTTTTTGTTGTTTAGGAACACCATATTCATATAACAAGTGGGGGATTTTTTATGTAATATTTTCCATATGTAAAATAAAAAAATAAAATAAAAAAACAGACATTTTTATGTAAGTATTTATCATAATATACATCATCATCTCTTTTTTTAGGTCTTTTCTTTTTCACCAATTTTGCATATAATAATTTTCTGATCAGTCTATTAATTTTATACATAATCAAAAAATAATTTTTTTTTTTTTTTTTTTTTTGTTTAGTATTAATCCTTTTTGGTCTTTATTTACATCTAAAACAATAGCCCAACATAAGCCTATGTATACATCGATAGACCTGCTATTACCTAATTTTTAGCTATAGAGATGATAAAGATGATATATTCTATCCAGTTCCTCTAAAGTTACTGTGCGTACCTAGTGGCGCATAGAGCTGAGTGATGTTCACTCACTGAAAATAGGAATGATACCGAGTTCGATTCCGACCTTAGTCCCTTAGCTGACAATAGTTATTTTGAATTTAGAAGTCTGCTGGTTTTTTTTTTTTATATATTCTTTATTTTTTATTATGTCCTTTATACGTTTTCTGTATATATAAATGTCTCCTCTATATAAAAAATTGTTTAGGGGGACATATATGAATCTTCTCTATATGTTAGACACATGGCGTCATAGTCCCATAATTGGAGATATAAAATAAAAGTTAAATGATATTTCTCGTGGCAGTGCCTTCAGCCCTACATAAGGGGTTAAATCTTGCAGTCTGCATATTAGAGAGATTGTAATGATTCATGCCTCGATTACTATCATATGGGGCTTAGTATCTCATTTTCCTTCTCATCATGTTATTAGTTATTATATATATATTTTATTGTTTATTGTCATTATTAATTATAGATTTATTTTGTGTATATTTCTTTATATAAGTGTTTATGTACCTTAGTAGCAAGTCAAGTCCGCATTAGATATAAGTATACTACATTGTCAGGAGAGAGCCATATGGTTTTAATTGATTTCTGTTATTAATTGGATATTAAGTGCAGACAGCTGTTTTCTCTGGACTCACCACAGTTAAATTCTGTGGAATCTGGAGGCAGGAAATCACCTTTGAAAAAGTCACGTGGAGCGTGACGAAACGCGTTAGGACCCGCCTCTTGAACACCTGTTCAGGTGTTTCATATGTACTACCATCCCAGCACCTCTGACGATCTTATTCCGGGCGGCTTTGAGATCTCCAAATAGCCGCTGCCGCTGCCGTCTCATACCGCTACAGCCAGCTGATTCCTGAGCGGTGCTCGCTCTCCTCTCCGTGACACTGCTGTTGTGTGTGGGTAACGCAGGATTCCTGTCCGGGGACGCCCGGTAGACGGACCAACCCACTGGAGAGGTAATTGTTCATCATTTACGGACTCACTGGCCTCCCTATGTGATCCCATATTGGAATCAGTTACATCACTTTTCTTTATGCATCAATACTGAGCATTATGAACGGCACCTAATATCTGGCATGGATTTTGGACTTTAACACACCACATCTACAGAGGCAGTTCAGTAAAAGTCCAACATACTGCTGACACTGTGAGACACCGGACTGTGTTATCATTAATGCAACATGTCTGTTTATTATTATTATTTTTATTAATTAACACATTATGTTTTAAATAAATTTGCTGTCTTTTTATATTGATACATTGGCTCTCTCCTTTGTTATTTGAATCCTTCTGAAATTCAGCGCAGCCAGTTCTCTTTTTCAGTCTATTTCTCCCCACTATTACACATATAGTTGCAGGCTGCGCAGTAATTCAGAGGGCTTCTGATATATACGTTTAATTATCATATTGAGGCGCTTTTTTACAGTTAAATCTGTTTGTTTTTGGTCTTTTGCTATTCTTTGTGTTTTTTTCTGTAAGCTGCCATAAATAGATAAAATTGTTCAGATTTTTCGATCTGTACTGAAAGTATTATTTGCTATGGCGGACTTGACTTGCCTATCAGAATGTGCTAAGAGGAGACGGTGTTATGAGGCGAATCTTAATAAAGATCCTGAGACCCACACTGCCCCCATGATTCAGAATGACCAAGAAAGAGAATTTAATACTCTCTTCTATAAACTTGAAGATCTTATGAAAACGGAAACCCGTCACTGGTGGGACATGGTCACCCTACAGAAATATATTAAGAACAGGAAAATTCCTAGAGGTCTCAGGATCTTTAAAACTCTCTCCTTTGTTGATGATCCCACATTAAAATCCAAATGGGAATCAACGTTGGATGATTGTTCATTCGCATTAATGGAATTATTGGTAAATTTTCGTAAAGATAAAACCTTATCACTTGCACAAGAGATTGAGGAAACTAAGATACGTTTGAATAATTACTCAGATCATCCACAATTCCAATATAATGATTCTAAATTGAATCATAAAATAGAAGTATATGAGAAAGAGGTGATTGAGGGTAAAAACAAGAAATATATGAGGGACACTGAGGACTATAATCTGAATAAAGTCCGCAGTTATAATAAGAATTTTCAATCAGTTAACAGAGGGAGATCCAGAAGTACCTCCAATAAGGGATCTTTCAAAAATGGGAGAAATCATAATAGTAGGACGCCCAATAGATATCAGAAGTCTCAATCAGGTGGTGACAACGCCACCATTGTCACATCCGGATATGAGTATAGACAGCCTCTTTCTAACAAAGCCCCCTTAGCTGATCCTTCTGTGAGGCCTAAAACCTCTACTTACACACACTCTCCTCCCAAAACTGGACAAGCAGTGAACAAGTCCAATCATTTTTTAGAAAAGGATCCGAATACTCTGAAATACAGACTTCCGTATCACACACTCAGTCGTTACGACGTTCTAAGAATAGACTCTCCCAAAAGAGGAAGGGAAGAAAGTACAGAGGATGCAGAGGAGGCGTTAGGTGACAAAGAAAAAAAGCGAGACTTGAGACCATAAATCAAACCAATATTTTCAATCTATCCTCCTCACAAATTAGTCAATCAGAAGCCCAATTATTAGCTAAGGGTCTTAAATATGCCCCTTCCAAACCACCAGATTTTTTTAATTTATTTGTGGAACTTAATTCCTATGTGCGCACGTTAACACGTAAGAGATACTTTGCCATCAAAAAACTTAAGAGACAGAAACAGGATGGCTCACCAATTATCTTAGATGATCAGGATAGAACCAGCCTTGATATGTTAGAATCTTTACTCCTAGAAAATAATTCATCAACAATACAGATATACAATCATGAACGTTCCCTTAAATTTAGGAACAAATCACATTTTTTTCCTCATCACTACAAGAGTCCTCCTATTGATATTTTCTACAGAAAGACACTAGATGATTTCAATAACCTGTGTCAACGTGAACGAAAAAGACACAAATACAGACATAATCTCTCCGTTCAAGAGAGAATAGCTCTGCAGAAACTTGCTGGCAACCCCTCCCTTGTCATTAAGCCTGCAGACAAGGGGGGGGGGTATTGTCATCCAGGATACTGAAGATTACCTAACTGAAGCTTACCGTCAATTGAATGATGGGATCACCTATGTAAAGTTACCTGATAATCCCACACAGGACTTTCATAGATTATTAACAAACATGGTCAGAGAGGCCTTAGAGAAGGGTATTATTACGAAAGAGGAACTAAGATATTTGATTCCTTCTCACCCCGTCACTCCTACCTATTATCACCTACCTAAGATCCACAAGTCACTCACGGCACCTCCTGGTCGTCCCATCATTTCTGGTGTGGGTTCCCTCACTTCTAATTTATCACATTTTGTTGATTATTCTTTACAGCCACTTGCCACTTCTTTACGTTCACACATTAAAGATACCACTTTTTTTCTTAACGCTATGTCCAATATTAATTGGAAAGATACATTTTTCTTTATGACCTGTGATGCACAGGCATTATATTCCAACATTCCACACCATAAAGGCATATCTGTGATTGCTGATTTTCTCCTGAAAACACACTCTATTGATCATGAATTACAGAAATTCATACTGGATTCAATTACCTTTATACTTTCACATAATTATTTCATCTTTAATAAATCATATTATTTGCAAAAACTTGGTACGGCCATGGGGACGAGGTTCGCGCCGAGCTTCGCCAACTTGTACATGGGAGCCTATGAGCACATCCATGTCTGGGGGCGGAGCTTTGGCGCGGACCTCGTCTACTATGGCCGATACATAGATGATTTATTTTTCATTTTTGATGGCGATATTTCTCTTTCTTCTCACTTTCTTGATTTATTAAATGATAATGATTTTAATTTACGGTTCACTGGCACTGCGCACCAATCTTCTATTTCCTTTCTTGATATTTCACTTAATATTGTAGAAGGTAGAATCTCTACCAAAACGTTCCGTAAGGCAGTTGATACCCTCAACTTTATACACTATAATAGTGCACACCATAAATCATGGCTTAACAATATTCCATTTGGACAACTTAGGCGTATGAAACGCAATTGTAGTGAGGATGTAGATTATCATTCACAAGCAGATGAACTCTCCTCCTCACTTTTGAATCGGGGTTACCCTGTGGGGATCATTAGAACTGCACGTGAAAGAGTTGACGCTCTAGATAGAAAAGATCTATTGCTACCTAGACACCACCCTCCTACGTTCCAATCAGATCAACCCCATTTTTTATCACAATTTAATTTTTCTTCATCAAAAATTAGAAACATTATTGGTAAAAATTATCCTATTCTCCTCACAGATCAGGCTCTTAGATCTGAATTGGAAAACACACCATCAGTTATATTCAAGAAATCCACCAATCTTCAACAATCCCTTGCCCCCAGTTTATTTATAGATAAAAGAAACTTGGGGGTCTCTTTAACCTCTGTGAACAATACCCAGTGGTTACCCAGAGTAGTAGGCTGTTTCAAATGTGGCGCAAGTCAATGCCTCACATGCTCCTACATTCAGAATAATTCCAAGACCTTTTCTTCCTCAGACTCATGTAACTTTGATATCTCTTCACATATTAATTGCAATAGCTCCTTTGTAATATATATACTCATATGCAAATGCAATTTAATCTATGTTGGTAGGACAACACGCAAACTAAAGATCAGATTTCTAGAGCACAGACGTAATATCCAGAAGGGCATGGTTTTCCATAGTGTTTCTCGACATTTTTTAGACAAACATCAGAAAAACCCAGAAGGCATTCAACTTATAGGTATTGAACACATCAAACCAACAGTAAGGGGTGGAGATAGATACAGAAAACTATGCCTCAGGGAGAATTACTGGATTCATAGATTGAGAACACTCACCCCTGATGGACTGAATGAAGCCATTGAATTTGACCACACATAAATTAGACATGGCTTAGGCTTTATATTAGCCTGTTTGATCTATTGTCTGTATCATCTGGGCTCAATAGTATATCATTTACTACTGCTTTTTGTTGTTTAGGAACACCATATTCATATAACAAGTGGGGGATTTTTTATGTAATATTTTCCATATGTAAAATAAAAAAATAAAATAAAAAAACAGACATTTTTATGTAAGTATTTATCATAATATACATCATCATCTCTTTTTTTAGGTCTTTTCTTTTTCACCAATTTTGCATATAATAATTTTCTGATCAGTCTATTAATTTTATACATAATCAAAAAATAATTTTTTTTTTTTTTTTTTTTTGTTTAGTATTAATCCTTTTTGGTCTTTATTTACATCTAAAACAATAGCCCAACATAAGCCTATGTATACATCGATAGACCTGCTATTACCTAATTTTTAGCTATAGAGATGATAAAGATGATATATTCTATCCAGTTCCTCTAAAGTTACTGTGCGTACCTAGTGGCGCATAGAGCTGAGTGATGTTCACTCACTGAAAATAGGAATGATACCGAGTTCGATTCCGACCTTAGTCCCTTAGCTGACAATAGTTATTTTGAATTTAGAAGTCTGCTGGTTTTTTATATATTCTTTATTTTTTATTATGTCCTTTATACGTTTTCTGTATATATAAATGTCTCCTCTATATAAAAAATTGTTTAGGGGGACATATATGAATCTTCTCTATATGTTAGACACATGGCGTCATAGTCCCATAATTGGAGATATAAAATAAAAGTTAAATGATATTTCTCGTGGCAGTGCCTTCAGCCCTACATAAGGGGTTAAATCTTGCAGTCTGCATATTAGAGAGATTGTAATGATTCATGCCTCGATTACTATCATATGGGGCTTAGTATCTCATTTTCCTTCTCATCATGTTATTAGTTATTATATATATATTTTATTGTTTATTGTCATTATTAATTATAGATTTATTTTGTGTATATTTCTTTATATAAGTGTTTATGTACCTTAGTAGCAAGTCAAGTCCGCATTAGATATAAGTATACTACATTGTCAGGAGAGAGCCATATGGTTTTAATTGATTTCTGTTATTAATTGGATATTAAGTGCAGACAGCTGTTTTCTCTGGACTCACCACAGTTAAATTCTGTGGAATCTGGAGGCAGGAAATCACCTTTGAAAAAGTCACGTGGAGCGTGACGAAACGCGTTAGGACCCGCCTCTTGAACACCTGTTCAGGTGTTTCATATGTACTACCATCCCAGCACCTCTGACGATCTTATTCCGGGCGGCTTTGAGATCTCCAAATAGCCGCTGCCGCTGCCGTCTCATACCGCTACAGCCAGCTGATTCCTGAGCGGTGCTCGCTCTCCTCTCCGTGACACTGCTGTTGTGTGTGGGTAACGCAGGATTCCTGTCCGGGGACGCCCGGTAGACGGACCAACCCACTGGAGAGGTAATTGTTCATCATTTACGGACTCACTGGCCTCCCTATGTGATCCCATATTGGAATCAGTTACATCACTTTTCTTTATGCATCAATACTGAGCATTATGAACGGCACCTAATATCTGGCATGGATTTTGGACTTTAACACACCACATCTACAGAGGCAGTTCTGTAAAAGTCCAACATACTGCTGACACTGTGAGACACCGGACTGTGTTATCATTAATGCAACATGTCTGTTTATTATTATTATTTTTATTAATTAACACATTATGTTTTAAATAAATTTGCTGTCTTTTTATATTGATACATTGGCTCTCTCCTTTGTTATTTGAATCCTTCTGAAATTCAGCGCAGCCAGTTCTCTTTTTCAGTCTATTTCTCCCCACTATTACACATATAGTTGCAGGCTGCGCAGTAATTCAGAGGGCTTCTGATATATACGTTTAATTATCATATTGAGGCGCTTTTTTACAGTTAAATCTGTTTGTTTTTGGTCTTTTGCTATATTTTCGCCATATACGGTGATAATGTTGAGCCGTCACATCCTTCCTAGCCTCTATCAGCGTAGGAATGACCTCATCCAGAATGCCTTTTTCTGCTAGGATCCGGTGTTCAACCGCCATGCCGTCAAACGCAGCCGCGGTAAGTCTTGGAACAGACAGGGCCCCTGTTGCACGAGTCCTGTCCTAGAGGCAGAGGCCACGGGTCCTCTGTGAGCATTTCTTGCAGATCTGGATACCAAGTCCTTCTTGGCCAATCCGGAACAAAGATTATTGTTCTTACTCCTCTTTTCCTTATGATTCTCAGCACCTTGGGTATGAGAGGAAGAGGAGGAAATACATAGACCGACGGGAACACCCACGGTGTCACCAGTGCGTCCACAGCTATCGCCTGAGGGTCTCTTGACCTGGCGCAATATCTCTGCAGCTTTTTGTTGAGGCGGGATGCCATCATGTCCACCTGTGGCAGTTCCCACCGACTTGCAATCTGCATGAAGACTTCTTGATGAAGTCCCCACTCTCCCGGGTGGAGGTCGTGCCTGCTGAGGAAGTCTGCTTCCCAGTTGTCCACTCCCGGAATGAACACTACTGACAGTGCGCTTACGTGATTCTCCGCCCAGCGAAGAATTCTGGTGGCTTCTACCATCGCCACCCTGCTCCTTGTGCCGCCTTGGCGGTTTACATGAGCCACTGCGGTGATATTGTCTGACTGAATCAGAACCGGTTGGTCGCGAAGCAGGGACTCCGCTTGACGTAGGGCGTTGTATATGGCCCTTAGTTCCAGGATGTTGATGTGAAGGCAAGTCTCCTGACTTGACCACAGCCCTTGGAAATTTCTTCCCTATGTGACTGCCCCCCACCCTCGGAGGCTTGCATCCGTGGTCACCAGGACCCAGTCCTGAATGCCGAATCTGCGACCTTCGAGAAGGTGAGCACTCTGCAGCCACCACAGGAGAGACACCCTTGCCCTGGGGGATAGGGTGATTAACCGATGCATCTGAAGATGTGATCCGGACCACTTGTCCAGTAAGTCCCATTGGAAGGTCCTCGCATGGAACCTGCCGAAGGGAATGGCCTCGTATGATGCCACCATCCTTCCCAGGACTCGAGTGCAGTGATGCACTGACACCTGTTTTGGTTTTAATAGATTCCTGACCAGTGTCACGAGCTCCTGAGCTCTCTCTATCGGGAGATAAACCCTTTTCTGGTCTGTGTCTAGCATCATGCCTAGGAGAGGCAGATGAGCTGTAGGAACCAACTGCGACTTTGGAATTTATAGAATCCAGCCGTGTTGCCGTTACACTTCCAGAGAAAGTGATACGCTGTTCAGCCACTGCTCTCTTGATCTCACTTTTATGAGGAGATCGTCCAAGTACGTGATAATAGTGACACCTTGCTTCCGCAGGAGCACCATCATTTCCGCCACTACCTTGGTGAATATTCTCAGGGCCGTGGAGAGACCAAACGGCAACGTCTGAAATTGGTAATGACAATCCCGTACCGCAAATCTGAGGTACGCCTGATGAGGTGGATAAATGAGGACATGAAGGTCTGCATCCTTTATGTCCCGAGTCACCATAAAATCTCCCCCTTTCAGGCTTGCAATGACCGCTCTTAGCGATTCCATCTTGAACTTGAACCTTTTCAGGTATATGTTCAGGGATTTTAAATTCAATATGGGTCTGACCGAACCGTCTGGTTTCGGGACTACAACATGGTCGAATAATAATCCCCTCCTTGTTGAAGGAGGGGAACCTTGACCACCACCTGTTGAAGATACAATTTGTGAATTGCAGTTAACACTGTTTCCCTCTCGTGGGGAGAAGCCGGCAGGGCCGTCGGTGAGGGGGCATCTTCTCAAAGTCCAGCTTGTATCCCTGAGACACAATATCTATTGCCCAGGGATCTAACAGGGAGTGAACCCACTTGTGGCTGAACTTACGTAGGCGTGCCCCCACCGGGCCTAGCTCCGCCTGTGGAGCCCCAGCGACATGCGGTGGATTTTTGTAGAGGCCGGGGAGGACTTCTGTTCCTGGGAACTAGCTGTGTTGTGCAGCTTCTTTCCTCTGCCCCCGCCTCTGGCAAGAAAGGACGCACCTCGGACTTTCTTGTTTCTTTGTTCGAAAGGCTGCATTTGATAATGTCGTGCTTTCCTAGGCTGTGCAGGCATATAAGGCAAAATATCTGAATTACCAGCTATAGCTGTGGAGACCAGGTCCGAGAACCCTTCTCCACACAATCCTCAGCCTTCCATATGCCTCTTAAGTCGGCATCATTTGTCCATTGCATATTCTACAGGACACGTCAAGCAGAAATCGACATAGCTTTGACTCTAGGACCCAGTATACTCATGTCTCTTTGGGCATGTTTATATATATATATATATATATATATATATATATATATATATATATATCTTAAGACAGCATCTTTAATATATATATATATATATATATATATATCTATATATACATATATATATCTATACATACTAGGGTCTCAATCTCTGCTGATAAGGTACCTGTCCACGCTGCCACAGCGCTATAAACCCATGCCGACACAATCACCGGTCTGAGTAGTGTACCAGAATGTGCACGCTATCTGCAGGATCCCTGAGAATAGCTGTTACGTCAGGGCTACCTTTTGGCAAACGTGACACCCTAGGGGAAGATTCCCATCCTATCCTGGCCCTAGTGGGGAAAGGATACTGCCTGAGAATTCTTTGTGGGAAACTGCAGTCTCTTGTCTGGAGATTCCCGCTCTTTTTCATCATGAGAGGAGGGAAATTTACCTCAGCTTTCTTCCCCTTAAACATGTGTACCCTTGTGTCAGGGACAGATGAGTCATCAGTGATATGCAAATTATCTTTTATTACAATAATTATATATTGAATACTTTTCTGCCATTTTGGCTGTAACTTTGCATTATCGTAGTCGACACTGGAGTCAAACTCTGTGTCGATATCAGTGTCTATTATTTTGGATAGTGAGCATGGAGAGACTCTGAAGGTCTCTGCGACATAGGGACAGACATGGGTAGATTTCCTGTCTGTTCTCTAATCTTTTGTGCAATAAATTCACCTTAGCACTTAATTACACATATCCCAACAGGTGTCGGCGTTGTCGACGGAGACACCCTCTCACACACATATTTGCTCTATCTCCTCCTTAGGGGAGCCTTTTACCTCAGACATGTCGACACACACGTACCGACACACCACACACTCAGGGAATGCTCATCTGAAGACAATTCCCCTATAAGGCCCTTTGGAGAGACAGAGAGAGAGTATGCCAGCACACACCCCAGCGCTATTAACCCAGGAATAACACAGTAACTTAATGTTAACCCAGTAGCTGCTGTTTATATTGATTTTTGCGCCTAATTATGTGTCCCCCCTCTCTTTTTACCCTCTTCTACCGTGTAACTGCAGGGGAGAGACTGGGGAGCTTCCTCTCAGCGGTGCTGTGGAGAAAAAACATGGCGCTGGTGAGTGCTGAGGAAGAAGCCCCGCCCCCTCGACGGCGGGCTTCTGTCCCGCTTTCATGTACAATTTTGGCGGGGGCTCATACATATTATATACAGTGCCCAACTGTATATTATGCAAACTTTTGCCAAAGAGGTCTCTAATTGCTGCCCAGGGCGCGCCCCCCCCCCCCCCCCCCTGCGCCCTGCACCCTATAGTGACCGGAGTATGTGGGTTTAATGTGGGAGCAATGGCGCACAGCTGCAGTGCTGTGCGCTACCTCAGTGAAGACTGGAGTCTTCTGCCGCCGATTTCGAAGTCTTCTTGCTTCTTTCAGCTGCTTCTGTCTTCCGGCTCTGCGAGGGGGACGGCGGCGCAGCTCCGGGATCGGACGACAAAGGGTGAGATCCTGTGTACGATCCCTCTGGAGCTAATGGTGTCCAGTAGCCTAAGAAGCAGGACCTATCTTCAGTGAGTAGGGCTGCTTCTCTCCCCTCAGTCCCACGCTGCAGAGAGTCTGTTGCCAGCAGATCTCTCTGAAAATAAAAAAACGTAACAAAATACTTTCTTATAGCAAGCTCAGGAGAGCTCACTAAGTAGCACCCAGCTCATCCGGGCACAGATTCAAACTGAGGTCTGGAGGAGGGACATAGAGGGAGGAGCCACAGCACACCAGTATCCAAATTCTTTCTTAAAGTGCCCTGTCTCCTGCGGAGCCCGTCTATTCCCCATGGTCCTTACGGAGTCCCCAGCATCCACTAGGACGTTAGAGAAAAAAAGAATCATCAGGCCCTTGTCAGCCAGGTGTGCCGCCCCCCAGCAAGTGCCGCCTCTAGGCACGTTCCTCACTATTTTCCCTAGAAATTTGATCAGCATACCCACAAGCTGTGTGACAAAGGAACTTTTTAACTCTCTCTCATTGTCAGCGAAGCGCTGGAGTCGTCCATCCTCCTGTGGCTGTATTTCAGCATCATAATCACAGCTGATTGACCAGGATCCTTGTAATTATGCGCGTTGCTTGCTCCATCTTTGAAGTTTTCTTCCGTTCAGGTACATCAAAGACTAGAAATAGAGGAAAAGAAAAAACAATTTTAAAAATCAAATAGCAGTGATTTCAGTTTATACAGTATGTGCTTGAGGCCTTCTTCCTCCTGCACACTAGCTTCACACCGCAACATATACATTTTGAGTATCGGTCAAGACAAGAGATCATGTGTGACCTGTGGAAGTGCGCAATTGTCCAAACACTGCATGTTATGCAGAATTTGTCCTTGCTAAAGATAATTTGTGCTATTAGCGTGCAGGTGTGTACCCGATTAATTTTGTTGTTAGCAGCATTTGTTAGTAATAAATGGTGCAACAGCTAATGAGGCCTACTGACATTATCCAAAGACATGAGTCAGGAATGGAATGTTTAACACAGTATTTATTATTAGTAATGAGTTATGGGGTATATTCAATTCAAGTCAGATTTCCCGATTTGTCGATTAATGGGAGTTTTAATGTCGATTCAATCCAGATTCAACCTATTCAATCATACTCCCGTTTATCCGACAAGTCAGAAAATCCGACTTGTTGGAAAGTACGTGGATCGGCGGCTCATGTTTTGTTGGATTTGCCAAATCCGACAGGTTTTAGTTCCGTTACCGACAATGTCAATCCGACTTTAAAAAAAGTCGGATTGGCATTGTCGGGAACTGCCAAATCCTGTTGGATTTGCCCGCTAATTGAATACTGAGATGTCGGATCCTTTCTATCAGAAAGCATCCGACATCAATTGAATACACCCCTATAACAACATCATTGTGGATTATTGCCCATACTGTATTACTAGATTTTAAGTACTAAAAAAATTAAGTGTGTATAGTAAAAAAAAATTACTGTTGCTACGCAACGTTGGGGTCTCAGTCTGTGCAGCAGTCGGTGTCCCTAGCCGGTGTCCCAGCACTGCTTCCACTTGCCTTGACCAGATCATCAATGGTAGCGGTGACTGGGTCCCTCAAGGCAGCCATCGTCTTGGTGTCGCTGATCTGTGATATCATCAAAAGGCATTTGTGGCGTCAGTGGGCTGGGTTGGCTGTTCTCCGGGTTAATGCTTCGTGAGGATGCACAACTGGACGATGAAGTGACAATGGGATTAACCAGTGCAGAATTGCCAAATACTTAATTGCACTGCTTGTAGTAAACCCACTCCATTCTAGCAGCACCAATTTTCCTTCAGTTATGGTCGTGAACTTTGCTGTAGTATTATTTTTGGAGAGAATGATAAAAAAACAGTTTATTACATACATTAACAACATATAACACATAAAAATAAACAAAACCACAATGCAGTATTCATATAAAACTGAGGTTCCGGAAACCTCTAATTAGAACAATATTAAAAAATAATTAAATGTACTCAGAAGGCAGTCGCAATACCTAAGTATTTAAGAGATAATTCTCTGATAGCTTTTAGTGGTGTTTAATTACTTGCCCAGATGTAAGAAGCACAAGAATACTTTGGCACAATCGTGCATATAGGTGTCCTCAGAGTATGTATTAAATTCCGATTAGAAAAGAGTTCATCATTTGCCAATTTGAATAGATGTATGAGCGGTGCAAAAATTGAGAATTGGAAAAAAAGCTGTTACTCACAGACTGGACAGTTTTTCCTTTACTGTACCGCAGTAGTGTTGATGTAAGTGGCCGCTTTCTATCACCCTTTGCACGGGTGAGACATCCGTCAGCGGCAGGACTCGTCAGCGGCGTAGTCCGTCTGTAGCATCGGCAGAAAGCCGCTCTCTCCTCCGGCAAACTGTAGGTGCACCGGTGCTGCGTTCTCCACCCCCAGTGCTGGTGGAATAGTGCTCACCAGAGTGGGACACAGGGTGTTCCCGGTACGGTGCAGGGGATTGAGTATAGCAGTCACGCTGGAGAAATAACAAATGCCGGCAATTGTTTGGATGAGCTAGTAGGAGGACACACTTCAATTCTTGTGGGCAATGAGGTATTGGGGCTCCTTCTCTCTGTACCCTCAACGCGTTTCTCCGCACCCCAGGCGGCTTCTCTGCCTCTTGAAGAAGCCGCCTGGGGTGCGGAGAAACGCGTTGAGAGTACAGAGAGAAGGAGCCCCAATACCTCATTGCCCACAAGAATTGAAGTGTGTCCTCCTACTAGCTCATCCAAACAATTGCCGGCATTTGTTATTTCTCCAGCGTGACTGCTATACTCAATCCCCTGCACCGTACCGGGAACACCCTGTGTCCCACTCTGGTGAGCACTATTCCACCAGCACTGGGGGTGGAGAACGCAGCACCGGTGCACCTACAGTTTGCCGGAGGAGAGAGCGGCTTTCTGCCGATGCTACAGACGGACTACGCCGCTGACGAGTCCTGCCGCTGACGGATGTCTCACCCGTGCAAAGGGTGATAGAAAGCGGCCACTTACATCAACACTACTGCGGTACAGTAAAGGAAAAACTGTCCAGTCTGTGAGTAACAGCTTTTTTTCCAATTCTCAATTTTTGCACCGCTCATACATCTATTCAAATTGGCAAATGATGAACTCTTTCCTAATCGGAATTTAATACATACTCTGAGGACACCTATATGCACGATTGTGCCAAAGTATTCTTGTGTTTCCTACATCTGGGCAAGTAATTAAACACACTAAAAGCTATCAGAGAATTATCTCTTAAATACTTAGGTATTGCGACTGCCTTCTGAGTACATTTAATTATTTTTTAATATTGTTCTAATTAGAGGTTTCCGGAACCTCAGTTTTATATGATTACTGCATTGTGGTCTTGTTTATTTTTATGTGTTATATGTTGTTAATATATGTAATAAACTGTTTTTTTATCATTGTGTCCATCAATTGGTATTAAGCGCCCACCTGGTAATTTTTCTTAATTGTTTTGTTCTTGAGGAGGCCGGCTACCTCCTTACCAGGTGGCAGCTAATCCCAGGGTGCACACACACACAGGCCTGCCAGCGCCACCATTACCTCTATTCTTTCTTCTTTTATTTTTGGAGAGCTTTTAATTTATTCACTACCTGCTGCTGGTTCTGCACAATGCCCCTTGAGGTGAGTATCTTAACAATGTTTGTGTACACTGTAGCCTCACTATGTCAGTGATCTGCTCCCGTATCTCCTCCTCTCCTTTGACTGCCAGCAGCTCACAGATCTCCTCCTCCTTCCAATGCATCATGCTGTCTCTTTCTCTCAATTTCTGCAGCACAACTGTGACATCAAATGACAGTTAGTGCCAATAAGCACTGTAAACCGCAACCCATTTTGAAAATCCGGGTCGCACCCTTTCACACGGCTGGCAACATGTGTAAGAGCCGGGAAGAACCCAGGTAAAAACCTGGTCCAAAGTCCCGGGAATTCAGTCCTGGTTTACCCTTTTAGAAGGGAAATAAAACCCAGGTCAACCCTGCTCATGCTGGGAAATTACCGGAAGATTTCTCTGTCTGACAGGGGTATTAGTGACGATTTTATACCTATGAATTGGGAAAATAAGATGGCGCAAGTGAGGTATCTAGCCCAGCCTGCCAGATAAGGAGGATTTTAGACCTGAAGGCTAGGGGCCAGATTAAAATCATATTGCACCCGTTATCTCCTGTGTAAAGTGATGGGAGATAGCGGGGTGATATTCAATTGAACCGTATTATCGTGCTGATCGCACTTATTACAGTCTGATTTAGGCGTGTTAAGCACCTAAACGCGACTAAAGTACTGGGCACGATCGTGAAGAGACCCGTTTGGGACCCCAAACGAGTCTCTTTAAACAAAATTCGGTTCGCTACCTTTGAGGATACCAAGCTGAAATTAAGTTGTTGTGCCCATTGGCAGTAACATTAGAATACTGTCGGCTGGCGCAATCATGGCCAGGAGGGGAACGGAACATTTGAATCCTGCCCTAGATGTCCAAAAATCAGGGTGGGGGGTTTAGAGCAAAAACATAGACCTCACTAGCTTGGTGAAGTCATATGAGAGAGAAAAGTGAAGGAAGCTGGGTTGCCAGTTCAATAAAGACCCACGTCTTGGTTAAAGGTGTCTTAAACTGGGTGGTCTACATCACCTGCTACCTTTTGAAAAAGTGGAAGACCCATTCTGCACCCATTATGGGTTTTTTGACCAGTAGTGTTAGATTTATTTTTAAGGTTTTGTGTGTGCGTGTGTGTGTGTGTGGGGGGGGGGGGGGGTCCCTCTTCCTACTTCTCCTTTCTTCTTCTTTCCTACTCCTTCTGCCTTCCGCCAGGGTCCTAGTTCCTCTTGTTCTCCCTATAGCACTCTCCATGCCACGTGTGCTCTTTGTCTTTTGTCTACAAGTCCATTCAATCACTCTGATTCTGTACGTTCTCCCTTAATGGCTCATTGAGTGCTAAACTGCCTCTCCTCTCTATGACTTACCACTGTTTGCCCTACAAGTTAGTGAGTTGCCCTACCTCCCTCCTTGTCCTACCTTGTGTGTCATTTTATTGCATGTTGTCCTAGATATGCCAAATTACATTATATTTTACTTATATGTCGCTATTACTATTTATATACCTTGTACGGCACTGTGGAAGCTTTGTAGCGCCTTAAAAATAAAGATAATAATAATGATATGGTATAATGTCTTTCTGACTCGCTCATCCCAGTCATCTGAGGCTGAACATCATAGAAGTGACAGAGGAGTATCATGCTTCTATTTGATGAATTCAGTACCAATACTGTAGTTACTGAGGGACTTAAGTGTACAGTAGTACTTTATATCACAAGACACTCCACGCCCCTGGTCTCCAATGTATAGGGTAGGACATAAATACTGGGGCTGCATTGCTTCTTTGGGTGAGTAGCCTATACTAGCCTAGACTAGTTAATGGTGGGAACTTTCCAATGTAATTCCCAGGCTCTTTGTGGTTCAGGATTGCTGTGAATTGTTTCTAGTATCTGAGGTTGCACAATGCTGTCATCTACAGCTCCTGAATCCTCCCATTATGTAAGCCAACTTCTTAAAATCAGAATAATAGAATTCAGTAAATGATATACTGTAGAGTTTGATTGAGATATGCTGAATGTGATTGCACTCACAAGAATTTAGTACAGTAGTTCTCTTATATGAAGAGTCAGGCTGATGCTGTGATTGAATTGTGAGTCTGTGTTATGGATGAGTACCTTGAACTCAGGGGAGTCTGCGACAACTGGTAAGGTCCAGTACTCACAGGTAAAGCTGCAGCTAGAATTGATGTCTGCAGCAACTCGTGCTCTACCCCTGACTCCGTTACCCCTCTTAGTGGTCGGATGGTGCCTGCGGCAGGGACGTGCAGTCAGGGGAGGCAGTGCCTCCCCTGGGATTAATTATTAAAATAATACAAAGAAGATACTTATGACACATATTCTGTGTCATAAGTATTTTATTTATATTATGTTAATAATTTTTCAGTTTAAATAGCTGATGAAATGTATTTGTGCGGCACCGAGAACGGTGCCTCCTGCTCTCCATTGTGATCGGCCGGAAGCAGGGGGCGGGGACAAGCAGAGAGCTGTAAAAGCCCAATGAAAAAACTAATGGAAGCGGCACCTGTCCAAGTGCCGCTGAACAGCAGGGGCGTGCTTTCAGCGTATCTGAAAGCACGCCCATCACTGTGACAGCGGTAATTTTGGTCCCGTCACCACCTACTAGCTCGTAGCTCCTCCCTTCTCCCATGATCTCATCCCCGCTCCACTCCTTACCTGCCCCCGGCTCCCACGGCTCCCAACCGCCAGGCTCCCGCATGAAAAGCCGCAGCTCACAGCGGCCCAGCCACCCGCCACCGCCAGCCCGGCTCCCGTCCCCCGCCCCACTGACAGCTCACAACCGCCCGACTCCTGCATGAAAAGCCGCGGCTCACAGCCGCCCGCCAGCCCGGATCCTGCACCACTGACAGCTCAGTCTGGAACTAATGGAGGAGAGTGTCAGTGTGTGTGTGTGTGTGTGTGTGTGTGTGTGTGTAAATGTGGCTGCGTGTGTGTGACTGAGTATGTAGATATGTGGCTATATATGTGTGGCTATTTGTGTATAAGTGGTATAGTGTGTGTGTCTGTAAATGTGGCTGGGTGTGTATTTTTATATATGTAAGTGTGTGTATGCGTGTATATGTGTCTTTGTGTGTATACCTGAACTGGGCTGAGTGGGGGGGGCAATATGATCTTTTTCGCCTCCGGGCGTCTGGTATTAACTTACGCCCCTGGCCAGCCGCTCACCGCCGCCAGCCGCCCGCCGCTCACTGCCGTCAGCCACCAGCCGCTCAGCCGCAACAAATGGCGGCCAGAAGGACCTCATCGTACCAAAAGACTCCTTATCACCGCCGCTGTCCATGGGTGCCTCCGCCGACCACATTCAGGTAATGTTCCCCTGCCGTCACCCTCTCTCCCTGTCGTTACTGTCCCTACTGTCACTCTCTCTCTCCCTGCTGTCACTGTCGTCACACTCTCTCTCCCTGTCGTCACTCTCTCTCTCTCCCTGCCGTCACTCTCTCTCTCCCTGTCTCTGCTGTCACTCTGGCTGTCCCTGCTGTCACAATTTTAGCTCATTCAGTGTGCTATAATGTGAATTTCGGCTCATTCAGTGTGCTATAATGTGAATGTCGGCTCATTCAGTGTGCTACAATGTGAATTTCGGCTCATTCAGTGTGCTACAATGTGAATGTCGGCTCATTCAGTGTGCTACAAGGTGAATTTCGGCTCATTCAGTGTGCTACAATGTGAATGTCTGCTCATTCAGTGTGCTACAATGTGAATTTCGGCTCATTCAGTGTGCTACAATGTGAATTTCGGCTCATTCAGTGTGCTACAATGTGATTTTCGGCTCATTCAGTGTGCTACAATGTGAATTTCGGCTCATTCAGTGTGCTATGATGTGAATTTCGGCTCATTCAGTGTGCTACAATGTGAATTTCGGCTCATTCAGTGTGCTACAATGTGAATTTCGGCTCATTCAGTGTGCTACAATGTGAATTTCGGCTCATTCAGTGTTCTACAATGTGATTTTCGGCTCATTCAGTGTGCTACAATGTGAATTTCAGGTCATTCAGTGTGCTACAATGTGAATTTCGGCTCAGTCATTGTGCTACAATGTGAATTTCGGCTCATTCAGTGTGCTACAATGTGAATTTCGGCTCGTACCGTGTGCTATAATGTGAATTTCAGCTCGTACCATGTGCTATAAGGTGAAAGGGGCACCAGTACTAGATAGTATAAGGGGTTCTACTACACTGGACACGCCCCTTCTTGGGTGACCACGCCCCCTTTTCTGGAGCGCGAGCGTGCCGAAATAATTGCATCCTTGACTTTTGCATTCCCCCACTTCAAAATTTCCAGTTCGACCACTATATATATATATATATATATATATATATCTCAGTGTCTCCCCAGCCAATCACCTCACCGCACGTCACTGGCCTGCGGTGCTAGTGTTCTTCTGCCCATGGCAGCCGCGTTTGAATGGGCGAATTAGGTCCGTCCAAACTCCGATGCCCCCCGGTCTTATTAAGTGACAAGGCACCATCCGAGACTGCGAGTGAGTAAGGGGGAACCTAACTAACCCTGCAACACCAATGCACGAGTGATAATGAGAACAACAATGGTCTTAGATGTTATAAGGAAATAAACAGTGAGAACAACAATGCTCAGGGATGTTAAAGATATACATATAAACAAAGAACTGTTAGCATGGATACTCCATGAAAACCTGAACAGCGGCTGGCAAGATCTGGCTGGTCAAGAATCGATCAGTCAAAGTCTCCAGATCATAGCACAACACAGGCAGGATCTCCAACGAGCTTACAGGATCACACAGAAGCAGGGCCGGCACTACCATTAGGCAGCTTTAGGCAGCTGCCTAGAGCGCCGGCCGCTGGAGGGCGGCCACTACTGTCTCCCTACAACCCACAGGACCATTATTTTAATTATATATATATTTTTTTTTGCGTGGTACGGAGGGCAGGGGGGATTGGAGATGCAGAAGCTGCCCGCCCCCTCACCAGCAGCAGCCGCCCGCCCCCTCACCAACAGCAGCACCAATCACGCGGTTATGGAGCTGGGGGCAGTAACAAGAGTAGTGCCTCCCCACCAGTAGGAACAGTGCTTACCCAGCGGTTGGCAATGGCGTAACTACCACAGGTGCAGGGGATGCAGCTGCTATGTGGCCCCGGCTAACTCCATGGCCCGCAGCTCCCCTGCACCCAGTCACACAGAGAACAAGAGAGAGGCTGAGGCTGCTCAGGCACACTGTCCGCGGCAGTACTAGCAGAGAAGGGGAGAGCCGTAGGGAGGGGGCGTGGCCATATGCAAAGCATTGCCTATTCACTGGCCAGATACTGTATCTGATGCTCCTCTTTAGTAGCCGCCAAAGCCCCGCCCACCCGCGGCTCCTGGTGCCCCCATTTTGGCTGAAGTCTTCCCATTCACCCTCCAGTAACTGTTGGGAACCCTGGGCAGTGGGCACTGAAATTATGAGAAAAGGGCAGCTGCAGGGGCTGAGCTGCCTACAGGAGTACCAGAAATACCAGGAAGAAAAATGCATGGACACAGGGCAGCTGTCACCATCTGTGAGGTGAACTCTCCATGCAACCTACAGGTCAGTGCAACGCCTGGAGCTGCCTCACACACACACGCTTCAGCATAGCCTGACACACAAATGCTGCCCCATAGCCTCTCACACACACGCTGCCCCATAACCTGACACTCACACGCTGCCCCATAGCCTGTGACACACACACACGCTTCACCATAGCCTGACACACACACACTGCCCCATAGCCTGACATACACACACTGCCCCATAGCCTGACACACACACGCTGCCCCATAGCCTGACACACAGACGCTGCCCCATAGCCTGTGACACACACACACGCTGTCCCATAGCCTGACACACACATGCTTCCCCAAAGCCTGACACACACACACGCTGCCCCAAAGCCTGACACACACACACACGCTGCCCCATAGCCTGACACTCACACGCTGCCCCATAGCCTGACACACACACACGCTGCCCCAAAGCCTGACACACACACACACGCTGCCCCATAGCCTGACACTCACAAGCTGCCCCATAGCCTGACACACACACACGTTGCCCCATAGCCTGACACACACACGCTGCCCCAAAGCCTGACACACACACACACACGCTGCCCCATAGCCTGACACTCACACGCTGCCCCATAGCCTGACACACACACACGCTGCCCCATAGCCTGACACACAGACGTTGCCCCATAGCCTGACACACACACGCTGCCCCAAAGCCTGACACACACACACACGCTGCCCCATAGCCTGACACACACACGCTTCCCCATAGCCTCACACACACACGCTGCCCCATAGCCTGACACACACACACGCTGTCCCATAGCCTGACACACACACGCTTCCCCATAGCCTGACACACACACACGCTGCCCCAAAGCCTGACACACACACACACGCTGCCCCATAGCCTGACACTCACACGCTGCCCCATAGCCTGACACACACACACGCTGCCCCAAAGCCTGACACACACACACACGCTGCCCCATAGCCTGACACTCACACGCTGCCCCATAGCCTGACACACACACACGCTGCCCCATAGCCTGACACACAGACGTTGCCCCATAGCCTGACACACACACGCTGCCCCAAAGCCTGACACACACACACACGCTGCCCCATAGCCTGACACACACACGCTTCCCCATAGCCTCACACACACACGCTGCCCCATAGCCTGACACACACACTGCCCCAAAGCCTGACACACACACGCTGCCCCATAGCTTGACACTAACCTGCTGCCCCATAGCCTGACACACACACGCTTCCCCATAGCCTGACTCACACACGTTGCCCCATAGCCTGACACACACACGCTGCCCCATAGCCTGACACACACACGCTGCCCCATAGCCTGACACACACACACTGCCCCATAGCCTGACACACACACACGCTGCCCCATAGCCTGACACACACACACGCTGCCCCTACCTGACACACACGCTGCCCCATAGCCTGTGACACACACACACGCTGCCACATAGCCTGACACACACACGCTGCCCCATAGCCTGACACTAACACGCTGCCCCATAGCCTGACACACACACGCTTCTCCATAGCCTCACACACACACGCTGCCCCATAGCCTGACTCACACACGTTGCCCCATAGCCTGACTCACACACGTTGCCCCATAGCCTGACACACACACACACGCTGCCCCAAAGCCTGACACACACACGCTGCCCCATAGCCTGACACACACACACGCTGCCCCATAGCCTGACACACACACGCTGCCCCATAGCCTGACACACACACACGCTGCCCCAAAGCCTGACACACACGCACACACACGCTGCCCCATAGCCTGACACACACACGCTGCCCCATAGCCTGTGACACACACACACGCTGTCCCATAGCCTGACACACACACGCTTCCCCATAGCCTGACACACACACACGCTGCCCCAAAGCCTGACACACACACACGCTGCCCCAAAGCCTGACACACACACACGCTGCCCCATAGCCTGACAATCACACGCTGCCCCATAGCCTGACACACACACACGCTGCCCCATAGCCTGACACACAGACGTTGCCCCATAGCCTGACACACACACACGCTGCCCCAAAGCCTGACACACACACACACGATGCCCCACAGCCTGACACACACACGCTTCCCCATAGCCTCACACACACACGCTGCCCCATAGCCTGACACACACACACTGCCCCAAAGCCTGACACACACACGCTGCCCCATAGCCTGACACTAACCTGCTGCCCCATAGCCTGACACACACACGCTTCCCCATAGCCTGACTCACACACGTTGCCCCATAGCCTGACACACACACGCTGCCCCATAGCCTGACACACACACGCTGCCCCATAGCCTGACACACACACGCTGCCCCATAGCCTGACACACACACACGCTGCCCCATAGCCTGACACACACACACGCTGCCCCTACCTGACACACACGCTGCCCCATAGCCTGTGACACACACACACGCTGCCACATAGCCTGACACACACACGCTGCCCCATAGCCTGACACTAACACGCTGCCCCATAGCCTGACACACACACGCTTCCCCATAGCCTCACACACACACGCTGCCCCATAGCCTGACTCACAC
This sequence comes from Pseudophryne corroboree, assembly GCF_028390025.1. Classification (NCBI taxonomy): domain Eukaryota; kingdom Metazoa; phylum Chordata; class Amphibia; order Anura; family Myobatrachidae; genus Pseudophryne; species Pseudophryne corroboree. The sequence goes on along the minus strand of NC_086445.1, from coordinate 196,942,895 downwards.
ACGTTGCCCCATAGCCTGACACACACACACACACGCTGCCCCAAAGCCTGACACACACACGCTGCCCCATAGCCTGACACACACACACGCTGCCCCATAGCCTGACACACACACACGCTGCCCCATAGCCTGACACACACACGCTTCCCCATAGCCTGACACACACACGCTTCCCCATAGCCTGACACACACACGCTTCCCCATAGCCTGACACACACACGCTGCCCCATAGCCTGACACACACACGCTGCCCCATAGCCTGACACACACACGCTGCCCCATAGCCTGACACACACACACGCTGCCCCATAGCCTGACACACACACCCTGCCCCATAGCCTGACACACACACGCTGCCCCATAGCCTGACACACACACACGCTGCCCCATAGCCTGACACACACACACGCTGCCCCATAGCCTGACACACACACACGCAGCCCCATAGCCTGACACTCACACGCAGCCCCATAGCCTGACACACACACGCTTCCCCATAGCCTGACACACACACGCTGCCCCATAGCCTGACACACACACACGCTGCCCCATAGCCTGACACACACACACGCTTCCCCATAGCCTCACACACACACGCTGCCCCATAGCCTGACTCACACACGTTGCCCCATAGCCTGACACACACACACGCTGCCCCATAGCCTGACACACACACACGCTGCCCCATAGCCTGACACACACACACACGCTGCCCCATAGCCTCACACACACACGCTTTCCCATAGCCTGACACACACACGCTTCCCCATAGCCTGACACACACACGCTTCCCCATAGCCTGACACACACACGCTGCCCCATAGCCTGACACACACACGCTGCCCCATAGCCTGACACACACACACGCTGCCCCATAGCCTGACACACACACCCTGCCCCATAGCCTGACACACACACACGCTTCCCCATAGCCTGACACACACACGCTGCCCCATAGCCTGACACACACACACGCTGCCCCATAGCCTGACACACACACACGCTGCCCCATAGCCTGACACACACACACGCAGCCCCATAGCCTGACACTCACACGCAGCCCCATAGCCTGACACACACACACGCTTCCCCATAGCCTGACACACACATGCTGCCCCATAGCCTGACACACACGCACACGCTGCCCCATAGCCTGACACACACACACGCTGCCCCATAGCCTGACACACACACCCTGCCCCATAGCCTGACACACACACACGCTTCCCCATAGCTTGACACACACACGCTGCCCCATAGCCTGACACACACACACGCTGCCCCATAGCCTGAAACTCACACGCTGCCCCATAGCCTGACACACACACACGCTGCCCCATAGCCTGACACACACACACGCTGCCCCATAGCCTCACACACACACACGCTGCCCCATAGCCTGACACACACATGCTTCCCCATAGCCTGACACACACACACTGCCCCAAAGCCTGACACACACACGCTGCCCCATAGCCTGACACTAACATGCTGCCCCATAGCCTGACACACACACGCTGCCCCATAGCCTGACACACACACACTTCCCCATAGCCTGACTCACACACGTTGCCCCATAGCCTGACACACACACGCTGCCCCATAGCCTGACACACACACGCTTCCCCATAGCCTCATGTGATAGGTGTGGTCAGATTGTCAGGAGGTGTACAGTATTCAAACCAACAGGATATGGGTCAAAATAACTGAGGTACTAATTGTGAGGGTGATTTAGAGCTGATCGTAGATGTGATAAATTTAGCACATCTACGATCAGATTCTCAGACATGTGGGGGGACGCCCAGCACAGAGCTAGTCCACCCCGCATGTCTGGCCCTATCCCCCCACAAGGGTGCAAAAGCATTGCACAGCGGCGATGCTTTTGTACCTGCTGAGTAGCTCCCTGCCAGCTGTGCTGGCAGGCAGTTACCCGCCACGTCCCGGGTCACAGCGGCTGCGTGTTACGTATGGATGGAGGCAGTGAATGGATGGAGGCAGTGTATGTATGTATGTATGTATGTATGTATGTATGTATAGAAGCAGTGTGTGGACGTATATATGTATATATGAATACGGCAGTGTATGGATGTATGAATGAGGCAGTGTATCTATGTATGTATGATAGAGGCAGTGTGTGTGTGTATGTATGTATGTATGTATGTATGATAGAGGCAGTGTATGTATGTATGTATGTATGTATGTATGTATAGAAGCAGTGTGTGGACGTATATATATATGTATGTATGAATGCGGCAGTGTATGGATGTATGAATGAGGCAGTGTATTTATGTATGTATGTATGTATGTATGATAGAGGCAGTGTGTGTGTGTGTGTGTGTGTGTGTGTATGTATGTATGTATGATAGAGGCAGTGTATGTATGTATGTATGTATGTATGTATAGAAGCAGTGTGTGGACGTATATATGTATGTATGAATGCGGCAGTGTATGGATGTATGAATGAGGCAGTGTATTTATGTATGTATGTATGTATGTATGATAGAGGCAGTGTGTGTATGTATGTATGTATGTATGATAGAGGCAGTGTATGTATGTATGTATAGAAGCAGTGTGTGGACGTATATATGTATGTATGAATGCGGCAGTGTATGGATGTATGAATGAGGCAGTGTATTTATGTATGTATGTATGTATGTATGTATGTATGATAGAGGCAGTGTATGTATGTATGTATGTTTGATAGACGGGGTGTAGTATGAGTTACCGGCGGCCGGGATCCCGATCGCCGGCATACTGACAGCTGGGTGAGCGCTAATGAGCCCCTTGCGGGCTCGCTGCACTCCCCACGCTGCGGGCGCGGTGGTGCGCTATGCTATTTATTCTCCCTCCTTGGGGGTCGTAGACCCCCAAGAGGGAGAATATGTGTCGGCATGCCGGCGGTTGGGATCCTGGCTGGCAGCATACTGAAGACCACCCGAAAGAGGCAGTGTATGGATGTATTTAGAGAGACAGTGGATGCATGTAAGTATGAGAGAGGCAGTGTATGGATGACGTATATATGTATGTATGAGAGAGAGAATGAAATAGAAAGAAATAGGTAGCTGGGTGTGTGCCAGAATCTGGTAAGGGGGTGCCACTGAGTGTACCTGTCAAATAATTAAGGATGTCTTTGAGAGATACATCCTTGTTGAACTCATTGCAGTCAGACAGCTGAGAGATGTATAAGACACCGCCGTACATTGTCTCAAAGCTTCACTTCCTGAGCCAGAAACTAGTACAGTGTTTGTAGTCACCAACTACTGTACCAAGGGTCACAGTGCCAGTAGCTTCCAAATATCCAGAGGCAGAAATGAGCACAGAACGGTACCCGTAATCACCATCCACCCAGCGCCAAGAACGAACATAGTGCCTGTAATCATCAACTACCCAGAATTAGGAACTAACTCAGTACCAGAGCCAGGAGGACCTACACATCCACAACCTGTAGCCATGACGTAGCACAGTCACCAGCTACCCAACATCAGGCACTAGCACATAGAGCCTGACTCAGAGGCACATGCAATACACCGCCTCTGCATTTTCACCTTACTGACTGGGGAAGTGGGTAATTGATGGTGTTGGGGGGCAGTAGGCAGACGTTTTGCCTAGGGTACCAAGTAACCTTGCACCGGCCCTGCACAGAAGTAAGAACTATCCCCAGCGTCTTTGGAGTGACCAGGAAGAGAATATAAATGGTGCTGCACCAATCACAGAAGAAACGGCTTAATAGCAAATATCGTGCAGCTGTCCCGCACCAGACAGACAGTGAAAATATATTAATCACAAACCAATCTGCATAATAGGGGTGCAAAACAGTGCATGCATTGATTTAATCACATTTATTTATCACAGTATTCCAAATTACCCCATTTATTTTATTGAAATATAATAAAGGTTACGTTTTAAATTACTGTAATCATGTCAAATTAAGTAATTCATTTAAAAAAAATGCTCCAAAAAAGCAATCTATTTCTTCTGTTGGTCTTTCCCAACAAAACATTTATTAGGTTCACACAGAAGTAAGAAATATCACCAGCGTCTTTGGAGTGACCAGGAAGAGAAAATAAATGGTGCTGCACCAATCACAGAAGAAACTCCTTAATTGCAAATATCGTGCAGCTGTCCTGCTGCACGTCCTTGTACACAGCTGGGTACTTAGTTACCCAACAAATGGGTTTAGTATCTGCACACTCAATACAATATCCAGATTTTATGGATGTGTGAGAATCACCACCATACATCCATTAAGAAGGAGCCCCTCTTTCCAAATAATAAATAATATCCTATATTTGCAGGGGGTGCTGTCAACTACAGTATATGTTCATTAGGGTTTGGGGAGAAAAAGAAACAGAGGAATCTGTAATGTTGACGCACTAACTAGAAGTATAGTTAAAACATAACCTTTATTAGATATGTATTAAATTGTATTATGAATCATTGATCCAGACTACAGTGAAACATAGAGTTAAAAACTTGACAATACTAACATATATGTGAATTAAAGAGATGAAAAAATGTGAATAAAGATTTTTAAAAAAATGTGTCCACGTGTGTTTAAGTATTAGCTCTTATTTAATAACCGTATGGGCATACTGGTGCCAGAATCTATGATCTTTATTGTCCCAAATGGTCTATCCCCACTGAATCCGTATTCCTAGGTCATAAGTCACTGACCTACTATTAAGGAATATATTGGTTCTATTTTTACACACACATATATATATCAATAGTAAGGATCCTGAAATTGGAATGGTGTTTCTTCACTCTGAGCTGGTGGGAATATGGCAATTCCCGTTTTCAAATTTCGCAGCCCACAATTATAACTGTGCTTGACTAGTATTCAATTATGCTGGGAATATCCGCATTATAGATTGCTTTCCTTAGAGGTATGCCAACCCCAATTATATTGGAAAGCCAGCTATCTATTAGTACAAAACATTACTTACATAGCCCACACTGTTAAAGGAAGTAACCCTTATTTTTTACAGTGTAATTGGGCTGCCCCGTAGGGATATAGTGATCCAACTTCTAAAAATATGTGTGTATATATAGTGATATTGATCTTGGTTCAGTGGTTAATAGTATGGATAGAATCATTCATTGAATGGCAGCGTATGCCCTCCCACTTATATAGATGAGAAAGATTTAATTTAATTTATAATGCCAGGTAATTCAAATCTACACACATTAAATATAAAAGTGTGTGAAGAAATAGATCTAACCTATCAGAAAGGATTTATTATTATGGATGGAAACAGAACACAACACAGGGTCTTCAATTTTAGACTTTGTTGTGACACATAGATTAAACTATGCTGTCTCACTGACAGTAAGTGTAAATTTTTCAGCTGCTAGCTGGCTTGTAAACGTTGCCAGTAAACTTGCTACAATGTGCTGAGTTAAGTATAGCTGTGGGATATGTTGCAATTCTCTTGTTCTCATATATTATCAGTCGTGTTTGTTACAAAGTATGGCATTCCACTTAGAACAGGAAACTGCTCACATCACACTGATTAAATGGTGCAGATATTATGGTTTGCACAGATACTTAAATGGCTGGTGCTGTTCCAGTGTGTTATACCATGTATAGTACTTAACATATATGGCACTTAACAGCTGTCTATCCTGCCATTTGCATATAGCATATTATATCCAAAGCTGTCAGGACATACTTATACACTTATTTATTTATTAAATTAAACTATGCTGTCTCACTGGCAGTTAGTGTAATTTAACAGCTGCTAGCTGGCTTGTAAATGTTGCCAGTGAACTTGCTACAATGTGCTGAGTTAAGTATAGCTGTGGGATATGTTGCAATTCTCTTGTTCTCATATATTATCAGCCGTGTTTGTTACAAAGTATGGCATTCCACTTAGAACAGGAGACTGCTCACATCACACTGATTAAATGGTGCAGATATTATGGTTTGCACAAATACTTAAGTGGCTGGTGCTGTTCCAATGTGTTATACCGTGTATAGTACTTAGCATATATGGCACTTAACAGCTGTCTATCCTGCCATTTGCATATAACATATCCAAAGCTATCAGGGCATACTTATACATTTATTTATTTATTTTATTTTATGATTGATTTTTTAATGTATAGCCTAAAATCCAATCATACTCTGTTAGATCAATCCGGTCTGAGTAGACTCATATAGATATCTCTTCCTCCTGTGTCAGTGGGTATATGATGCTGCTCTCTCCGCTATCCACTGGCACTATTGGCATGCACTAATCATTGTATGCCTTCTCGTGCCTTCACTAATAAAGCCTGGTCTTTCTCATAAGTGGGAACAGTTTTTTAACAATCATATATAACAAACATTCATATACACACGTGGACACACTGTGCCCAACACGAGTGTTTCACTGCGCTATTGCAGCTTCGTCAGGGAGCAACACGCTCGTGTTGCTCCCTGACGAAGCTGCAATAGCGCAGTGAAACACGCGTGTTGGGCACAGTGTGTCCACGTGTGTATATGAATGTTTGTTATATATGATTGTTAAAAAACTGTTCCCACTTATGAGAAAGACCAGGCTTTATTAGTGAAGGCACGAGTAGGCATACAATGATTAGTGCATGCCAATAGTGCCAGTGGATAGCGGAGAGAGCAGCATCATATACCCACTGACACAGGAGGAAGAGATATCTATATGAGTCTACTCAGACCGGATTGATCTAACAGAGTATGATTGGATTTTAGGCTATACATTAAAAAATCAATCATAAAATAAAATAAATAAATAAATGTATAAGTATGCCCTGATAGCTTTGGATATGTTATATGCAAATGGCAGGATAGACAGCTGTTAAGTGCCATATATGCTAAGTACTATACACGGTATAACACATTGGAACAGCACCAGCCACTTAAGTATTTGTGCAAACCATAATATCTGCACCATTTAATCAGTGTGATGTGAGCAGTCTCCTGTTCTACTTTGTAACAAACACGGCTGATAATATATGAGAACAAGAGAATTGCAACATATCCCACAGCTATACTTAACTCAGCACATTGTAGCAAGTTCACTGGCAACATTTACAAGCCAGCTAGCAGCTGTTAAATTACACTAACTGCCAGTGAGACAGCATAGTTTAATTTAATAAATAAATAAGTGTATAAGTATGTCCTGACAGCTTTGGATATAATATGCTATATGCAAATGGCAGGATAGACAGCTGTTAAGTGCCATATATGTTAAGTACTATACATGGTATAACACACTGGAACAGCACCAGCCATTTAAGTATCTGTGCAAACCATAATATCTGCACCATTTAATCAGTGTGATGTGAGCAGTTTCCTGTTCTAAGTGGAATGCCATACTTTGTAACAAACACGACTGATAATATATGAGAACAAGAGAATTGCAACATATCCCACAGCTATACTTAACTCAGCACATTGTAGCAAGTTTACTGGCAACGTTTACAAGCCAGCTAGCAGCTGAAAAATTTACACTTACTGTCAGTGAGACAGCATAGTTTAATCTATGTGTCACAACAAAGTCTAAAATTGAAGACCCTGTGTTGTGTTCTGTTTCCATCCATAATAATAAATCCTTTCTGATAGGTTAGATCTATTTCTTCACACACTTTTATATTTAATGTGTGTAGATTTGAATTACCTGGCATTATAAATTAAATTAAATCTTTCTCATCTATATAAGTGGGAGGGCATACGCTGCCATTCAATGAATGATTCTATCCATACTATTAACCACTGAACCAAGATCAATATCACTATATATACACACATATTTTTAGAAGTTGGATCACTATATCCCTACGGGGCAGCCCAATTACACTGTAAAAAATAAGGGTTACTTCCTTTAACAGTGTGGGCTATGTAAGTAATGTTTTGTACTAATAGATAGCTGGCTTTCCAATATAATTGGGGTTGGCATACCTCTAAGGAAAGCAATCTATAATGCGGATATTCCCAGCATAATTGAATACTAGTCAAGCACAGTTATAATTGTGGGCTGCGAAATTTGAAAACGGGAATTGCCATATTCCCACCAGCTCAGAGTGAAGAAACACCATTCCAATTTCAGGATCCTTACTATTGATATATATATGTGTGTGTAAAAATAGAACCAATATATTCCTTAATAGTAAGTCAGTGACTTATGACCTAGGAATACGGATTCAGTGGGGATAGACCATTTGGGACAATAAAGATCATAGATTCTGGCACCAGTATGCCCATACGGTTATTAAATAAGAGCTAATACTTAAACACACGTGGACACATTTTTTTAAAAATCTTTATTCACATTTTTTCATCTCTTTAATTCACATATATGTTAGTATTGTCAAGTTTTTAACTCTATGTTTCACTGTAGTCTGGATCAATGATTCATAATACAATTTAATACATATCTAATAAAGGTTATGTTTTAACTATACTTCTAGTTAGTGCGTCAACATTACAGATTCCTCTGTTTCTTTTTCTCCCCAAACCCTACTTAGTTACCCAGCAACGGGGAACGCCATCTGCCTCCGGCGTCCCCATTGCTAGGGATCCGATGGCTAACAGCGCCCGGCGTTTGCCTGTTGCTAGGCTCCGGGCGGAGACCAGAAAACCTTGCGCCCTTGTCCGCCTGTTGCTAGGTGCCGGGTGGGGGTCAGCAGGAGGTGCGGTGTCCCGGCTCCACGGCAACGGCCGGGACACACGCCTCCCAGCGCTAACAGTCTGTGCCTGTCTACTGTATTGTGTATGAGTTTTATAAGACAAACCCAAAACAAACATTTGTCAGTACATTTCTATTCAAATACTTTAATAATTTAAGAGTAATTAAATTGTCTTAACAGTGCAGTAAAATAAACACTTAATTTAATGTCATCGGTATTTAAATTCATAAATGCACGCTGGGACTTGTAAGATAGCAGTCTCTATTTACCCATTTAATTGAGTATCTCTACTCTCTCTTCACAGTGTCTACTAGAAAACAGAACATTTCTGTTGCACAATAACTTCTGTACTCTGTGCACACGGGTGTAGTATGGTATGCCGGCGGCCGGGCTCCCGGTGACCAGCATACCGGCGCCGGGAACCCGACCGCCGGCATACCGACAGCGTGGCGAGCGCAAATGAGCCCCTTGCGGGCTCGCTGCGCTCGCCACGCTGCAGGCACGGTGATGCTATTTTATTCTCCCTCCAGGGGGGTCGTGGACCCCTACGAGGGAGAAAAAGTGTCGGTATGCCAGCTGTCGGGATTCCGGTGCCGGTATACTGTGCGCCGGGATCCCGACAGTCGGCATACTGAAGACCACCCGTGCACATTACCTTCCTCTCATGCAATTACAAAGCACCAACAACAAGAGATATCAATGAATCATTTGCTCCTGTGACATTCAGGGCAGGGGGATGCGGTCAACATCCCGCCGGACGGAATCCTGGCGGTCGGAATACTGACACCGGAATCCCGACCGGCACAATCCAGACATTTTCTTCCTCCGTGGGTGTCCACGACACCCATAGAGGGAGAATAAATTAGTGTGCCGAGCATAGCGAGGCACCGTGCCCGCAAGGGGCTGCGTTGCGCTCGCCCCCCTGTCGGGATTGTGCTGGTAGGGATTCCGGTGTGGGTATTCCGACTGCCGGGATTCCGTCCAGCAGGATTTCGTACTGATCCCAGGGCAGGATGTAATGAGGCCTGAGGTGCGGGATGCCGGATGATCTTTGAAATTTTTTCAAAGGCACAATCACTTACAACTTACAAGGCAAAACCATACCTTATAAGTGATTGTCCCTTTAAGAAAACGTCCAATATTGACCAGCATCTCGCACCTCAGGCGATCTCGGGCGTCATTACATCCGGCCCCTTACATTTATGAAGAGTCTCACCATAAAATCCATACATTTGTTTCTTTTTTTTTTTACCTGGGATTTTTGTAAACAAAAAAAGGCAAGCCTCTTATAGTTTTTCTCTGACCCACTATCAGTTATCACCAGTGGCAGAATTAGCGAGTGGTGGGCCCAGGTGCCCCCCCCCCCACAAATTCCCCCCCTCCCACCCCTAAAGGAACAAGAGGTATACGAGACACATAGTAACAAGCAACTATCAGTGCATATAGCAGCCCAATCCCGGGACGTCCCTGCTCGAGGACTGAGGCCCTCTCCCCTGCTACTACTGTGGCTCTGGAAGTGGTCCCTGGAGGGACACTATCACCGCTAGCAGCGCGTGAGGCCACCCGCCCTTGTCAGCATCAGATGCGCAGAGACCATATTAGGAAACCATGCGCAGCCATATTAGGAGCCTCCGTGCCAGACAGGTAACAGGTTAGTAAGGCAGCCATTCTATAGGGCCTTTCCATCCTAAAAGAAAGAAAATAGGGGAAAATTAGAAAAAGAAAAAATAGGATTTTAATTACCTACCTGTAAATCCTTTTCTCGTAGTCTGTAGAGGATACTGGGAATCCATTCAGTACCATGGGTTTAGACGGCTCCACTACGAGCCTTGGGCACTTTAAGAATTTGATAGTGTGCACTAGCTCCTCCCTCTATGCCCCTCCTACCAGACTTAGTCTAGGAAACTGTGCCCGAGGAGACAGACATACTTTGAGAGAAGGCTAGATAAGGAAAGTGGTGAGATTACGAACCAGCACACAGAACAATAGGAAAGCCATGCTAACCAAACTGGAAACATGAACAGCAACAGCTGAACAAACCAGAATACTTAACCAAGTAACAGTGCAGGAAGAACGAAGAACCGGACGGGCGCCCAGTATCCTCTACGGACTACGAGAAAGGGATTTACCGGTAGGTAATTAAAATCCTATTTTCTCTTATGTCCTAGAGGATACTGGGAATCCATTTAGTACCATGGGGAAGTATCAAAGCTCCCAAACCGGGTGGGAGAGTGCTGAGGTTCCTGCAGAACTGATTGACCAAAGTGAAGGTCCTCAGAGGCCAAAGTATCGAACTTGTAAAACTTTGCAAACGTGTTCGAACCTGACCAAGTAGCTGCTCGGCAGAGCTGTAAAGCCGAAACACCCCGGGCAGCCGCCCAAGAAGAAACCACCAACCTAGTAGAGTGGGCCTATACAGATTTTGGAATCAGCAATCCTGCCGTGGAATAAACATGATGGATAGTGAGCCTGATCCAGCATGCAATAGACTGCTTTGAAGCAGGACACCCAATTTTATTGGGATCATAAAGAACAAACAGCGAGTCGGATTTCCTATGACAAGCTGTCCTCTTTACGTACACCTTCAAAGCCCTCACAACATCCAAATACCTTAAAGTAGCAGAGGTGTCTGTAACCACCGGAACCACAATAGGTTGGTTGATATGAAACGCGGACACCACCTTGGGAAGAAATTGCTGACGAGTTCTGAGTTCAGCTCTGTCCTCATGAAAAATTAAGTAGGAGCTCTTGTGAGACAATGCCCCTAACTCCGACACACGTCTTGCTGAAGCCAAGGCCAACAGTGTGACGGTCTTCCATGCAAGGAACTTTACGTCAACCTCCTATAATGGTTCAAACCAATCCGATTGGAGGAACTGCAGCACCAAATAATATCCCAAGGTGCCGTGGTAGGCACAAAGGGAGGCTGGATGTACAGAACACCTTTCAAGAACATCTGGATCTCAGGGAGAGAAGCCAATTGTTTCTGAATATAAATCGACAAGGCCTAAATCTGGACTTTAATGGAGCCTAGGCATAGGCCCACATCCACTCCCAACTGCAGAAAAATCAGGAGATGTCCCAGATGAAATTTCATTCTTCTTCCATATACGGTGGTAATATTTAGACGTTACCCCCTTCCTGGCCTGGATCATAATCGGGATAACCTTGTCAGGAATCCCTCTGCTGGCCAGAATCAGCCGTTCAACTTCCATGCCATTAAACAAAGCTGCGGTAAGAACAGGACCTGTTGCAGAAGATCCTCGCGAAGAGGTGGAGGCCATGGGTCTTCGATCAGCCTCTCGAGAAGATCCGCGTACCAGGCCCTTCGAGTCCAGTCCGGAGCAATGAGGATTGCTTGAACCTTTTCCTTTTTTATTCTCTTTAGAATTCTTGGGATTAGAGGAAGTGGAGGAAACACGTACATCATGTGGTAGACCCATGGAGTCGTCAGAGCGTCTACCACCACTGCCTGTGGGTCTCTCGTCCTGGAACAATACCGTTTAAGCTTCTTGTTGAGACGAGAAGCCATCAAGTCAATTTGTGGATATCCCCACCAACGTGTTAAGCACCTGAACACTTCCGGGTGAAGGCTCCACTCCCCCGGGTGCAGGTCGTGTCTGCTGAAGAAATCTGCTTCCCAGTTGTCTACTCCCAGAATGAAGACCGCCGACAACACCACGGCGTGTTTTTCCGCCTAGAGGAGAATTCTTGACACCTCTGACATTGCTGCTCCACATTTCGATCCGCCCTGTTGGTTTTTGTACGTTACCGCCATTACATTGTCTGACTGGACTTGAATGGCCTGATTCCGAAGTAGAGATGAGGCCTGCAGAAGGGTGTTGTATATTGCCCTGAGCAGGGCCGAAACTAGGATTTTCGTCACCCGGGGCAAGGCAATAGTTTGCGCCCCCTTTCCCCCCAAAAAAACAAAAAATAGCAACAGTAAAACAAACTCTGTCAGACTAAAATATCAGATTACCAGGAAATTTGAAAAAATAAGAATTTACTCACCGGTAATTCTATTTCTCGTAGTCCGTAGTGGATGCTGGGTACTCCGTAAGGACCATGGGGAATAGACGGGCTCCGCAGGAGACTGGGCACTCTTTAAAGAAAGATTAGGTACTACATCTGGTGTGCACTAGCTCCTCCCTCTATGCCCCTCCTCCAGACCTCAGTTAGAATCTGTGCCCGGCCAGAGCTGGATGCACTTAGTGACCTCTCCTGAGTTCACTATAAAGAAAGTATTAGTTAGGTTTTTTATTTTCAGTGAGATCTGCTGGCAACAGACTCACTGCTACGTGGGACTTAGGGGAGAGAAGCAAACCTACCTGCTTGCAGCTAGCTTGTGCTTCTAAGGCTACTGGACACCATTAGCTCCAGAGGGATCGAACACAGGGCCCGACCTCGATCGTCCGTTCCCGGAGCCGCGCCGCCGTCCCCCTTGCAGAGCCAGAAGACGGAAGATTCCGGAGAAAATCGGCGGCTGAAGACTCCGGTCTTCAATAAGGTAGCGCACAGCACTGCAGCTGTGCGCCATTGCTCCCACAGCACACCACACGCTCCGGTCACTGGTGGGTGCAGGGCGCTGGGGGTGGGGGGGCGCCCTGGGCTGCAATTAGTATACCTTAAGTGGCAAAATGCACATAATACAGTTCTAAACTGTATATGTGCCTAATCCCCCGCCATAATTATTATTAAAAAAGCGGGAGAAGCCCACCGCTGAAGGGGCGGGGTTATCTTCCTCAGCACAGCCAGCGCCATTTTCTCTTCACAGCTCCGCTGGAAGGACGCTCCCCAGGCTCTCCCCTGCAGTATACACTACAGAAAGGGTAAAAAAGAGAGGGGGGGCACATAAATTTAGGCGCAAATTGTGATATAAGCAGCTATTGGGGGAAAATTCACTTTGTGTATAGTGTAAATCCCTCTGTTATATAGCGCTCTGGTGTGTGCTGGCATACTCTCTCTCTGTCTCCCCAAAGGACTTTGTGGGGTCCTGTCCTCAGTCAGAGTATTCCCTGTGTGTGTGTGCGGTGTGTCGGTACGGCTGTGTCGACATGTTTGATGAGGACGCTTACGTGGAGGCGGAGCAGGTGCCGATAAGTGTGATGTCGCCCCCTGCGGGGCCGACACCAGAATGGATGGATATGTGGAAGGTATTAACCGACAGTGAGGGTCATTCCGAGTTGTTCGCTCGTTATTTTTTTGTCGCAACGGAGCGAATAGTCGCTAATGCGCATGCGCAATGTCCGTAGTGCGACTGCGCCAAGTAAATTTGCTATGCAGTTAGGAATTTTACTCACGGCATTACAAGGTTTTTTCTTCGTTCTGGTGATCGCAATGTGATTGACAGGAAGTGGGTGTTTCTGGGCCGTTTCTGGGCCGTTTTATGGGTGTGTGTGAAAAAACGCTACCGTTTCTGTGAAAAACGTGGGAGTGGCTGGAGAAAGGGAGGAGTGTCTGGACGAACGCTGGGTGTGTTTGTGACGTCAAACCAGGAACGACAAGCACTGAACTGATCGCAGATGCCGAGTAAGTGTGGAGCTACTCAGAAACTGCTAAGAAGTGTCTATTCGCAATTCTGCTAATCTTTCGTTCGCAATTTTGCTAAGCTAAGATTCACTCCCAGTAAGCAGCGGCTTAGCGTGTGCAAAGCTGCTAAAAGCAGCTTGCGAGCGAACAACTCGGAATGACCCCTAGTGTCAACTCCTTGCATAAAAGGTTCGATGACGCAGCTTTGGGACAGCCGGCATCTCAGCCCGCGCCTGCCCAGGCATCTCAGAGGCCATCAGGGGCTCAAAAACGCCCGCTACCTCAGAAGGCAGACACAGATGTCGACACGGAGTCTGACTCCAGTGTCGACGAGGATAAGGCAAATGTACAATCCACAAGGGCCATCCGATGCATGATTACGGCAATGAAAAATGTGTTGCACATTTCTGACATTAACCCGGTTACCACAAAAAAGGGTATTATGTTTGGGGAGAAAAAGCAGCCAGTGACTTTTCCCCCATCTGATGAGTTCAATGAATTGAGGCGCTCACACGCTTATCAAAAAAGGTGGCACTGCCGTCTCAGGATATGGCCGCCTTAAAGGAGCCTGCAGATAGAAAGCAGGAGGCTATCCTGAAGTCTGTGTATACACACTCAGGTACTATACTGAGACCTGCTATTGCTTCAGCATGGATGTGTAGTGCTGCAGCAGCATGGTCTGATTCCCTGTCTGATAACATTGATTCCCTTGACAGGGACACTATTTTGCTAACCATAGAGCATATTAAAGACGTAGTCTTATATATGAGGGATGCACAGAGGGACATTTGCCGGCTGGCATCTAGAATTAATGCAATGTCCATTTCTGCCAGGAGAGTATTATGGACTCGGCAGTGGACAGGTGATGCTGATTCTAAAAGGCACATGGAGGTTTTGCCTTATAAGGGTGAGGAATTGTTTGGGGACGGTCTCTCGGACCTCGTATCCACAGCAACAGCTGGGAAGTCGACTTTTTTACCTCAGGTTCCCTCACAGCCTAAGAAAGCACCGTATTATCAAGTACAGTCCTTTCGGCCTCAGAAAGGCAAGCGGGTTAGAGGCGCGTCCTTTCTGCCCAGAGGCAGGGGTAGAGGGAAAAAGCTGCACCAGACAGCCAGTTCCCAGGAACAAAAATCCTCCCCTGCTTCCACTAAGTCCACCGCATGACGCTGGGGCTCCACAGGTGGATCCAGGTGCGGTGGGGGCCCGTCTCCGGAACTTCAGCGACCAGTGGGTTCGCTCACAGGTGGATCTCTGGGTTCTACAAGTGGTATCTCAGGGATACAAGCTGGAGTTCGAGACGTCTCCCCCTCGCCGTTACCTCAAATCAGCCTTGCCAGCTACTCCCAAGGACAGGGAGGTAGTACTGGCGGCAATTCACAAGCTGTACCTCCAGCAGGTGATAATCAAAGTTCCTCTCCTTCAACAGGGACGGGGTTACTATTCCACAATGTTTGTGGTACCGAAAACAGACGGTTCGGTGAGACCCATTCTAAATTTGAAATCCTTGAACACTTATATAAGGAAGTTCAAGTTCAAAATGGAATCGCTCAGGGCGGTTATTGCAAGCCTGGAAGAGGGGGATTATATGGTATCACTGGACATCAAGGATGCTTACCTACATGTCCCCATTTACCCACCTCACCAGGAGTACCTCAGATTTGTGGTACAGGACTGCCATTACCAATTCCAGACGTTGCCGTTTGGTCTGTCCACGGCACCGAGGGTATTTACCAAGGTAATGGCCGAAATGATGATACTCCTTCGAAAGAAGGGAGTTATAATTATCCCGTACTTGGACGATCTCCTTATAAAGGCGAGGTCCATGGAGCAGTTGTTGGTCGGAGTAGCACTATCTCGGGAAGTGCTGCAACAGCACGGCTGGATTCTGAATATCCCAAAGTCGCAGCTGGTTCCTACGACGCGTCTGCTGTTCTTGGGTATGATTCTGGACACAGAACAGAAGAAGGTGTTTCTCCCGGAGGAGAAGGCCAAGGAGTTGTCATCTCTGGTCAGAGACCTCCTGAAACCAAAACAGGTGTCGGTGCATCACTGCACGCGAGTCCTGGGAAAGATGGTAGCTTCTTACGAAGCAATTCCCTTCGGCAGGTTCTATGCAAGGATCTGACAGTGGGATCTGTTGGACAAGTGGTCCGGATCGCATCTTCAGATGCATCAGCTGATCACCCTGTCCCCGAGGGCCAGAGTGTCTCTGCTGTGGTGGCTGCAGAGTGCTCATCTTCTCGAGGGCCGCAGATTCGGCATACAGGACTGGGTCCTGGTGACCACGGATGCAAGCCTCCGAGGTTGGGGGGCAGTCACTCAGGGAAGAAACTTCCAAGGACAATGGTCGAGTCAGGAGACTTCCCTACACATAAATATTCTGGAACTAAGGGCCATTTACAATGCCCTAAGTCAAGCAAAACCCCTGCTTCAAAACCAGCCGGTGCTGATTCAGTCAGACAACATCACGGCGGTCGCCCATGTAAACCGACAGGGCGGCACAAGAAGCAGGATGGCAATGGCAGAAGCCACAAGGATTCTCCGATGGGCGGAGAATCACGTGATAGCACTGTCAGCAGTGTTCATTCCGGGAGTGGACAACTGGGAAGCAGACTTCCTTAGCAGGCACGACCTCCACCCGGGAGAGTGGGGACTTCATCCACAAGTCTTCCAGCTGATTGTAAATCGTTGGGAAGGGCCACAGGTGGACATGATGGCGTCCCGCCTCAACAAAAAGCTAAAAAGATATTGCGCCAGGTCAAGGGACCCTCAGGCGATAGCTGTGGACGCTCTAGTGACACCGTGGGTGTACCAGTCGGTTTATGTGTTCCCTCCTCTTCCTCTCATACCAAAGGTACTGAGGATAATAAGAAAGAGAGGAGTAAGAACTATACTCATCGTTCCGGATTGGCCAAGAAGAACTTGGTACCCGGAACTACAAGAAATGATCTCAGAGGACCCTTGGCCTCTGCCGCTCTGACAGGACCTGCTACAGCAGGGGCCCTGTCTGTTCCAAGACTTACCGCGGCTGCGTTTGACGGCATGGCGGTTGAACGCAGGATCCTGATGGAAAAGGGCATTCCGGTTGAAGTCATTCCTACGCTGATAAAAGCTAGGAAGGATGTGACAGCAAAACATTATCACCGCATATGGCGAAAATATGTTGCTTGGTGTGAGGCTATGAAGGCCCCAACAGAGGAATTTCAGCTGGGTCGATTTCTGCACTTCCTACAGTCAGGAGTGACTATGGGCCTAAAATTGGGATCCATAAAAGTCCAGATTTCGGCCCTGTCTATTTTCTTTCAAAAAGAACTGGCTTCACTGCCTGAAGTTCAGACGTTTGTTAAGGGAGTGCTGCATATTCAGCCCCCTGTTGTGCCTCCAGTGGCACCTTGGGATCTCAACGTTGTGTTGGATTTCCTAAAATCACATTGGTTTGAGCCACTTCAGACCGTGGAGTTGAAATATCTCACGTGGAAAGTGGTCATGCTTTTGGCCTTGGCTTCGGCTAGGCGTGTGTCAGAATTGGCGGCTTTGTCATGTAAAAGCCCCTATCTGATCTTCCATATGGACAGGGCAGAATTGAGGACTCGTCCCCAATTTCTCCCTAAGGTGGTATCAGCGTTTCATTTGAACCAACCTATTGTGGTGCCTGCGGCTACTCGGGACTTGGAGGCTTCCAAGTTGCTTGACGTAGTCCGGGCCCTGAAAATCTATGTTTCCAGGACTGCTAGAGTCAGAAAAACTGACTCGCTGTTTATCCTGCATGCACCCAACAAGCTGGGTGCTCCTGCTTCTAAGCAGACTATTGCTCGCTGGATCTGTAGCACGATTCAACTTGCACATTCTGCGGCTGGACTGCCGCATCCTAAATCAGTAAAAGCCCATTCCACGAGGAAGGTGGGCTCTTCTTGGGCGGCTGCCCGAGGGGTCTCGGCTTTACAACTTTGCCGAGCTGCTACCTGGTCGGGATCAAACACGTTTGCAAAATTCTACAAGTTTGATACCCTGGCTGAGGAGGACCTTGAGTTTGCTCATTCGGTGCTGCAGAGTCATCCGCACTCTCCCGCCCGTTTGGGAGCTTTGGTATAATCCCCATGGTCCTTACGGAGTACCCAGCATCTACTAGGACGTCAGAGAAAATAAGAATTTACTCACCGGTAATTCTATTTCTCGTAGTCCGTAGTGGATGCTGGGAGCCCGTCCCAAGTGCGGACTTCTGCAATACTTGTATATAGTTATTGCTTAACTATAGGGTTATTGTTCTGAGCCGTCTGTTTAATGAGGCTCAGCTGTTGTTCATACTGTTAACTGTGTATAGTTATCACAAGTTGTACGGTGTGATTGGTGTGGCTGGTATGAGTCATACCCTGGATTCCAAATCCTTTCCTAGTAATGTCAGCTCTTCCGGGCACAGTTTCCCTAACTGAGGTCTGGAGGAGGGGCATAGAGGGAGGAGCCAGTGCACACCAGATGTAGTACCTAATCTTTCTTTAAAGAGTGCCCAGTCTCCTGCGGAGCCTGTCTATTCCCCATGGTCCTTACGGAGTACCCAGCATCCACTACGGACTACGAGAAATAGAATTACCGGTGAGTAAATTCTTATTTTTGTTATCCCCTCTCCAGGGCTCTCTCTGTAAAGCATACACTGCACAAATACCACTCATAACGTATAAATTCATACTGCTGCATTTTGTAAAGTGGCAGGTCCCGGGGGAGAGGATAGCCATCAGAAAGTGTACTGTACGTTGACCATGGTAATAGACCAGACCAAACCACCTACCAAGCCTTAGAGGGGGGTTTCTGGCCATCACCAGTATAGATTAGATCCTATCATCCCTCTCTGAATCTTCACCTGCACAACAAATGGTTAATTTGTGTTCACCCTATCAATGCAAATTTTGGATAAGTCACCCATATGTTTTATTTATTACACAAACTAGAACCAATAAACCTAGAAATAATGACACAGACAACTGTATAAATTAGAAAAAATGGAGGTCACAGCCAGATTTATTAAATTCTAATCAGAATTGAAAATATTATTCACCGGTGGCGAAAAAGCAGTGTCAACTCGGCCATGGCTTAAAACTTAAATTTTTAAACAAATGGGGCGGAGTTTCCGCCCCTTGCGCAATCCGTCCTGGGTAGAACCATCTCCCCTTAATTAGCACAGTGCTGGTCCCTCCATAAGATGGTGACCTGGTCCTCCCCTGAGGTAGTGACCGACTCGCCTTTTCTCAAAGGGGAAATGCTAGCCAAGCTCTGCTGCGCTAAATTAAGCCGCCGAATAGCACTGCTTTCCGCCAAATTCGGAGGCTCTAGACTACGAAAACCGCCACCACAACCTAAAACCTCAAACCTCCTTTCAACACCTCAATAAGGCTGTGACAAATAACTCCAATCCACTCTCAGATAAATGCACTCCATCCAACCTATATAAATATTCCTACTCGTAACGCAAATCTGGGTGTTTAACAACTTTTCCACCTAAACTAATGACATATCTGGAGGTTGGGCACTGAGTTTCCTTCTTACTTTATCTAAAGCCGCTCCCCCTTGGGTGCCCCTCCAAAAATCTACACGGTACCACTTCTGACCATACCACCTTAACCAAAGGCCAATGCTCTGTGATTATCTGAAAATCCTTTTTTATGGCGTTAATAAGTTCTATACCTTTAAATGTACCCAGATCATTGCCACCTAAATGTATCACCAAACAATCAGGGGCACCCCATTTTTCTTCGAAGTTCCAGAGCACACTTAATAGGTTGTTCCATCTCATTCCCCTTAAACCTATCCACCTCATTTCAAAAGGGAACAACTTGTACATCCTCTGCCTACTGGCCCAATAAATATATGAGTAACACACAATCCACACCCGGCTTGATAATGTCAAACAAAAACCTGTAGAAAAAACAACAAAACAAAGAACATTTTATTCAATATTACTATAATCTTTAACGAAACTGCTAAAGAGAAACAGGGAAGGATAAAAACTTAGTTGTTTAGGCGACCTAGATGGAGGTGAACAACACCAAACCTCAAAAATGTTGTGAGGAAAAAGGTGAAAAGAACTCCAATCCCCCTTTAACGGCGGGTGGCTTATGGCCCTGGGATTCCGAAACAACAAACTCGCAGGACGCCTACCACTAATGCAACTTATCACTCCTAATATATCCCTTATAAACATCCGACTTCCAGCGCCCTAACCTTTTAATATCCTCGCTGGAAGAACCTGTCAATGCTGCGCAAGTTGCTGCACCTATCCTAAAAGAATGGGTCCCATAACTCTCCAGCGGAAGGTCCAACGCTATCAAACACATATTGAAGACACTTGTGCATTGAAATTTGGATAAAGGATTAGGATCCTTATGACCCAACCATTGCTCCCCCCCTTTTGGACGAAACTGACCATAAGCCTCTGCTAATCTTACTGGGCAAATGCTCGGCTCCTTATGCATAGGAAAAGAAATCCATTTACCTCTCCCTAGTTGATCCGTTTTGGAATGGTGTATTTTAATAAGCAGCTTATTATCCTTCAACACTACATTATTTAACAACATGCCTGAATCCACTGAACTTTTGCTTTTTGCCGCTATCTCACCTAATCTAACAGCGCCGCAAAAAAGCTATAGCAAATGCTAAACTTAAAAAGGGCGACCACAAATTCCCCTAATGCAATACCAGAAACCGCGATAATTAACTCTTTCAATAACTCAATGTCGATTGGTCTACGTGCGCCACTTACACCTGCTTGCTCCTTAGCCCAACCCCTCAAAGCCTTTGATAAAATAAAAGATTTAGTTGGGTCTGACAACCCTTCCAAACGCAAAAAATATGAAATTCCTGCTAAAGCACCCAACATCGCTGCTTTATATCGACCCCTCTCATGCCATAACCATACAAATTCTAATATAGCATCGTGGATACTCTTACCCCTACCTCCAGAATTCAAATACGCCTGCCAATCCTACCAAGCTGCAGAATACGATCTCAAAGTTCCTGGGGCCAACGCTTTCAATGCTAAAGCTTTCATGCCGGTTTGATGATCTGCCATACAAATTCGTGACATGATAAACCTTCCATTTTTGCTGCTGGGGCTAATGCTCTAAATCTATCCCATTGAAAACGAGATAAAGCATCCGCTATCCCGTTCTCAACCCCAGGGACATGCCTAGCATTCAAATCTATATTCAACTGTAAAAACCTAACGGTCAAATGCCGTAGCAACCTCAAAGCGTGTGAACACGAAGATTTTTGAATATTAATCGCTTGAACCACCCTTAAATTATCACACCAGAATAAAATCCTCTGATTCCTAAGCCTAAAACCCCATATCTCAAGTGCGACAATTATTGGAAAAAGCTCAAGCAAAAGCATACTGTCAGTAAACTTCCTTGTGCGCCATTCCTCAGGCCAAACTTCGGCGCACCATTCCCCTTCAAAATAAGCACCGAAACCTAACGACTCTGATGCATCTGTGAAAAACTGCAGCTCACGATTACTCATTTCTTCATGCAACCAAATGCGTACACCATTGAACTCACTCAAAAATGTTACTGCAATAAAATTTTCTAACAAGATCCTTAAATTATTCACTTTCTCCGCTGGCAATCTACAAAGACCTGCCTCAGTATCAATTTCTATGCCCAGATAAGATAAACGGGTCACAGGCCCCTCTGTTTTATCTTTAGCTATCGGTACACCCATAACCGAAAAAAGCGCTTGAACTAAAAAAATAATAATTCCTGGCGCACTGAGCTACCCGCAGGACCTGCCAACAAGAAGCCATCCAAATAATGGGTGACTCCCAACTGACCGGTGCCTGCCCGCACACACCACTGTAGAAATGAACTAAAACCTTCAAAATAAGAAACACGAAACTGAACAGCCCATAGGCAACACCTATCTACATAAAATTGACCATCCATCTTGAAACCCATAAACTTAAACGAATCAGGGTGCAGCGGTAACAGTCTAAAGGCTGATTCTATACCCACTTTTGCTAACAACGCTCCCGAACTAAAACCTTTAACCATAGCCACAGCTTCTTCAAAAAGACTGATATTTTACGCTATACAAAGAGGGGTCAAGAGCCTCGTTTATTGAGCCCCCTTCCGGGTAGGAAAGGTACTCAATTATCCTACATCTTCCTGGCTCTTTCTTTGGAACTACCCCCAATGGAGAAACGCAAAATTCAGCTAGAGGTGGACTTTCAAAAGGGCCACACATACGCCCTAAAACAACTTCAGCTGCAATCTTCATTCTTACTATCCCTGGAAAATCTGTAGCTGACTTTAGGTTTCTCTGGCCAAAACTATAACCGGCCTAACTACAGGTAGATTGAAACTGAATTTAAAACCTTGCAATAAAAATGCTGCCTCCTCCATAAGAGGATAGCAGCCTAACCATCGTTCTAAAACTTCTAAATTCACTGGTGACTCCGCTTTATCTAGTACCGGTTCTCTGCTCACCCCTACCCGCTGACTGAACTGCGGGTCTGTTGCAGTCCTTTGCTGGGTGATTTCCTCCACACAGCATACAGACGTGCCTATATCGACACAATGTTACCCTATTACATTGTGCGTTATTAAACGCGTAACATTTTCCTCCTCCTGCCGTGTTAAAACCTGGTCTGACCTGAAAGGGTTGCCTTCTACCCGTCTGTTCCATAGGAAGCCTATTGCTTTGAGTCACTTCTAACCATACCTCCACATCCTTAAACCCCAAACTTAAAATCTTTTGGCCATCCTGCTTTTTCCTAAATAACTCATCATACTGCCTCCAAACATTTTGCCTCGCCGTAAGATACATATTATGTACCAGGTGAAAATACTTCAGAATATTCATGATTTCTGATGGACGAGACTCCATATAGCAAGCCCAAATATATAAATCCCCGCAAGCCAGTTAGGATAATTCCTTCTAGCTTCGTCAGCAGCCGCTCCCCCAGCCTTTGCTGTGCCCAACGCTCTTTTAGCGTCATGCGTAATCGCAAACATATCTACAAATCGGCCTTTCTTTATTCTTTCCCTAACCTTAGACCTAACTCCTCTTAGAATTGCCATATTCGCGCAATGTACGCTATCACCTGTTGCATCAGGAGCCGAGCTGCTCGCTACGCTACACCCTCCCTTTGAACTTTTACGCTTCCCTCTAAGATGCTGAATGAATGTCCGCATAAATTTGCGCGGATTCTCCAGTGAACTAAACGTATCAGATGATTCGTCGGAATGAGAAAAAAATTTGCGCTAAGCTGAACTTTTGAATTTTTCTCACCAGTTCCAGAAGTAGAAGGACCCGCGTCCGCGTCTCCTGCGTCCAGTGGAATCTTGCCTGCTGCTGATGTGTCCAATGAAGCTGTATGAGATGCTAAAACCTGCGGACTCAATAAAACAGCATTACTTCCTGCTTGACCGGCCCCTTCTGACCAGCCGGTCACTACCGACGCCGCTCGTACTTGAGATTGCGCACGTGCAATATTCACCTCCAACTGCCGTGGTGAGGGGGATCCGGCCGGTGGAGGAATTTGGGGCAGGGTCGGCAAACCTATCTGATGAGCGCTCATGAATTGATTAGGTGCAGGCTGCAACCAATGTGCATATTGATTGCCTGCCTACCGGGGGGGGGGGGGGGGGGGGAGGGGGGAGGGGGGAAATTGCACAACTTGAAGTACGGCACAGGGTTGGTAAAACTGACTTAAATGAGGCATTTAAGTATTAAACAAATGCTGCTGCCCTGCCACATGCAGATGCATTATATTCTGTGGAGCCCCTTGGCTGAAATATGGGGACCATGAAACCTGCGGGGGCTGAAAACCCCCCACCCACCTGCATTTGTAATTGAGAGGAAGGAGGGGGAGGGGGGGGGATTCTAAGCAATCCCCTTGCCAAATCTGAGCCTGCCACTGCAGGCCCTAGAGAACTGAAATTCTCCCTTATTATATTTTCCTGCCTAACATTCTGGGCTCCTGATATGGGAGAGGCTAATATACTGCCTCTCCCCTGGAGCCCTGCTGGATAAATAATGATGCCCCCTGCAGCCGTGCTCCCCCCCCCCAGCTCCTGAAGCTGTGGGAGGAGGGCTAATGGCCGCCATGTTATTTGACATGGCGACGGGGGCGGGGCTTTTAGCAGCAGGGGCCGATGCACCTAACCCGCTGCTTGCTATTAATGGAGGCCGGGGTGTGTGCTCGTGGGGCTGGCTGTCATGCCTGACAGCCAGGCCCGCAGCACAGAGGGAGAGAGAGGCGGGTGAGCGCTCACCGCTGCCTCTGGCCGAGCAGCGCGGGCGCTGGGGACTGCCCGCCTGGCTCCCCTCACAGCGTAATGCCGTGCTCCTCTCAGCGCCGGAGAGGCAGCGGCTGCAGTGAGAGGCTTAGATGCCTCAACCAGCCAGCCAGGAGGGGGCGCACTGCGGCGGGGCGAGGTATACTAAGTAAATAGAAGCTAACAAAGTTACCTCAGTACAGGACAAGAAAATTAACAGCCTTGACTAAATTAAACACTTATGAAATTAACTAAATAAAAACCAGCTAAACCACAATAATAACTAATTTAAAGATGAATAACAAAAACCTTAGCTATAATAACAACCTAAGCTATAATAACAACCTAAATAATATTGATAACCCTGCAGAGTGATACCAGTTACATTACCAGTCCTGGGATCACAAAAATGGCAAGAGGAATCAGATTACCTCAGCCCTCACTTAAATAAACTAATAGAACCCGCCTACCTAAACCCTTCTCATTGGATAACTTATTTCATTGACAAACTTCAATGACCTATCAACTAATATCAACACAAAAACCAGATCTATCTAGCTTAGTTACATAAACAAACAGGGTGCTTATATTCACTCTATCCTATGCAGTCTTTCGTTCCTTTTAAGTCACCCATATGTTTTATTTATTACACAAACTAGAACCAATAAACCTAGAAATAATGACACAGACAACTGTATAAATTGGAAAAAATGGAGGTCACAGCCAGATTTATTAAATTCTAATCAGAATTGAAAATATTATTCACCGGTGGCGAAAAAGCAGTGTCAACTCGGCCATGGCTTAAAACTTTAATTTTTAAACAAATGGGGCGGAGTTTCCGCCCCTTGCGCAATCCGTCCTGGGTAGAACCATTTCCCCTTAATTAGCACAGTGCTGGTCCCTCCATAAGATGGTGACCTGGTCCTCCCCTGAGGTAGTGACCGACTCGCCTTTTCTCAAAGGGGAAATGCTAGCCAAGCTCTGCTGCGCTAAATTAAGCCGCCGAATAGCACTGCTTTCCGCCAAATTCGGAGGCTCTAGACTACGAAAACCGCCACCACAACCTAAAACCTCAAACCTCCTTTCAACACCTCAATAAGGCTGTGACAAATAACTCCAAACCACTCTCAGATAAATGCACTCCATCCAACCTATATAAATATTCCTACTCGTAACGCAAATCTGGGTGTTTAACAACTTTTCCACCTAAACTAATGACATATCTGGAGGTTGGGCACTGAGTTTCCTTCTTACTTTATCTAAAGCCGCTCCCCCTTGGGTGCCCCTCCAAAAATCTACACGGCACCACTTCTGACCATACCACCTTAACCAAAGGCCAATGCTCTGTGATTATCTGAAAATCCTTTTTTATGGCGTTAATAAGTTCTATACCTTTAAATGTACCCAGATCATTGCCACCTAAATGTATCACCAAACAATCAGGGGCACCCCATTTTTCTTCGAAGTTCCAGAGCACACTTAATAGGTTGTTCCATCTCATTCCCCTTAAACCTATCCACCTCACTTCATAAGGGAACAACTTGTACATCCTGTGCCTACTGGCCCAATAAATATATGAGTAACACACAATCCACACCCGGCTTGATAATGTCAAACAAAAACCTGTAGAAAAAACAACAAAACAAAGAACATTTTATTCAATATTACTATAATCTTTAACGAAACTGCTAAAGAGAAACAGGGAAGGATAAAAACTTAGTTGTTTAGGCGACCTAGATGGAGGTGAACAACACCAAACCTCAAAAATGTTGTGAGGAAAAAGGTGAAAAGAACTCCAATCCCCCTTTAACGGCGGGTGGCTTATGGCCCTGGGATTCCGAAACAACAAACTCGCAGGACGCCTACCACTAATGCAACTTATCACTCCTAATATATCCCTTATAAACATCCGACTTCCAGCGCCCTAACCTTTTAATATCCTCGCTGGAAGAACCTGTCAATGCTGCGCAAGTTGCTGCACCTATCCTAAAAGAATGGGTCCCATAACTCTCCAGCGGAAGGTCCAACGCTATCAAACACATATTGAAGACACTTGTGCATTGAAATTTGGATAAAGGATTAAGATCCTTATGACCCAACCATTGCTCCCCCCCTTTTGGACGAAACTGACCATAAGCCTCTGCTAATCTTACTGGGCAAATGCTCGGCTCCTTATGCATAGGAAAAGAAATCCATTTACCTCTCCCTAGTTGATCCGTTTTGGAATGGTGTATTTTAATAAGCAGCTTATTATCCTTCAACACTACATTATTTAACAACATGCCTGAATCCACTGAACTTTTGCTTTTTGCCGCTATCTCACCTAATCTAACAGCGCCGCAAAAAAGCTATAGCAAATGCTAAACTAAAAAAGGGCGACCACAAATTCCCCTAATGCAATACCAGAAACCGCGATAATTAACTCTTTCAATAACTCAATGTCGATTGGTCTACGTGCGCCACTTACACCTGCTTGCTCCTTAGCCCAACCCCTCAAAGCCTTTGATAAAATAAAAGATTTAGTTGGGTCTGACAACCCTTCCAAACGCAAAAAATATGAAATCCCTGCTAAAGCACCCAACATCGCTGCTTTATAACGACCCCTCTCATGCCATAACCATACAAATTCTAATATAGCATCGTGGATACTCTTACCCCTACCTCCAGAATTCAAATACGCCTGCCAATCCTACCAAGCTGCAGAATACGATCTCAAAGTTCCCGGGGCCAACGCCTTCAATGCTAAAGCTTTCATGCCGGTTTGATGATCTGCCATACAAATTCGGGACATGATAAACCTTCCATTTTTGCTGCTGGGGCTAATGCTCTAAATCTATCCCATTGAAAACGAGATAAAGCATCCGCTATCCCGTTCTCAACCCCAGGGACATGCCTAGCATTCAAATCTATATTCAACTGTAAAAACCTAACGGTCAAATGCCGTAGCAACCTCAAAGCGTGTGAACACGAAGATTTTTGAATATTAATCGCTTGAACCACCCTTAAATTATCACACCAGAATAAAATCCTCTGATTCCTAAGCCTAAAACCCCATATCTCAATTGCGACAATTATTGGAAAAAGCTCAAGCAAAAGCATACTGTCAGTAAACTTCCTTGTGCGCCATTCCTCAGGCCAAACTTCGGCGCACCATTCCCCTTCAAAATAAGCACCGAAACCTAACGACTCTGATGCATCTGTGAAAAACTGCAGCTCACGATTACTCATTTCTTCATGCAACCAAATGCGTACACCATTGAACTCACTCAAAAATGTTACTGCAATAAAATTTTCTAACAAGATCCTTAAATTATTCACTTTCTCCGCTGGCAATCTACAAAGACCTGCCTCAGTATCAATTTCTATGCCCAGATAAGATAAACGGGTCACAGGCCCCTCTGTTTTATCTTTAGCTATCGGTACACCCATAACCGAAAAAAGCGCTTGAACTAAAAAAATAATAATTCCTGGCGCACTGAGCTACCCGCAGGACCTGCCAACAAGAAGCCATCCAAATAATGGGTGACTTCCAACTGACCGGTGCCTGCCCGCACACACCACTGTAGAAATGAACTAAAACCTTCAAAATAAGAAACACGAAACTGAACAGCCCATAGGCAACACCTATCTACATAAAATTGACCATCCATCTTGAAACCCATAAACTTAAACGAATCAGGGTGCAGCGGTTACAGTCTAAAGGCTGATTCTATACCCACTTTTGCTAACAACGCTCCCGAACTAAAACCTTTAACCATAACCGCAGCTTCTTCAAAAAGACTGATATTTTACGCTATACAAAGAGGGGTCAAGAGCCTCGTTTATTGAGCCCCCTTCCGGGTAGGAAAGGTACTCAATTATCCTGCATCTTCCTGGCTCTTTCTTTGGAACTACCCCCAATGGAGAAACGCAAAATTCAGCTAGAGGTGGACTTTCAAAAGGGCCACACATACGCCCTAAAACAACTTCAGCTGCAATCTTCATTCTTACTATCCCTGGAAAATCTGTAGCTGACTTTAGGTTTCTCTGGCCAAAACTATAACCGGCCTACCTACAGGTAGATTGAAACTGAATTTAAAACCTTGCAATAAAAATGCTGCCTCCTCCCTAAGAGGATAGCAGCCTAACCATCGTTCTAAAACTTCTAAATTCACTGGTGACTCCGCTTTATCTAGGACCGGTTCTCGGCTCACCCCTACCCGCTGACTGAACTGCGGGTCTGTTGCAGTCCTTTGCTGGGTGATTTCCTCCACACAGCATACAGACGTGCCTATATCGACACAATGTTCCCCTATTACATTGTGCGTTATTAAACGCGTAACATTTTCCTCCTCCTGCCGTGTTAAAACCTGGTCTAACCTGAAAGGGTTGCCTTCTACCCGTCTGTTCCATAGGAAGCCTATTGCTTTGAGTCACTTCTAACCATACCTCCACATCCTTAAACCCCAAACTTAAAATCTTTTGGCCATCCTGCTTTTTCCTAAATAACTCATCATACTGCCTCCAAACATTTTGCCTCACCGTAAGATACATATTATGTACCAGGTGAAAATACTTCAGAATATTCATGATTTCTGATGGACGAGACTCCATATAGCAAGCCCAAATATATAAATCCCCGCAAGCCAGTTAGGATAATTCCTTCTAGCTTCTTCAGCAGCCGCTCCCCCAGCCTTTGCTGTGCCCAACGCTCTTTTAGCGTCATGCGTAATCGCAAACATATCTACAAATCGGCCTTTCTTTATTCTTTCCCTAACCTTAGACCTAACTCCTCTTAGAATTGCCATATTCGCGCAATGTACGCTATCACCTGTTGCATCAGGAGCCGAGCTGCTCGCTACGCTACACCCTCCCTTTGAACTTTTACGCTTCCCTCTAAGATGCTGAATGAATGTCCGCATAAATTTGCGCGGATTCTCCAGTGAACTAAACGTATCAGATGATTCGTCGGAATGAGAAAAAAATTTGCGCTAAGCTGAACTTTTGAATTTTTCTCACCAGTTCCAGAAGTAGAAGGACCCGCGTCCGCGTCTCCTGCGTCCAGTGGAATCTTGCCTGCTGCTGATGTGTCCAATGAAGCTGTATGAGATGCTAAAACCTGCGGACTCAATAAAACAGCATTACTTCCTGCTTGACCGGCCCCTTCTGACCAGCCGGTCACTACCGACGCCGCTCGTACTTGAGATTGCGCACGTGCAATATTCACCTCCAACTGCCGTGGTGATGGGGGTCCGGCCGGTGGAGGAATTTGGGGCAGGGTCGGAAAACCTATCTGATGAGCGCTCATGAATTGATTAGGTGCAGGCTGCAACCAATGTGCATATTGATTGCCTGCCTGCCGGGGGGGGGGGAGGGGAGGGGGGAAATTGCACAACTTGAAGTACGGCACAGGGTTGGTAAAACTGACTTAAATGAGGCATTTGAGTATTAAACAAATGCTGCTGCCCTGCCACATGCAGATGCATTATATTTTGTGGAGCTCCTTGGCTGAAATATGGGGACCATGAAACCTGCGGGGACTGAAAACCCCCCACCCACCTGCATTTGTAATTGAGAGGAAGGAGGGGGAGGGGGGGGGGGGATTCTAAGCAATCCCCTTGCCAAATCTGAGCCTGCCACTGCAGGCCCTGGAGAATTGAAATTCTCCCTTATTATATTTTCCTGCCTAACATTCTGGGCTCCTGATATGGGAGAGGCTAATATACTGCCTCTCCCCTGGAGCCCTGCTGGATAAATAATGATGCCCCCTGCAGCCGTGCTCCCCCCCCCCCCCCAGCTCCTGAAGCTGTGGGAGGAGGGCTAATGGCCGCCATGCTATTTGACATGGCGACGGGGGCGGGGCTTTTAGCAGCAGGGGCCGATGCACCTAACCCGCTGCTTGCTATTAATGGAGGCCGGGGTGTGTGCTCGTGGGGCTGGCCGTCATGCCTGACAGCCAGGCCCGCAGCACAGAGGGAGAGAGAGGCGGGTGAGCGCTCACCGCTGCCTCTGGCCGAGCAGCGTGGGCGCTGGGGACTGCCCGCCTGGCTCCCCTCACAGCGTAATGCCGTGCTCCTCTCAGCGCCGGAGAGGCAGCGGCTGCAGTGAGAGGCTTAAATGCCTCAACCAGCCAGCCAGGAGGGGGCGCACTGCGGCGGGGCGAGGTATACTAAGTAAATAGAAGCTAACAAAGTTACCTCAGTACAGGACAAGAAAATTAACAGCCTTGACTAAATTAAACACATGAAATTAACTAAATAAAAACCAGCTAAACCACAATAATAACTAATTTAAAGATGAATAACAAAAACCTTAGCTATAATAACAACCTAAGCTATAATAACAACCTAAATAATATTGATAACCCTGCAGAGTGATACCAGTTACATTACCAGTCCTGGGATCACAAAAATGGCAAGAGGAATCAGATTACCTCAGCCCTCACTTAAATAAACTAATAGAACCCGCCTACCTAAACCCTTCTCATTGGATAACTTATTTGATTGACAAACTTCAATGACCTATCAACTAGAGATGTGCACCGGAAAATTTTCGGGTTTTGTGTTTTGGTTTTGGGTTCGGTTCCGTGGCCGTGTTTTGGGTTCGAACGCGTTTTGGCAAAACCTCACCGAATTTTTTTTGTCGGATTCGGGTGTGCTTTGGATTCGGGTGTTTTTTTTCAAAAAACCCTAAAAAACAGCTTAAATCATAGAATTTGGGGGTCATTTTGATCCCAAAGTATTATTAACCTCAATAACCATAATTTCCACTCATTTTCAGTCTATTCTGAACACCTCACACCTCACAATATTATTTTTAGTCCTAAAATTTGCACCAAGGTCGCTGGATGACTAAGCTCAGCGACCCAAGTGGCCGACACAAACACATGGCCCATCTAGGAGTGGCACTGCAGTGTCACGCAGGATGGCCCTTCAAAAAAACACTCCCCAAACAGCACATGACGCAAAGAAAAATGAAAGAAAAAAGAGGTGCAAGATGGAATTGTCCTTGGGCCCTCCCACCCACCCTTATGTTGTATAAACAGGACATGCACACTTTAACCAACCCATCATTTCAGTGACAGGGTCTGCCACACGACTGTGACTGAAATGTTGGGTTGGTTTGGACCTCCACCAAAAAAGAAGCAATTAATCTCTCCTTGCACAAACTGGCTCTACAGAGGCAAGATGTCCACCTCATCATCATCCTCCGATTCATCACCGTGTACATCCCCCTCCTCACAGATTATCAATTCGTCCCCACTGGAATCCACCATCACAGCTCCCTGTGTACTTTGTGGAGGCAATTGCTGCTGGTGAATGTCTCCACGGAGGAATTGATTATAATTCATTTTAATGAACATCATCTTCTCCACATTTTCTGGAAGTAACCTCGTACGCCGATTGCTGACAAGGTGAGCGGCGGCACTAAACACTCTTTCGGAGTACACACTTGTGGGAGGGCAACTTAGGTAGAATAAAGACAGTTTGTGCAAGGGCCTCCAAATTGCCTCTTTTTCCTGCCAGTATACGTACGGACTGTCTGACGTGCCTACTTGGATGCGGTCACTCATATAATCCTCCACCATTCATTCAATGGAGAGAGAATCATATGCAGTGCCAGTAGATGACATGTCCGTAATCGTTGGCAGGTCCTTCAGTCCGGACCAGATGTCCGCATCAGCAGTCGCTCCAGACTGCCCTGCATCACCGCCAGCGGGTGGGCTCGGAATTCTGAGCCTTTTCCTCGCACCCCCAGTTGCGGGAGAATGTGAAGGAGGAGATGTTGACAGGTCGCGTTCCGCTTGACTTGACAATTTTCTCACCAGCAGTTCTTTGAACCCCTGCAGACTTGTGTCTGCCGGAAAGAGAGATCCAAGGTAGGTTTTAAATCTAGGATCGAGCACGGTGGCCAAAATGTAGTGCTCTGATTTCAACAGATTGTCCACCCGTGAATCCTTGTTAAGCGAATTAAGGGCTCCATCCACAAGTCCCACATGCCTAGCGGAATCGCTCAGTGTTAGCTCCTCCTTCAATGTCTCCAGCTTCTTCTGCAAAAGCCTGATGAGGGGAATGACCTGACTCAGGCTGGCAGTGTCTGAACTGACTTCACGTGTGGCAAGTTCAAAAGGTTGCAGAACCTTGCACAACGTTGAAATCATTCTCTACTGTGCTTGAGACAGGTGCATTCCACCTCCTATATCGTGGTCAGTTGTATAGGCTTGAATGGCCTTTTGCTGCTCCTCCAACCTCTGAAGCATATAGAGGGTTGAATTCCACCTCGTTACCACTTCTTGCTTCAGATGATGGCAGGGCAGGTTCAGGCGTTTTTGGTGTTGCTCCAGTCTTCTGTACGTGGTGCCTGTACGCCGAAAGTGTCCCGCAATTCTTCTGGCCACCGACAGCATCTCTTGCACGCCCCTGTCGTTTTTTAAATAATTCTGCACCACCAAATTCAAGGTATGTGCAAAACATGGGACGTGCTGGAATTTGCCCAGATTTAATGCACACACAATATTGCTGGCGTTGTCCGATGCCACAAATCCACAGGAGAGTCCAATTGGGGTAAGCCATTCTGCGATGATCTTCCTCAGTTGCCGTAAGAGGTTTTCAGCTGTGTGCGTATTCTGGAAAGCGGTGATACAAAGCGTAGCCTGCCTAGGAAAGAGTTGGCGTTTGCGAGATGCTGCTACTGGTGCCGCCGCTGCTGTTCTTGCGGCGGGAGTCAATACATCTACCCAGTGGGCTGTCACAGTCATATAGTCCTGAGTCTGCCCTGCTCCACTTGTCCACATGTCCGTGGTTAAGTGGACATTGGGTACAACTGCATTTTTTAGGACACTGGTGACTCTTTTTCTGAGGTCTGTGTACATTTTCGGTATCGCCTGCCTAGAGAAATGGAACCTAGATGGTATTTGGTACCGGGGACACAGTACCTCAAACAAGTCTATAGTTGGCTCTGCAGTAATGATGGATACCGGAACCACGTTTCTCACCGCCCAGGATGCCAATGCCTCAGTTATCCGCTTTGCAGCAGGATGACTGCTGTGATATTTCATCTTCCTCGCAAAGGACTGTTGGACAGTCAATTGCTTGGTGGAAGTAGTAAAAGTCGTCTTACGACTTCCCCTCTGGGATGACCATCGACTCCCAGCAGCAACAACAGCAGCGCCAGCAGCAGTAGGCGTTACACGCAAGGATGCATCGGAGGAATCCCAGGCAGGAGAGGACTCGTCAGAATTGCCAGTGACATGGCCTGCAGGACTATTGGCATTCCTGGGGAAGGAGGAAATTGACACTGAGGGAGTTGGTGGGGTGGTTTGCGTGAGCTTGGTTACAAGAGGAAGGGATTTACTGGTCAGTGGACTGCTTCCGCTGTCGCCCAAAGTTTTTGAACTTGTCACTGACTTATGATGAATGCGCTGCAGGTGACGTATAAGGGAGGATGTTCCGAGGTGGTTAATGTCCTTACCCCTACTTATTACAGCTTGACAAAGGCAACACACGGCTTGACACCTGTTGTCCGCATTTCTGTTGAAATACTTCCACACCGAAGAGCTGATTTTTTTGGTATTTTCACCAGGCATGTCAATGGCCATATTCCTCCCACGGACAACAGGTGTCTCCCCGGGTGCCTGACTTAAACAAACCACCTCACCATCAGAATCCTCCTTGTCAATTTCCTCCCCAGCGCCAGCAACACCCATATCCTCCTCATCCTGGTGTACTTCAACACTGACATCTTCAATCTGACTATCAGGAACTGGACTGCGGGTGCTCCTTCCAGCACTTGCAGGGGGCGTGCAAATGGTGGAAGGCGCATGCTCTTCACGTCCAGTGTTGGGAAGGTCAGGCATCGCAACCGACACAATTGGACTCTCCTTGTGGATTTGTGATTTCGAAGAACGCACAGTTCTTTGCTGTGCTTTTGCCAGCTTAAGTCTTTTCATTTTTCTAGCGAGAGGCTGAGTGCTTCCATCCTCATGTGAAGCTGAACCACTAGCCATGAACATAGGCCAGGGCCTCAGCCGTTCCTTGCCACTCCGTGTGGTAAATGGCATATTGGCAAGTTTACGCTTCTCCTCCGACGATTTTATTTTAGATTTTTGAGTCCTTTTTTTACTGATATTTTGTGTTTTGGATTTTACATGCTCTGTACTATGACATTGGGCATCGGCCTTGGCAGACGACGTTGATGGAATTTCATAGTCTCGGCCATGACTAGTGGCAGCAGCTTCAGCACGAGGTGGAAGTGGATCTTGATCTTTCCCTATTTTTGGAACCTCAACATTTTTGTTCTCCATATTTTAATAGGCACAACTAAAAGGCACCTCAGGTAAACAATGTAGATGGATGGATACTAGTATACTTATGGATGACGAGTGACTGACGACACAGAGGTAGCTACAGCCGTGGACTACCGTACTGCGTCTGCTAGTATAGAGATGATAATGATATAAAAAATATATATATATCACTACTGCAGGTATATATAATATGATGACGGACCTGCTGGACACTGTCAGCAGACTCCTAAACTACTAGTATGAAGAAGATAGAAAAAAAAACCCCACCACAGGTAGGTATACAATTATGGACGAGCACTGACGACACAGAGGTAGCTACAGCCGTGGACTACCGTACTGCGTCTGCTAGTATAGAGATGATAATGATATAAAAAATATATATATATCACTACTGCAGGTATATATAATATAATGACGGACCTGCTGGACACTGTCAGCAGACTCCTAAACTACTAGTATGAAGAAGATAGAAAAAAAAACCCACCACAGGTAGGTATACAATTATGGACGAGCACTGACGACACAGAGGTAGCTACAGCCGTGGACTACCGTACTGCGTCTGCTAGTATAGAGATGATAATGATATAAAAAATATATATATATATCACTACTGCAGGTATATATAATATAATGACGGACCTGCTGGACACTGTCAGCAGACTCCTAAACTACTAGTATGAAGAAGATAGAAAAAAAAACCCCACCACAGGTAGGTATACAATTATGGACGAGCACTGACGACACAGAGGTAGCTACAGCCGTGGACTACCGTACTGCGTCTGCTAGTATAGAGATGATAATGATATAAAAAATATATATATATCACTACTGCAGGTATATATAATATAATGACGGACCTGCTGGACACTGTCAGCAGACTCCTAAACTACTAGTATGAAGAAGATAGAAAAAAAAAACCCCACCACAGGTAGGTATACAATTATGGACGAGCACTGACGACACAGAGGTAGCTACAGCCGTGGACTACCGTACTGCGTCTGCTAGTATAGAGATGATAATGATATAAAAAATATATATATATCACTACTGCAGGTATATATAATATAATGACGGACCTGCTGGACACTGTCAGCAGACTCCTAAACTACTAGTATGAAGAAGATAGAAAAAAAAAACCCACCACAGGTAGGTATACAATTATGGACGAGCACTGACGACACAGAGGTAGCTACAGCCGTGGACTACCGTACTGCGTCTGCTAGTATAGAGATGATAATGATATAAAAAATATATATATATCACTACTGCAGGTATATATAATATAATGACGGACCTGCTGGACACTGTCAGCAGACTCCTAAACTACTAGTATGAAGAAGATAGAAAAATAAACCCCACCACAGGTAGGTATACAATTATGGACGAGCACTGACGACACAGAGGTAGCCACAGCCGTGGACTACCGTACTGCGTCTGCTAATATAGAGATGATAAAGATGATAGAGATGAACAAAAAAAATATAACACTACTGCAGGTAAATATTTATATAATATAATGAATGACGGACATGCTGGACACTGTCAGCAGAATGCATTTATAGAATAAAAAAAAAAAACACCACAGGAGTGTTTAACTTTTTCAGGCAGACAATATACTGGTGGTCACTGGTCAGTCACACTGGCAGCAAAAGTGTGCACTGTACTCCTGCTATAACTGCACCCCAGTCTCCCCCACAATTCAGCTGTGTGAGCAGTGAGCACTCAGCACAGTCAGATATACAAGATGATATTATCATGCAGCACACTGAGGCTGAGCACAGATATGGTATGTGACTGTGTATCGTTTTTTTTCAGGAAGAGAACGGATTATATTAAATAATAAATAAAACTGGTGGTGGTCACTAGTAACTATCAGCAAAACTCTGCACTCTGAGTACTCCTAATGCTCCCCAAAATTACTAAGTTAGTAGTAAATCAACTCAAGTGTCTCTATCTATTCTAACGGAGAGGACGCCAGCCACGTCCTCTCCCTATCAATCTCAATGCACGTGTGAAAATGGCGGCGACGCGCGGCTCCTTATATAGAATCCGAGTCTCGCGATAGAATACGAGCCTCGCGAGAATCCGACAGCGGGATGATGACGTTCGGGCGCGCTCGGGTTAACCGAGCAAGGCGGGAAGATCCGAGTCTGCCTCGGACCCGTGTAAAAAGGCTGAAGTTCGGGGGGGTTCGGATTCCGAGGAACCGAACCCGCTCATCTCTACTATCAACTAATATCAACACATAAACCAGATCTATCTAGCTTAGTTACATAAACAAACAGGGTGCTTATATTCACTCTATCCTATGCAGTCTTTCGTTCCTTTTTTTATTGACTTTATTACTCATTGTATTTTTCTTCTCCAATTTTTGCTATTCATGTAACCTGAATTATTATTGATTTATGTTGAAAGTCAACAGAAATAATTAAAGATTTGCTTTCAGTCAGTCATCTATGAAGAAATTACTGACATTTATATAAACGCTAGGAGAGGCTGATTGTAGTTATCCATGAACAGATCACCGGTCAACAACAACAAAATAAAAAAATTGAGTCTTTATTTTAATTACTATTTTCTGATTCTTTATATCGAAAAATAACCAAAATCTTTGTTTATTTTTTAAAAACTTTGCTTTGTGTCCCATTTACGATGATCGATAAATATTAACGTTTTTGAATGACCATATAAGGAGAAGCGTGTTCTAGTAAGTAAAGGAGGGGACGAGCAGGATGGGGTGAGCAAGTGGTATTCTGACCCTCATTACACGTAAGCAGTGTGTAACTATTCAGATAGCTAAACCATGTCCATCTCTCAATGCACAGACAATGAGATTTCTATAACTGTGCGGATAATTCAGACCTGATCGCAGCTGTGCGTGTTCGTACAGCAGCGATCAGGTCTGAAGTGTGCATGCGCTGACGCCACAGTGCACCGACGCATGGCAGACAGACGACGGCTGTCTTAGCCATGCGATCGCCTCTGCCTGTCAGTCAGGCAGAGGCGGTTGCTAGGTGGGCCGGCGGCGTTTGGCCGCCATTTAGGGGGTGCGGTCCACGCAATGCAGGCATGACCAGACCATTAGGGGGGCGGCCCGTGGCGGCTGTATGACGTCACACTCAGCCGCTGCGACCCAGGCAGCGAGGAGTAGCTCCCTGCCAGCACACAGGAGCTGTGCTGGCTGGGAGCTACTTCTACAGTACAAAAGCATCTCCGCTGTGCGATGCTTTTGTACTTGTACGACGGGGTAGGGCCTGACATGTGGGGCGGACTAGCCCTGTGCTGGGCGTTTCCCCGCATGTCACGGAAGCTGATCGTAGATGTGCTAAATTTAGCACATCTACGATCAGGGCCAATATTAACTAATATTCGTGTTTGTGTCGGTTTGTGTAGTGTTTAAACTCGTCTTGTATCGGGTGCATCTTCATGCAACTTTTTGAAACTATATACGCCAAGTTACTAAGCATTCGAGTTTATTGTTTTCGTGTTTTTTTTGGGCACATTTACGGCCATCATTGTCGTTTGCGTACGTGTTTTTGTTGTTTTTGCTTGGGGTTTTTTCTAAGTTAAAAGCGGCAGGGGTTTTTTTTTCCCGCGGCCGCATTTTCACTTTTAGTTTTGTTTTTCATCCCCGTTCGTGATTGGTTGTGTTTCAGATGGTAGGAGTGTCTGTGCGCAACCATATAAATACGCCCCAAACCGTCCGCACCTCGTGGGTTTAGTTAGTGGTGAGGAGGGAGGTTGTGCTGTGGAGGTTGGTGAGTAGTTGGATTGGTGAGGAGTATTTTGGGCGATTTCTGAGTGTAGTATTGTGTTTGAAAGTAGTCTTGTCATTCTTGTAGTCTTGTTTTTTGTGGTTTTGTCTAATTTTTGGTCCAAGTATTTTTTTTATAGTCCCTTGTCAGTGTGTGTGTGTGTGTGTGTGTGTGTGTGTGTGTGTGTGTGTGTGTGTGTGTGTGTTTTGTGCAGTGGTAGTGGGGGAGTGTGTTGTTTGTCTTTTTAGTTTTCTGTGTTAAGTGTTTAGACTCAGAGGTGGGTGAGGTGGAGGGTGTGAGTGAGGGGGAGGAGGTCGGTCAGGTGGAGGAGGTGAGTGTGAGTGAGGTGGAGGAGGTGGGTGAGGTTGCTGCAGCAGCCTCAAGTGACAGTGATAGTGACAGTCAGAATGCTCCGCAACCACGCACCACTACTAAGACTGGGCGGAATGTCAAGTTTATTTATGCAGAAAATGTGGCATTGGTGCGGGAGCTGATGAAGTATCAGCGTCAGCTATTTGGGCCTGAGTCCGCCAAGGTGCCAACATGGAGGAAGACGGTGTTGTGGGCGAAAGTTGTTGCTGCTGTCAATAGCGAGGGGGTGGTCAAGCGGACGGAGGACACGTGCCGCAAACGGTACTATAACATAAAGCGACGAGTCAAGTCCAAAATGGCCAAGGAGGTGAAGTCGGCTAGAAAAACCGGTGGTGGGCGGCCCTATTTTGTAAGATATCTGGAGTATGAGGAACCCATGCGGAGTGTAATACCTCCTGAAGTAGTCTCTGCAACCCATGTCCGGGATTCAGATAGGCCCAGAAAGAATGGTGAGCATGTGTATTTGCATTAACATTCTATGTTTTTTTATTTTTTTATTTTTTTCAAATGTGTGTCATGTGACGTTGCATATTACTCCCATCTTCAAGTGTGTGTCAGCAAATACATTGTTTTTGGTAATGTTTTCTACAAAAGTCTTACTTTATTGTATGTCATGTGTTTTTTTACGCTATATTTTCCATGTGTAGTTTGGACTTGGTGTGTCATTGAATTGTCCAGCAATAATGTATTCCTTTTGCACATTTTTAAGTTTTTAATTTGGACTATGTTTTATATTTAGGTTATCCATGTACAATGTTGCTAAAACAGTGGTTGTCATGTTAGAGGCTGGAGTAGTGGAAAGTGGTTTGGAAACCACTTACATGTGTAATGTCATTATTACTGATTGTAATAATTTTTATAAAAAACCCACTATTTGTTTGTTCCGTTTGAGTCTGTATTTGTACCCTGACACAACACTGCAGTCTAATTTTTTTTTTTTGTGGTTTTATTTTTGGTTGCCTCATATAGTGGTAATGTGTGTTTGGAGTGCCACATCACAGAACAATTTCTATATTGCATATGTAATATTTTTCCTTTCATTACAAAATTAAGATGTGTGTGTTTTTGTTTGTTAGTGTATGTATTTTGACTTGTGTCCTATGTCTGTGTCCTGTACATGTTTTCCTGTGTTGCACTTTCCATAGTGCATATGGGTATTCGACAATCTTTATTGTTTTATGTAGTGGTTTTTTGGTTTACGGTCCTTATGTTTTTTTAGATAAAAAAACAAGCATTTTTTTATGAATTAATGTTTATAAGCATAATGGGTGGATGTATCAACAATAGCATGATTACATGATTTCTTATTTTGGTTTTACAGTGTTGGAAAAAAGCAGTACTGGTCGTCCTACAGTAACTTCCATGACATCTGATGATGATGACGCTGCGGAAGCAGGTAAAGTGTCCATTGTAGTATAGGGTATGTTTGTAAAGGAATGGCCATAACAAAATTTAACTTTCAATACTAGGTCCATCAAAAGAAGTCTGGAGCAGCAGAAGTGGGACTTCTGTAACACACCACCAAAAAAAACATGTGGCAGCAAAGAAAGCAAGGTCTGATGTCCAGGGCCAAACACAGCAGGCTACCCCGCCACAAAGATTATCGACAGTATGTTCGGTCCCCCCTCTCCAAATTTTGGACACATCTCCAAGATGAGAACCACACTCCCCTCATCTTGATTGTGAGTATCAAACTGAAAAAAAATGAATACATTTCAGATCGTAATAAAACTTTCACTTAAACGCATTAAGTCGAAACACATCAAAATATGATATACTTACCAAAGTCAATAAAACATGAAATGGAATCCTAGCAAAATGGCCTTGTCCACATCCTGTAAATATATGTATGTCCACTTCAGCCATACAGTAGCACATTGTGTGTAAGATGCTGCAACAGAAACTCATGTGTAATTTTGTGAAATAGTAAGGTTGTCTCACAAATTTTCACATGATTGTTTGACCTAACATTGCCAAATACATATGAAAACATTACTATGTTTGTTTTTGAAAACTATAAGGTAACACATTATGGATTGCAATGAGTTTTTATGGTGGAGTATGTCTGATCTACAATAAAAATAATGTGTTTGCTTTCACAATGAAGTAACCAGACACATTAGCCACAAACAGGCATATGTATGTTTTTACGTTATGACTGATGATGTTGCTAGGCAGGATATCTGAAAGCAACAGTCAATGAAATGCAGCCATTAAGCCAAGGAATCAGCCCCCCAGCACCTGTGAGTACACCACCACAGCAAAGCACACCACCACCACCACAACACAGCCCAACAACACCAGTAACACAAGGCCCTGATCACGTGTTTTGGAACATTTGGGCTAGACAGCAGGCCACTAATGAAGATTGCCTGTGTAGGCAGACACAAATGTTTGCAAGCCTACCATGTCACCTCAGAAGATTAAACAGAAATATGAGTAGACAAAATGAACAAACCACGAGAATTGGCAATACCATGGAACTCATGCGTGCAGACATTACACAGGTCATGGGCAACTTACAGTGCATAATGGAAGAACAGCACAGACTAATGGAAGAACAGCACAGACAACAGCAAAGCTATATGAACATTTTTCAAAACAATCAAAAGATAAATGAAACTTTATTCCGAATTGTAGACAATCAAAATGCTGCTACACGTGAACTCAATACCACCCTCACTAACCTCAATGAAACACTCAGATCCATGCACCAACAGCAAACAAGCAGCAGTTCTGGTACGACTACTCCAAATATCACGCCAGTGTCATCACCACCAACACGCTCCACCAGAGCACGCCAACATGACAGTGCTAAAGGCAAAGGGCAGGACAAGCAGCCAACCAAAAAAAATTAACAAATAAACCTCACATTTTAAATTTCAGAGAAGTAAATCAAAATACTTAGTAAGAGTATGTTTGTCAAAATAGATATAACACTTAGCTCCTTGTCAATTTGTACAACATCATTAAATATAAGTGGTACAAACAACAACAGGAAATTTGTATGCACATTTATTCTTTACCATCTTTGAATGTTTTTGGAGGAGGGAAATGTTTGATCTGCACATAGATGTTAGCAGGAAGTAAACAGACCACTTGATTTTTTTCTAATCATTACTCTTTCTAGATTCCAATCAATCTCAGATCCTGCAGACACAATAATTGGCAGCCAGCCAGAATGTCTTTAGCAGGAAGTAAACAGACCACTTGATTTTTTTCTAATCATTACTCTTTCTAGATTCCAATCAATCTCAGATCCTGCAGACACAATAATTGGCAGCCAGCCAGAATGTCTTTAGCAGGAAGTAAACAGACCACTTGATTTTTTTCTAATCATTACTCTTTCTAGATTCAAATCAGTCTCAGATCCTGCAGACACAATAATTGGCAGCCAGGCATAATCATCCATGACCAATGCAACTTACAATGTGAATTAAAACTGGTTTACATTTCTTCTGTAGACGACTTTACAAGAAAAACACAATAGAGTTGTGTAAAAGTGTCCTAATATGTTTGTGTAAATTTTTTAATTTTAATAACCAAAATGAATGACATTATTGTTGTGGCATGTTTGTGTGTGTAAAAAATGAGTAATCATATTTAAAAACCTGAGGCACAACCCACAAAATGAAAAAGATTTTAACTTTTAACACTAATGTGTGTAATAATGGATATATGTTGAAAAATGTGCATTGACTTTTAAAACTCCAAATTTACTCCACCAAACATAAGGCAACAAATTATTTTGGATGAGACAAGTTTGTGTCCCTTTTATAGGCATGATAAGTCAGGTGTGAATGATTTGTAAGTGTCAACACATGTAAACACGGTTGAAAAAAGCAGGTCTATTTTTTTGCAGATTTTTTTAATGATTCGCAAAAAAATACGACCGCAATTGAGCACTCAGAGACTAACACCCAAATACGAATGAATAGTGAATACCCGTGTTGTATGAAATAACAGCTGCGTTTGACCGATGGTCTATTCATTCGTATTTCTGAACTTTGTCATTCAAACCATTACGAATAGTCCAAAGACTGCCGAGATTGGTGCTTAGTGAATTCCCATGTTGGGACTTAGAAAAAAATACACAAATCGGACAAACTCGATTTTTTAGTAAATATTGGCCCAGGTCTGAATCACCCCCTGTAAACCTTTTATTAATACATACTGGAATGATTGTCCATATAATATAGCTGTAGTTCTGCAGAATACAGCACTGTACATGTAACAAATAAGAGAATAAACAGTGCACATAAATAAGATATAAGTCTCTGGGGTAGAGGAGACTTAACACAGCCTGTCAGCAACTCATGCACAGATAACTGAGTAGTAACAAAAATGGAGGATCTAACCTAGGCATGTCCAAACTGCGGCCCTCCAGCTGTTGAGAAACTACACATCCCAGCATGCCCTGACACAGCTTTAGCATTCTCTGACAGCAAAACTGTGTCAGGGCATGCTGGGATATGTAGTTTCACAACAGCTGGAGGGCCGCAGTTTGGACATGCCTGAGATTCTAACCCTTTGACCTGTCACATGACAAAAGGCAGCTAAGAATAGACAAACAAATGCAGAAAAGATAACATGGGTGCCTATTCGAAAGATCAAGGAGAACATTTTCATCAAGATGTGATGGACTTGGAATGTTGTTCAATACAATAAGAGTATGATGGGGGATTATAGTTGGGGGCTAATATAAGAAAGTCCATACAATCACAGAAGAAATACGAAAAATATTAATTTCTAAACTTTTTTTTATATATTCTGTTACAGTAGTTTGTTTGTTTTTTTAAATTATACATAAAATGAATTCAAATTCATAACAAAAGTTATGGCCCATACACACGGTGAGATTTGGGCTATGCCTGATTCTCACTATGCGACGGGGGCTAGACCGGCACATAGTCAGTATCGCAAGCACATAATGAGTGTGCTTGCGATCAGGGGCGGATCCAGAAGAAAATGATAGGGGGGGCACCCTGGAAGGGGCAAGTACATTTGCGTGCGGCTTCGGTGCATGTGAGGTGGCGCTTCTTATACAATGCCCACAGTTGTAGCGCTCATTATACAATGTACACTGTACTGGTAGTGCCCCTTATATAGCCCCATAGTAGTGGTGCCCCTTATGCAATGCCCGTATTGCCCCCAGTAGTAATGTTGCCTGTAGTAATGCCCCCAGTCATTTGGTGCCCTAGTAGCTATGCCCCCAGTGGTAATGCCCCTGCAGTTATGACCCCAGTAGTTTACCCCCCCCCCCTTTAGTTTAGCCTCCCAGTGGTAATGCCCCCAGTAGTTTGCCTGCTTGTAGTTTAGCCACCAGTAGTAATGCCCCCCTGTAGTTTGCCCCATTGTAGTTTAGCCCCTGTAGTTATGCCCCCCTTGTAGTTTAGCCCCCAGTAGTACTGCCCCCAGTAGTTTGGCCCCTGTAGTTATCCCCCAGTAGTTTGGCCCCTGTAATTATGCCCCCAGTAGTTTGGCCCCCCTGTAGTTTAGCCCCCAAGTAGTAATGCCCCTGTAGTTAAGCTGCCAGTAGTAATGCCCCTGTAGTTACGCCGCCAGTAGTAATGCCCTCCTGTAGTATGCCCCCAGTAGTTAGCCCCTTTGTAGATGGCCCCCAGTAATAATGTCCCCCAGTAGTTTGCCCCCAGTAGATGCCCCCCAGTAATAATGTCCCCTAGTAGTTTGCCCCCAGTAGATGACCCCCCAGTAATAATGTCCTCCAGTAGTTTGCCCCCAGTAGTAATGCCCCCTAGAAAGTTGCCCCCATTAGATGACCCCCCAGTAGTAATGCCCCCAGTAGATGCTCCCCAAGTAATAATGCCC
Organism: Pseudophryne corroboree; assembly: GCF_028390025.1. Taxonomy (NCBI): domain Eukaryota; kingdom Metazoa; phylum Chordata; class Amphibia; order Anura; family Myobatrachidae; genus Pseudophryne; species Pseudophryne corroboree. Next base: position 196,898,202 of record NC_086445.1, on the reverse strand, counting down.
CCAGTAGTAATGCCCCCCCACGCAGTAGTAATGTCCCTTGTTGATGCCCCCAGTAGTAATGCCCCTTGTTGATGCTCCCCAGTAGTAATGCCCCCAGTAGATGTTCCCCCAGTAATAATGCCCCCAGTAGTAATGCCCCCCCACCCAGTAGTAATGTCCCTTGTTGATGCCCCCAGTAGTAATGCCCCTTGTTGATGCCCCCAGTAGTAATGCCCCCAGTAGATGCTCCCCCAGTAATAATGCCCCCAGTAGTAATGCCCCCCACCCAGTAGTAATGTCCTTTGTTGATGCCCCCCAGTAGTAATGCCCCCAGTAGATGCTCCCCCAGTAATAATGCCCCCAGTAGTAATGCCCCCCCAGTAGTAATGCCCCTTGTTGATGCCCCCAGTAGTAATGCCCCCAGTAGATGCTCCCCCAGTAATAATGCCCCCAGTAGTAATGCCCCCCCACCCAGTAGTAATGTCCCTTTTTGATGCCCCCAGTAGTAATGCCCCCAGTAGATGCTCCCCAGTAATAATGCCCCAGTAGTAATGCCCCTTGTTGATGCCCCCAGTAGTAATGCCCCCCCGTAGTTTGCCCCCAGTAGATGCCCCCGCTGCACTGAGGAAGACAAAACACAATATACTTACCAAGCCCCGTTCCCGCTTCCAGATCTCTGCAGTCCTCCTCCTCTCTTGGCGTCCTCTCCTCAGCACTATGAGAGAGACGTCATGACTGACGTCTCTCCCATAGCGCATGCTGCACAGTGACAGCGCCGGAAGCCGGAGCTCAGTACTGAGCTCCGGCCTCCGGCTGCCGCTGTGCAGGGAGACGGGCGCCCGCTGGTAACACAATCTCAGCGGGCGCCCGTCATCTCCCTGTGCGGCGCCGGGGGGACAACGACGGAGGGACGGGGGACGGACCGGGGGACGGAGGCCACAAACGACAGGGGGGGCACGGGCCCGAGTGCCCCCCCCCCCTGGATCCGCCACTGCTTGCGATACTGACTACTGTATGTGCAATTTTGGCTAAGTGTCAATTTTGACAATCTTTTCTATAGAGATAGTCAGAATTGACTTGCCTGCACAGTCTATCTATTCTTGCGATGCCGACCGCGCGGGACCGCGCATCGGCATCAAATCGGGATTGCAAGGTGACATTCACCTTGCAATCTGCACTAACTTTTCTTACGATTTTGACTATATAGTCAAAATCGTAAAAAAAAATGTCACCGTGTGTACACGCCATTAGTTTTATTTTTACATACAATCATACTTGCCTACTTTGAAAAAGCATTTCAGGTAGATTGTGAAAGTAACAACTAAAAGCGCGGGCGCATACTGCTACATCAGAGAGGCGTGTTATTAAAATGACTTACATCCAAATGTAAACGAGCCCCAAACTTAGTAATATCTATTTGGTGAAAAAAAGACACTGATACTTTGCAGGATTTGTTTGTGCATTGTGTTTTACAAGAGGTTCCATATACTGTAAGTGGCCACAAGAAACCTTATTTAAAATGAATGTAGCCATAGGGATCACTGTGCCTTAAAACTAGTGATGTGCACCGGAAATTTTTCGGGATTTGTGTTTTGGTTTTGGATTCGGTTCCGCGGCCGTGTTTTGGATTCGGACGCATTTGGCAAAACCTCCCTGAAATGTTTTTGTCGGATTCGGATGTGTTTTGGATTCGGGTGTTTTTTTTTCTCAAAAAACCCTCAAAAACAGCTTAAATCATAGAATTTGGGGGTCATTTTGATCCCAAAGTATTATTAACCTCAATAACCATAATTTCCACTCATTTCCAGTCTATTCTGAACACCTCACACCTCACAATATTATTTTTAGCCCTAAAATTTGCACCGAGGTCGCTAGATGACTAAGCTAAGCGACCCAAGTGGCCGTCACAAACACCTGGCCCATCTAGGAGTGGCACTGCAGTGTCAGACAGGATGGCACTTAAAAAATAGTCCCCAAACAGCACATGATGCAAAGAAAAAAAGAGGTGCACCGAGGTCGCTGGATGACTAAGCTCAGCGACCCAAGTGGCCGGCACAAACACATGGCCCATCTAGCAGTGGCACTGCAGTGTCAGACAGGATGGCACTTAAAAAAAATTGGCCCCAAACATCACATGATCCAAAGATAAATTAAAGAAAAAAGAGGTGCAAGATGGAATTGTCCTTGGTCCCTCCCACCCACCCTTATGTTGTATAAACAGGACATGCACACTTTAACAAACCCATCATTTCAGCGACAGGGTCTGCCACATGACTGTGACTGAAATGACTGGTTGGTTTGGGCCCCCACCAAAAAAGAAGCAATCAATCTCTCCTTGCACAAACTGGCTCTACAGAGGCAAGATGTCCACCTCCTCCTCATCGTCCGATTGCTCACCCCTCCTCACAGATTATTAATTCGTCCCCACTGGAATCCACCATCTCAGGTCCCTGTGTACTTTCTGGAGGCAATTGCTGGTGAATGTCTCCACGTAGGAATTGATTATAATTCATTTTGATGAACATCATCTTCTCCACATTTTCTGGAAGTAACCTCATACGCCGATTGCTGACAAGGTGAGCGGCTGCACTAAACACTCTTTCGGAGTACACACTGGAGGGGGGGGGGGGCAACTTAGGTAAAATAAAGCCAGTTTGTGCAAGGGCCTCCAAATTGCCTCTTTTTCCTGCCAGTATACGTACGGACTGTCTGACGTGCCTACTTGGATGCGGTCACTCATATAATCCTCCACCATTCTTTCAATGGTGACAGAATCATATGCAGTGACAGTAGACGACATGTCAGTAATCGTTGGCAGGTCCTTCAGTCCGGACCAGATGTCAGCACTCGCTCCAGACTGCCCTGCATCACTGCCAGCGGGTGGGCTCGGAATTCTTAGCCTTTTCCTCGCAGCCCCAGTTGCGGGAGAATGTGAAGGAGGAGCTGTTGACGGGTCACGTTCCGCTTGACTTGACAAGTGTCTCACCAGCAGGTCTTTGCACCTCTGCAGACTTGTGTCTGCCAGAAAGAGAGATACAACGTAGGCTTTAAACCTCTGATTTCAACAGATTGACCACCCGTGAATCCTGGTAAAGCGAATTAAGGCCTCCATCCACAAGTCCCACATGCCTAGCGGAATCGCTCCGTTTTAGCTCCTCCTCCAATCTCTCCAGCTGCTTCTGAAAAATCCTGATGAGGGGAATGACCTGACTCAGGCTGGCAGTGTCTGAACTGACTTCACGTGTGGCAAGTTCAAAGGGTTGCAGAATCTTGCACAATGTTGAAATCATTCTCCACTGCGCTTGAGTCAGGTGCATTCCCCCTCCTTTACCTATATCGTAGGCAGATGTATAGGCTTGAATGGCCTTTTGCTGCTCCTCCATCCTCTGAAGCATATAGAGGGTTGAATTCCACCTCGTTACCACCTCTTGCTTCAGATGATGGCGGGGCAGGTTCAGGAGTGTTTGCTGGTGCTCCAGTCTTCGGGACGCGGTGGCTGAATGCCGAAAGTGGCCCGCAATTCTTCGGGCCACCGACAGCATCTCTTGCACGCCCCTGTCGTTTTAAAAAAAATTCTGCACCACCAAATTCAATGTATGTGCAAAACATGGGACGTGCTGGAATTTTCCCAGATGTAGTGCACGCACAATATTGGTGGCGTTGTCCGATGTCACAAATCCCCAGGAGAGTCCAATTGGGGTAAGCCATTCTGCGATGATGTTCCTCAGTTTCCATAAGAGGTTGTCAGCTGTGTGCCTCTTATGGAAAGCGGTGATACAAAGCGTAGCCTGCCTAGGAACGAGTTGGCGTTTGCGAGATGCTGCTACTGGTGCCGCCGCTGCTGTTCTTGCTGCGGGAGGCAATACATCTACCCAGTCGGCTGTCACAGTCATATAGTCCTGAGTCTGGCCTGCTCCACTTGTCCACATGTCCGTGGTTAAGTGGACATTGGGTACAACTGCATTTTTTAGGACACTGGTGACTCTTTTTCTGAGGTCTGTGTACATTCTCGGTATCGCCTACCTAGGGAAATGGAACCTAGATGGTATTTGGTAAAGGGGACACAGTACCTCAATCAATTCTCTAATTCCCTGTGAATTAACGGTGGATACCAGACACACGTTTAACACCACCGCAGCTGCCAAGACTTGAGTTATCCGCTTTGCAGCAGAATGACTGCTGTGATATTTCATCTTCCTCGCAAAGGACTGTTGGACAATCAATTGCTTACTGGAAGTAGTACAAGTGGTCTTCCGACTTCCCCTCTGGGATGACGATCGACTCCCAGCAGCAACAACAACAGTGCCAGCAGCAGTAGGCGTTACACTCAAGGATCCATCGGAGGAATACCAGGCAGGAGAGGACTCGTCAGACTTGCCAGTGACATGGCCTGCAGGACTATTGGCGTTCCTGTCTAAGGAGGAAATTGACACTGAGGGAGTTGGTGGTGTGGTTTGCAGGAGCTTGGTTACAAGAGGAAGGGATTTAGTTGTCAGTGGACTGCTTCCGCTGTCACCCAAAGTTTTTGAACTTGTCAATGACTTCTGATGAATGCGCTCCAGGTGACGTATAAAGGAGGATGGTCCTAGGTGGTTAACGTCCTTACCCCTACTTATTACAGATTGACAAAGGCAACACACAGCTTGGCACCTGTTGTCTGCATTTCTGTTAAAATAATTTCACACCGAAGAGGTGATTTTTTTTTGTAATTTGACCAGGCATGTCAATGACCATATTCGTCCCATGGACAACAGGTGTCTCCCCGGGTGCCTGACTTAAACAAACCACCTCACCATCAGAATCCTCCTTGTCAATTTCCTCCTCAGCGCCAGCAACGCCATAACCTCATCCTGGTGTACTTCAACAGTGACATCTTCAATTTGACTATCAGGAACTGGACTGCGGGTGCTCCTTCCAGGACTTGCAGTGGGTGTGCAAATGGTGGAAGGCGCCACCTCTTCCCGTCCAGTGTTGGGAAGGTCAGGCATCGCATCCGACACAATTGGACTCTCCTTGGGGATTTGTGATTTAGAAGAACATACAGTTCTTTGCTGTGCTTTTGCCAGCTTAAGTCTTTTAATTTTTCTAGCGGGAGGGTGAGTGCTTCCATCCTCATGTGAAGCTGAACCACTAGCCATGAACATAGGCCAGGGACTCAGCCGTTCCTTGCCACTCCGCATCATAAATGGCATATTGGCAAGTTTACGCTTCTCATCAGACGCTTTTAATTTTGATTTTTAAGTCATTTTACTGAACTTTTGTTTTTTGGATTTTACATGCTCTGTACTGTGACATTGGGCATCGGCCTTGGCAGACGACGTTGATGGCATTTAATCGTCTCGGCCATGACTAGTAGCAGCAGCTTCAGCGCGAGGTGGAAGTGGATCTTGATCTTTCCCTATTTTACCCTCCACATTTTTGTTCTCCATTTTTTAATTTGTGGAATTATATGCCAGTAATATATCAATAGCAATGGCCTACTGTACCATACTGCTATATATATACTGGTGTTCAGCAAAATTCTGCACTGTCCTCCTACTATATACTTCGCACAACTACAAAGCAGCACAGGTATGGATGGATAGTATACTTGAGGACACAGAGGTAGAGCAATGGCATACTGTACCGTACTGCTATATATATATATATATATATACTGGTGGTCAGCAAAATTCTGCACTGTCCTCCTACTATATACTGCGCACAACTACAATGCAGCACAGGTATGGATGGATAGTATACTTGACGACACAGAGGTAGAGCAATGGACTACTGTACTGTACTGCTATATATATATACTGGTGGTCAGCAAAATTCTGCACTGTCCTCCTGCTATATACTGCGCACAACTACAATGCAGCACAGGTATGGATGGCTAGTATACTTGACGACACAGAGGTAGAGCAATAGACTACTGTACCGTACTGCTATATATATACTGGTGGTCAGCAAAATTCTGCACTGTCCTCCTACTATATACTGCGCACAACTACAATGCAGCACAGGTATGGATGGATAGTATACTTGACGACACAGAGGTAGAGCAATGGACTACTGTACCGTACTGCTGTATATATATATACTGGTGGTCAGCAAAATTCTGCACTGTCCTCCTACTATATACTGCGCACAACTACAATGCAGCACAGGTATGGAGGGATAGTATACTTGATGACACAGATGTAGAGCAATGGACTACTGTACCGTACTGCTATATATATACTGTTGGTCAGCAAAATTCTGCACTGTCCTCCTACTATATACTGCGCACAACTACAATGCAGCACAGATATGGATTGTATACTTGACGACACAGAGGTAGAGCAATGGACTACTGTACCATACTGCTATATATATACTGGTGGTCAGCAAAATTCTGCACTATCCCCCTACTATATACTGCGCACAACTACAATGCAGCACAGGTATGGATTGTATACTTGACGACACAGAGGTAGAGCAATGGACTACTGTACCGTACTGCTATATATATACTGGTTGTCAGCAAAATTCTGCACTGTCCTCCTACTATATACTGCACACAACTACAATGCAGCACAGGTATGGAATGGATAGTATACTTGACGACACAGAGGTAGAGCAATGGCCTACTGTACCGTACTGCTATATATATACTGGTGGTCAGCAAAATTCTGCACTGTCCTCCTACTATATACTGCGCACAACTACAATGCAGCACAGGTATGGATGGATAGTATATTTGATGACACAGAGGTAGAGCAATGGGCTACTGTACCGTACTGCTATGTATATATACTGGTGGTCAGCAAAATTCTGCACTGTCCTCCTACTATATACTGCGCACAATTACAATGCAGCACAGGTATGGATGGATAGTATACTTGACGACACAGAGGTAGAGCAATGGACTACTGTACCATACTGCTATATATATACAGGTGGTCAGCAAAATTCTGCACTGTCCTCCTACTATATACTGCGCACAACTACAATGCAGCACAGGTATGGATGGCTAGTATACTTGACGACACAGAGGTAGAGCAATAGACTACTGTACCATACTGCTATATATATACTGGTGGTCAGCAAAATTCTGCACTGTCCTCCAACTATATACTGCGCACAACTACAATGCAGCACAGGTATGGATGGATAGTATACTTGACGACACAGAGGTAGAGCAATGGACTTCTGTACCGTACTGCTATATATATACAGGTGGTCAGCAAAATTCTGCACTGTCCTCCTACTATATACTGCGCACAACTACAATGCAGCACAGGTATGGATGGATAGTATACTTGACGACACAGAGGTAGAGCAATGGCCTACTGTACCGTACTGCTATATATATACTGGTGGTCAGCAAAATTCTGCACTGTCCTCCTACTATATACTGCGCACAACTACAATGCAGCACAGGTATGGATGGATAGTATATTTGATGACACAGAGGTAGAGCAATGGGCTACTGTACCGTACTGCTATATATATATACTGGTGGTCAGCAAAATTCTGCACTGTCCTCCTACTATATACTGCGCACAATTACAATGCAGCACAGGTATGGATGGATAGTATACTTGACGACACAGAGGTAGAGCAATGGACTACTGTACCATACTGCTATATATATACAGGTGGTCAGCAAAATTCTGCACTGTCCTCCTACTATATACTGCGCACAACTACAATGCAGCACAGGTATGGATGGCTAGTATACTTGACGACACAGAGGTAGAGCAATAGACTACTGTACCATACTGCTATATATATACTGGTGGTCAGCAAAATTCTGCACTGTCCTCCAACTATATACTGCGCACAACTACAATGCAGCACAGGTATGGATGGATAGTATACTTGACGACACAGAGGTAGAGCAATGGACTTCTGTACCGTACTGCTACATATATACAGGTGGTCAGCAAAATTCTGCACTGTCCTCCTACTATATACTGCGCACAACTACAATGCAGCACAGGTATGGATGGATAGTATACTTGAAGACACAGAGGTAGAGCAATGGACTACAGTACCGTACTGCTATATATATACTGGTGGTCAGCAAAATTCTGCACTGTCCTACTATATACTGCGCACAACTACAATGCAGCACAGGTATGGATGGATAGTATACTTGACGACACAGAGGTAGAGCAATGGACTACTGTACCGTACTGCTATATATATCCTGGTGGTCAGCAAAATTCTGCACTGTCCTCCTACTATATATTGCGCACAACTACAATGCAGCACAGATATGGATTGTATACTTGATGACACAGAGGTAGAGCAATGGACTACTGTACCGTACTGCTATATATATACTGGTGGTCAGCAAATTCTGCACTGTCCTCCTACTATATACTGCGCACAACTACAATGCAGCACAGGTATGGATTGTATACTTGACAACACAGAGGTAGAGCAATGGACTACTGTACCGTACTGCTATATATATACTGGTGGTCAGCAAAATTCTGCACTGTCCTCCTACTATATACTGCGCACAACTACAATGCAGCACAGGTATGGATGAATAGTATACTTGACGACACAGAGGTAGAGCAATGGACTACTGTACCGTACTGCTATATATATACTGGTGGTCAGCAAAATTCTGCACTGTCCTCCTACTATATACTGCGCACAACTACAATGCAGCACAGGTAAGGATGGATAGTATTCTTGATGACACAGAGGTAGAGCAATGGACTACTGTACCGTACTGCTATATATATACTGGTGGTCAGCAAAATTCTGCACTGTCCTCCTACTATATACTGCGCACAACTACAATGCAGCACAGATATGGATGGATAGTATACTTGACGACACAGAGGTAGAGCAATGGACTACTGTACCGTACTGCTATATATATATACTGGTGGTCAGCAAAATTCAGCACTGTCCTCCTACTATATACTACAATGCAGCACAGATATGGAGCGTTTTCAGGCAGAGAACGTAGATATTTGCAGCACACTGAGCACAGATATTTGCAGCACACTGAACACAGAAACTGAGAGAACGCAGCCACGTCCTCTCACTATCATCTCCAATACACGAGTGAAAATGGCGGCGACGCGCGGCTCTTTATATGCAGTACGAATTTCGCGAGAATACGACAGCGGGATGATGACGTTCGGGCGCGCTCGGGTTAACCGAGTAAGGCGGGAAGATCCGAGGCCACCTCGGAACCGTGTAAAATAGGTGAAGTTCGGGGGGGTTCGGATCTCAACAAACCGAACCCGCTCATCTCTACTTATAACTAGAGATGGGCGAGTTCAGTTTTACTCGGATTTACTCGGTTCTCAAAACGGCATTTTTTTGGTTCACGGACGTCACGTGTTTTGGATAGCCAATAAGAAACATCCGGATAAAACTGAACTGGCGTTAATTCTGGCGTTACATCCGAACCCGCTCATCTCTACTTATAACCAGTGCAGGGAAATAGCACTGATGAGCCCATTTGAATTTAGAGATGTGCGGCTGGCACTTTTCGTATTTTGTGTTGTCAAAGTCAGAAAAATATCACGATGCACACTGCCATATTTGCACCTCATACAGGTCCGCGCTGCGCATGCGTGCGCTCTCCCGTGCGTGCGCATACTCGCTGTTGCGGGCACCCGCAGGCGCACGGTATGTGCATTTACGGTAGAGTTTATGTGTTCGTAGCGTGCGACTCGTTCGTTACATATTTTCACCATATAATGTATTTTGTAGATTATGGTCCCTTTGATAGAATCTGAAAGTTTAGTTAATGTAGCATGTTCATGGACAGAGAAATCCCTGTTTGTTTGATACGAAGGGTCAGACAGGAGTAATACAGTGGTGTTTAGTATCCATCGGAAGAGTATTTAATTAGCAATATTCCGGTGTTGGTTTGAAGCGGATTAATCGCTCGTGCGAATAGTTATGGACATAAGAAGTTTATGTCCATTTACTATTATTTGCACTTACTTATCCATGCGGCGGGAAACCTAGTTTCTCACCCACCTGAGCAGTTGGAAATTGTCACAGCCCACCTGTATGAATCAACCTATGACCTTTTGTTATAATGCGAGGAGGAATTCCTGTGTCCAATGAACAATGAGATTGTAGGGACCATTGAATTGTATTGTGTGTGGGGCATAAATAGACAAGCCGATCACATCCAGCTCACTCTTCAACGGTTCTCATTGCTGATAATCGGGAGCTGGATGTCCAGAGGCGCATGCGATCGTTCCCCTTTGTGCGTAAGTTTTCTCCGCAATCATATTGTTTTTCTTGTTATTATGGGCCATATCTCTCTCTCTCTCTCTTCTCCTCTTTCTCTCGTATTCTCTTAAACGTAATAGTATTGTATTGTATTTCCTGTGTAGTTACCTGGTTAGTTAGTCTATGTTATATTGTAGTGTATGACTTGTACTGTATTATTCTTTTTGCAAGTATAACATATTCATAAGGCGTTAGACCCTAAGCCCGGTAGTTGTGTATTTATTATAGTGTTAAGTATTCTCAGAGCGTCGGTGACGCTCAAACAGCTTTTAAGTTAATAAGGTTACACTATTTTGCATCTACACCCTATCTCTACACTAAGGTTTTACTGCATATTACATTGTTTATGGTTTAGATATAAAGGTTTAACTTTGTGAGCGTCTGCGCCGCTGGTGATCTCCTCGTGGTCCCGAGCGTCCGCTACGCTATAGCGAACCATTACGTTAGTCAGCAGCCAATAGCGTGCCTGCCTGTGATCTCTTGGCCGTGAGCGAACGTGACGCTTGAGCGTCTCGACCTCGGCTAAGCGATTGCTACGCAACGTGCGTACTCTTACGGTACTCCATACGTCAATAGCGTACAGTGTTCTTAGGCCTCTTAAAGGGTTTTAAATAAGATAAATATTTAGCTTTATCAATTGGCGGCTCGTCCTGTCCTTCACATATCTCTGCTAGGTAATTTCAGCAGACATTATCCATCAGCAAAGGGCGGGAGATCATATTCTTCGCAGTGCTGACGGGATAAGCGTCTGCTTCGCTTAGTAAAGGGTGCTGAAGGAATCCGGAACCGGAGGTAAGAACAACACGCTAGTGTCTTTTAAAACTGTTTATTTCTGTCTTGCGTACGCACGCACATATCTGCATTTCTTTTTCATTCGTGTATTTTCATATATCACTCTCCTGTTTGCCATTTTATAATTGATAAAACGTGCTAAGAGAGATTTGTCGCTATTTCATAGTTAAAGTGTAAAAGTAATGCGTTAAGGGATAAAGTGTAAAGCACACACGCAGCTCTACCTAAAGGTACAAGGAGAGATTGGTGTGGGGTTCAGTAGAGGATCGAGGATCATCTACATTGATAAACGTGTACATTGTGTTACGGTGGACATTGGTTTTGTGTACACGTGTCTCTAACAAAGGGCTGAGACTCGCGTACGCAAAGGCCGACGCACGCAGCGTAAATTACGCAACGGAGCGTCTGGGTATGCCCACGTAACTCAAGTCACGATAGTGTTGATTTTCAACAGGCGATAAATAGCGCAACAGGCGATAAATAGCGCAACAGGCGATAAATAGCGCAAATCTATTTTAATATCCGAAATTTAAATTAACAGATCCTTCTCCAAATTTACAACACATCTGGTCTAAAGAAAAATTTCTGCGCAGAAATAGAAATAGAAACAAAAGTGTACATGTGGTGAGTGAGTGTTTGCAATTATATAAGTTTTACAAGTTTGGGGATTGAACCACAGGAATCATCGAGTTCTCGTGAAGTACATACGTGTAAGTGACATACATGGTGGCTAGGGAGGCATCCCTTGTTAAACATATAAAGAGCATTAGAGTGTAGCAGACCAGGAGGTCATACTGTAACAGACCAGGAGGTCAGACCAGGAGGTCGCATAACAGACCAGGAGGTCCAGGTACAGCAGACAAGGAAGTCCGCTATAGAGTCAAGTAGCCCAACACCAAGAAGGGTTGGAGCGGAACCCATATAGGCCATAAAGCTCAGGCTGAAGGAATTCGCAGCTGCTGAATGTCGATTCCACTGGTCGCTCCGTACATAAGATTAGTTGCTTATGTACTGAACGATTGTACCGCACGTAATTGTGTGCATTAGTTAGTCTGACCAGTACCATTTGTGTACGAACCCGGTCATAAACACTATTTGTACATTCTGACGTGATTTGTGTAATTTTTTATTTTTAAAAGGGAAGTTCGCTGGTCACTCAGGAATTATCCAACAACCCCACAGTTACTGGAAAGGGTTAATGCTCTGCGGATCACACCCACATGTTCCAGTAAACAAAGGTTCTTAGGGACCCTAGGTCGAGTACGCCAGCGCTAAAGCAGTGTGTAGGCGTATTGGTCGGCGTGGGCGAGTAAGTGGGGTACTCGGTAAACCACCACCGTCAGCCTATCGTGAACATTTTGGTTTTTTGTAAGGGTTCGCTGAAGACCCTGATATAAAGGTCAGAGGTAGAGCAAGCAACACCTGCAAATTATGGGGGCCAGTTGTTCAGGAAGGGGGCGATCAACCTCGGTTCGGGTTGATTTAGTGAACCGACCAATCGGGTCGGCAAGGTACGTAATGTGTGAAAAATACGGCTCACACACAGAAGTTTTATGTGATGAATGGGAGAGAATGACAATGCATGACGGGGAGAAATTCCCAAGAGTAGGTAGCTTCAGCCCAGAAGTGTTAATGAATTTAAGGAGGAGGATATGTCTCATTAAATCAACAAAGAGACGAATCCAACATTATGATTATTTGCAGTTATGGCAACAGGAGGGTGAAATACAGAGAGGATTGGCTCAGGCGGCGGGATCTAATCCTATCAAGAAACTGATAGCCACGGCCCCGCCGCCACCATACATATCAGGAGAGAAATTGGTTGCGGAGAATGACGCATCAGGGGGTAACAAACAGGCACTTAGCAACTGTATAAATGTTAAGGATAATGTTAATAAGTTAACCAATGCAAGTATTAACCCGTGCAAGTTGTACCCTGTTTTGAACTTTCCCCAGGAGTGTGATCAAGAGGACGAATCGGCAACAATATCGGCTCTCTCTCTAGCAGCCACCATATCAGAAACAACAGTAGGCACGGCCCAACCCATAAGATTAGTAACAAAGCCCCCTAGCGGAGGGACAGGTGAGGTCGTATCAACGGGTAAGTACGGCACCATACACTATGCTGAAACCATTTCACCACAGACTGTAGAATCTACACAGAATGATGTTGTTAAACTTGCTCCCGTGAGAGTAATAGCTGTTCCAAATGGGAAAACGGACACTACAGGAGTCACTCCTATCAGGAACATTGCCATGTACAGCCCGTTTTCCCGAATGGAATTAAGAACCATAGTGTCTGAATTCCCTGATCCTAGAAAAGACTTAGTTGCTAGCCAGAAATACATCAGAGACCTAGGGAACACTTTAGAGCCCAATAACAAAGACTGGCAGATATTGCTGAGGGCATGTTTACCCTCCAATGTCGACGCAGCTCAATTTTTAGCTGACTGTGGACTGGATCAGGATGTACCTCTTACAGATGTGTACAACAAAGACAATGTAAAAAGAATAAATTTACAGTTAAAGGAGTATTTCCCAGCTGTAGCCAAATGGAATAGAATTTTTTCCATTAAACAAAAAGAGTCAGAAACAGCTGCTGATTATTTTCACCGGGCATTATTAGAAATGGCAAAATACACTGGCATAGAGGACATTAGGACCAATGCAAATCATCAAGAAGTAGCAGTATCTGTGCTAATGGATGGTTTAAAAGAAGCATTAAAGACAAGGGTACAGACCACGCAACCATGTTGGCGAGGTCTGTCGGTGGCTACTTTGAGAGAGGCTGCTATTGATCACGACCGGAATATCACCAGACTCAGGGAGTCACAAGGTGATAAGTTAATGGCCGTAAGTATACAGGCCCTGACCACAAAGCAGCCTTTGTATAGATCACCAAACCCTGTGGGTAAGTCAAATGTGGTAACATGTTATTTTTGTCATAAACAGGGACACATAGCACGAGACTTTAGAGCGAAAAATTCACAAAGATCATACCAACCCCCTAGACAACGACATGACACACGAGATTGGGATCAGGGTCCACAGAGACGGAGTTATGAGCCACATACAGGGGAAACAAAAAGATACCCCCCAAAAGGAGACTGGCAAACTCCTGGCAGTTCCCATTTAACCCCTTCACAAGTAGTTGCTGCCAGCGGGATTCAGGGAAGTCACCATACCCAATAGGGGTGTGGCCATACCTGGAATCTGCAGCCAGTAAAATTGATTGCAAATCTTGGAAGTGAACCCGAGATTGCAATAAATGTAGCTGGTAAATCATTAAACTTTCTTGTAGATACGGGGGCGGCCAAATCAGTGATAAATTCGACAGTGGGCATGAGAACCACTGGTAAGACAATTCCAGCCATAGGGGTAACGGGAGTAGTCCAGCACTACCCTGTTAGCAAACCAGCCGAGATTACAATAGGGCCTTTACATACCAAGCATTCCTTTTTGCTGGCTGCATCGGCACCGACTAATCTCCTGGGAAGAGACTTATTGTGTAAAATGGGGTGCGTCATTTATTGTACTCCTGAAGGTGTTTTCTTGGACATACCTGAGAATCACGCTCAGGAAGTGCGAGACATGTTAGACTCCCCACCAAAATTAATGTCACATACCATTATGACAAATAGGACTCCATCCCAAGTAGAAGAAATGACATCCCAGATACCAGAGTCACTTTGGACTAAAGATGGACAGGACACTGGATTAATGGCAAACGTAGCTCCGGTAGTTGTACAAGTAAAAGATGGTAGGATAGCTCCAAAAATCCCACAATACCCTCTGAAGCCAGAGGTGGAGTTAGGAGTGTATCCCGTAATAGAGCGCTTGCTACAACAGGGCATTCTGGTAAGAACATCCAGCACTGCCAATAGTCCCATCTTCCCTGTGAAAAAGAGTGGGGGGAGGGGTTACCGGCTAGTGCAGGATCTAAGGGGGATTAACAAAATAGTTGAGAGTCAGTTCCCCGTAGTGCCAAATCCAGCTGTCATCCTTATGCAAATCCCTCCCACTGCAAAATTTTTCACTGTTATTGACCTCTGCTCCGCTTTCTTTTCGGTACCTCTGCACTCTGACAGCCAATACTTGTTTGCATTCACATACAGAGGAGTCCAATACACATGGACTCGATTACCACAAGGTTTCATAGACAGTCCAAGTATATTTTCCCAGGCTTTGCATGATTGTTTACAGTCTTTCCAACCAGAGAGTGGATCAGTATTAATACAGTACGTGGATGATCTACTACTGTGTTCTGATTCAGTGGAAGCATCCCTGAAGGATACGAAACAGCTCCTGTTTCATCTTTCAGACACAGGACACAAGGTTTCCAAAGACAAGTTACAATTATGCCAAACTAAGGTAAAATATTTGGGACACTGTCTAACACAAGGACTGAGACACCTGACCGCTGATAGAATTCAAGCAATTAGAGACATGACTCTGCCACAAACCCAGCAACAGATCAGAACATTTTTAGGAATGTGTGGGTATTGCCGTAACTGGATCCCAGGGTTTTCCATTCTAGCGTTACCTTTGCAGGAGATGGTCTCCTCAAACAAACCTGATCGGATTTCGCACACAGACGAGTCCGAGATGGCATTTGAGAGACTTAAACAGTGCCTAACGCAGGCACCAGCATTAGGTATGCCAGACTATGGGAAACCCTTTGAGCTGTACGGAACAGAAAGTGCTGGTTGCGCGGCAGGCGTCTTAACCCAAAAGCACGGTGATGCCAGCAGGCCAGTAGCATACTACAGCGCTCAGCTAGATACGGTAGCGCGATCCCTCCCCACATGCTTGCGAAGCGTTGCTGCGATAGCATTGCTAGTAACGAAAAGCGAAGATGTAGTGCTAGGTCACAACCTCACAATTCATACACCACATGCAGTGTCAGCCTTGCTAAATTCTGCCCAAACCAGGCACGTCTCATCAGCGCGGTTTACAAGATGGGAATTGGCACTAATGGCCCCCGTAAACATCACCATAAGGAGATGCAGTGCATTAAATCCTGCAACATATCTCCCAGGTGTGCCTGGACAGGCACAAAGGGTGGAGGATGAGAGTGGTGGGGAAGGAGAATTTAATACAAAGGAGGACACACATGATTGTATGGAATATTTGACCCAAAATTTTACCGCAAGGCCTGACATCAGTGACAACCCACTGGAAGATGTAGATCTAACTTTCTACACGGACGGTAGTTGTCACAGACAGTCAGACTCGGGAGACTTGTGTACTGGATACGCAGTCGTAGACGACCAAGGCACCATAGAAGCGGAACCGCTAGGCCCACCTCACTCAGCCCAGGTTGCTGAACTGGTCGCCCTAACCAGAGCATGTGAATTGGCTAAGGGCAAATCAGCCAATATCTACACTGACTCTAGATACGCATTCGGGGTAGTCCATGATTTCGGAGCCCTATGGCGCCTCAGAAATTTCATGACGGCAGCTGGTACACCGGTAGCGCATGCAGCTCACATCAAAAGGCTTCTAACAGCGATACAGGAACCCGACAGAGTGGCTGTTATCAAGTGTAAAGCACACACATATAGCCAAGACCCAGTATCACTTGGTAACAGCCGAGCAGACGAAGCAGCTAAGTTAGCAGCTGGTACCCCCAGACAGACAGACACCACACAATTGATGGTATTTAATACCATCAACACACAGAAGCTGTGTGAGATGCAAAATTTGTGTTCCACACAGGAAAAGGCAGTCTGGAAGGCAAAGGGATATGGCCAGGAGTCCTCAGGACTCTGGACGGATGGACAAGGTAAACCAGTGGCCCCCAGAGCATATCTTCCATGTTTAGCTGAGGCAGCTCACGGGCTGACTCATCTGGGCAAGGAAGGAATGTGCAAGTTGGTAAGAGCATATTGGTGCGCCCCAGGATTTTCATCTCATGCAAGTAAGAGAGCAATGTCATGCCTTACATGCTTGAGAAAGAATATCGGAAAGGCAATACCAACAGAACCATCTCATATCCCACCTACAGGCGGTCCTTTTCAGGTAATACAGATTGACTTTATTCAATTACCCCCTTGTCGAAATTTGAAATATGTACTTGTTTGTATAGATGTGTTCTCAAATTGGGTCGAAGCATTTCCTGCGGCCACAAATACCGCTATGTTTACTGCTAAGAAAATTGTGCAGGAATTTGTATGTAGATATGATATCCCTACAATAATTGAAAGTGATAGGGGTACCCATTTTACAGGTGATGTCTTTTAAGGAATGTGTAAGTTGATGGGAATTGATAGCAAGCTGCACACTCCATACCGTCCACAGGCGAGTGCGAAGGTGGAAAGAGTGAACAGCACTATTAAAAATAAACTGAGCAAAGTTATGGCAGAGACAGGATTGACATGGCCAGAAGCTTTACCCATTGTACTGTACAGCATCAGAACCACTCCCAGGTCCCCTCTTAATCTGTCTCCCTTTGAAATCTTGTTTGGTCGACAACCGCATGTTATGATTAACCCTCAGGATGATTTGAAGTGTAACAATGAAGTGACTGTAAAATACCTGGTTAATATGAGTAAACAGCTAAGGAATCAAAATGATAATTTGAAGTTGGTGATTCCTGATTTACCAGATAGTAATTGCCATGACATTGAACCTGGGGATTATGTAATGATACGGAATTTTCTACGCTCAGGTTGCCTTATTGACAGATGGGAAGGACCATACCAAGTCTTATTGACTAGCACTACAGCATTGAAAGTTGCCGAGAGAGAGACTTGGGTTCATTCATCCCATTGTAAGAAGGTTGCTGATCCAGAGAGGTCCCGTGATAAGGAACAGACGGTAGAGGAAGTTGTATCACTGGAGTGTCTGTTCCAGGAGGACAGAGGCGGCACCTGAGCATTGAAAATCACAAGATCAAAAGCAGTTGTCGATTCCCTGTTCCCTTTTATTGTTTTTCTCCACTTCTCATCCCCTCTCCCTCAAATCATTTTTTCCCCCTTCTCATTCTTCTTCGTTTCCTCCTAAGATGGACTTGCCTCAAGAGACTGTGATCCGGATTTTCCTGTTGACCATGATGTTGACCAGAGCAGTCTGTTCCGGCGAGAGTACCATGGAGGTCGAGAGAGGTTCTGGAATGGGTTCTGATGACAGAGATGGAGGCGTAGTTTCCCAAGAACAACATAATCAACAAGCAAAGGCGAGTATCAGAAAACGATCCGATAGCATTGACCATAGAAGAAATTGTGAAGGATTGTTAGCTGAAGAAAACTGTATCTGTAGGCTCTGTGACAATGTGGTTGAGGATGGGTGCATCAAGAAATGCCAATCCAGTTTTAATATCCACATGGACCGGCACCCCTTGAGTGACTATCACTCCTTAGTGGGTAGTGTGTTAAATCAGACAGATTGTTGGGTATGCTCTCAAGTACCTCAAGGTCATAGCAAATCAGGACTAGTACCATTTCCTTTAACGATAGGTGAGGTACTTGAGCTAAGTGGTGGGAGGCCGGTGGACAGGAGGTTTAATATCTCCAGTCCTCCTAGTTTGAAGCTCCACCAATATCATGTGGATAGGTCCCTAATATGTTTTAACATTTCCAATCCCCGAAAGCCGGGAAATTGGGAAGTGTCATGGAGTAACCAAACCATGACCTTTTCATATAGAGCAGATAGAATGCCGACAGATACAGAATTTATACGCCACATAGCTGGTAGTGGAAAATATTTCCGATATAGGTATACCCTAGGAAGTAGGATTATGAGAGTTGGAGAGGTATCACCAGGATACTGTGCACATATCGTACAAACTGGTACGTGTACTAGACAGATGGGAGAATTAGGGTTAGGAGATTTCACATGGAAGATGTGTAATATGGTTATGTCCTACTCCGTCCCATATGTTCTCCCCGATGATGCATATTTCATATGTGGGAGGAAGGCGTATAAGTGGCTTGCCCCAAACTCTGAAGGATTGTGTTATATTGGAAAAGTACTGCCTGAGGTAATGACTGTATCACATGCCAAAATGAAAGATATTCACCGTGTTGCCCAAGCTCCTTATACTCACACCCACTACGAGCACGTAGTTAAACGGCACCTGATAGAAAGAACAGAGCATCCGGCCTCTGACATGATCCATGAATCCACCGGGATTCAGTTTCTACTTGCGTTAGACATCACTCGCACCGCCAGAGGAGTGTTGAATTATAAATACATATCTGCGCTCGCAAATTTGTTAGACAATATCACAGAAATGTATGATGACACGTTTAGGTATACTGGAAGAGAACTTCAAGCTTATAAAACAGAACTGGTTCAGCATAGAATGGTTCTCAATTATCTCACGGCAGTAACAGGTGGATATTGTGTCACACTGGCAACGCAGTATGGCGTGAAATGCTGCACATATATAACGAATAGTACCGAGGACCCGGTCGAGGTCATAGACCAAAAGATGGACGATATTCTCCAACTGAAGTGGGAATTTCGCAGGAGACACAATCTCACTCTTGCTGCTGTAGGTAATGAGCTGACTAGTTGGGTGTCATGGTTGAACCCGCGAAATTGGTTCTCTGGTTTAGGAGAATGGGCTCAAGGAGTCATAATGGATGTAGGGAAGTTTCTCCTATGTATCTTAGGTGTTATCATAACGATTGGCTTGATATTTAGATGCGGTCAGGCTTTAATGAAGTGCAAACGTAGTACTAGGGTGATGAGTTTAAGGAGTGAGGAAATTGTAATTCCAATGGATTTGATTTATGACCCAAATGTAGAAACAATGATGTGATGAAAATGCGATTTCTACGGTCCGTTTCTTTCACCTGTTTTTCTGGTTTTTCCAAGGTAAAAAGACCCACTTTTGACGAGGAATTTGATGACCCTGTATACAGACAACTGATGGATTAAAGAAGAAGTTTTGACAACCTTATACACAGATATTTGATGAACTTTGCCATAGACCCCCAGTTTCCCTAGAAATTTTAAAATTACGCTAGCCCAACACTTTTGTAAGTCTATGGACATTGACAAAGCTTTTTGCCCACACGCCTTTTGGCAAAAGCACAAAGAAGACTGCATTCAACAGACACCGAACAAGACTTCAACCGACAAATGTTCATTAACCTGACATAGAATACCACTGCATTTACCGTAATTATGTCTTTTCTTCATCTCTACAACCTTCAGGTAATTACACACATAGTCGATAGAGAATACAGGCACAGATATCAGCAATCACATATTCCCCCATTCATGTATCATCAACTAAAATGTGCTCCCCATTTTGTTACAACCACAGCCGAAAAGAGCTCGGTAAAGTTTGACAGCCCATCCACAGACCCGTACCACGGGATAAGAAGGAATTCAAATGTATACTTCGCAATACCTCGAAGCTTGATTTAAAACACGTACGGCACGATGATACATGACCCCCAAACACGGATTCATACACACATGCTTCTGCTATCTCACTAGGTCATACCCTTTTCCTACCTTCTCCTCTCCTCCCCTACCCAACCATGTAAATGTATTAACCCCTGACATATATTTTTCTCGTTTTGAAATGTTTTAGGAAGTGGCAGTTATTGTTGACTGCCAAAGGGTGGACTGTCAAAGTCAGAAAAATATCACGATGCACACTGCCATATTTGCACCTCATACAGGTCCGCGCTGCGCATGCGTGCGCTCTCCCGTGCGTGCGCATACTCGCTGTTGCAGGCACAAGCAGGCGCACGGTATGTGCATTTACGGTAGAGTTTATGTGTTCGTAGCGTGCGACTCGTTCGTTACATATTTTCACCATATAATGTATTTTGTAGATTATGGTCCCTTTGATAGAATCTGAAAGTTTAGTTAATGTAGCATGTTCATGGACAGAGAAATCCCTCTTTGTTTGATACGAAGGGTCAGACAGGAGTAATACAGTGGTGTTTAGTATCCATCGGAAGAGTATTTAATTAGCAATATTCCGGTGTTGGTTTGAAGCGGATTAATCGCTCGTGCAAATAGTTATGGACATAAGAAGTTTATGTCCATTTACTATTATTTGCACTTACTTATCCATGCGGCGGGAAACCTAGTTTCCCACCCACCTGAGCAGTTGGAAATTGTCACAGCCCACCTGTATGAATCAACCTATGACCTTTTGTTATAATGCGAGGAGGAATTCCTGTGTCCAATGAACAATGAGATTGTAGGGACCATTGAATTGTATTGTGTGTGGGGCATAAATAGACAAGCCGATCACATCCAGCTCACTCTTCAACGGTTCTCATTGCTGATAATCGGGAGCTGGATGTCCAGAGGCGCATGCGATCGTTCCCCTTTGTGCGTAAGTTTTCTCCGCAATCATATTGTTTTTCTTGTTATTATGGGCCATATCTCTCTCTCTCTCTCTTCTCCTCTTTCTCTCGTATTCTCTTAAACGTAATAGTATTGTATTGTATTTCCTGTGTAGTTACCTGGTTAGTTAGTCTATGTTATATTGTAGTGTATGACTTGTACTGTATTATTCTTTTTGCAAGTATAACATATTCATAAGGCGTTAGACCCTAAGCCCGGTAGTTGTGTATTTATTATAGTGTTAAGTATTCTCAGAGCGTCGGTGACGCTCAAACAGCTTTTAAGTTAATAAGGTTACACTGTTTTGCATCTACACCCTATCTCTACACTAAGGTTTTACTGCATATTACATTGTTTATGGTTTAGATATAAAGGTTTAACTTTGTGAGCATCTGCGCCGCTGGTGATCTCCTCGTGGTCCCGAGCGTCCGCTACGCTATAGCGAACCATTACGTTAGTCAGCAGCCAATAGCGTGCCTGCCTGTGATCTCTTGGCCGTGAGCGAACGTGACGCTTGAGCGTCTCGACCTCGGCTAAGCGATTGCTACGCAACGTGCGTACTCTTACGGTACTCCATACGTCAATAGCGTACAGTGTTCTTAGGCCTCTTAAAGGGTTTTAAATAAGATAAATATTTAGCTTTATCAGTGTTTTGGTTTTGGTTCTAATTCCACTTTGGTGTTTTGGTTTTGGCTTGGTTTTTGCAAAACCACCCTTTCGTGTTTTGGTTTTGGATCTGGATGATTTAAAAAAAATAACAACATTAATACAGCTAAAAACACAGAATTTGTGGGTAATTTTGCTCCTACGGTATTATTAACCTCATTAACATTAATTTCCACTCATTTCCAGTCTATTCTGAACACTGAACACCTCACAATATTGTTTTTAGGCCTAAAAGTTGCACAGAGGTGGCTGTATGACTAAGCTAAGCGACACAAGTATGCGGCACAAACACCTGGCCCATCTAGGAGTGGCACTGCAGTTGCAGACAAGATGGCACTATTCAAAAACTAGTCCCCAAACAGCATATGATGCAAAGAAGAAAAAGAGGTGCAATGAGGTAGCTGGATGGCCAAGCTAAGCAACACAAGTGTGCGGCACAAACACCTGGCCCATCTAGGAGTGGCACTGCAGTTACAGACAGGATGACAGAAAAAGAACTAGTCCCCTAACAGCACATGATGCAAAGAAGAAAAAGAGGTGCAATGAGGTAGCTGGATGGCCAAGCTAAGCGACACAAGTGTGCGGCACAAACACCTGGCCCATCTAGGAGTGCAAGATGGAATTGTCCTTGGGCCCTCCCACCCACCCTTATGTTGTATAAACAGGACATGCACACTTTAACAAACCAATCATTTCAGTGACAGGGTCTGCCACACGACTGTGGCTGAAATGACTGGTTTGTTTGGGCCCCCACCAAAATAGAAGCAATCAATCTCTCCTTGCACAAACTGGCTCTACAGAGGCAAGATGTCGACCTCATCCTCCGATTCCTCACCCCTTTCACTGTGTACATCCTCCTCCTCACAGAGTATTAATTCGTCCCCACTGGAATCCACCATCAAAGGTCCCTGTGTACTTTCTGGAGGCAATTGCTGGTAAAGGTCTTCCCGGAGGAATTTATAATTCATTTTGATGAACATCATCTTCTCCACATTTAGTGGAAGTAACCTACACTGATCACTAACAAGGTTACCGGCTGCACTAAACACTCTTTCGGAGTACACACTGGAGGGGGGGGCAACTTAGGTAAAGTAAATCCAGTTTGTGCAAGGGCCTCCAAATTGCCTCTTTTTCCTGCCAGTATACATACGGACTGTCTGACATACCTACTTGGATGCTGTCCCTCATATAATTCTCCACCATTCTTTCAATGGTGACAGAATCATATGCAGTGACAGTAGACATGTCAGTAATCATTGGCAGGTCCTTCAGTCCGCACAAGATGTCAGTTGTTGCTCCTGACTGCCCTGCATCACCGCCAGTGGGTGGGCTAGGAAATCCTTTTCTTTACAGCCCCAGTGGCGGGAGAAATTGAAGGACGAGCTGTTGACGGGTCACGTTCCGCTTGAGTTGACAATTTACTAACCAGCAGGTCTTTGCACCTCTGTAAACTTGTGTCTGCTGGAAAGAGAGATACAACATAGGCTTTAAACCTAGGATTGAGCACGGTGGCCATAATGTAGTGCTCTGATTTCAACAGATTGACCACCCTTGAATCCTGGCAAATCTAATGAAGGGCTCCATCCACAAGTCCCACATACTTTGAGGAATCGCTCCGTCTTAGCTCCTCCTTCAATTTCTCCAGTTGCTTCTGCAAAAGCCTGATGAGGGGAATGACCTGACTCAGGCTGGCAGTGTCTGAACTGACTTCATGTGTGGCAAGTTCGAAGGGTTGGATGACCTTGTACAAGATGGAAATCATTGTACACTGCGCTTGAGTCAGGTGCATTCCCCCTCTTTTGCCTATATCGTAGGTGGATGTATAGGCTTGAATGGCCTTTTGCTGCTCCTCCATCCTCTGAAGCATATAGAGTGTTGAATTCCACCTCATTACCACCTCTTGCTTCAGTTGATGGCAGGGCAGGTTCAGGAGTGTTTGCTGGCGCTCCAGTCTTTGGCACGCAGTGGCAGAATGCCGAAAGTAGCCCGCATTTTTTGGGCCACCGACAGCATCTCCTGCACACACCTGTCGTTTTTCAAAAAATTCTGCACCACCAAATTAATTGTATGTGCAAAACATGGGACATGCTGTAATTTGCCTAGATGTAATTGCACGCACAATATTGGTGGCGTTGTCCGATATCACAAATCCCCAGGAGAGTCCAACTGGGGTAAGCCATTCTGCAATGATGTTCCTCAGTTTCCATAAGAGGTTGTCAGCTGTGTGTCTCTTACGGAAAGCGGTGATACATAGCGTAGCCTGCCTAGGAACGAGTTGGCGTTTGCGAGATGCTGCTACTGGTGCCGCTGCTGCGGGAGGAAATACATCTACCCAGTGGGCTGTCACAGTCATATAGTCCTTAGTCTGCCCTGTACCGCTTGTCCACATGTCCATGTACACTTGATACAACCGCATTTTGTAGTACACTGGTGACTCTTTTTCTGACGTCTGTGTACATTCTCGGTATCGCCTGCCTAGAGAAGTGGAACCTAGGTGGGATTTGATATCGGGGACACAGTACCTCAAACAATTCTCTAAGTCCCACTGAACTAATGGCGGATACCGGACGCACGTCTAACACCAACATAGCTGTCAAGGCCTCAGTTATCCGCTTTGCAAAAGCATGACTGCTGTCATATTTCATCTTCCTCACAAAGGACGTTGGACAGTCAGTTGCTTACTGGAAGTAGTACAAGTGGTCTTCCAACTTCCCTTCTGGGATGATGAGCGACTACCAGCAGCAACAACAGCAGCGGCGGCAGCAACAGTAGGTGTACCACTCAAGGATCCTCCGGAGGAATCCTGGTTAGGAGAGGACTCTTCAGTCTTGAGAGTGACATGGCCTGCAGGACTACTGAAGTTCCTGACTGAGGAGGAAGTTGACGTTGAGGGAGTTGGTGGTGTGGGTTGCAGGAGCTTGGGTACAGGAGGAAGAAGGGATTTAGGTGTCAGTGGACTGCTTACGCTCTTACCCAAAGTTTCACAACTTGACACTGACTTATGATGAATGCGCTGCAGGTGACATATAAGGGAGGATGTTCCTAGGTGGTTAACATCCTGACCCCTACTTATTACAGATTGACAGAGGCAACAGATGGCTTGACACCTGTTGTCCGGATTTGTGGAGAAATAATTCCGCACAGAAGAGGTGGCTTTTTTGGTAGTTTGCCCAGGCATCACAATGGCCTTTTACATCCCATGGACAACAGGTGTCTCCCCGGTGCCTGACTTAAACAAACTATATCACCATCAGAATCCTCATCGTCAACTTCCTCCTCAGCGCCAGCAACACCCATATCCTCATCCTGGTGTACTTCAACAGTTACATCTTCAATTTCAGGAACTGGACTGTGGTTGCTCCTTCCAGCACTTGCAGGTGGCGTGCAAATGGTGGAAGGAGCCACCTCTTCCCATAAAGTGTTGGGAAGGTCAGGCATTGCAACCGCAGACACACTTGGACTCTCCTTGGGGATTTGTGATACCATCTCAGAACACACAGTTCTTTTCTGTTCTCTTTCCAGCTTAACTCTTTTAATTTTTCTAGCGGGAGGATGAGGGCATCCATCGTCATGTGAAGCTGAACCACTAGCCATGAACATAGGCCAGGGCCTCAGCCATTCCTTGCCACTCCGTGTCATAAATGGCATATTGGCAAGTTTACGTTTCTCCTCAGACGATTTCAATTTCTTTTTTTGGTTCTTTTTACTGAACTTTGGCTTTTTGGATTTTACATGCCCTCTACTATAACGTTGGGCATCGGCCTTGGCAGACGACGATGGCATTTCATCATCTATGTCATGGCTAGTGGGAGCAGCTTCAGCACTAGGAGGAAGTGGTTCTTGATCTTTCCCTATTTTATCCTCCAAATTTTTGTCCTCCGTTATTTTTTGGGAGTTATATAAGACAATATGCGGCACAGGAATGACTGATGGCCAGGACACTACCACTGGTCTGATGCAGCAAAACACAGCAACACTGTAAGGGACTTGTTGTTGTTATTATTATTATACAGCAGCAGTGGACATACTGTATAGCAGCAGCGTATACCGCTGTGACTACCTCATCACTGGAATGACTGATGGCCAGGACACTACCACTGGTCTGATGCAGCACAACACAGCAACACTGTAACGGACTTGTTGTTGTTATTATTATTATTATACAGCAGCAGTGGACATATAGCAGCAGCGTATACCACTGTGACTGCCTGGTCACTGGAATGACTGATGGCCAGGACACTACCACTGGTCTGATGCAGCACAAAGCAGCAACACTGTAAGGGGCTTGTTGTTGTTGTTATTATTATTATTATTATTATTATACGGCAGCAGTGGACATATAGCAGCAGTGTATACCACTGTGACTGCCTCGTCACTGGAATGACTGATGGCCAGAACACTACCACTGGTCTGATGCAGCACAACACAACAGCACTGTAAGGGACTTATACAGCTACACTGGATATATGGCAGCAGAGGACACCACCACTGTGACTGGTCACTGGACTGATGCTGCACAAGACACTTCCCCTGGTCTAAATCAGGACAACACAGCACCACTGAAAGGGACTTATACAGCTACTCTGGATATATGGCAGCAGAGGACACCACCACTGTGACTGGTCACTGGACTGATGCTGCACAAGACACTTCCCCTGGTCTTATTCAGTACAACACAGCACCACTGAAAGGGACTTATACAGCTACATT
This sequence comes from Pseudophryne corroboree, assembly GCF_028390025.1. Classification (NCBI taxonomy): domain Eukaryota; kingdom Metazoa; phylum Chordata; class Amphibia; order Anura; family Myobatrachidae; genus Pseudophryne; species Pseudophryne corroboree. Next base: position 196,871,490 of record NC_086445.1, on the reverse strand, counting down.
GGATAAATGGCAGCAGAGGACACCACCAAGACACTACCCCTGGTCTGATGCAAGACAACACAGCAAAAATGCAAGGGACTTATACATCGGCCAGCAGCACTGGGAACATATAGCAGCAGAGGATACCAACACTGTGACTGGCTGGACTGATGCTGCACAATACACTGACTACACTGGACTGGACTGAGCAGCATAACACAGCACAAGACTCGCCACCCCACTTTCCCGCCCACACAGACACTGAGGACACGTCCTCTCAATACACTTTCCGAGACTGGAGTGAAAATTACGCGCGGCTCCTTATATGGAATCCAAATCCCGTGAGAATCAGACAGCGGGATGATGATGTTTTGCCTCGTTCCGGTTTCCGAGTCAGGCGGGAAAACCCGAGCCTGACTCGGATCCGGAGTCGGGTAGGGAGTTTCGGTAGGGCTCGGATCTCAGGGATCTGAATCCGCTCATCTCTAGTATTTATCTCTGATTTCTTTTTCCCCCCAAGAATGTAATAGCTACATAATGGGGGTAAGGCAGAGCCGGCCCTAACCAATATGGTGCCCTAGGCAAGATTTTGGCTGGTGCCCCCTAGCACCACCGATAGTTCTGCCTCTGACCCTGCACTCCTTTCCCAGCACCATAACCCCCCACCCAGAGCAGTCCTTTTTTTTGTTTTCCTACCCCTGTAATTTAAATAAGAACAGTGTGCACATTTGGCGCACAGCCCAAAACGGTATGTGTTTTTGATGGCAAGGGGCATGGCCACACAATAGTACCCCCAATTCAAATTATGCCTCACAGTAGTGCAACTTTATTCACAATTTATCATACGATAGTGTCCCTTATTCACATTACATTACACAGTAGTACCACTTTATCTTATATACGTTACTCCTCACAGTAGTGCCCCTCATTCACATAACATCCTACTGAATTGCTCCTTATTCACATTACACCACACCGTATTGCTCTTTATTCTCATTACAACACACCATATTGCTCTTTATTCTCATTACACCACACCATATTGCTCCTTATTCACATTACACCACACCATATTGCTCTTTATTCTCATTACACCACACCATATTGCTCCTTATTCACATTACACCACACCATATTGCTCTTTATTCACATTAGACCACACAGTAGTGCCCATTCTATACGTTACACCACACAGTAGAGCACCTTATACACATAATGCCACACATAGGTAATGCATTTATACACATAATACCCCACAGTAATGCCCCTTACACATATGACACACATTATTAATGTCCTTATAAACATAATGCGCCTTACACATTATGCCAACCCTTATTAATGCCCTTATACAGATAATTTCCCTTACACATATGCCGCACATTGTTAATGCCCTTATACACATACTGACACACATAATGTCCCTTACACATACTGTATGCCACACATTATTAGTGCCCTTATACACATAATGACATATATACTGTAGTTCCTGGTGTGAGTCAACTGGCAGCTCTGCTAACGTCGGGTGCCAATTTTTTATGAAAACGCATCTTATTTGCATTGCTATGTGGATAGGACGCACAAGCAGCTTCTGCTGATTAAAATGATATGCGGCATGCCTATATACTGTGTGTGACTGTGGCTGTATCTGCATACGAAATGCTACACACAGAATATAGGCATGCCGCATATCATTTTAATCAGCAGAAGCTGCTTGTGCCCCTAGGCATACCAGATGCCCTGGGCAATTGCCTAGTTTGCCTATGCCTAGGGCCGGCTCTGGGGTAGGGTGTAATCAGGAAGATTTCTGGACTATTCAGGGAGTGAGGGAGATTGCTGCTGTTTCAGGGAGTCTCCTGCAGAATGTAAATTTACTCAAGCTTCTAAAAATAAAAAGTGCTGATGTTGTCCATAGCAACCAATCAGATTCTGTCTATCCTTTCTCTATTGCATCCTTGAAAATGATAAACAGAATCTGGTGGCTATGAGGAATATCACCACTTTTTTAGAAGCTTTAGTAAATGTTATATGTGCCTGGCATAAAGCAGATGTATATGCTACTGTTGTGAACAATAATCTCAACTTCCACAAGCTCCGCATTTGAACTGAATAGCGCTACTGTTGCGTGCAACTTTTTCAGTAGTAAATTATACTAATTTTGCTGCAAACTGCATCATCTCGGCAATGTCACAAATGTGCATGTGTGCTGTGGATGTGCACTTTTCACTTGCAATAACTTATTTCTGTCTTTTTAACACTGGATCTATAATCTTAACTTATGTACTGTATAAACTATCTTAGAGCTAAATTTCTGCTTTCAGAACCTATAATAAAAGAAAGAGACGTCTCTTGCAAAAAAAAACACCCTAAATTGGTGCAATTTAATCGCTTTTTTCTTCTAACAGACACATTCAACAATAATTGCAGGCTGTCATCATAAAACAGCTTTCACAATGCATCTCAAGATTCATATTCACTCTATGCCCATAAAGACAACATTATTTCCTCAGAGTTTCAGTCAACCCTGTATTACCTGGATTTTGCACATTTTCTAAGTGTCTTAGCTGTATGGCAGATGCATCCACTGATTTGTACATGGTTAAGTTCTCATGAAGTGCTTTGCACCAGATATTTAATTGTTTTCTCTGCAGCATCTCACAAAACAAGAGAAGTAGAAAAGGCAGAACTAGATACAATCTGACCTAGGGGCCTGGTACACGTAAGTCACCTTTATCACAGCACAAGCTTACAGTCTGGGCTATTATACAAGTAGTACAAATAATGGAAATCAAATCATGCTCGGGGGAGGGGGGGGGGGGGCGTTGTTATCAATTCAAGTAGTATATTGCCGGACATCACCACAGTTTATGGCTGCAATACTGTCTATTTCGATGATCAACTATACTGGATACTGGCCGTAAGGTGTCTTAACCCATCAATTCCCGAGGCACTTTGAAATTGGGGGTTGTCCTAGAATCTCCCCCCCTGTCATAGTAAGCTATCAACTATATATCATAGAGTGGACTTGGAGCAGCATGGCTTTAGGCACCGGATGTAACCACCTAGGAGCCCAGTATGGAGTTGTACTCTGCCTTGTTATATTTCCATACAGGACCAGCTTTTGACTGACACTTAATGTCCTTCTATCCTTTTATAGTAAGTGTCTGAGAGCATGTGAGGGATATGTGTATGTGGCAGCCAAAGCCACTGTGAGTATCAATATGAGGGGGCATGGCCATGCTGCGTTATGATCATTGAGTACTGCCTACTGGTGCTGAGCCGTTGTGAAGTGGATCATAGTTAAATGAGCTCTATGTTCTTACTATAGACACCAGCATCCAATAGGAAGGTTTTTTGCATTACCCAGAGTTCTAATTTAACCTTGCTCATAGAGAAACTAGTCGCACATCAGCCTTTTAGAATAAAGGCTTACGTAGTGATTTAGGATGAACTGTTATTGATGAGTGATGGAAATGTTAATGTTGAAGTTTTAGTGATAGAGGATAATTATTATTACTATTATTATTAACCTTTATTTATAGGGCGTCACATGTGGTACGCGGTGCCGTACAGAACAGGTCTTGCTTTCGGGGGTGGCACTCCTGTTTTAAATGCGTGATGACTCCAGAAACTGCGTCGCCTGATGCAGAATTCCTTTACCCATGTCTCCAGATCCAATGGCCAGCTTCAGTAACTTTTAGCTTATGCAGGCTGGCCAGTGCCTGAAACGATCGCAAATCATGACCGATGGTCATGATGGTGATCTGAGGCTGTGTCTTCAGACGCAGCACTTGGATCTCGCAAATGCTAACAAGAGGTGTCTATCTTCTACAGTTGCCTCCTGTTGCATTTGATTTTAATGAGACGGAATTGTACAGCTGCTTCCTTGCAGCTGTGCAGTTCCTTACTAACATAAATCAGGCTCGGTGGGCAAACAAGACAGTACATGGTATAACAGTTCAATACAGTAAACAAATAATTCTACAACTCTTAACATAGCTATTGATAGTCTAGATGAATGGTGAGGCGCAAAGGGTATTGTTAGTGCAAGCTGAGACCTGTGCCCATTAATGTGGGTGCAACCAACAGGTTTAGAGTCACTGAAAGAGGTGCAAAGGTAATCAAGGAGTGGAATCAAGGAGTAGGAAGCCCAAGGAGGAGGCACAGAACGTAGCTGATGTGATGAGTTATAGGCAATGGGAACAGGAGGAAAGTGGGCCCTGCTCATTAGAACCTATAATCCATGGGAACAGGCGGAAAGTGGGCCCTGCTCATTAGAACCTATAATCCATGGGAACAGGAGGAAAGTGGGCCCTGCTCATTAGAATTTATAATCCATGGGAACAGGAGGAAAGTGGGCCCTGCTCATTAGAATTTATAATCCATGGGAACAGGAGGAAAGTGGGCCCTGCTCATTAGAACCTATAATCCATGGGAACAGGAGGAAAGTGGGCCCTGCTCATTAGAACCTCTAATCCATGGGAACAGGAGTAAAGCGGGCCCTCCTCATTAGAACCTATAATCCATGGGAACAGGAGGAAAGTGGGCCCTGTTCATTACAACCTATAATCCATGGGAACAGGAGGAAAGTGGGCCCTGCTCATTAGAACCTATAATCCAAAGGACAGGTGGCAAATGGTTGACACATGGGTGTTAGCCAGTGTAAAAGGATATACTGGCAAAAGGCTCAAAGGTAGAAGAGATGGAGGATGAAAGGGTGAGGTATACTACACGGTGAAGATGAGGAACAGTGTGTTTTTATGAGCAGGTGGGATTTCAATGACTGAAGCTATGCAGGCTAGGGGATAGTCTGATAGAATGAGGGAGATTATTCAATTGGTAGGGAGGTAGAATGGGAGAAATCCTGAATTCAGGAGTGAGATGCGGTTAGTAGAGGGGAGGAAAGGTGACAGTCATTGGCCGACCAGAGAGGGCAAGAGTGAGTTTATATGGAGAGGAAGTTGGAAATGTAGAGAGCAGTGGCGTTAGAGAGGGCCTTGGAAGTGAGGGTGAGAAATTTAAAGAGGACTCTGTGGGGGAAGGGGAGCCAGTGTAAGGTCAGTGAGCGAGGAAGATGAGTCTAGTTGCAGCATTAAGTATAGATCAAAGAGGAGCGAGATAGGTCGCCATGTTCATCTCAGATGCGATTGCATTGCAAATGCAGGAAGGAGGTGCTACGAACCTCCTCCTGCATTTTCATGCTAAGGATAGCAATCGCAAAGCTGCTGCAAACATGAATCACCCCCACAGTTTGTATTGTATTCACAGATAATTTGCAATGATGTTCCCACAGTACAATGATGAACTAATGAAAACTCCAATCTTCCTAATGTAATCTGGATACGACTTGCAAAGATAAAGGTGGTGGTTATGACATCACACCTCTTCAGAATGGATACCCTGTCAATGTCACTAATGTATTTTACATGCCTTTGCAACACTGAAAAGAAAGCAATACATGGCACTGCTGCCTTCTCGCAATCTGCCCCTCCCTCTTTATGTTCTCAAAAAAGTTTTACCCCAATTTTGCATTTGTTAAGCAATGTTTTATTACTGCGCATGTGCAGAAAGTCTAATAGCTCTTACTGTGCAAACCAAAGTGTGCGGTTCTGAGATCCATGGGTGGCTCAGGCTGGAGAATGGGAAGTGACCTAAAGTCTATGCAAAAAGAGGCGGTGTCAGAGGCATGTTATGGGAGTGTCATGGGTGTGTTATGTGAGTGTCATGGGGGGATTCCAGCTGCGATCTTTTTTGCAGCACCGCAGCCACAGAGGCCATACCTAAAGAAAGTTACAAGGGAGACTGCGTCAGACAAAGTCAGCTCGAGTAATCGAAGTTGCAACCGATGATGCATTGATGGTGGACAGATCCATGAATAATTCAGAGTGGTGACTGGGAGGTGACCTAGAGTCTTCGCAAACAGAGAAAGTATTATGGGCTTGTTATGGGCATGTCATGGGTTTTTTTCACATGCAGCTGTGATCTTCATTGCAGCACAGCATCCACAGTGGCCATATCTTAAGAAAGTTACAAGGGAGACTCTGCACCATACATGGTCAGCTAGAGGAGTCGATGTGGTGCATACATGGTGGAGAGATCAGGTTTGGCAATGCATTTGATCCTCTGTCTGTAAGAGCAGGCTTGTGGCTCTCTCACAAATTTCTGTCAGTGTGTGCAGCCATATGACCACTGACGTTGCACCTGCTGCCAAATTCATATCCAGCCTCCTAATTAATATTCACTCTGGAACTAAAACAGTGGTCAGAGTATTAGGCTCACCTCCTGTACTCCAGCCTAACTATCTCCATTGTCTTCCAGTTGTGACGATTTTTCCTGCCTGCTCCACTGTCACTTGGTACCGATCCTTGATTACATACGACCACTCCTTCATCTGCTCCCTGAAACCAGGTTTCTTGTTTGAACTCATTCCCTCTGTTTATCCCCCAGTGGCAGATTGGTCAACTGGGGCTCCTAACAGAATGTGGGAGGGCAGTCAAGAGGATGGGACAAATCCTGACTGCAGAAATGGGAAGATCAAATTAGCCGCAGTAATTTACTGTGGCTAATTGATCCTCCTCCCAGGGGATATTCATTTGTCCCCTATGCTGGTAGCTATTGGGGAATCTTTCACCTGCCAGAAGCAAGTGAAAAAAAATCTGCGATACCCGGCCCTATCAGCCCTGTTTTTTTCACTAAAACACATAGGTCCAGGAACTTAGCCCAGATCCTTTGTGTTTTCAGACGAAAATAGAACATTTTTTTCCGGAAAAAGAAACAACGGAAAATAAATGGATAGTGAAAAAAAAAAAATGCAGCTGAAATTTTTTGGGGGCTAATTGGATGCTTCCCATAATTCAGCAAAAATACCAAGGGCAAGATGTGCTAAAGGGAAAATGCCGTAAAATCCCAGTTTTTGAGGGTTTTACCACATTTTCATATGTACTAACCCCAGGCCGCCAGGTTTTCACCGCCAAGGGTATTGCCATCTTTTGATGGCGATACCCTATTGAAGCCTATGGGTTTCTTACCGGCGGCCGCCGCCCCCACCGCACCACTCACGTTAACCCTCCTCCCCCCGGCATACCTGTGTGTAGGCAGTCCTGGTCCCTGAACCCAAACTCCATCTCCCCCTAGCAACACAGCCGGAGGTCCTTCCGGCTGCAGGGAGGAGGAGCACAGGACTGACTGCTGCCTGCTTGCCGGCCTGGGAGGTGATGGAGACCCCCTGCACACCTTCTGACAGGTATCGCTGGGGGCCTCTGTCACCGCATTGCAATTTTAATCACATATGTTAGTACATATGCGATTAGCATCGCTGCGGTAGGCAGCGAGGGGCGGCAACGTATGTTAATACATCCCGCCCCAAATGTTTTGTATTTTAATCAAAATAAACACTCTCCAAAATATGTTGATTACTTGTTTGCATCCTGCGCAGTAAAACAACACACATTTTTGTGACCCACAGGAGGACTTAAGTCCAACTCTAAATCCAGCTCTTACTTTACAGTGAGTTTTTTTTCTCTGTACAAATGTCAAATGCCTTCATGGGGATCATTGATGCATGAGTTTACTTCTGCTTGCCCGTATTTCTCCCCTTATTTTGATGTCTAATAACACTGACATGAATGCAGAAAATCTCATTATTCTTCATATTCGCTGCCCTTCAGACTATAATTTTCTGAAAAAAACCCTTCAATGATGAATATGGTTCGTTACCATATGGCTCTCTGATGACACAGTGTGCGGATAAAAGACATATATATTGTATACCTGTCACTGACAGGAAAGGGTGATATGTTATTTACCTACAGTATGTTTGTACTGACTGTTTACTAACTAATCCCTCTTTGTTACCTGTTTTAATCATATTGGGAAACTAATCCAGGATTATCTGTCATTAGTGCATCCCCTTGCTAGCTATTAAAACAATATTAAGCTTCATAAAGATTTGTAACACCTGAATTCTTTCCCACAATTTAAGATGAGTATGCCCAGTGGCGTAACTAGAATTTTTTCTCCCCCAAGCCAAAATATTCCCTGGCGCGCCCAACCCCCCCCCCCCTTCCATACTTGGCACTAGCAAAGTGAAGAATTTGCGTGTGCCTATGGTGCGCTCCGCAAAATAAGGGGCGTGACCTTGCTGAAATGGGTGTGGCTTTGCATAAAGGGGCGTGGCATTGCAGGAAAAGACTACCTTATACCCCAGTTTTGCAACCAGCATGCCCAGACGTTGGCCTCCACAGGAAAAAAAAATAATCCTGATTCATGCCCCTTACATTATTTGTCATTTTTCCTCCTTATAGTAATGACGAGTATACATTATGCCACACACTGCAATGCCCCTGAGACATTATACCACATACCACAATGCCCGTGATATAGTATACCACACACCGTCATGCCTGTGACACATTATGACACACACCGCAATGTCCGTGATACATTATGCCACACACTGCAATGACCCTGAGAAATTATACCACATACCACAATGCCCGTGATATAATATACCACACACCATAATGCCTGTGACACATACCGCAATGCCCTTTATACCCTATGCCACACACCGCAATGCCCGTTATACATTATGCCACACACTGCAATGCCCCTGAGATATTATACCACATACCACAATGCCCGTGATATAGTATACCACACACCATAATGCCTGTGACACATTATTTATGACACACACCGCAATGTCCGTGATACATTATGCCACACACCGCAATGCCCATTATACATTAAGTCTTACAGTAAGGCTTCTAATTACTTTTAAATTACCTGCTTGTTGCCAGGGGTTTCATGCTCTTGGTTCCATGCACAATGCCAGAGGTTTTCATGCAGTAGGTGTTATGCTTGTTGCCAGAGGTATCATGTGCTGGGTTTCAAGCTTGCTGCCAGGGGATAATATTCATTGCCAGGGGTTTCATGCACTGGGTGTCATGCTCGTTGCTAGGGGGTAATGCTTGCTGCCAGGGATTTCATGAGCTGGGTATTGTGCTTGTAACCAGGGGGTAGTACTTGTTGCTAGGCCTGTGCTCCCAGTGCCACATATGCCCCTAGTGTCAGATATTCCCCCACAGTGCCAGATACACATATGCCCCCAGTGCCCCATATGCCCCCCCCCCCCAGTGCCAGCTACACACATACCCCCAGTGCCAAATATGCCCCCCAGTGCCTGGTACAAATATACCCCCAGTGCCAAATATGCCCCCCCCCCACTGCCAGGTACACACACACCCCCAGTGCCAAACATACCCTCCCAGTGCCAAAGATGCCCCCCACCCCCCGGGCTCCCCCGCTGCTGTGCGTTTTGGGAAGGACAATGAGGGCACACTGCGCGCCTCTCCTGTGTGTCCCTCCTGGGTCTCCGTCGGCAGCGGCGTGTCTGTTAAGTGAAGTGCCGGTTCATGAGTCAATCAGAGCTCACGAACGGGCACTTCATTTAACAGACACGCCGCTGCCACCGGAGACCCAGCAGGGACACACAGGAGAGGCGTGCACTGTGCCCTCCGTGTCATTCCCAAAACAGCCACACTAGGGGGCTGCAGACACTGCGGTCGCTTGGAGGCGCAGGGCGGTGCCCCCCGCAGCCCTGCGCCTCCAAGGGACCACAGTGGCTGCGGCCCCCTAGTTACGCCAGTGAGTATACCGCTTTTGCTACAGTGTGGAGATCATTCAGATCTGATCGCTGGGCTGCGTTTTTAGCTGTCCTGCGATCAGATAGTCGCCGTCTACAGGGGGAGTGTATTTTCGCCGTGCAATTGTGCGATCGCATGTGTAGCAGAGCTGCTAAAAATCAGTTTGTGCAGTCCCTGCGCAGCACAGGACTTACTCTTCCAGTGCAAGTGATTCCTGCTGGACCGGAGCTGACATCAGACACCCTCCCTCAAAACGCTTGGACACTCACTGGAAACAGTCAGTTGCCAACCACAAACGGCCTCTTCCTGTCAATCACCTTGCAAACGCCCTTGCGATCAGCTTTTTCACACCATCCCGTCACTGGACGGTGATGCCTGTTGCTGTTGTCCGATGCGCCTGCACATTGTGGTGCATACGCATGCGCAGTTAGGATCTGATTGCCCGCTGTGCGAAAACACACAGCAGCGATCAGATCTGAATGACCCCCTATGTTCATGAAATGGGATACATATGATACATATGATATCCCGGCAGACAGGATGCCGGCTGTCACTTTATCCCGACAGGAATCCCGGCAGCAAGGCAGTTAGTCCCCTCGTGGGCTCACTGCGCTCGCCATGCATCAGGCCTGATGGCTCGCTTCACTCACCAAAAGTTCTAATCTCACTCGATTGGTGGCGTGGACCCACCAACCGAGTGGGAATACCCAGCGCGTGTTGGGATTCCGGGAGTTGGTATTTCACCGGCTGTCAGGATTCCGGCGTTGGTCTCCTGACCGCTCGGATCCCAACAGCCTGTATATTGACTGCATCCAGGGCCGTTTCTTGGGGCAGGCGAGCAGTGCAACCGCACTGGGTGCCCACCGCGGCACTATCTGTGGCTCCCTGCTTCCCCCTCCTATTTCTCCCCGAGTAACCCGCTCGGGGGGCGGAGTTTCACGGAATGACGCGGTTGCGTCGTTACGTCACGACGCAACCCCCGTCACTCCGTGAAACTCCCCCCCCCCCCCACCCCACCCCAAGCGTAGTACAGAGGGGGATCCAAGTTAGGAAGAGGGAAAGGCCGGCGCGAGGAGCGACTGGTGAGGCGGGCCGAAGAGCGGTAATCGCCTCTGTAAGTATTCTCTCTCTCTCTCTCTCAATGTGTAAAATGGGGACACCTGCCGTAATGTGTGAAATGGGGACTCTTGCCTGCCGTAGTGTGGGGATTTAATGTATCAAGGGCATTGCGGTGTGTGGCATAATATGGTGCAGGGGGCATTACTGTGTGGGGCTTATTATGGTAGAATTTTTTTTTCCTGTGGTGGTCGTGATCTGTTGGAGCAGGGTCAAAAACTGTATTGTGAGGTAGTCTTTTCAGACGAGGCCATGCCCATTTAAATGAGGCCACACCCATTTAGATGAGGCGCGCGCAAGTTTTTTTTTTTCTAGGTGTGTGTGGGGGGCACATTTTTTTATGTCATGGGGGGGGGGCGCATTTTTAAATCTCGCACTGGGAGCCAAATTGGCTAGAAACAGCCCTGACTGCATCCCCATGAAACAGTTTCAGTTTATTTCTTTACGCTTTGGGGTCTATGTAAAAAGCCCGAATTCCAGAGACAGTGGTAGTTTTCACTGTACCCAATTCATGAAAGAGTTACCAGGTTCTAAATCAGATAACTAAAATGTCATATTGCCTCTTATTGCAGCAATAGGAAATTATAGATTGCGGGAATCTATTAAAAACCACCCGCAGGGACAAGGGTAGGAATAGAGCCCATCCCTGCGGTGCGTAAGAAGGGACTTGATCATTAATGCAATCACATACGTTTTCTACCTTTTCGGGACCCCCTGGTGTGACTGCACATGCTTGAACTGCTGACTACGCATGCATGGTCATTGCTATTAGCAATGAGACACCAAATGAGACGCAGTGATTCTACAGAAATCAACGCATCTTTTCTCCAGTACCTCATGTGTGATTTTTTTTTCTAAAATCTTTATTTATAGGAAAAATCACCCGGACTTGCTCTGGCACCCCAGCTGCACCCCCAAGAACTAGGACTAATTAAGCAATTGGGAGTTTCCAATTAGCTTATTTGGTAATTAATTACCCTCTGAAGTGGTGTCTTCTCCTCAGGATCATGACTTCTGCAGTAGCGATGAGTATGTGAGTGTGGGAGCATCTGTGAGTGTGTATAATGTGGGTGAGTGCATGCGGAGAGGAGACCACTGGGAGCTTCAGAGACCACCGGACAGGTAAGTATAATTTTTTTTTGTACTGCAGGGCTTTTAGCTCTGAAAGCCCTGCAACCAATGTTTATGTTTATTGGATAGTGTGGATATTGGGATAGCGCATACCCAGGGCCGGTGCAAGGTCTCTCGGCACCCTAGGCAAAACTTCTGCCTACTGCCCCTTCCTCCTACCTGCCCTTCAGGAAAAAGGCATACTGTTGCTCTCCCCCACCCCGTCTGTTGTATGGCTGCTCCCTTCTCCCCATCTCCCCAGCCTGTGTGGGCTCCAGCTGCCCACCCCCCACTTTTTTAAATGTCTTCTGTTCTATCCCCTCCACCATCTGTGTGCATGCCAGCTTCTCCTCTCCCCCCCCCCCCCCCCCCTCCCCAGACTGCTGCTCTCCCCCTCATTTCTTATTAAATGCAGAGAGAGTGCTGTGCAGCCACCTTACCTGCAGGCTGCGATGCAGAGTTGGGACTGAGTAGTCTGTGAAAAAGCCTGGAATGAAGAGCAGCACTGCATGTCACCCCCAGCCAGGACTCCAGGAGTTGTCAAAGTTACTGCCTGTGCCAGGTGGAGCTGGATGCTGCAATACAGGAGCTTGGCAGTCGCGGCTATTGTAGATACGAGTGCCAGGGGGAGTGCGGCTGCTATGAGATGTAGGACCACACTACCTTTTTCATGCAGCTGTAACAGGCCGCCCCTTCAGGTCCCGGCGCCCCTAGGCAGCTGCCTAAAGCTGCCTAGTGGAAGCTCCGGCCCTGCGCATACCCACGGTAATCCAAAATTGGATGTGAGGTATGCAAGGTTTTTTACCTCGCTGAACCTCGCACCCAATTGAATTCCACTTATGGAGGTTTAAGAATACAATACAAAGTGTCTCTTTGTAACGTATCGAAAAACGTTGCCTGTTTCGGCTTTGCCACTAAACTCTGACAGTAGGACATATATTAAATGCAGCTGTAGTATTGCTGTCTTGGTGCCACATATCCACAGGCATAACTACAGCCCCCACAGCCACTTCAGAGGCGCCAGGAATGAGGGGTGCCACCTCTGTTTAAGCAGCAGATTCCCATGCGGACTTGCCGTACGCATGTAAATCTACTAAATGTCCATCCTAAAATGGGCACTGCCTTGGAGGAGAAAGATGCTAGACCTCATACTTGACCTCTAGCATCTGACGGGGAGTCGGGAAGTGCAGGGAGTGCTTAGCGCTGGTGCCAGCAAGCATTACACCCCTGGCAATGAGAATGACATCCAGAGCATGAAAAACCTTGGCAACGAGCATTACACCCCTGGCAGTGAGCATTACACTCCTGGAAACGAGCATGACAACCAGAGCATGAAAACCCTTGGCAACGAGCATGAAACCCCTGGCTACGAGCATTACACCCCTGGCAGTGACCACTGCAACCCTGGCAATAAGCATGGCACCCAAAGCATGAAACCCCTGGCAACGAACATGGAACCCTCAGCATGAAACCACCGGCAACAAGTATGGAACCCAATGCATGAAACCCCTGGCAATAATTTAAAAGTAATTAGAAGCCTTACTGTGGGGAAGCAGGAAGTGCTATAGCGGTCAGTTATTAGGCATGTTGGCACTTATAGATCTGCAAGTGTTGTCATGCCCATGGCTGTCAGGGTATGCTGGGCTTGAGGAACTAAAATCACCAATATGTGTTTTGCGTGCTGGAAGGTGTCATTCCAAAAAGGTGACAAATGTTTTAGTATTATAGTTGAAAATTTCACTGATAAATAAATAAATACTTAAATGGCATACTTAATTGTCACAGACCAGCGAAATTGGTAGCTGCAAAGGACATAGGTGAGTAAAGTCTCTGCCATTACAGTCAGTCATTGCTAGCTAGACTTTCTGATAAAGACTACCGCTAAGCAGAGATAAGATTTGATAAAATGTTCACAATATAAATAGGAAGTCGCTTTTGTTTTCTAAATATGCCAAATCAGTGTTTTTACAGTATCTAAAAAGCATTCTAGTCTACTCTCCCAGAAATCCCAAATTTTGTGGGGCTCTTCTGGCTGAAGCAGGTAGTCCAGACAGCTTGATGATGTCATTAGCTGTGAATCCCATGATCAAGTTCCCTCCCCTGCTTTGCAATGCCAGTAATTGCTTCATTGTACTGCAGGGGGCAGGGCCACAATAACACAATCGCAACATCATACCTCCTGCAACACCCACTTGGCCATACCACAACCCCACACCTCACACCCAGGTCTAGATTAACAATGGGGTGGATGGAGCTATAGCTCTGGGCCTCAACATAAAAATAGGCCCATCATCATGGCAGCATAGTGGTCACTAGCCACCAGCTGGCCACATGGTCATTCATAAATCATAACTATTAAAATTGCATTTCTATTTTTCTAACAAAATGAGGCAATTTTTTTATATTTTTACATATTTAGGGAGACATCGGAGTTGAAAGTGTAGGGGGTACACATGGCTCTAGTCACACCGACACAGTACTGGTCACACCTCCCCCATTTCTCACAATAGGGCCTTGAATATTTTCAGCCCCAGGACCCTAATCCAGCCTTGCTCCCACCTGCTTGTACCCTCTGTAAATGCTGATTTACTTACAGGAATAAAAGCAATACCTTAATACACGCAATACACTTAAATTCGAGCCGCTGCGGCCGCTGTATGTAATCTTTAACCTACGTACTTTTTACACAGTTAGCATACAAAGGCCCGTACTGTGTACGCATTTTGCATACACACGCCGCGACGGACGTACAAAGTACACACAGTGCATATACACACAACGACACGCTGAGAGCACAATGCAGCTACACGTGTGGCTGAAATACACTTTAAACCTTAGCAGGAAGGAGACACGACACCAATTGAATTTAAAATGTTGGGATCTAACCCACCAACATATAATTGCTGAAAGGGGGTTACAAGAGATATACAATCACAATAACAGAAAAGAGGCTACAATCAATGGTACATACGTTTGGTTTCGCCAGCGCCACACGGTCCGGTGCTCAGATCAATCAAGCAAGATGACCTTCAGAGAGAGATTACTGACTGGCTAGGCAGCTTGGCTTTTTATACAGTTGGTCAAAACACAATACAATAAACTGTATGCTCTTCTTCCATTGGTCTGGGGGTAGGACATATCCTGTGCACCGGGGATCATTGGTCAGTTCAAGCGGTGGGCGATGGATAAGTCTTGAGATGTGATTTGTGTTGTTTGCATCTGAGTTCCCGCCCCATGACCAGTTAAACCCATCACATTAATCATACATAAATCTAATATTATTAATAACTTATTGTTGCAATATGTGAAAATATTCTTATACCCACCAGATTACTGCTTTTGTGACCCTGAACAAAATGATCCCACACATGATATGATTATCCATTTCCATCCTCAAGATATACATATATATATATATATACATATACACACATACATACATACATACATACATACATACATACATACACATACATTCCTGCTATTACAATTTGTTAGGAAACATATATGTATATATTTATACATATAAATATTCACATATATATATATTTCCAAGAGTTCAGACCATAAATGTTATTACCTTAGATATCAAAATGTCTAGTATGTGGTTTGTCAGCTGTTTCTAATCGAGTTCTTTCCAGTTACACAAAGTTCCTGGATATTGTCTTCTTCTTTGTGCTGGTTTCAAGTAATGCAATGACAATCCAGTTTTTACTGTCTTCAACAGATACTGGACAACTCTAGAACAATGGGGGTAACCAAAGGTATTTGCCTTCTTCATAGGATTACAAAGCTTTGCGTAAACAAGTCAGTCTCACATTGTGCTGGAGTTTCTAGGAGGATAATTTATGTGTGAACTGTAACTTGCTACTAGAAGGATGTACAGACAGTGTGTGATTTATGCATTATATGGGTAAAATATTGAATATGGCTTTTTCGTGCGAATGCATATGCTACCGTATTTACTCATACCACGTGCTAACACGCAAGACCGTGTGAGCGGTTATACGTAGCTTGCGTGTATGTGTACGCACGGCAGAACAAGCACGGAGGCCATCTGTGTGGTGTTTGCACGTGATGTGTGTACCGTAATATATTTTACGACTTCGACAGTCCACCCTATGGCAGTCATCAATAACTGCCACTTTTAACTAGTAAACTAAAAATATTACCTATACAATATATACAAAGCATGGATGATCGGGGGAGAGTTGTAGGTGGGAAATGTATAGCCTAGTGGGATAGTAAAAGCATGTATGTATGAATCAATGTCTGAGGGGCATGTATCATCGTGCCGTATATGTTCTAAGTAAGGTTTGAGGTATTGTGAAGTATACATTAAATCCTTCTTATCCCATATTAATGGTCTGTACTTGGGCAAATAAACACTACCGAGCTCCTTTCGGGCAAGGGCTTTTGACCCTCGCCTCTTCGGCTTATAATACCAACAAATGGGGAGCACATTTAGTTGATGATACATGGAGGGGGAACATATGTGAATGCTGCTATATGTGTATAACACCTGTCGACTATGTGTGCCATTAACTGAGGGTTGCAAAGATGAAGATAAGACACATATATATATATATATATATAAAAAATAAAATACATTCAACTAAACATTGGACAGGGTTGACGTCTTTTCCGGTTGGATGTTTCTGGATAAAAGGGGGAGACAGAGAAAAATGGTGAAAGAAACAGGCCATGAAATTAATTTGCAATCCTTATCATAACACTGTTTCTATGGATGGGTCATAAACTAAATCTGCTGCTGTGACAATGCCCTCGCTCCTTAGACTCATCAAATTTGTGCCGTGCTTGCACCGCGTTAGAATTCGAACACACCTGAATATCAAGCCGATAATTATGACGACATCCAGGATACAAAGGAGAAACTTTCCTACATTCACAATAACATTCTGTGCCCACTCTCCTAACCCTGAGAACCATTTGCGTGGGTTCAACCATGAGACCCAGCCGGTCAGTTCATTACCCACAGCCGTCAAGGTAAGGTTGTGCTTCCTCCTGAACTCCCACTTCAACTGTAAGATCTCATCCATCTTTTGATTGATGATCTCCATGGGGTCGTCAGTGCTGTTCGTAATATACGTACAGCACTTCACACCATATTGAGTTGCCAGGGTAACACAGTACCCACCTGTAACAGCTGTAACGTAATTCAGGACCCTCCTGTGCTGGATCAGCTCCATCTTGTAGGCTTGTAACTCCCTTCCTGTATACCTGAAGGTGTCATCATACATCTCAGTGATATTATCTATCAAGTTCACTAGCACATGGATGTACCTATAATTTATAGTTCCTGTGGCAGTACGGGTGATATCTAATGCGAGTAGGAACTGAATCCCGGTGGATTCGTGGATCAAATCAGAGGCTGCGTGCTCTGCCCTATCTATGAGGTGTCTCTTGATGATGTGTTCATAATGGGTATGAGTATAAGGAGTCTGAGCGCTGCGGGGAACGTCTTTCATTTTGTCGTGGGTTATGGTCATGACCTCTGGTAGTACTCTCCCAATATAACACAATCCCTAAGAGCTCGGAGTAAGCCACTTGTACGCTTTCCTACCACATATGAAATAGGCATAATCTAGGAGAACATAGGGAACAAAATGTAACAACACCATATTGCAAATGTTTCATGTAAAGAAACCAATCCCTAGTTCTCTCATTTGTTCAGTACAAGTATCGGGCTGGATGACATGGGCACAATACCGCTGTGATACTTTTCCAACCCACATGGTTATGATCCCACGTGTATACCGGTACCGAAAATACTTTCCACTGTTGGTTATCTTGCGTACAAGTTCAGAGTCGATAGGTATCCCTTCAGCTCTGTGCGAAAAGGTCATTGACTGGTTATTCCACGTCACTTCCTAATTTCGTGGTTTTCGGAAATTGGAAATATTAAAACACAACAGGGACCTATCTACGTTGTACTGGTGGAGCTTCAAGCTAGGGGGCCTAGATATATTGATTTATTTGTCCACCGGTCTCCCACCCCGTAAGTCGAGTACCTCATCTATTGCTAAAGGGTATGGTACTAATCCTGACTTACTCTGTCCTTGAGGTACCTGTGAGCACACCCAACAATCTGTCTGGTTTAAGACCTTACCCACTAATGAGTGGTAATCACTCAATGGATGTCGGTCCATGTCGGCATTAATGTTGGACTGACATCTTTGGATGCACCCATCTTTGACTATGTTCTCACAATTTCTACAAATACAATATTAATCAGACAATAACCCCTCACATTGCCTCTGAGCTCCATTACTACCAGAGCGCTTACTGATACCAGCCTTTACTTGAGTGATGTGCTGCTCCTGAGATCCTACAAATCCGTACTTGCCATCAGAACCCATTCCAGATCCTTGCTCCACCTCTCTGGGACCCTCACCAAAACAAATTGTTCTGAGCAAAAACAGAATTACCAGAAAAACCCGAAACGCAGTCTATTGAGGTAGATCCATTTCGTTAAGGAAAGAGAAGGAAAATAAGAAGGGGGAGAGAGAGAAAAGGGCAGTGGTAGGTGAAAAAAAGAAATGGTACGACAACCGTCTTCGATCTTGTTCTCCACGCTCGGGTGCCGTTTCAACAGTCCTGCCTCTCAGCTTTCCCGGAACAAACACTCTAGTGATACGAGGTTCTCTTCACCTTGCTCTTTGTCACAAGTTTTCTCCGGGTCAGCGACCTTCTTGCAGTGGGACGAGTGGACCCAATGCTCTCTTTCGGCGACCTTTAGTGCTGTCGTGCTGGTTAACAAGACTTGATACGGTCCTTCCCACCTGTCTATGAGGCAACCTGAGCGTAAAAAATTTGAATCATCACATAATCCCCAGGCTCAATGTCATGACAATTACTTTTCGGTAGGTCAGGAATCACCAGCTTTAGATTTCTTTGTTGATTTCTCAGCTGCCGGCTCATCCTAACCAAATATTTCACAGTTATTTCGTTATTGCATTTCAAATCATCCTGGGGGTCTATCATTACATGGGGTTGTCGACCAAAAAGAATTTCAAAGGGTGATAAGTTAAGCGGTAACCTGGGAGTGGTTCTGATGCTCTACAACACTAGTGGCAAAGCTTCTGGCCACAGCAATCCAGTTTCAGCCATCACTTTGCTCAGCTTATTCTTAATAGTGCTATTCATTCTCTCCACCTTCGCACTCGCCTGTGGCCGGTACGGAGTATGCAGCTTGCTATTAATTCCCATCAGTTGTGCAAACTGAAAGACTTCACCTGTAAAATGGGTACCCCTATCACTTTCAATCATTCTTGGGATACCATATCTGCACACAAATTCCTGCACGATTTTCTTTGCAGTAAACACAGCAGTATTTGTGGCAGCGGGGAATGCTTCTACCCAGTTGGAGAACACATCAGTACATACTAATACATATTTCAAATTCCTACAGGGTGGTAACTGTATGAAGACATGCTCTGGGGGCCACTGGCTTACCGTGTCCATCTGTCCGAAGTCCTGAGGACTCCTGACAATATCCCTACGCCTTACAGACTGCCTTTTCCTGTAGGGAACACAAATTTTGCATTTCAGTTAACTGTGGCATGTTAACTGTTTCAAATGTCATCAGTGATGTGATGTTAGTTCGTATGGTTGTGCTTGCTGCTGATTTAGCAGCTTCATCTGCCCGGCTGTTACCAAGTGAGATTGGGTCTTAGTTGTAGGTGTGTGCTTTACACTTGATAACAGCCACTCTGTCTGGTTCCTGTATTGCTGTCAGGAGCCTTTTGATGTGGGACGCATGCGCTACAGGTGTGCCAGCTGCCGTCATGAAATTTCTGAGGCGCCACAGGGCCCCAAAATAATGCACCACTCCAAAGGCGTACCTTGGCCCTCATTCCGAGTTGTTCGCTCGTTCTTTTTCATCGCATCGCAGTGAAAATCCGCTTAGTACGCATGCGCAAAGTTCGCACTGCGACTGCGCCAAGTAACTTTACTATGAAGAAAGTATTTTTACTCACGGCTTTTTCTTCGCTCCGGCGATCGTAATGTGATTGACAGGAAATGGGTGTTACTGGGCGGAAACACGGCGTTTCAGGGGCGTGTGGCTGAAAACGCTACCGTTTCCGGAAAAAACGCAGGAGTGGCCGGGGAAACGGTGGGAGTGCCTGGGCGAACGCTGGGTGTGTTTGTGACGTCAACCAGGAACGACAAGCACTGAAATGATCGCACAGGCAGAGTAAGTCTGGAGCTACTCTGAAACTGCTAAGTAGTTAGTAATCGCAATATTGCGAATACATCGGTCGCAATTTTAAGAAGCTAAGATTCACTCCCAGTAGGCGGCGGCTTAGCGTGTGTAACTCTGCTAAATTCGCCTTGCGACCGATCAACTCGGAATGAGGGCCCTAGAGTCCCTATATATATTAGCTGACTTACCTTTGGCCAACTCACATGCTCTGGTCAGGGCGACCAGCTCAGCGACTTGTGCTGAGTGTGGTGGGCCAAGGGGTTCAGCTTCTATGATACCTTCGTCATCTACAACTGCATATCTGGTGCACAAGTTTCCCGATTCCGTCTGTCTGTGGCAACTACTGTCAGTGTAGAAGGTAAGGTCTACTCCTTCCAGTGGGTTGTCACTGATGTCAGTTCTCGCTGTGAAAGTTTGGTTCAGGTATTCCATACAATTATGCGTATCAGTATCTGCACTAAATCCTCCTTCACCATCATTCTCATCCTCCACCCTTTGTGCCTGTCCAGGCACACTTGGCAAGTAAGTTGCAGGATTTAGTGAGCTGCATCTCTTAATGGTGATGTTTACCGAGAGGGTGTAGTATGGTAGGCCGGCGGTCGGGCTCCCGGCGACCAGCATACCGGCGCCGGGAGCCCGACCGCCAGCTTACCGACAGTGTGGCGAGCGCAAATGAGCCCCTCCAGAGCCACGCTATTTTATTCTCCCTCCAGGGGGGTCGTGGACCCCCACGAGGGAGAATAAGTGTCGGTATGCCGGCTGTCGGGATTCCGGCGCCGGTATACTGTTCGCCGGAATCCCGACAGCCGGCATACTGAAGACCATCCTTACCGAGGCCATCAGTGATAATTCCCACTTTGCAAACCGAGCAGATGAGATATGTCTGGTTTGGGCGGCGTTCAGCAAGGCTGATACTGCATGAGGTGTATGGATGGTCAAGTCGTGTCCTAACACTACGTCCTCGCTTTTACTTACCAGCAAAGCTATCACTGCAACACTTCGCAAGGAAGTGGGGAGAGACCACGCTACGGTGTCCAACTGTGCACTGTAGTAAGCTACCGGTCTGCTGGCATCACCATGTCTCTGTGTTAAGACTCCTGCTGCGCACCCAGCACTTTCAGTACCGTACAATTCAAAGGGCTTCTCATAATCTGGCATACCCAATGCAGGTGCTTGTGATAAACACTGTTTTAGTCTCTCAAACGCCAGTTCGGACTCATCTGTGTGTGAGACCCGTTCTGGTTTGTTCGAAGAGACCATCTCCTGCAATGGTAGTGCCAGTATGGAGAACCCCGGAATCCAGTTCCGACAGTACCCACACATTCTGAGGAAAGTACGGATCTGTTGCTGAGTTTGCGGCAGAGTCATGTCGCGAATCGCCTGTATCCTATCAGTGGTCAGGTGCCTAAGTCCTTGCGTCAAGCAGTGTCCCAAGTATTTAACCCTGGTCCGGCACAACTGCAGCTTATCCTTTGAAACCTTGTGTCCTGTCTGGGAAAGATGAAACAGAAGCTGTTTAGTATCTGCCAAGGATGACACGAGTGAGTCAGAACACAACAACAAGTCATCAACATATTGTATTAGCACTGATCCACTCTCAGGTTGAAAGGATTGCAAACAGTCATGTAAGGCCTGAGAGAAAATACTCGGGCTGTCAATGAAACCTTGGGGGAGACGAGTCCAGGTGTACTGTACTTCCCTGTATGTAAAGGCAAAGAGGTATTGGTTGTCAGGGTGAAGAGGGACAGAATAGAAAGCAGAACAGAGGTTAATGACAGTGACGAATTTTGCGGTAGAGGGAATTTGCATAAGGATGACAGCTGGATTGGGCACTACGGGGAATTGGCTCTCAACTATTTTGTTTATCTCCCTTAGATCCTGCACTAGCCTTTAACCCCTCCCCCCACTCTTTTTCACAGGGAAGATGGGACTATTGGCTGTGCTGGACGTCCTGACTAGGATTCCCTGCTGTAGCAGCCGCTCTATGACAGGGTACACTCCTAACTCTACCTCTGGCTTCAGAGGATACCGAGGGATTTTTGGAGCTATACTGCCATCTTTTACTTGTACTGATATGGGAGCTACATTCGCCATCAATCCAGTGTCCTGTCCATCTTTGGTCCAAAGGGAACCTGGTATTTGTGAGATAATTTCCTCCACCTGCGATGGACACGTGTCTAGAACAGTAGAATGTGACATTAGCCTTTGAGGGGTGTCTAGTATATCCTGCACTTCTTGTGCGTGGTTCTCAGGTATATCCAAGAAGACACCCTCAGGAGTACAATATATGATACACCGCATTTTACACAATAAGTCTCTGCCAAGTAGATTAGTCGGAGCCGATGCAGCCAGCAGAATAGAATGTTTTGTCTGCAATGGCCCTATCGTAATCTCTGCAGGTCTACTCAAAGGGTATTGTTGCCCCGTTCCTGTTACTCCCATTGCCGAAATCGTTTTACCCGTGGTTTTTACACCTGATGTGGAATTCAACACTGACCTGGCCGCCCCTGTATCTACAAGAAAAGGTAATGGTACACCAGCTACAGCAACCATGACCTCAGGTTCACTACCAAGGCTAGCAATTAACTTCACTGGCTGCAGACTACAGGTGTGGCCCAACCCCTATTGTGTAGTGGGACCCTCCCACAGCGGATTGGCAGCTACAATATGTGAGGGGGGTAGCTGTGAGTTTTCGGAGGCCTGCCAGTCTCTCCTTGGTGGGTACCTCCTTGTTTCCCCTCTATGTGGCTCGCAATCTCTTTTTATGGTCCCTGATCCCAATTATGTGAATTGTAGTGTGGCTCGTATTCAGGTCTAGGGGGTTTGTATACGTTATGTGTCCCTTTATTCCTACAGTCCCTTGCAAAATATCCTTCCTTCTTGCAATAAAAACATACTATTGACCGTCACTTGCCATCAGGGGTCTGGGGTTTTGGCTTAAAGGACTTTCCTGTAAGTGCCTGTATACTCACCGTCATCAGCTTATCCCCTTGCGACTCCCTGTGTTTGCTGATATTACAATCATGCTTAATAGCGGACTCTCTCAACGCAGCCACCGAGATACCTCTCCAATTAGGTAGAGAGGTTTGCACCCTTGTCCTCAGTGCCTCCTTTAAACCGTCCATTAACATGGAGACAGCTACCTCCCTGTGATGTGCATTCTCCTTAATATCTTCGATCCCAGTATATCTAGCTATTTCTTGCAGTGCTCGATGGAAATATTTGGATGCCATTTCACCTTCCTTTTGTCTTATGGAGAAGATTTTATTCCATTTAACAACAGTAGGGAAATATGCTCCTAATTGCAGATTGATTTGCTTTACGTTCTCCTGATTGTACTCACCAGTGAGAGGTACCTCTGCATCTATCTTACAATCCGTTATGAATTTTGTGATGTCAATATTTGAGGGTAAACACACCCGTAGCACTGTTTGCCAATCTTTATTTGTGGTTTTATGGGTGTTACCTAACTCTTTAACGAATTTCTGGCATCCGACTAGATCTTTTTTGGGATCAGGGGAATTCTGACATAATTGACCTTAACTCTGCTCGGGACCAAGGACAATGCATGGTAATGTTCCTGATGGGAGTTACTCCCTGTCAGTCTTCCCATTGGGGACTCAAATCACCCTGACAGGATTTAATCAACTATATCATTTTGGCTTGATTCTATAATACGGGGAGTTATCGTCTCTGCATAGTGTGGGGTATCGCTACTACTCTTGGTGGTTGGGCCATGCCACCTGGGTGTCCTGTATGGTGGCTGCTAGAGAGAGTGCCGATATCGTGCTGGGCTCATCTTCCTGCTCACAATCTTGGGGAAAACTTACAGTTTTACAGTTTTAAACAAAATATTTAAGGTAACCTGTTTTTGAAATCAGATAGTTATGTGCTATTGTATTAAATGTATGCTATCCCGTCTTTAATTGAACAAACTATCGTGTGATTTGTACTTAGCGTCCGTACTCCTACGCAACCTTGCGTAAACATGCGACCGTGCTGCCTTTTACGCCACGTGTGCGACCCTGCACCTTGTCCGTACCACGTGTACAACGTACGTCCGCAATTCAACAAACCACACAATTTCTATAAATGTGAGCAATACAAACTATAATCGCTCACTTAACACAAGCCACACTTGATCTGGTATCCGAACTCCAGGTCGACAACAAAAAGGTCGACACACCTTATGTCGACGCCAATAGGTCTACACACCTTAGGTCGACATGGACAAAATGTCAACATGGACAAACGGTCGACATGCACAAGGCCGACATGGAAAAAGGTCGACATGAGTTTTTCACGATTTTATTATTTTTTTTAACTTTTTTATACTTAACGATCCACGTGGACTATGATTGGAACGGTAATCTGTGCCGAGCGAAGCGGTAGCGGAGCGAGGCACCGTGCCCGAAGCATGGCGAGCGAAGCGAGCCATGTGAGGGAACACGGTGCACTAATTGGGGTTCCCCATCATTCTACGAAGAAAACGACACAAAAAAAGCATAAAAAACTCATGTCGACCTTTTTCCATGTCGACCTTGTTCATGTCGACCTTTTGTCCATGTCGATCTAAGGTGTGTTGACTTATTGGCGTCGACCTAAGGTGTGTCGACCTTTTTGTTGTCGACCTGGAGTGCCAGACCCCTTGATCTGTATAAACCTTTAACAACCAGGCCAGAACTGCGTTTTGTGTTTTATAATTACACCCTTAATACATTTATTTCAAATTTATCTATATAGCAAACAAATGTATCCGATTTCACACAGGTCTAAAATGACTAATAACCTATGGCAAAAATATGTGGGAGAGTATGCAAAATATTGGTACCCTTTGTGTACGCTTTTGGCGCCAAAAAAATTACACAGATTTTTCAATAGCTTTTTTCCTGTTTACCTCCGGATTCTATCAGCACCTCTGCAGACCAGACAGAGCAGACGCAATCTAACAGCACAAAATAGAGTTTTAAAACATCCAAGCAACCAGCAAAAGGTTTAACTTAAAGATGTATTTCTACCCTTTGCTGATAGATTAAAGTCTGCTATGATCTGCTAGCCTACGAGCGTGTGAAAAACCGGATCGAGTCCCCAATTGTAAATGCTGATTTACTTACAGGAATAAAAGCAATACCTTAATACACTCAATACACTTAAATTCGAGCCGCTGCGGCCGCTGTATATAAACCTTAACCTACGTACTTTTTACACAGTTAGTGTACAAAGGCCCGTATCGTGTACGCACTTTGCGTACACACGCCGTGACGGACGTACAAAGTACACGCAGTGCATACACACACACCGACACGCTGAGAGCACAATGCAGCTATACGTGTGGCTGAAATACACTTTAAACCTTAGCAGGAAGGAGATACGACACCAATTGAATTTAAAATGTTGGGATCCGACCCACCAACATAAAATTGCTGAAAGGGGGTTACAACAGATATACAATCACAATAACAGAAAAGAGGCTACAATCAATGGTACATACGTTTTGTTTCGCCAGCGCCACATGGTCCGGTGCTTAGATCAATCAAGCAAGATGACCTTCAGAGAGAGAGATTACTGACCGGCTAGGTAGCTCGGCTTTTTATACAGTTGGTCAAAACACAGAGGCAAATGCAGGATTTAGTCGGCGGGGTTTCCGTGTGTATTTGTGAGTATATACATATATATATATATATACATACACACACACACACACGCGTATATATATATATATATACACACACACACATTTGAGTGTATATATATATATATGCACACATATGTATATATATATATATATATATATGTGTATGTATGTATATTTATATATATATATATATATATATATATATTGCACACACATTCATTCATACAGACACACATATATACATGCAAACATACATACACAAGCACACACAGAAATACACATACATATATACATTCACACATGCTTCCCATGCTGTATAGTGTATACACTACTTATTTAAATATACTGTGCAGTACTGTACCGTCCATCAGGGGCTGGGAGGCAGAAGCAGACTGTTGGCACTGTCTGGACGGAGGGAGCTGCTATGGCTGAGCATGCGCAGCCAGCAGCTCCCCCGGGACACTCTACAGAGAGCTATGTAGCTCTCTGCTGCAGCAGCTCCCGCATAGCGGTCGCGTACGCGATCGCGGCTTTTTTTGAGACGGAGACACTGCTGTCTCCATCTCAAAAATGTACATGTTGGCTCATCAGGGGGGTTTCCAGGTACTCAGAACCCCCCCCCCCCCCCCTGCGTGCACCACTGAAACACAATACAATAGACACTATATGCTCTTCTTCCATTGGTTCGGGGGTGGGACATATCCTGTGCACCGGGGATCATTGGTCAGCTCAAGCGGTGGGCGATGGCTAAGTCTTGAGATGTGATTTCTGTTGTTTGCATCTGAATTCCCGCCCCATGACCAGTTAAACCCATCGCATTAATCATACATAAATCTGGTGTTATTAATAACTTATTGTTGCAATATGTGACAATATTCTTATACACACCAGATTACTGCTTATGTGACCCTGAACAATATGATCCCACACATGATATGATTATCCATTTCCATCCTCAAGATATACATATATCTATATATATCTATAAATATATATACAACTCCAAACGTGGAAAGAAGGCACTCCAGAGGCACAATCAAAATGGAAAAAGCTGTATTGGAAAGTGACGTTTCGGGGATAACCCCTTCCTCAAGACATATGTTTTGTCTTGAGGAAGGGGTTATCCCCGAAACGTCACTTTCCAATACAGCTTTTTCCATTTTGATTGTGCCTCTGGAGTGCCTTCTTTCCACGTTTGGAGTTGTATGTACACTTAGGACTACGGCACCGGGGCAAGCTGCTTGATGTGGAGTTGAGTGCCGGCTGAATTGTATCTCTATAAATATATATATATATATACACATATATACATACATACACATACATTCCTGCTATTTCAATTTGTTAGGAAACATATATATATATATATATATATATATATATATATATATAGAAATCACAAATAAGGCGGCACTCGGGAGACCATAATGATGTGAAGCAAGCGGGTGCTTTACATCATTATGGCTCCCGAGTGCCACCTTATTTGTGATTTCTCTATATGTACGGACCCCCAGTCCGGAGGGAGGGCACCGGAGCACATTCACCTTCAGCTATATACGACTGTGAGTGCCGGACCAGTTCTTTGTATGTATGTATATATATATATATATATATATATATAAATATACACATATATATATATTTCCAAGAGTTCAGACCATGAATGTTATTACCTTAGATATCTAAATGTCTGGTATGTGATTTGTCAGCTGTTTCTAATCGAGTTCTTTCCAGTTACACAAAGTTCCTGGGTATTGTCTTCTTGTTTGTCCTGGTTTCAAGTAAGACAATGACAATCCAGTTTTTACTGTCTTCAACAGATACTGGACAACTCTAGAACAATGGGGGTAACCAAAGGTATTTGCCTTGTTCATAGGATTACAAAGCTTTGCGTAAACAAGTCAGTCTGGTACATTGTGCTAGAGTTTCTAGGAGGATAATTTATGCGTGAACTGTAACTTGCTACTAGAAGGATGTAAAGACAGTGTGTGATTTATGCATTATATAGCTAAAATATTGAATATGGCTTTTGATGGCTTTTCCGTGCGAATGCGTATGCCACCGTATTTAATCATACCACATGCAAACACGCAAGACAGCGTGAGAGGTTATACGTAGCTTGCGTGTATGTGTACGCACGGCAGAACAAGCACGCGCACGGAGGCCATCTGTGTGGTGTTTGCATGTGATGTGTGTACCGTAATATTTTCCGACTTTGACACCTCCTGGAGTGGGAGCCCAGAAAGTAGTTATGCCAAAGTAAAACCAAAAAAGTTGGTAGATTTTTATTCATTATTCACTATCCGCAGTGGAGTTTGTCTGGATGTGGTAAAAAAAAAGACTGGGTATTAGTAACTTCAGATCATACTTGCCTTCTTTTCAAAAATCATTTCAGGGAGATGTGAAAGGGACACCTAGCAGCGTGGGCTTGTACTGTACCCTTTTTACTCATTACGGCAGACAGCGTTCCCTTTTTACACATTTACGGCAGACAGCGTCCCCCTTTTTACACATTACGGCAGACAGCTTCCTTTTTTTTCACGTTACGGCAGACAGCATCCCCCTTATTACACATTACGGCAGACAGCACAGGGCTAGTCTGCCCCGCATGTTAGTGCCGCCCCCCATTCCCCCCCCCCCCCCCGGCGATGCCTTTGTATTTTAGGAGTAACTCCCGGCTAGCGCAGCTCCTGCGGCTGCCCGGGAGTGAATTGTCGCTGCCGCTGGCCGCAGTGGCTGAGTAAGGCGTCACACAGCCACCGCGGCCCGCCCCCCCAATGTTCCAGCCGCGCCTGTGTTGGCCGGACCGCTCCCCCTAAACGGTGGCTTAACGCCGCCGTTCAGCCCCCTCCCACCCAGCGACCGTCTCTGTCTCGGAGGTGATCGCTAGGCAACGAAAGCTGCCATGCGCCGGCGCACTGCATCACCGGCGCATGTGCAGTTCCGACCTGATCGCTGCGCTGCGACAAACTGCAGCGAGCGATCGGGTAGGAATGACCCCCATACAGCGGATATTTCACTGTTTCATTGACAGAGTCAATTTAATCTGGGTCTTGGAAAGGATTATTATACTACTAGTCTTATTTTATTTGCAAATGTAATTATTTATTATGAGTCATTCATGTACAATGTAGATAGCCCCTAGCTATTCATACAGTAACAGCAGCTTCTCAACACTTGCTTTTACAAAGAGCTGAGGGGTGGGCTGTTCTGGAAGCCTGCCTGTAATAGTATGCTACATTTGACCCATGTTAGCAGTAACTAGCACCCACGTCAGGAGGATGGAACAGCTGTTGGATTAGAAGCGCCCAACACTCTCGGCTAGTAGTCTTGCTGTTTCAGCGCTGTACTGATGGGAATACTGGCTAATTGTACTTTTTCGGTGGCCACATACACCCACTGTAATATCTGTAACAATCGCAGGCAAGTGGCAAAGAGGGCATTGCTGGGCATTTTAGTAAATACAGCTAGTAAAGCACTGCTGCTGCTACACTCTGTGTATCTAATAATCTCATTAAGGGACCGATTTAGCACCATCCTCATTGAAGATGCTGATGTGCTGTGATAATATCTCCCCAATCCGCAATACGATTATTGATTACATTGCACGGATGTATCAATCATCGCATTCAAGGACAGAGCTTGCGAGAAAGCCCGCACCCTATGTATAGATGCCTGCGATTGATTGTATAGGTGCTGGGATGACTACTTTCTAGGCCCCTGCATGCAATAACGCCACCGATGGTTCTAGATACTACACCGTAGGCACATCATCTACACTCGCACCTACCCTATGGCAGGTGTACTTTCTCTGACTGGACATGCCCTCTGTGACGCTCCTGTAACACGCCCATGAAGGCCATCTTAACAGAAAAGTAGGACCTGGGTAAAGCAATGCACTGGGGCCCCTACACACCCATTCACAGGATTAAATTATAAAAAATCTCGCCACATGCTTCTATGCAGTGAACGGCTGTGAGCACTGTTATTGATGGATAGTTCCACCCATGCACCAGTCAGCATGCTGATAGCCATTCACTGTCTGGCTGCAGGCTAGGAGGGAGGAAATGCTGTCTTGCCGCTCTGATTGTGTGACCACCACCCACCCCTGCTCGGAGACCCATAGAATTGTGGGGCCCTGGGCAGCTGCCCAGTGTGTCTATACATTAAGTTAGTCCTGCCATGAGACAAATGTTTTTATGTTCACTTCAGACCACTTTCTAGTCATCGTCCAGGGGTGCCCTGCAGTTTTCAGACACTTTTCTGATGCTGTCAACTGCAACAGAACCATTGTGTGGGCACTCATGGTAAGACATTTGCAGTGGGGGTTTTCAGGATATTAAAATGGATACGCTGAACTACATGACATCTGCATTACGTGTAATTTCCATGCGCTTCTGAATCAGGCCTTATATATACTGTATGGTTATGATACACTGGTCTACAGCTATAACTAAGGTTATAACTTATTTACCTACGAATAGCAGTAGGTTAACTATTACATCACAGTATACTGTGTCTGGATTCAGTATGAGATCCCAGTGGTTGGGATTCCGACTGTCATAAGACTCCCAACAGGCGGGATCTCGACGGCGAGCGCAGCGTGTCCCCCCGTGAGCTCGCTACGCTTGCCATGCTTGAGGACGGCTGCGAGCTTTGCTTGTCACACTAATTTATTCCCTCTCGGGTGTACCATCCCCCGAGTGGGGATTCCGGGCCCTGATCTGGATTCCGACCACCGAATTTCCCTTGGCTGTCCGGATACCAACAGCCGGGAAACTAACTGCTTCCCTTGTGTCTGCACCTGCTTTCAACAGTTAGATTTTCTGAAATACCATATGTGAAATTCTGTAGGGTCCTCATGCATTAAGGAACTCAAAAGTGCTACAAATATTATTACTTAATGGATTAAGTATAAAAATAATTCTATATAATAATGCTCACAGGAGGTCCACAATTTATGTGTCATGACATAGTGATATATATTACAGCCGTAATTATATTCTGGACTGACAGGCCTACCTTACCACAAGCCTTTCTATGGGGATCCATTAACAGGTATATCGTTTTGTAAGTAGCTTACAACATGTTAAGTGCCACTAAAGTATAATTAAAAGCCTCTTCGTTTTCTGCATGAGTCAAGGTTGAAGTCTTGTTTTCTGTCAGCGGGCAGCGCACCAAATCATAGTGCGGCATGGATGTCTAACACTCAGCTAGGAATTGTCAAGAGCTTTGTATCGTAAAGTCAAGTGGTTGCCACTTTTTAAATAATATAATTAGCTATCATTCAATAGAGTGATCATCTGTCTCATAATCACAGGAGGTAGAAAAACACTACATTATGTTAAAATCAAATTTAAGGCATTAACAGTCAAATATTTAAAACACATTAATATTCACATAGCAATTAACAAGGTTACTTTCTATTTAATCTAATATATATACACTTTGTAGTATTTATCTCAGTCTATTGAAAACCCAGCAACCCCTTTCTTCACAGCTGGGGTGAATTTACTAACAATCGTGTTTGGCCAAGATGCATTCTTGGATGTGTTTGTCTTATTTTTTAATCACAGAAATTTACTAAAGGCAAACACGGGAGTGCTGTATCGAATCAAACTTTCAAACACGGACTATCACACAAATACGATTCAATACACCATCGACCATTCTCACAAGTACTTGATGGGGTCAACCTGGCCAAAGCATTAACTCCCACAACTACTCAGCCCAGGCTGGGAATTCCTGGGGCAGTGGGGACCCCCCCAACACTGGCGTATCTATAATGGGTGCAGTGTGTGCGGTGCACAGCGCCCCTGGGTCCAGAGGGGGCCCACACCGCATACACTGCACCCATTTCTTCTATACTTACTGATAATGTCGATATTATCTTAAACAGTAAAGCTATACCTTTAAACACACCTTTACCATGGAGCTGCTGCGGTCGCTAGCTCACGCTACGTACTTCGTACGCTATTTGCGCACAGAGTCCCGTACCGTGTACGCACTCAGCGTACAAACGCCGCACTGTGGGTACAAAGCACACACAATTGATAACCTTTAAACCTTGTTAATGATATAATGCAATGATATGATTACACTTTAAACCCTTAGCAGCAAAGTACTGCAACGATGTTATACCTTAAACCTTAAGTAGCGCTGACGGTATAAAGTACCCGCAGTGCGTACACCTTATCAATGCCTATACACCTTATACAGATAAATACACTCTAAGACCCTTGCAGGAAAGTGAAGACACAGCACAGTTTTGTAGTTGAACCACAGGGTTTCTAAGGCCACAGTGGATTATTCAAAAAGGTAAACAGTACAATTTATACACTACAGGCTAACAAGATAAGTCTAAACAGAATAATGGCTACAGAGAATGTACATACGTGAGAATGTTCACAAGCGCAACCCGGCCGGTCCTCCGCTAGTCAGATAGAAAGCGTTCAGAGTCTTGTGTGTCCAAGCCTGCTGCAAGCTCTCTTTATTCACTTCATCCAAAACAATACAATGGTCACTGTAATCCCTGTGTCTATTGGACACAGAGATGTACTTTTTCATTACCGGAGAGGTCATAGGTTGATTTGAAAAGGTGGGCTATGTCTTTCTCAACTGCTCTTGTGGGTGGTCTCCTCTGGATTCCCCCCGCATACATAATATACAGTAAATAAAGTTTAAACCTATATTCTGCTTCTGCATCTAACTATCCTCAGGAACATGCGATCTTCCTCAAACCAACACCAGAATGTTTCCCTTAAAATACCCTACAGCTGGATACCAAACACCACCTTGTAACCTTGTTCTGTCCCCTCCTATCCTGTAAAGGTGAATCCCTTTGTTCTGTTATCATTTTAAACAGCTATTTCTTTCTGATGTGGTGCAGGGGGCTATGTGTACAATGTGCACTATTTGGGTTAAATATGTAATGTTCTAATAACCCTCTACGCGCTCACAAACTCCTCCGTAAATACCCATATCACGCGCATGATCGCCGGAGCGATCCTACGCAAATTGCGGATATGTGCACGAACGGAGGACTGAGTGCACGAGCAGCGGGCCTGTGCATGGGGTTAGTACAAGGCATATGTATTACAATATTTTTCGACTTTGACATTACCTTTCCGGCATCCATCTGCGACTGTGTATGGGCCCCCTCCTCTCCCGTAGCTGTCACCGCTGCTGCTAGCGCACTGAGCGCTAGAGACTCTGACAGTGCCAGAGTCTACAGCGCATGCGCAGGACTGTGGAAAAATGGCACGGTGGCCATTTTTCGTAGTCTTGCGCATGCGCTGTAGACTCTGGCACTGTGCCAGAGTCTCAGCACTGAGATCGCTAGCAGCGGTAGTGACAGCTACAGGTGGGGAGGGGGCCCACACACGGAGTCTGCACATGGGTCCCCTCCTCTCTAGAAATGCTGCTGCCCTCCAATAAAGGGTTTCCCCCTCTCCAGTGTACCCCAGGCCAGGGCGGAAGCCCAAGGCTATCCCCTGTGGATGTGCAGTTGATAGCAATGAGAAATAAAATTGCATTTTACAAGGGGGCTACAGATACCAGCAAGTTTGGTCTTATGTATGCCGACTGACGGGATCCCGGCACACAGTATACCGGCGCCGGGATCCCGACAGCCGGCATACCGACACTTATTCTCCCTCGTGGGGGTCCACGACCCCCCTGGAGGGAGAATAAAATAGTGTGGCGAACGTAGCGCGCCACCGTGTCCGTAGCGTGGTGAGCGAGCCCGCAAGGGGCTCATTTGCGCTCGCCACACTGTCGGTAAGCCGGCGGTCGGGCTCCCGGCGCTGGTATGCTGGTCGCCGGGAGCCCGACCGCCGGCATATCGTAGTGAACCCTACCAGCAAGCCTCCCCAATATGCTGGTACTTGGAGAAGTAACAGCCTGTGGGGCATTAAGGAATCACGGGTACCTGTAGTCCCCCTGTTAAAGAAATTTTAAAATAATGACAGTACATACGCAAAAAAAATAAGTTTAATACATACACTGAGTCTATACTCACCTTGTCCCTTGTGCTGATCGGTCCTCTTATCCAGTAGAATACCAGCTGCATGGATACAAAAATTCTACATACTCACCTAACCCTTGGTGCAGGTTTGTCCTCTTCTCCATGTAGCATCCCTGAGAGTGCAAAAGCAAACAAACCGCACTTCTCGATCCATGCTGGACAATGAAGCAATGTATGTAGGCACTGTACATATATTGCTCTGCTGCCGACTGACAGGTCAAATTAAAATACATAAATAAATAAATACATAAGTAAAGAAATAAGTAAAAAATAAGTAAATACCAAATTAAAAAATAAGCTTTTTTCCATAGGCTGACGGTGACCACTCTGGTAACTGGTTATACCCCAGTTGACTGCTGCGGTCCCTCAGTGATATACTGTGGTTATACTAAATGTTTTTGTTTCACCCCCAACACAGGTGTTTTGGGAGAATAAGCCACACATTTTTTTAATAAAAGGGACCCAGAAACATAAACTCTATTGCTATAAATGTTTGTTTTTAAGTTTTAAACTTACTAGTATTGGAAGAGGGTCCTGCTTCTGCCGTATACTCCAAGGGCCAAATGTAATAGAGTGAGAGTTTCAGAAAGTGAGAGATTTGGTAAGGTTTTTTAGGGTTTTTTTTTTTAAATGGCAATCATTTACACTGCAAAACCAGGTTGATCTTGCTGTGTTTAAATGATTGCCACTTTAAAAAAAACTGCAAAACCTTACCAACAGGGCCGTAACTAGGTGTGTGCCAATGGTTCTTTGCCCACAGTGCATATGCACTGTGGGCGCAGTATCTGGCAGCACCACCCACACGGCCAGCCGCTCGCCATGTCTCACCTTCACTTCCTGCCTACCGTTGCTGCAGCTTTTATATGTAGTGGCGTGCGCTCAGCTCCACCATACAAGTAGCGACGGTCTGGGCAGGGGGACAGATGCCCCCTGGCCGGTCCCATTTTCAGTAACTCAGGCCGGTCGCTGAAAGCTGCTGTGTTGCAGCATGGGCCGCCCGGCACCAAGCTATTTTCAGAGGAAGTGCCTGTGAATGTCCAGTCAGTGAAGACACGCGGCCCCGCCCCCTCTCCCTGCCTCTCCTTCTCTGTGTGCTTTCAGTGATCATTCAGTGCGGCCAAGTGTTAGCCGCGAATGAAAACCTGACAGCACCCCGGCGCGCCTGGCCCCACCAGTCCGACCCCATCTCTTTGAATCCTTCTGTCCCCGGAACCTGCCTCCTCTTCTCCCCTGGCTCCCACCTCCTCCTGCCCCAGAAAACGCAGGATTCGTACAGAGGGATATATATATATATATATATATATATATTTTAAAATAAAAAGTAACCTTTTTTCTGCGCTATACCACTAGTCTCAAACCACTGAGAAATACCTTCTGTCAGATGAGGTATAAAAAATAGATATGAAAAGGAAAAAGGTTCTAGTGGGAGCCAATACGCCTTTAGAATAACTATGTTTAAAAGTTTTTATTCATACACAAACCGACGACAATTGCAACCTAAACATTCGTCTTTGGTACAAATTACTAAAAATTCAGTAAAATGATATAACAATCTTATATAAACACATATTTCAGTTGATGTGAGGATTTTACAATCAGGTGATCACAATCAGAATTGTGAAGAGATATATCTCCAACCAGAAATCTGTGGTGAAGGCTTTATGAATCCGAGATTCGCGATCTCGGATTCATAAAGCCTTCACCACAGATTTCTGGTTGGAGATATATCTCTTCACAATTCTGATTGTGATCACCTGATTGTAAAATCCTCACATCAACTGAAATATGTGTTTATATAAGATTGTTATATCATTTTACTGAATTTTTAGTAATTTGTACCAAAGACGAATGTTTAGGTTGCAATTGTCGTCGGTTTGTGTATGAATAAAAACTTTTAAACATAGTTATTCTAAAGGCGTATTGGCTCCCACTAGAACCTTTTTCCTTTTCATATATATATATATATATATATATATATATCCTATATAATAGCCCAGCTCTGTGACTTTGTGCCTGTGTGTATAACGCATCTCTCATTGGATTAGTTGGAGGTCTATCACACCCAGTCCACAGCTGATTGGGCGAGAAACGCCCTCCCACACAAGTTACATCCAATAGAAGGCTCTGCCCTTTGCCTGCTGTGTTTTCACAGAGCAGGATTAGCAATGGGACTGATGGAGCTGCACAGAGCCGGCCCTAACCAATATAATGCCCTAGGCAAGATTTTGGCTGGTGCCCCCTAGCACCGCCGCTAGTTCTGCAGGAGATGCCTGGCATGAGTCAGCTGGCAGCTCTGCTAACGCCGGGCGCCTTTTGTTTATGAAAATGCATCTTATTTGCATTACTATGTGGCTAGGCTGCACAAGCAGCTTCTGCTGATTAAAATGATATACAGCATGCCTATATTCTGTGTGCGACTGTGGCTGTATCTGCATACGAAATGCTACATTACAGTGATTTCCAGGAATACACTGCAACGTAGCATTTCGTATGCAGATACAGCCGCAGTCACACACAGAATATAGGCATGCCGCATATCATTTTAATCAGCAGAAGCTGCTGGTGCCCCTAAGCATACCAAATGCCCTAGGCATTTGCCTAGTTTGCCTATGCCTAAGGCCGGCTCTGGAGCTGCAGCTCCAGCCCCACACCCCAAAATAGGCCCACTGTATCTGCAGCAACATACCCTCCAACAATTTACACATAAAAATTGATACAAATTCGAAAAGGGGGCGTGGCCACGGGTACAGCCGCGTGGCCACGCCCCTTTTCCTATACTTTCAATGGAAGCTTGGAGAGTAAAAAATCGGTACAGACCATTAAAAAAGGGGACTGTACCTGCCAAAAAGGTGCAAGGGTATGCTACTGCATCTGCAGCAAATATCTGTGCTGTAGATAAGGAAAAAACATCCTTTTACTGCAGCGTCCTATGTCCTGCTGTCAGTCCGCCTGCCCCCTCCGCCATCAACAATCCCCACTCCCTAGCCGCAGCGTAGGTGGAACAAAAGCTGCTACGGCCACCGGCATAAATGTGTATGAAAGCGGCGCAGCAGAAGGCTTTCATAGCCCTCCCTGCGCCGCATAATCTCTGAGCCCCGGAGCCTTCTCTGCGTGTGATGTTACAGAAGTGCCTCCCCGCCACAGCTGCGTCCAGATCCCCAGATGCACTGACTCCGCAACACAGCACCTGGGCTGTCGGCCTGGAAGCCCCGAGATGGCTAATGTAACGGATAGAGTGGGTGATATCGCGGAAGGTAATGTCTGGACGCTGAATCAATGTAAAAGGTGACAGTGCTGTGCAGTACAGTGGGTGTGCAGTCTGGGCCGGTGCTAGGGTGTTTGGCGCCCCCCTGCAAACTATAAATTTGCAAACTTGCATACTTTACAAAGGCACAGTGCACATAATACCCCCTGTAGAAGAGACACTTACACATGTAACGCCCTCTGTACCAGAGACGCTTACACATGTAATGCCCCCTGTACCAGTGACACTTACACATGTAACGCCCCCCTGTATCAGTGACGCTTACACAAGTAACACCCCCTGTAGCAGAGACGCTTACACACATAACGCCCCCTGTACCAGTGATGCTTACACACGTAACGCCTACCAGAGTGATCAATTTGACCAGGCTTTAGATGACCTTTTGGTATTTTATTTTTATTAAGCCCTCTGTACCAGTGACGCTTACACATGTAACGCCCCCTGTAGCAGTGACGCTTACACACGTAACGCCCCTGTATCTGTGCCGCTTAGACACGTAACGGCCCCTGTACCAGTGATGCTTACACACGTAACGCCCCCTGTACCAGTGATGCTTACACATGTAACGCACCCCTGTACCAGTGACGCTTACACATGTAACGCCCCCCCTGTACCAGTGACGCATACACATGTAACGCCCCCTGTAGCAGTGACGCTTACACACGTAACGCCCCCTGTAGCAGTGACGCTTACACACGTAACGCCCTCTGTACCAGTGCCGCTTAGACACGTAACGGCCCCTGTACCAGTGATGCTTACACACGTAACGCCCCCTGTACCAGTGATGCTTACACACGTAACGCCCACTGTAGCAGTGAAGCTTACACATTTAACGCCCTCAATAGCAGTGCCGCTTAGACGCGTAATGCCCTCTGTACCAGTGATGCTTAGACACGTAACGCCCCTGTATCTGTGTCGCATAGACACGTAACGCCCCCTGTACCAGTGCCGCTTAGACACGTAACGCCCCCTGTACCAGTGATGCGTACACACGTAACGCCCCCTGTACCAGTGCCGCTTACACACGTTACGCCCCCTGTACCAGTGCCGTTTACACACATAACGCCCCCTCTACCAGTGCCGCTTACACACATAACGCCTCCTCTACCAGTGCTGCTTACACACGTAATGCCCCCTGTACCAGTGCCGCTTACACACCTAATGCCCTCTGTACCAGTGCCGCTTACACACGTAACGCCCCCTGTACCAGTGCCGCTTACACACATAACGCCCACTGTAGCAGTGCCGCTTACACACGCAACGCCCCCTTTAGCAGTGCCGCTTACACACATAACGCCCCCTCTACCAGTGCATGTGTGACAGCAGCCGGCAGCAGCAGCAGGGATAGCAGCAGCAGCTCAGGACAGGGATGCAGAGCAGGGAGAACGCCTCTCCTTACTGGTGCCTCCCTGCACTGCAACCCTTTGCTGAGTGGCTAGCGCCGGGCCTGTGTGCAGTGTCACTGACACTGCACAGCACTCTCACCTTTTATATTGATTCAGCCAGTCAGTCAGTTCTGCCAGCCAGTCACTATTGTTAGCACCAGTGCCCCAATGCGCCGCATTACAGGGAAGTAGACGCACTAAATAAACTACAGCTCCCAGCAGCCCTTAGCGCCGAAGCATTCCGGCCCTTAGGGCTGCTGGGAGCTGTAGTTTATTGAGTGCTTCTTCTTCCCTGTAATGCGGCGCGTTGGGACACCGGCGCTAACAATAGTGACTGGCTGCTTGGCTGCTGTGCGAGTCTCCAGGAGAGCCACTGCCAAAGGGAGGACAGCAGTTTAGCTGCTGACAGGAGAAGCAGGATAAGCATTACCCGCCCCTCCCCCACTCACCGTACCTCCGGGCCCCATCTGCTGCACCCCCACACACCCCCTCCAGCACCCGCGGTAGCTCCGGACCCTTTCCCGCCCCTCACCCTGCACCACCGCATTTGCCCCTCCCCCACCCGGGGCACCCCCGCAACTGCCCCTCCCCCACCCACGGTGGCTCCGGACTCCCACCTGCGGCACCACTGCACCAGCCCCTCCCCCACCTGCAGCACCACCGCAACTGCCCCTCCCGCGGCACCCCCGAATCCCATCTGCGTCTTCCCCGCACCCGCCACTCCCCCAACCAAAGCACCTACTAGGTGATTCATCAGGCCCTGCGTGCGCTGTTCACACCATTGCATGGGGCTTCGACCCCTTAACCATTGCAGGCCCTTTGTCCGTGCAATATTTAACCACTCACACAATTATGATTGGAGGTAATACTCCATATAATAAAAATATTGCACGCCCCAAGGGTGTGCAAGGGTTAAGGGCGCGTAGCCCCTTACGACGGTGTGAAGAGCGCCCGGAGGGCGCGATGAATCACCTAGTATATATATATATATATATATATATATATCTGAGGAGTTTAACCTGCTTCTGAATACAAATGAGGTGTGTATGTATGTGTTAAATATAACATACTGGACTGGTTTGTATACTGTATATGAGTATGTTATATTTACTACTTACTGTACATACACACACTTAATTTTCATTCAGGAACAAGTTAAAACACAGATTACTCATGGGGCTGGGCAGCTCATATCCGTATGCTCCACCACCACATAATGGAGCAAATTGGGGGGATACAGGAGGGGCAGAGCTAATGATACTGCCCCATTACCTTTCTACTATGTGTTACGGGGGGATCAGTCCATTCAGGGTTGTTGTTTTTTTAGATATTCAAACCTCTCCTCCTACATGTGCTAGTGCCAGCCAGCTCCCCCTGTCCTACCAAGCACCACTGCTCCTTCTCTTGTCCCAGCCTAGTACTCTTGTCCCCCATCTCCTACCTCCTCCTGTCCCTGGCTCTCCTCTAATACCCAGCATCCCTCCTCCTGTGTCCCCAGCACCACTTTCCGCACATCAAGAAGATGAGGAGCCATAATGTATTGCAGGCAGAGCACAGCGGCCCCCAGCCAGCTCATACAGAATAAGATAAAGGTAAGATAAAAAAAATTTATTTTGCTTTAGTTTAAAAATTTATTTTTCCAGAAGAGGAGCCGTAAAAGGGGGCTCTGTCTGGCGTAATGTGTAAAAGGGTGCTCTACCAGGTGTAGTGTGTGTAAGTGGCGCTACTGTGCAGGGTATTATCAATTGGTATTATGTTGTAGCCACGCCCCTGTCCCTACTCTCAATAAGTGTGTGTGTGTGTGGGGGGGGGGGGGGGGGATGCCAATGCTGTTTTTTGCACACAGCACCAAAATGTCTAGTTACGGCACTGCTTACCAAATCTATCACTTTTTGAAACTCTCACTCTATTACATTTGGCCCCAAGTGTGAACTAAAGTAAAATATGAAAAAGCACTTATATTTAAACACAATTCTCTCTCTCTCTCTATGGGGCATAAAGTGGAGAGAGATAAACTACCAACCAATCAGCTGCTGTCATTTTTCAAACACAGCCTGTAACATGACAATTAGGAGCTGATTGTGTATTACTTATCTCTCTCCACTTTATCACTTTCAAAGGCTTAGTACATCTCCCCCATTATACCTACAGTATATATATATATATATATATATATAAACTTGTTCGGCATGTATGAACTGATTATTTCCATGTGTGATCTCAGACAGGGTGACTTGCGCAGCAGTCTGAGCACAAAGTAGAGGAGGCGGGCAGAGCTGACAATGGAGAGTGATGGAAGGATCATCCCTCAATCCTTGGAATTGATCCTTCAGGACTATACTATCATGGGTTCAATAGAAGAGTGGTACATGGTAGGCATGGAGCCATTGGAAGTGGTAGAGGCACCAGTGCCAGTGGTAGAGCCCCCACTGAGAATGGCAGCGCTTAGTATGGAAACCCTACATGTTGGGCCTGTTACCATTTTTTTAACAGTATATGTTTACACTTTTATTTTGTTTGTTGGTGACATTCAAGATTCTCCAGGGATGCGTCAGAAGGTTGTGGTGGCTGCATCAAAATATGCACCACCCCCCTACTTCAGTACCACCCTGGCTGAAGACAACACGAGTATTAGGGCTACACTGGAAGGTGTGAACACCATACTTGACCGTGTGATTGTGCTCATGGAGAGGTAGAATGCCATCAAAGAAGTCCACATGCTGGAGTCCGCTCTTCTAAACCAAGGACTGAGGGAGATTGCTAGCATAGTGGCTAGCAAACCGTCCACCACTAACCAGATATCCCCCTGCCCTGACCCACATGATTCCACCCCTGGCCAGGGCAAGTCAGGATGGGACAGCAACCCTGCCCCCTCAACATCCTCAGCCAGCTGCAAAGCATTGGTGACAAGATTAACTCTCGCCTTATCTTGACCTACTTTATATTTATCCTGACCTTGAATCCAGAATGCAATGTTGCCATTGCCTCTTTATTAAGGATTGCATTCTCTCTTAAACCCCTTTTCCACTAACCTGAAAATCCCAGGTTATTGCGCAGCAACCCGAGTCCACCCAGGTCCAGTCACCTGGGAATCCTTCCCATGGACCTAGCATGGTTTTAGCCTGGAAGATTTTGGGTGAGTTGCAGTGTAAATGGGTAACAGAGGTCATCTGACCCAGGACCCATATATTTGCTCTTTCAGGCAAAGAGATGACAATCTCTGGGCGCTGGCACTGCACCCATGTGAAGTGTGAACACCGCTGATCTGGGAATAACCCATGTTGGCGCCATGGTGGAAATGGGGCTTTCCCAGGTCTGACTTGGTTTGGAACTGAGTTCCAAATCTCGGGGTCAGCCCTTGGAGTTGAGTGGAAAAGAGGCATAAGTGATATGTGGCAAGAAATGTCATCTTGTGTCCAATCAGTACAAGTGTTTTTGACAGTTGGACAAGGCGCATTTGAGTGGGTGTTTGAGGAACTGCATCTGTAGCAGCAGCATCCATAACTTTCTCCACATATAAAACCCAAACCCTCAGGTGTGCTATGAAGCAGAGTCATGCCATGAGCTAAACGGCTAAGGAGGCACTGGCTAGCACCAGAGCCAGATTCACATACAATATATGAGCCAAAGGATAATCTGGGCATTATACACAGGTGCAGCAGTACTGTATAAACTCCTGGAAATTTGGTGAGTTTTGATCAGAGATGCACAGAAAAGACAGGATAGGAGGCACTGCCTCATCTGCCCATAGACTTTTTACTCCAGAGTTTTGGTAATAAAAATGATTAGAATAATTCAAAGAAGATATTTCAAACAAATTCTTTGTAATTTTCATGTACTTTATACAGTCAAAACTCTGGCGCAAACGTTAGTATCCAATCTCACCCCACTGCACGTCACTGCGAAGTCATCCAGGAATTGTGTGCGGTCGTCTGTACCATGTTGCATTTACCAAAGTTGCATCTGTGATGTGTGAAATTCTGCTCAGTTATGGGCCTTGTATATGTTAACAAATAGTATCTAATGGTTCTCTCCATGACTCTGTATTGTCGGTTATAAGTGGTATATATTTAGTGATTTGTTAACACATGGTAGGCTGACAAAGAAAATAGCACAAGGCAGTGTACAGAGAAAAGACATTTTATTAGATTATTTTGTTATTCTCTCTAAAAACATTGAGCAAACACAATGGGCCAGATGTACTCAGCCTTGAAAAGTTATAAATTGCACGGTGATAAAGTACCATTCATCCAGCTCCTGTCATTATTCAAACCCAGCCTGTAACATGGCAGCTAGGAGCTGATTGACTGGTACTTTATCACCATGCTATTTATCATTTTTCAAGGCTTAGTACATCTTCCCCAATGGAAGAAAAAGTGTACATATCTGGCACGTTGGGCATATCTCTCACTGTGGGGGCATATCTGGCACTGTGGGGGCATTTATGTATCTGGCACTGTGGGGGCATATCTGGCACTGTGGGGGCATTTATGTATCTGGCACTGTGGGGGCATTTCGGACAATGTGGGGGCATTTATGTATCTGGTACTGTGGGGGCATATCATGTGCAGCTGACACTGCTGGGGGGCATATCATGTGTAGCTGGCACTGCTGGGGGGCATATCATGTCTATCTGGCA
The DNA here is from genome assembly GCF_028390025.1 of Pseudophryne corroboree. NCBI lineage: Eukaryota > Metazoa > Chordata > Amphibia > Anura > Myobatrachidae > Pseudophryne > Pseudophryne corroboree. The sequence goes on along the minus strand of NC_086445.1, from coordinate 196,828,458 downwards.
CTGATGGGGGGCATATCATGTGTAGCTGGCACTGCTGGGGGACATATCATGTGTAGCTAGCACTGCTGGGGGGAATATCATGTGTAGCTGGCACTGCTGGGGGCATATCATGTCTGTCTGGCATTGCTGGGGGCATATCATGTGTAGCTGGTACTGCTTGGGGGCATATCATGTCTATCTGGCACTGCTGGGGGGCATATCATGTCTATCTGGCACTGCTGGGGGGCATATTATGTGTAGCTGGCACTGCTGGGGGCATATCATGGCTATCTGGCACTGCTGGGGGGCATATCATGTGTAGCTGGCACTGCTGGGGGGGCATATCATGCCTATCTGGCACTGCTGGGGGGCATATCATGTCTATCTGGCACTGCTGGGGGGCATATCATGTGTAACTGGCACTGCTGGGGGGCATATCATGTCTATCTGGCACTGCTAGGGAGGCATATCATGTCTATCTGGCACTGCTGGAGGGCATGTCATGTTTATCTGGCACTGCACTACTGTAGACATTATGTGTATCTGGAGGGAGAGAGAGAGAGAGAGAGAGAGACATTATGTGTAAGGAACACTACTGTGGCTGTTATGTGTAAGGCTGCTAATTGTGGGCGTAGAGGGGGTGTGAAAATATATTTATTTATAGTTTGATAATATGAAATACCGAGGCCATGCCCACTTTTCCAGAAGCTCGCGCGCCTTTGGTGCAGGCATGGGGGAATGGGGGCGCTTTGAAATTTTCTCGCTGAGTGTGCTAGTAGGTCTGGAGCCAGCCCTGCTTTCTGGAGGCAATTGCTGGTAAAGGTCTTCCTGGAGGAATTTATAATTCATTTTGATGAACATCATCTTTTCCACATTTTGTGGAAGTAAACTCCTACGCCGATCACTGACAAGGTTACCGGCTGCACTAAACACTCTTTCAGATTAACACTTAGGTAAAATAAAGCCAGTTTGTGCAAGGGCCTTCAAATTGCTTCTTTTTCCTACCAATATACATACGGACTGTCTGACATGCCTACTTGGATGCTGTCACTGATATAATCTTCCACCATTCTTTCAATGGCGACAGATTGAAATGTCTACTGCAGTGACAGTAGACATGTCAGTAATTGTTGGCAGGTCCTTCAGTCCGGACCAGATGTCAACACTTGCTCCTGACTGCCCTGCATCACCGCCAGCGGGTGGGCTAGGATATCTTATCCTTTTCCTCACAGCCCCAGTTGCGGGAGAAAATGAAGGAGGAACTGTTGACGAGTCATGTTCCGCTTGAGTTGACAATTTTCTCATCAGCAGGTCTTTGCACCTCTGCAGACTTGTATCTGCCAGAAAGATAGATACAATGTAGGCTTTAAACCTAGGATCGAGCCCAGTGGCCAAAATGTAGTTCTCTGATTTTCAACAGATTGATCACCCTTGAATCCTGGCAAAGGGAATAAAGGGCTCCATCCACAAGTCCCATATACTTAGCAGAATCGCTCCGTCTTTGCTCCTCCTTCAATTTCTCCAGCTGCTTTTGCAAATGCCTGATGAGGGGAATGACCTGACTCAAGCTGGCAGTGTCTGAACTGACTTCACGTGTGGCAAGTTCGAAGGGTTGGAAAACCTTACACAACACGGAAATCATTCTCTACTGCGCTTGAGTCAGGGGAATTCCCCCTCCTTTGCCTATATCATAGGTGGATGTATAGGCTTGAATGGCCTTTTGCTGCTTTTCCATCTCGCTGAAGCATATAGAGTGTTGAATTCCACCTCGTTACTACCTCTTGCTTGAGGGGATGGCAGGGCAGGTTCAGGAGTGTTTGTTGGGGCTCAAGCCTTCGGCATGCAGTCGCTGATTGTCGAAAGTGTCCCGCAATTTTTCGGACCACCGACACCATCTCCTGCACGCCCCTATAATTTGAAAAAAAATTCTGCACCACCAAATTAATTGTATGTGCAAAAAATGGGACGTGCTGGAATTTGCCCAGATGTAATGCACGCACAATATTGGTGGTGTTGTCAGATATCACAAACCCCCAGCAGATGTGTGGCAAGCCATTGTGCGATGATGTCCCTCAGTTTCCCTAAGAGGTTGTCAGCGGTATGCCTCTTACAGAAACCGGTGATACACAGCGTAGCCTGCCTAGGAACAAGTTGGCATTTGTGAGGTGCTGCTACTGGTGCTGCTGCTGTTGTTGCTGCAGAGGCAATACATCTACCCAGTGGGCTGTCACAGTCATGTAGTCCTTAGTTTGCCCTGCTTCACTTTTCCACATGTCTGTGGTTAAGTGGACAGTGGGTAATACCGCATTTTTCAGGACACTGAGGACACTTTTCTTAATGTCCCTGTACAGTCCGGGAATCGCTTGCCTAGTGAAGTGGAATCTAGACGGGATTTGGTACCAGAGACACAGTATGTCCATCAACTGTCTAAATACCACTGCACTAATGGCAGATACTGGACGCACATCTAACACCAGCGTAGTTGTTATGGCCTCAGTAATCTGCTTTGCAACAGGGTGACTGCTGTCATATTTCATCTTCCTCACAAAGGACTGTTGGACAGTCAGTTGCTTAGTTGAAGTAACACAAGTGGTCTTCCAACTCCCCCTCTGGGATGACAATTGACTCCCAGTAGCAACAGCAGCGGCGTTTGTCATGGCTTGCAGGACTACATACGTTCCTAAGAAGGAAATTGACGTTGATGGAGTTGGTGGTGTGACTTGCAGGAGCTTGTATAAAACAGGAACAAGGGATTTAGGTGTCAGTGGACTGCTTATGCTATTACCCAAAGTTTCTGAACTTGGCAATGACTTCTGATGAATGCGCTGCAGGTGACGTATAAGGGATGATGTTCCTAGGTGGTTAACATCCTTACCCCTACCTATTACAGATTGACAAAGGCAACACACGGCTTGACACCGGATTTGTGGAGAAATAACTCCACACAAAGAGGTGTCTTTTTTTGTATTTTGCCCAGTCATGACAATAGGCTTTCTCATCCCATGGACAACAACTGTCTCCACTGGTGCCTTATTCAAACAAACCACATCACCATCAGAATCCTCATCGTATTTTCTATACAGGTTGAGTATCCCATATCCAAAATGAAGTATTTTGGATATCGGATTTTCTGTATTTTGGAATAATTGCATACAGTAATGAGATACCATGGAGATGGAACCTAAGTCTAAGCACAGAATGCATTTATGTTTCATATACACCTTATACACACACAGCCTGAAGGTAATTTTAATCAATATGTTTGATAATTTTGTGCATTAAAACAAAGTTTGTGTACATTCACACAATTCATTTATGTTTCATATACAGCTTATAGACACAGCTTGAAGGTCATTTAATACAATATTTTTAATAACTTTGTGTATTAAATAGTGATGTGCACCGGAAATTTTTCGCGTTTTGTGTTTTGGTTTTAGGTTCGGTTCCGCGGCCGTGTTTTGGATTCGGACGCGTTTTGGCAAAACCTCACCGAAAAATTTTTGTCGGATTCGGGTGTGTTTTGGATTCGGGTGTTTTTTTCAAAAAACCCTAAAAAACAGCTTAAATCATAGAATTTGGGGGTCATTTTGATCCCATAGTATTATTAACCTCAATAACCATAATTTCCACTCATTTCCAGTCTATTCTGAACACCTCACACCTCACAATATTATTTTTAGTCCTAAAATTTGCACCGAGGTCGCTGGATGGCTAAGCTAAGCGACACAAGTGGCCGACACAAACACCTGGCCCATCTAGGAGTGGCACTGCAGTGTCAGGCAGGATGGTCCTTCAAAAAAATAGTCCCCAAACAGCACATGATGCAAAGAAAAAAAGAGGCGCACCAAGGTGGCTGTGTGACTAAGCTAAGCGACACAAGTGACCGACACAAACACCTGGCCCATCTAGGAGTGGCACTGCAGTGTCAGGCAGGATGGCCCTTCCAAAAAATTGTCCCCAAACAGCACATGATGCAAAGAAAAAAAGAGGCGCACCAAGGTGGCTGTGTGACTAAGCTAAGTGACACAAGTGGCCGACACAAACACCTGGCCCATCTAGGAGTGGCACTGCAGTGTCAATCAAGACAGGATGGCCCTTCCAAAAAATTGTCTCCAAACAGCACATGATGCAAAGAAAAAAAGAGGCGCACCGAGGTGGCTGTGTGACTAAGCTAAGCGACACAAGTGGCCGACACAAACACCTGGCCCATCTAGGAGTGGCACTGCAGTGTCAATCAAGACAGGATGGCCCTTCCAAAAAATTGTCCCCAAACAGCACATGATGCAAAGAAAAAAAGAGGCGCACCAAGGTGGCTGTGTGACTAAGCTAAGCGACACAAGTGGCCGACACAAACACCTGGCCCATCTAGGAGTGGCACTGCAGTGTCAATCAAGACAGGATGGCCCTTCCAAAAAATAGTCCCCAAACAGCACATGATGCAAAGAAAAAAAGAGGCGCACCAAGGTGGCTGTGTGACTAAGCTAAGCGACACAAGTGGCCGACACAAACACCTGGCCCATCTAGGAGTGGCACTGCAGTGTCAATCAAGACAGGATGGCCCTTCCAAAAAATTGTCCCCAAACAGCACATGATGCAAAGAAAAAAAGAGGAGCACCAAGGTGGCTGTGTGACTAAGCTAAGCGACACAAGTGGCCGACACAAACACCTGGCCCATCTAGGAGTGGCACTGCAGTGTCAATCAAGACAGGATGGCCCTTCCAAAAAATTGTCCCCAAACAGCACATGATGCAAAGAAAAGAAGAGGTGCACCAAGGTGGCTGTGTGACTAAGCTAAGCGACACAAGTGGCCGACACAAACACCTGGCCCATCTAGGAGTGGCACTGCAGTGTCAATCAAGACAGGATGGCCCTTCCAAAAAATTGTCCCCAAACAGCACATGATGCAAAGAAAAATGAAAGAAAAAAGAGGTGCAAGATGGAATTGTCCTTGGGCCCTCCCACCCACCCTTATGTTGTATAAACAGGACATGCACACTTTAACGAACCCATCATTTCAGCGACAGGGTCTGCCACACGACTGTGACTGAAATGACTGGTTGGTTTGTGCCCCCACCAAAATAGAAGCAATCAATCTCTCCTTGCACAAACTGGCTCTACAGAGGCAAGGTGTCCACCTCATCATCATCCTCCGATTCCTCACCCCTTTCACTGTGTACATCCCCCTCCTCACAGATTATTAATTCGTCCCCACTGGAATCCACCATCTCAGGTCCCCGTGTACTTTCTGGAGGCAATTGCTGCTGGTGAATGTCTCCACAGAGGAATTGATTATAATTCATTTTGATGAACATCATCTTCTCCACATTTTCTGGAAGTAACCTCGTACGCCGATTGCTGACAAGGTGAGCGGCTGCACTAAACACTCTTTCGGAGTACACACTGGAGGGAGGGCAACTTAGGTAGAATAAAGCCAGTTTGTGCAAGGGCCTCCAAATTGCCTCTTTTTCCTGCCAGTATACGTACGGACTGTCTGACGTGCCTACTTGGATGCGGTCACTCATATAATCCTCCACCATTCTTTCCATGGTGAGAGAATCATATGCAGTGACAGTAGACGACATGTCAGTAATCATTGGCAGGTCCTTCAGTCCGGACCAGATGTCAGCACTCGCTCCAGACTGCCCTGCATCACCGCCAGCGGGTGGGCTAGGAATTCTTAGCCTTTTCCTCGCACCCCCAGTTGTGGGAGAATGTGAAGGAGGAGATGTTGACGGGTCACGTTCCGCTTGACTTGACAATTTTCTCACCAGCAGGTCTTTGAACCTCTGCAGACTTGTGTCTGCCGGAAAGAGAGATACAACGTAGGTTTTAAATCTAGGATCGAGCACGGTGGCCAAAATGTAGTGCTCTGATTTCAACAGATTGACCACCCGTGAATCCTGGTTAAGCAAATTAAGGGCTCCATCCACAAGTCCCACATGCCTAGCGGAATCGCTCTGTTTTAGCTCCTCCTTCAATGTCTCCAGCTTCTTCTGCAAAAGCCTGATGAGGGGAATGACCTGACTCTGGCAGTGTCTGAACTGACTTCACGTGTGGCAAGTTCAAAGGGTTGCAGAACCTTGCACAACGTTGAAATCATTCTCCACTGCGCATTCCCCCTCCTTTGCCTATATCGTGGGCAGATGTATAGGCTTGAATGGCCTTTTGCTGCTCCTCCATCCTCTGAAGCATATAGAGGGTTGAATTCCACCTCGTTACCACCTCTTGCTTCAGATGATGGCAGGGCAGGTTCAGGAATGTTTGGTGGTGCTCCAGTCTTCTGTACGCGGTGCCTGAATGCCGAAAGTGGCCCGCAATTCTTCGGGCCACCGACAGCATCTCTTGCACGCCCCTGTCGTTTTTTAAATAATTCTGCACCACCAAATTCAATGTATGTGCAAAACATGGGACGTGCTGGAATTTGCCCAGATGTAATGCACGCACAATATTGCTGGCGTTGTCCGACGTCACAAATCCCCAGGAGAGTCCAATTGGGGTAAGCCATTCTGCGATGATCTTCCTCAGTTGCCGTAAGAGGTTGTCAGCTGTGTGCCTATTCTGGAAAGCGGTGATACAAAGCGTAGCCTGCCTAGGAATGAGTTGGCGTTTGCGAGATGCTGCTACTGGTGCCGCCGCTGCTGTTCTTGCTGCGGGAGGCAATGCATCTACCCAGTGGGCTGTCACAGTCATATAGTCCTGAGTCTGCCCTGCTCCACTTGTCCACATGTCCGTGGTTAAGTGGACATTGGGTACAACTCCATTTTTTAGGACACTGGTGAGTCTTTTCTGAGGTCTGTGTACATTTTCGGTATCGCCTGCCTAGAGAAATGGAACCTAGATGGTATTTGGTACCGGGGACACAGTACCTCAATCAAGTCTATAGTTGCCTCTGAATTAACGATAGATACCGGAACCACGTTTCTCACCGCCCAGGCTGCCAAGGCCTGAGTTATCTGCTTTGCAGCAGGATGACTGCTGTGAAATTTCATCTTCCTCACAAAGGACTGTTGGACAGTCAATTGCTTACTGGAAGTAGTACAAGTGGTCTTCCGACTTCCCCTCTTGGATGACGATCGACTCCCAGCAGCAACAACAGCAGCGCCAGCAGCAGTAGGCGTTACACTCAAGGATGCATCGGAGGAATCCCAGGCAGGAGAGGACTCGTCAGACTTGACAGTGACATGGCCTGCAGGACTATTGGCTTTCCTGGGTAAGGAGGAAATTGACACTGAGGGAGTTGGTGGTGTGGTTTGCAGGAGCTTGGTTACAAGAGGAAGGGGTTTAGTGGTCAGTGGACTGCTTCCGCTGTCACCCAAAGTTTTTGAACTTGTCACTGACTTATGATGAATGCGCTGCAGGTGACGTATAAGGGAGGATGTTCCGAGGTGGTTAACGTCCTTACCCCTACTTATTACAGCTTGACAAAGGCAACTTACAGCTTGACACCTGTTGTCCGCATTTGTGTTGAAATAATTCCACACCAAAGAGCTGATTTTTTTTTGTATTTTGACCAGGCATGTCAATGGCCATATTCCTCCCATGGACAACAGGTGTCTCCCCGGGTGCCTGACTTAAACAAACCACCTCACCATCAGAATCCTCCTTGTCAATTTCCTCCCCAGCGCCAGCAACACCCATATCCTCATCCTGGTGTACTTAAACAGTGACATCTTCAATTTGACTATCAGGAACTGGACTGCGGGTGCTCCTTCCAGCACTTGCAGGGGGCGTGCAAATGGTGGAAGGCGCAAGCTCTTCCCGTCCAGTGTTGGGAAGGTCAGGCATCGCAACCGACACAATTGGACTCTCCTTGGGGATTTGTGATTTTGAAGAACGCACAGTTCTTTGCTGTGCTTTTGCCAGCTTAAGTCTTTTCTTTTTTCTAGCGAGAGGATGAGTGCTTCCATCCTCATGTGAAGCTGAACCACTAGCCATGAACATAGGCCAGGGCCTCAGACGTTCCTTGCCACTCCGTGTCGTAAATGGCATATTGGCAAGTTTACGCTTCTCCTCAGACGCTTTTAATTTTGACTTTTGGGTCATTTTACTGAACTTTTGTGTTTTGGATTTTACATGCTCTCTACTATGACATTGGGCATCGGCCTTGGCAGACGACGTTGATGGCATTTCATCGTCTCGGCCATGACTAGTGGCAGCAGCTTCAGCACGAGGTGGAAGTGGATCTTGATCTTTCCCTTTAACCTCCACATTTTTGTTCTCCATTTTTTAATGTGTGGACTTATATGCCAGTATCAATAGCAATGGCCTACTACTATATTTACTGCGCAAAACTAAAATGCACCACAGGTATAGAATGTAGATGGATAGTATACTTAATGGATGACGAGTGACGACACAGAGGTAGGTACAGCAGTGGCCTACCGTACTGCTATAAGTATATATATAATAAACTGGTGGACACTGTCAGCAAACTGCAAAACTGTATAAAATGCACCACAGGTATAGAATGTAGATGGATAGTATACTTAATGGATGACGAGTGACGACACAGAGGTAGGTACAGCAGTGGCCTACCGTACTGCTATAAGTATATATATAGTATACTGGTGGACACTGTCAGCAAACTGCAAAACTGTCTAAAATGCACCACAGGTATAGAATGTAGATGGATAGTATACTTAATGGATGACGAGTGACGACACAGAGGTAGGTACAGCAGTGGCCTACCGTACTGCTATATATAGTATACTGGTGGACACTGTCAGCAAACTGCAAAACTAAAATGCACCACAGGTATAGAATGTAGATGGATAATATACTTAATGGATGACGACACAGAGGTAGGTACAGCAGTGCACTCTGCACTGTACTCCTCCTATATAATATTAATTATACTGGTGGTCCCCAGTCCCCACAATAAAGCAGCACACTGAGCACAGATATGGAGTGTTTTTCTTCAGGCAGACAACGTATACTGGTGGTCACTGTCAGCAAAACTCTGCACTGTACTCCTGCTATAGCTGCTCCCCAGTCCCCACAATTAAGCAGTGTGAGCACTCGGCACAGATATATTATGCAGCACACTGAGCACAGATATGGTATGGAGCGTTTTTTTCAGGCAGAGAAAGGATAAAAACTGGTGGTCACTTATCAGCAAAACTCTGCACTGTACTCCTCCTAACAGCTGCTCCCCAATCCTCCCCACAATTAAGCAAAAGCAATAAACCAATCAACTTCTAGTTCTACAATAAACGGAGAGGATGCCAGCCACGTCCTCTCCCTATCATCTCCAATGCACGAGTGAGAAAATGGCGGCGACGCGCGGCTGCTTATATAGAATCCGAATCTCGCGAGAATCCGACAGCGGGATGATGACGTTCGGGCGCGCTCGGGTTAGCCGAGCAAGGCGGGAAGGTTCTAACCTGCCTCGGACCCGTGTAAACAAGGTGAAGTTCGGGGGAGTTCAGTTTCAGAGAAACCGAACCCGCTCATCACTAGTATTAAACAAAGTTTGTGTATAGTGAGCCGTCATAAAACAAAGGTTTCACTATCACTATCTCAGTCTCCCTCAAAAATTTCGTATTTCGGAATACTCCATATTTTGGATTATTTGGATATGGAATACTCAACCTGTAGTACATTGCTTTTATTAATCTGGTACATTATCATGCATGCACTAGCAGTATTCCATATATATATATATATATATATACATACATACCTCCCAACTGTGAACTTGGACCAAGGGGGCGTGGCCTATGAAAAGGGGCGTGACCTCGCGGGAAGACCCGCAATCGCGAGCCACGCCCCGTTTATGTCACTAAGGGGGCATGCCCAGCGCTCTGTGAGCCGCCGGCATGCCCCCTCTTCCTCGGACTACAGTGAATACACGCTGTGCGCATGCGCACAGCGTCTATTCACCGCTGCTCTGCTAAGCAGGGCAGCGACAGACAGAGACTCCCAACTGCCAACCCCCCCCCCCCCCCCCCCCCCCACCGCAGGACACTGCGGCCCGCGGATGGGACAGCGGGACAGTCCCCAAAAAACGGGACTGTCCCGCGAAAATCAGGACAGTTGGGAGGTATGATATATATCTCAAGGGACCAAGACCATGCAATCTCTAATGGTTAGCCAAGCCTCTCTGGTGGCTGGCCACACCCCTAATCATGAGTTTCTACAACTGCATTCCCCCGATGGGCCCTTCATCCCCCAGTCTGACACTGGACCCACCGATGATGATGAGTCACACCAGTGGGAAACATTACAACATCAAGTCAGGCATAAAAGAAATGCCCATATATATTGACTTCTCTACCATGACTCAGTTTGATGTAGTAAGCATCAATAGAGTGGAGTATAACTTTAATGATACTGTACAAACTACCATCTCACAGGGCCTGATTCTGACTTGGAAGTAAACAAAAAATAGGATATTAAAACCTACCGGTAAATCCTTTTCTCCTAGTCCATAGAGGATGCTGGGGTCCACTTCAGTACCATGGGGTATAGACGGTTCCGCAGGAGCCATGGCCACTTTAAGACTTTCCAAGGGTGTGAACTGGCTCCTCCCTCTATGCCCCTCATCCAGACCTCAGTATAGGAACTATGCCCAGGGAGATGGACATATCGAGGAAAGGATTTACTTTTAATTCAGCGGTGAGATTCATACCAGCTCACACCTCAACCATGCCGCACAACATGGCATTCAACATAACACACGCCAACGGGCATGAACAATTGCAGCAACATGCTGAAATAATCGTAACACAACATTAGTGGAACTACAAAATAACAACTGCAGGTAAAGTACGCACTGGGTCGGGTGCCCAGCATCCTCTACGGACTGGGAGAAAAGGATTTACCGGTAAGTATTAAAATCCTATTTTCTCTGACGTCCTAGTGGATGCTGGGTACTCCGTAAGGACCATGGGAATAGACGGGCTCCGCAGGAGACTGGGCACTCTTAAAAGAAAGATTAGGTACTACATCTGGTGTGCACTGGCTCCTCCCTCTATGCCCCTCCTCCAGACCTCAGTTAGAATCTGTGCCCGGCCAGAGCTGGATGCACTTAGTGGGCTCTCCTGAGTTCACTAAAAATAAAGTATTTGTTAGGTTTTTTATTTTCAGTGAGATCTGCTGGCAACAGACTCACTGCTACGTGGGACTTAGGGGAGAGAAGCAAACCTACCTGCTTGCAGCTAGCTTGTGCTTCTAAGGCTACTGGACACCACTAGCTCCAGAGGGATCGAACACAGGGCCCGACCTCGATCGTCCGTTCCCGGAGCCGCGCCGCCGTCCCCCTTGCAGAGCCAGAAGAAGGAAGATTCCGGAGAAAATCGGCGGCTGAAGACTCCGGTCTTCAATAAGGTAGCGCACAGCACTGCAGCTGTGCGCCATTGCTCCCACAGCACACCACACGCTCCGGTCACTGGTGGGTGCAGGGCGCTGTGGGGGGGGGGGGGCGCCCTGGGCTGCAATTAGTATACCTTAAGTGGCAAAATGCACATAATACAGTTCTAAACTGTATATGTGCCTAATCCCCCGCCATAAATATTATTAAAAAAGCGGGAGAAGCCCGCCGCTGAAGGGGCGGGGCTATCTTCCTCAGCACAGCCAGCGCCATTTTCTCTTCACAGCTCCGCTGGAAGGACGCTCCCCAGGCTCTCCCCTGCAGTATACACTACGGAAAGGGTAAAAAAGAGAGGGGGGGCACATAAATTTAGGCGCAAATTGTGATATAAGCAGCTATTGGGGGAAAATTCACTTTGTATATAGTGTAAATCCCTCTGTTATATAGCGCTCTGGTGTGTGCTGGCATACTCTCTCTCTGTCTCCCCAAAGGACTTTGTGGGGTCCTGTCCTCAGTCAGAACATTCCCTGTGTGTGTGTGCGGTGTGTCGGTACGGCTGTGTCGACATGTTTGATGAGGACGCTTACGTGGAGGCGGAGCAGGAGCCGATAAGTGTGATGTCGCCCCCTGCGGGGCCGACACCAGAGTGGATGGATATGTGGAAGGTATTAACCGACAGTGTCAACTCCTTGCATAAAAGGTTCGATGACGTAACAGCTTTGGGACAGCCGGCATCTCAGCCCGCGCCTGCCCAAGAGGCCATCAGGGGCTCAAAAACGCCCGCTACCTCAGATGGCAGACACAGATGTCGACACGGAGTCTGACTCAAGTGTCGACGAGGATGAGATAAATGTACAATCCACAAGGGCCATCCGATGCATGATTACGGCAATGAAAAATGTGTTGCACATTTCTGACATTAACCCGGTTACCACAAAAAAGGGTATTATGTTTGGGGAGAAAAAGCAGCCAGTGACTTTTCCCCCATCTGATGAGTTAAATGACTTGTGTGAAGAAGCGTGGTGTTCCCCAGATAAGAAATTGGTGATTTCTAAGCGGTTACTAATGGCGTACCCTTTCCCGCCAACGGATAGGTTACGCTGGGAGACATCCCCTAGGGTGGACAAGGCGCTCACATGCTTATCAAAAAAGGTGGCACTGCCGTCTCAGGATACGGCCGCCTTAAAGGAGCCTGCAGATAGAAAGCAGGAGGCTATCCTGAAGTCTGTGTATACACACTCAGGTACTATGCTGCGACCTGCTATTGCTTCAGCATGGATGTGTAGTGCTGCAGCAGCATGGTCTGATTCCCTGTCAGATAACATTGATTCCCTTGACAGGGATACTATTTTGCTAACCATAGAGCATATTAAAGACGTAGTCTTATATATGAGGGATGCACAGAGGGACATTTGCCGGCTGGCATCTAGAATTAATGCAATGTCCATTTCTGCCAGGAGAGTATTATGGACTCGGCAGTGGACAGGTGATGCTGATTCTAAAAGGCACATGGAAGTTTTGCCTTATAAGGGTGAGGAATTGTTTTGGGGACGGTCTCTTGGACCTCGTATCCACAGCAACAGCTGGGAAGTCGACTTTTTTACCTCAGGTTCCCTCACAGCCTAAGAAAGCACCGTATTATCAAGTACAGTCCTTTCGGCCTCATAAAGGCAAGCGGGTCAGAGGCGCGTCCTTTCTGCCCAGAGGCAGGGGTAGAGGGAAAAAGCTGCAACAGACAGCCAGTTCCCAGGAACAAATATCCTCCCCTGCTTCCACTAAGTCCACCGCATGACGCTGGGGCTCCACAGGTGGAGCCAGGTGCGGTGGGGGGCCCGTCTCCGGAACTTCAGCGACCAGTGGGTTCGCTCACAGGTGGATCTCTGGGTTCTACAAGTGGTATCTCAGGGATACAAACTGGAGTTCGAGACGTCTCCCCCTCGCCGTTACCTCAAATCAGCCTTGCCAGCTACTCCCAAGGAAAGGGAGGTAGTACTGGCGGCAATTAACAAGCTGTACCTCCAGCAGGTGATAATCAAAGTTCCTCTCCTTGAACAGGGACGAGGTTACTATTCCACCATGTTTGAGGTACCGAAACCAGACGGTTCGGTGAGACCCATTCTAAATTTGAAATCCTTGAACACTTATATAAGGAAGTTCAAGTTCAAAATGGAATCACTCAGGGCGGTTATTGCAAGCCTGTAAGAGGGGGATTTTATGGTGTCACTGGACATCAAGGATGCTTACCTACATGTCCCCATTTACCCACCTCACCAGGAGTACCTCAGGTTTGTGGTACAGGACTGCCATTTCCAATTCCAGACGTTGCCGTTTGGTCTGTCCACGGCACCGAGGGTATGTACCAAGGTAATGGCCGAAATGATGATACTCCTTCGAAAGAAGGAGTTATAATTATCCCGTACTTGGACGATCTCCTTATAAAGGCGAGGTCCAAGGAGCAGTTGTTGGTCGGAGTAGCACTATCTCAGGAAGTGCTACAACAGCACGGCTGGATTCTGAATATCCCAAAGTCGCAGCTGGTTCCTACGACGCGTCTGCTGATATTGGGCATGTTTCTGGACACAGAACAGAATGAGGTGTTTCTCCCGGAGGAGAAGGCCCAGGAGTTGTCATCTCTGGTCAGAGACCTCCTGAAACCAAAACAGGTGTCGGTGCATCACTGCACGCGAGTCCTGGGAAAGATGGTAGCTTCTTACGAAGCAATTCCCTTCGGCAGGTTCCATGCAAGGAACTTTCAGTGGGATCTGTTAGACATGTGAGGATCGCAACTTCAGATGCATCGGCTGATCACCCTGTCCCCGAGGGCCAGGGTGTCTCTGCTGTGGTGGCTGCAGAGTGCTCATCTTCTCGAGGGCCGCAGATTCGGCATTCAGGACTGGGTCCTGGTGACCACGGATGCAAGCCTCCGAGGTTGGGGAGCAGTCACTCAGGGAAGAAACTTCCAAGGACAATGGTCGAGTCAGGAGACTTCCCTACACATAAATATTCTGGACCTAAGGGCCATTTACAATGCCCTAAGTCAAGCAGATTCCGATGGGCGGAGAATCACGTGCTAACACTGTCAGCAGTGTTCATTCCGGGTGTGGAAAACTGGGAAGCAGACTTCCTCAGCAGGCACGACCTCCACCCGGGAAAGTGGGGACTTCATCCAGAAGTCTTCACGCAGATTGTAAACCGTTGGGAACGGCCACAGGTGGACATGATGGCGTCCCGCCTCAACAAAAAGCTAAAAAAGTATTGCGCCAGGTCAAAAGACCCTCAGGCGATAGCTGTGGACGCACTAATGACACCGTGGGTGTACCAGTCGGTTTATGTGTTCCCTCCTCTTCCTCTTATACCCAAGGTACTGAGGATAGTAAGAAAGAGAGGAGTAAGAACTATACTCGTAGTTCCGGATTGGCCAAGAAGAACTTGGTACCCAGAACTACAAGAAATTATCTCGGAGGACCCATGGCCTCTGTCTCTCAGACAGGACCTGTTACTGCAGGGGCCCTGTCTGTTCCAAGACTTACCGCGGCTGCGTTTGAAGGCTTGGCGGTTAAACGCCGGATCCTAACAGAAAAGGGCGTTCCAGATGAAGTGATTCCTACGCTGTTAAAGGCTAGGAAAGACGCTGCCTGAAGTTCAGACGTTGTTAAGGGAGTGCTGCATATTCAGCCCCCTTTTGTGCCTCCAGTGGCACCTTGGGATCTCAACGTAGTGTTGGATTTCCTAAAATCACATTGGTTTGAGCCACTTCAGACCGTGGAGTTGAAGTATCTCACGTGGAAGGTAGTCATGCTGTTGGCCTTGGCCTCAGCTAGGCGTGTGTCAGAATTGGCGGCTTTGTCCTGTAAAAGCCCATATCTGATTTTCCATATGGACATGGCAGAATTGAGGACTCGTCCCCAATTTCTCCCAAAGGTGGTATCAGCGTTTTATTTGAACCAACCTATTGTGGTGCCTGCGGCTACTCGGGACTTGGAGGATTCCAAGTTGCTGGACGTAGTCCGGGCCCTGAAAATCTATGTTCCAGGACGGCTAGAGTCAGAAAAACTGACTCGCTGTTTATCCTGCATGCACCCAACAAGCTGGGTGCTCCTGCTTCTAAGCAGACTATTGCTCGCTGGATCTGTAGCACGATTCAACTTGCACATTCTGCGGCTGGACTGCCGCATCCTAAATCAGTAAAAGCCCATTCCACGAGGAAGGTGGGCTCTTCTTGGGCGGCTGCCGAGGGGTCTCGGCCTTACAACTTTGCCGAGCTGCTACTTGGTCGGGATCAAACACTTTTGCAAAATTCTACAAGTTTGATACCCTGGCTGAGGAGGACCTTGAGTTTGCTCGTTCGGTGCTGCAGAGTCATCCGCACTCTCCCGCCCGTTTGGGAGCTTTGGTATTATCCCCATGGTCCTTACGGAGTACCCAGCATCCACTAGGACGTCAGAGAAAATAAGAATTTACTCACCGGTAATTCTATTTCTCGTAGTCCGTAGTGGATGCTGGGAGCCCGTCCCAAGTGCGGACTTTCTGCAATACTTGTGTATAGTTATTGCTTAACTATAGGGTTATTGTTCTGAGCCATCTGTTGAATGAGGCTCAGTTGTTGTTCATACTGTTAACTGGGTATAGTTATCACAAGTTGTACGGTGTGATTGGTGTGGCTGGTATGAGTCTTACCCTGGATTCCAAATCCTTTCCTAGTAATGTCAGCTCTTCCGGGCACAGTTTCCCTAAATGAGGTCTGGAGGAGGGGCATAGAGGGAGGAGCCAGTGCACACCAGATGTAGTACCTAATCTTTCTTTTAAGAGTGCCCAGTCTCCTGCAGAGCCCGTCTATTCCCATGGTCCTTACGGAGTACCCAGCATCCACTACGGACTACGAGAAATAGAATTACTGTTGAGTAAATTCTTATTTTCTCATACGTCCTAGAGGATGCTGGGGTCCACTTCAGTACCATGGGGTTATACCAAAGCTCCAGTACGGGCGGGAGAGTGCGGATGACCCTGCAGCACCGATTGACCAAACTTGAGGTCCTCATCGGCCAAGGTGTCAAACTTGTAAAATTTAGCAAACGTGTTTGCCCCTGACAAAGTAGCTGCTCGGCAAAGTTATAAAGCCGAGACCCCCCGGGCAGCCGCCCAGGAAGAGCCCACCTTTTTTGTAGAATGGGCATTTACCGACTTTGGTATCGGCAATCCTGCCATGGAATGAGCGTGCTGAATCGTCCCTCTGATCCAGCGCGCAATAGTCTGCTTAGAAGCAGGACAGCCAATCTTGTTGGGAGCATACAGGACAAACAGAGCCTCTGTTTTCCTTATCCGAGCTGTTCTTGCAACATAAATTTTCAAAGCTCTAACCACATCAAGAGATTTTGACTCAGTGAAAGTGTCAGTAGCCACTGGCACCACAATAGGTTGGTTCATATGGAAAGACGAAACCACCTTTAGAAGAAAATGTTGGCGAGTTCTCAACTCTGCCCTATCTTCATGGAAGATCAGGTAAGGGCTCTTGTGAGACAAGGCCCCCAACTCAGACACCTGCCTTGCGGATGCCAAGGCCAAAAGCATCACCACTTTCCAAGTGAGAAACTTCAATTCTATCTCCTGTAGAGGTTCAAACCAATCCGATTGAAGGAACTGCAACACCACATTAAGGTCCCATGGTGCCACTGGAGGCACAAATGGAGGCTGGATGTGCAGCACCCCTTTCACGAACGTCTGAACTTCTGGAAGGGAGGCCAATTGTTTTTGAAAGAAAACTGATAAGGCAGAAATCTGGACCTTGACTGAACCCAATCTTAGGCCCGCATCCACACCAGCCTGCAGAAAATGGAGAAAACGTCCCAACTGAAACTCCTCCATAGGAGCCTTCTTGGATTCACACCAAGCCACATATTTTCTCCAAATACGGTGGTAATGTTTAGACGTTACTCCTTTCCTGGCCTGAATAAGAGTGGGGATGACTTCCTTTGGAATACATTTTCGGGCTAGGATACGGCGCTCAACAGCCATGCTAAACGTGGCCGCGGTAAGTCTTGATACACACACGGCCCCTGCTGCAGCAGGTCCTCGCGAGGAGGAAGAGGCCGAGGATCTTCTATAAACAACTCCTGAAGATCTGGATACCAAGCCCTCCTTGACCAGTCTGGGGCAATGAGGATTGCTCGAACCCTTGTTCTTCCTATGATTTTGAGAACTTTTGGTATCAGTGGAAGTGGAGGGAAGACATATACCGACCGAAACACCCACTGGGTCACCAGTGCATCCACTGCTATTGCTTGAGGTTCTCTCGACCTGGAACAATATCTCTGAAGCTTCTTGTTGAGACGAGATGCCATCATGTCTACTTGAGGAATTCCCCAAAGACTTGTCACCTCTGTGAAGACTTCTTGGTGGAGGCCCCATTCTCCTGGATGGAGATCGTTTCTGCTGAGGAAGTCTGCTTCCCAGTTGTCCACTCCCAGAATGAAAATTGCTGACAGAGCTCTTGCATGCCTTTCTGTCCAGAGGAGGATCTTTGTCACTTCTGCCATTACCACTCTGCTTTTCGTTCCGCCTTGCCTATTTATGTACGCGACTGCTGTTACATTGTCCGACTGGATATGCATGGGTTGATCTTGAAGAAGATGTACCGCTTGCAGAAGGCTGTTGTAAATGGCTCTCAATTCCAGAACATTTATGTGAACATTTCCTGACTTGACCATTTTCCTTGGAAGCTTTCCCCCTGTGTGACTGTTCCCCAGCCTCGGAGACTTGCATCCGTGGTTACTAGGACCCAGTCCTGAAACCCGAACCTGCGTCCCTCTAGTAGGTGAGAACTGTGTAGCCACCATAGGAGCGAATTCCTGGCTTTGGAGGACAGGATTATCTTCCGGTGCATGTGTAGGTGGGATCCGGACCACTTGTCCAACAGGTCCCACTGGAATACTCTGGCATGGAATCGGCCAAACTGTATGGCCTCGTAGGCCACCACCATCTTCCCCAACAACCGAATGCATTGATGTATTGACACTCTTGTTGGTTTCAAAATCTGTTTGACCATTCTCTGGATTTCCAGAGCCTTTTCTACTGGAAGAAATACTCTCTGTACTTCTGTGTCCAGTATTATCTCCAGAAAGAACAATCTTGTCGTCAGTTCCAATGTTGTTGGAGTACTGACAGGGTTAGTGCAATGTTCTGCACCAACCGTTCCCTGGATCTCATTTTTATCAGGAGATCGTCCAGGTAAGGAATTATATTGACTCCTTGTTGTCGAAGGAGGACCATCATCTCTGCCATCACCTTGGTGAATACTCTCGGTGCTATGGAGAGCCCAAACGGCAACGTCTGGAACTGGTAATGGCAATCCTGTACTGCGAATCTCAGATAAGCTTGGTGAGGAGGATAAATGGGAACATGTAAGTAAGCATCTTGTATGTCTACTGACACAATGAAGTCCCCTTCCTCCAGACTGGAAATCACTGCCCTCAGAGATTCCATCTTGAACTTGAACCTTTTGAGGTAGAGATTCAGATTTTTCAGGTTTAAAATTGGTCTGACCGAGCCGTCCGGCTTCGGAACTACGAAAAGGCTTGAATAAAAACCTTCTCCTTGCTGTGACAAGGGTACCAGGACAATGACTTGATCCTAACATAATTTTTGAATTGCATTTGTTACTACTTCTCTGTCTGGAAGAGAAGCTGGCAAGGTCAATTTGAAAAATCGGCATGGGGGGACGTCTTGAAACTCCAGTTTGTATCCATGGGACACTATTTGTAAGACCAATGGGTCCAGGCTAGATTAAAGCCAGATCTGACTGAAAAGTTTCAGACGTGCTCCCACCCGAGCGGACTCCCGCAAGGGAGCCCCAGCATCATGCTGCAGATTTGGCAGAAGCAGGGGTTGATTTCTGCTCCTGCGATCATGGAGACGCTGCAGATTTTTTTTCCCTTTCCCCTTCCTCTACCTGCAAAGAAGGGGGAACCTTTGGCCTTTTTGTATTTGTTGGGCCGAAAGGACTGCATGTGAGAGTGATGTGTCTTTCCGCCGCTGCAGGAGCATAAGGCAAGAATGTCGACTTACCTGCGGTAGCCACAGAGACTAACGCATCCAGCCCATCTCCAAACAAGGCCTCACCTTTATACGGGAGAGCCTCCATATTTATTTTGGAATCTGCATCAGCATTCCACTGGCGAATCCACAATGCCCTCCGAGCTGATACTGCCATGGTAGCGGCTTTTGAACCCAAGAGTCCAATATCTTTCATGGCTTCTAGCATGTATGCAGCAGCGTCTTTGATATTGTCACGATCCGGGTATCTGGACGCCATTACTTGCCTTTTAGATGCCTTCTGAAGCTGGCTCAGCGTTCCAGGGCCGGATCTCATCTGTGTTCCTGATGTCCACACTCTGCATATCCCTCCTGTCACTCTGAGATGCTGTCACAGCGGCGCCATGTTTGAACCTAGTGTGGCGTCTCCCGGCCTCCGCCGCCGCTTCTGTGTTCCAGTATGCAGGTTGTCAGAGTGGTGTCCCATGCCTGCCGCGGTCTCCGCTGTCATCCATGTGTCTCAGTGTGCAGTTGTCAGTTTGGCGTCTCCTGTCCTCCGCGGCCGGCGCCGCCATTACTGCTATGTTTCCACATGGGTTTCCAAACCAACTTTCCCTCCAGTACTAACATGGGCGCAGCCATGTTTGTTCCAGTCACATGTTCAATCTCCACCAATCCGCTGCACTATGAATCTGCATGATTGGCCAGCCAATGCCTGCCCTGCAGCAGGTATAAGTATCCTGTGCCTGAACCAGGAAATGGTCAGTGCTTTGAATTAGAGATGAGCGGGTTCGGTTTCTTTGAATCCGAACCCGCACGAACTTCACTTTTTTTTTCACGGGTCCGAGCGACTCGGATCTTCCCGCCTTGCTCGGTTAACCCGAGCGCGCCCGAACGTCATCATGACGCTGTCGGATTCTCGCGAGACTCGGATTCTATATAAGGAGCCGCGCGTCGCCGCCATTTTCACACGTGCATTGAGATTGATAGGGAGAGGACGTGGCTGGCGTCCTCTCCATTAGAATAGATTAGAAGAGAGAGAGAGAGAGAGAGAGATTGTGCAGACAGAGTTTACCACAGTGACCAGTGCAGTTGTTGTTAAGTTAACTTTTATTTAATATATCCGTTCTCTGCTATATCCGTTCTCTGCCTGAAAAAAACGATACACAGCAGTCACACAGTGTGACTCAGTCTGTGTGCACTCAGCTCAGCCCAGTGTGCTGCACATCAATGTATAAAAGCTTATAATAATTGTGGGGGAGACTGGGGAGCACTGCAGGTTGTTATAGCAGGAGCCAGGAGTACATAATATTATATTAATTTAAAATTAAACAGTGCACACTTTTGCTGCAGGAGTGCCACTGCCAGTGTGACTAGTGGTGACCAGTGCCTGACCACCAGTATAGTAGTATATTGTTGTATACTATCTCTTTATCAACCAGTCTATATTAGCAGCAGACACAGTACAGTGCGGTAGTTCACGGCTGTGGCTACCTCTGTGTCGGCAGTCGGCACTCGGCAGGCAGTCCGTCCATCCATAATTGTATAATTATATACCACCTAACCGTGGTATTTTTTTTTCTTTCTTTATACCGTCGTCATAGTCATACTAGTTGTTACGAGTATACTACTATCTCTTTATCAACCAGTGTACAGTGCGGTAGTTCACGGCTGTGGCTACCTCTGTGTCGGCAGTCGGCAGGCAGTCCGTCCATCCATAATTGTATTATTATAATATATACCACCTAACCGTGGTTTTTTTTTCATTCTTTATACCGTCATAGTGTCATACTAGTTGTTACGAGTATACTACTATCTCTTTATCAACCAGTGTACAGTGCGGTAGTTCACGGCTGTGGCTACCTCTGTGTCGGCAGTCGGCAGGCATCCGTCCATCCATAATTGTATTATAATATATACCACCTAACCGTGGTTTTTTTTTCATTCTTTATACCGTCATAGTGTCATACTAGTTGTTACGAGTATACTACTATCTCTTTATCAACCAGTGTACAGTGCGGTAGTTCACGGCTGTGGCTACCTCTGTGTCGGCAGTCGGCAGGCAGTCCGTCCATCCATAATTGTATTATAATATATACCACCTAACCGTGGTTTTTTTTTCATTCTTTATACCGTCATAGTCAGTCATACTAGTTGTTACGAGTATACTACTATCTCTTTATCAACCAGTGTACAGTGCGGTAGTTCACGGCTGTGGCTACCTCTGTGTCGGCACTCGGCAGGCAGTCCGTCCATCCATAATTGTATTATAATATATACCACCTAACCGTGGTTTTTTTTTCATTCTTTATACCGTCATAGTGTCATACTAGTTGTTACGAGTATACTACTATCTCTTTATCAACCAGTGTACAGTGCGGTAGTTCACGGCTGTGGCTACCTCTGTGTCGGCAGTCGGCAGGCAGTCCGTCCATCCATAATTGTATTATTATAATATATACCACCTAACCGTGGTTTTTTTTTCATTCTTTATACCGTCATAGTGTCATACTAGTTGTTACGAGTATACTACTATCTCTTTATCAACCAGTGTACAGTGCGGTAGTTCACGGCTGTGGCTACCTCTGTGTCAGCAGTCGGCAGGCAGTCCGTCCATCCATAATTGTATTATAATATATACCACCTAACCGTGGTTTTTTTTTCATTCTTTATACCGTCATAGTGTCATACTAGTTGTTACGAGTATACTACTATCTCTTTATCAACCAGTGTACAGTGCGGTAGTTCACGGCTGTGGCTACCTCTGTGTCGGCAGTCGGCAGGCAGTCCGTCCATCCATAATTGTATTATAATATATACCACCTAACCGTGGTTTTTTTTTCATTCTTTATACCGTCATAGTCAGTCATACTAGTTGTTACGAGTATACTACTATCTCTTTATCAACCAGTGTACAGTGCGGTAGTTCACGGCTGTGGCTACCTCTGTGTCGGAACTCGGCAGGCAGTCCGTCCATCCATAATTGTATTATTATAATATATACCACCTAACCGTGGTTTTTTTTTCATTCTTTATACCGTCATAGTGTCATACTAGTTGTTACGAGTATACTACTATCTCTTTATCAACCAGTGTACAGTGCGGTAGTTCACGGCTGTGGCTACCTCTGTGTCGGCAGTCGGCAGGCAGTCCGTCCATCCATAATTGTATTATAATATAATATATACCACCTAACCGTGGTTTTTTTTTCATTCTTTATACCGTCATAGTCAGTCATACTAGTTGTTACGAGTATACTACTATCTCTTTATCAACCAGTGTACAGTGCGGTAGTTCACGGCTGTGGCTACCTCTGTGTCGGCACTCGGCAGGCAGTCCGTCCATCCATAATTGTATTATAATATATACCACCTAACCGTGGTTTTTTTTTCATTCTTTATACCGTCATAGTGTCATACTAGTTGTTACGAGTATACTACTATCTCTTTATCAACCAGTGTACAGTGCGGTAGTTCACGGCTGTGGCTACCTCTGTGTCGGCAGTCGGCAGGCAGTCCGTCCATCCATAATTGTATTATAATATATACCACCTAACCGTGGTTTTTTTTTCATTCTTTATACCGTCATAGTGTCATACTAGTTGTTACGAGTATACTACTATCTCTTTATCAACCAGTGTACAGTGCGGTAGTTCACGGCTGTGGCTACCTCTGTGTCGGCAGTCGGCAGGCAGTCCGTCCATCCATAATTGTATTATAATATATACCACCTAACCGTGGTTTTTTTTTCATTCTTTATACCGTCATAGTGTCATACTAGTTGTTACGAGTATACTACTATCTCTTTATCAACCAGTGTACAGTGCGGTAGTTCACGGCTGTGGCTACCTCTGTGTCGGCAGTCGGCAGGCAGTCCGTCCATCCATAATTGTATTATAATATATACCACCTAACCGTGGTTTTTTTTTCATTCTTTATACCGTCATAGTCAGTCATACTAGTTGTTACGAGTATACTACTATCTCTTTATCAACCAGTGTACAGTGCGGTAGTTCACGGCTGTGGCTACCTCTGTGTCGGCACTCGGCAGGCAGTCCGTCCATCCATAATTGTATTATAATATATACCACCTAACCGTGGTTTTTTTTTCATTCTTTATACCGTCATAGTGTCATACTAGTTGTTACGAGTATACTACTATCTCTTTATCAACCAGTGTACAGTGCGGTAGTTCACGGCTGTGGCTACCTCTGTGTCGGCAGTCGGCAGGCAGTCCGTCCATCCATAATTGTATTATTATAATATATACCACCTAACCGTGGTTTTTTTTTTCATTCTTTATACCGTCATAGTGTCATACTAGTTGTTACGAGTATACTACTATCTCTTTATCAACCAGTGTACAGTGCGGTAGTTCACGGCTGTGGCTACCTCTGTGTCGGCAGTCGGCAGGCAGTCCGTCCATCCATAATTGTATTATAATATATACCACCTAACCGTGGTTTTTTTTTCATTCTTTATACCGTCATAGTGTCATACTAGTTGTTACGAGTATACTACTATCTCTTTATCAACCAGTGTACAGTGCGGTAGTTCACGGCTGTGGCTACCTCTGTGTCGGCAGGCAGTCCGTCCATCCATAATTGTATTATAATATATACCACCTAACCGTGGTTTTTTTTTCATTCTTTATACCGTCATAGTCAGTCATACTAGTTGTTACGAGTATACTACTATCTCTTTATCAACCAGTGTACAGTGCGGTAGTTCACGGCTGTGGCTACCTCTGTGTCGGAACTCGGCAGGCAGTCCGTCCATCCATAATTGTATTATTATAATATATACCACCTAACCGTGGTTTTTTTTTCATTCTTTATACCGTCATAGTGTCATACTAGTTGTTACGAGTATACTACTATCTCTTTATCAACCAGTGTACAGTGCGGTAGTTCACGGCTGTGGCTACCTCTGTGTCGGCAGTCGGCAGGCAGTCCGTCCATCCATAATTGTATTATAATATATACCACCTAACCGTGTTTTTTTTTTCATTCTTTATACCGTCATAGTCAGTCATACTAGTTGTTACGAGTATACTACTATCTCTTTATCAACCAGTGTACAGTGCGGTAGTTCACGGCTGTGGCTACCTCTGTGTCGGCACTCGGCAGGCAGTCCGTCCATCCATAATTGTATTATAATATATACCACCTAACCGTGGTTTTTTTTTTCATTCTTTATACCGTCATAGTGTCATACTAGTTGTTACGAGTATACTACTATCTCTTTATCAACCAGTGTACAGTGCGGTAGTTCACGGCTGTGGCTACCTCTGTGTCGGCAGTCGGCAGGCAGTCCATCCATCCATAATTGTATTATAATATATACCACCTAACCGTGGTTTTTGTTTCATTCTTTATACCGTCATAGTCAGTCATACTAGTTGTTACGAGTATACTACTATCTCTTTATCAACCAGTGTACAGTGCGGTAGTTCACGGCTGTGGCTACCTCTGTGTCGGCAGTCGGCAGGCAGTCCGTCCATCCATAATTGTATTATAATATATACCACCTAACCGTGGTTTTTTTTTCATTCTTTATACCGTCATAGTGTCATACTAGTTGTTACGAGTATACTACTATCTCTTTATCAACCAGTGTACAGTGCGGTAGTTCACGGCTGTGGCTACCTCTGTGTCGGCACTCGGCAGGCAGTCCGTCCATCCATAATTGTATTATAATATATACCACCTAACCGTGGTTTTTTTTCCATTCTTTATACCGTCATAGTCAGTCATACTAGTTGTTACGAGTATACTACTATCTCTTTATCAACCAGTGTACAGTGCAGTAGTTCACGGCTGTGGCTACCTCTGTGTCGGAACTCGGCAGGCAGTCCGTCCATCCATCCATAATTGTATTACAATATATACCACCTAACCGTGGTTTTTTTTTCATTCTTTATACCGTCATAGTCAGTCATACTAGTTGTTACGAGTATACTACTATCTCTTTATCAACCAGTGTACAGTGCGGTAGTTCACGGCTGTGGCTACCTCTGTGTCGGAACTCGGCAGGCAGTCCGTCCATCCATAATTGTATTATTATAATATATACCACCTAACCGTGGTTTTTTTTTCATTCTTTATACCGTCATAGTGTCATACTAGTTGTTACGAGTATACTACTATCTCTTTATCAACCAGTGTACAGTGCGGTAGTTCACGGCTGTGGCTACCTCTGTGTCGGCAGTCGGCAGGCAGTCCGTCCATCCATAATTGTATTATAATATATACCACCTAACCGTGGTTTTTTTTTCATTCTTTATACCGTCATAGTGTCATACTAGTTGTTACGAGTATACTACTATCTCTTTATCAACCAGTGTACAGTGCGGTAGTTCACGGCTGTGGCTACCTCTGTGTCGGCAGTCGGCAGGCAGTCCGTCCATCCATAATTGTATTATAATATATACCACCTAACCGTGGTTTTTTTTTCATTCTTTATACCGTCATAGTCAGTCATACTAGTTGTTACGAGTATACTACTATCTCTTTATCAACCAGTGTACAGTGCGGTAGTTCACGGCTGTGGCTACCTCTGTGTCGGCAGTCGGCAGGCAGTCCGTCCATCCATAATTGTATTATAATATATACCACCTAACCGTGGTTTTTTTTTCATTCTTTATACCGTCATAGTGTCATACTAGTTGTTACGAGTATACTACTATCTCTTTATCAACCAGTGTACAGTGCGGTAGTTCACGGCTGTGGCTACCTCTGTGTCGGCAGTCGGCAGGCAGTCCGTCCATCCATAATTGTATTATAATATATACCACCTAACCGTGGTTTTTTTTTCATTCTTTATACCGTCATAGTGTCATACTAGTTGTTACGAGTATACTACTATCTCTTTATCAACCAGTGTACAGTGCGGTAGTTCACGGCTGTGGCTACCTCTGTGTCGGCAGTCGGCAGGCAGTCCGTCCATCCATAATTGTATTATAATATATACCACCTAACCGTGGTTTTTTTTTCATTCTTTATACCGTCATAGTCAGTCATACTAGTTGTTACGAGTATACTACTATCTCTTTATCAACCAGTGTACAGTGCGGTAGTTCACGGCTGTGGCTACCTCTGTGTCGGCAGTCGGCAGGCAGTCCGTCCATCCATAATTGTATTATAATATATACCACCTAACCGTGGTTTTTTTTTCATTCTTTATACCGTCATAGTGTCATACTAGTTGTTACGAGTATACTACTATCTCTTTATCAACCAGTGTACAGTGCGGTAGTTCACGGCTGTGGCTACCTCTGTGTCGGCACTCGGCAGGCAGTCCGTCCATCCATAATTGTATTATAATATATACCACCTAACCGTGGTTTTTTTTTCATTCTTTATACCGTCATAGTGTCATACTAGTTGTTACGAGTATACTACTATCTCTTTATCAACCAGTGTACAGTGCGGTAGTTCACGGCTGTGGCTACCTCTGTGTCGGCACTCGGCAGGCAGTCCGTCCATCCATAATTGTATTACAATATATACCACCTAACCGTGGTTTTTTTATACCACCTAACCGTGGCAGTCCGTCCATAATTGTATACTAGTATCCAATCCATCCATCTCCATTGTTTACCTGAGGTGCCTTTTAGTTCTGCCTATAAAATATGGAGAACAAAAAAGTTGAGATTCCAAAATTAGGGAAAGATCAAGATCCACTTCCACCTCGTGCTGAAGCTGCTGCCACTAGTCATGGCCGAGACGATGAAATGCCAGCAACGTCGTCTGCCAAGGCCGATGCCCAATGTCATAGTACAGAGCATGTCAAATCCAAAACACCAAATATCAGAAAAAAAAGGACTCCAAAACCTAAAATAAAATTGTCGGAGGAGAAGCGTAAACTTGCCAATATGCCATTTACCACACGGAGTGGCAAGGAACGGCTGAGGCCCTGGCCTATGTTCATGGCTAGTGGTTCAGCTTCACATGAGGATGGAAGCACTCAGCCTCTCGCTAGAAAAATGAAACGACTCAAGCTGGCAAAAGCACAGCAAAGAACTGTGCGTTCTTCGAAATCCCAAATCCACAAGGAGAGTCCAATTGTGTCGGTTGCGATGCCTGACCTTCCCAACACTGGATGTGAAGAGCATGCGCCTTCCACCATTTGCACGCCCCCTGCAAGTGCTGGAAGGAGCACCCGCAGTCCAGTTCCTGATAGTGAGATTGAAGATGTCAGTGTTGAAGTCCACCAGGATGCGGAGGATATGGGTGTTGCTGGCGCTGGGGAGGAAATTGACCAGGAGGATTCTGATGGTGAGGTGGTTTGTTTAAGTCAGGCACCCGGGGAGACACCTGTTGTCCGTGGGAGGAATATGGCCGTTGACATGCCAGGTGAAAATACCAAAAAAATCAGCTCTTCGATGTGGAGGTATTTCACCAGAAATGCGGACAACAGGTGTCAAGCCGTGTGTTCCCTTTGTCAAGCTGTAATAAGTAGGGGTAAGGACGTTAACCACCTCGGAACATCCTCCCTTATACGTCACCTGCAGCGCATTCATAATAAGTCAGTGACAAGTTCAAAAACTTTGGGTGACAGCGGAAGCACTCCACTGACCAGTAAATCCCTTCCTCTTGTAACCAAGCTCACGCAAACCACCCCACCAACTCCCTCAGTGTCAATTTCCTCCTTCCCCAGGAATGCCAATAGTCCTGCAGGCCATGTCACTGGCAATTCTGACGATTCCTCTCCTGCCTGGGATTCCTCCGATGCATCCTTGCGTGTAACGCCTACTGCTGCTGGCGCTGCTGTTGTTGCTGCTGGGAGTCGATGGTCATCCCAGAGGGGAAGTCGTAAGACCACTTTTACTACTTCCACCAAGCAATTGACTGTCCAACAGTCATTTGCGAGGAAGATTAAATATCACAGCAGTCATCCTACTGCAAAGCGGATAACTGAGGCCTTGACATCCTGGGTGGTGAGAAACGTGGTTCCGGTATCCATCATTACTGCAGAGCCAACTAGAGACTTGTTGGAGGTACTGTGTCCCCGGTACCAAATACCATCTAGGTTCCATTTCTCTAGGGTTGCGATACCGAAAATGTACACAGACCTCAGAAAAAGAGTCACCAGTGTCCTAAAAAATGCAGCTGTACCCAATGTCCACTTAACCACGGACATGTGGACAAGTGGAGCAGGGCAGGGTCAGGACTATATGACTGTGACAGCCCACTGGGTAGATGTATGGACTCCCGCCGCAAGAACAGCAGCGGCGGCACCAGTAGCAGCATCTCGCAAACGCCAACTCGTTCCTAGGCAGGCTACGCTTTGTATCACCGGTTTCCAGAATACGCACACAGCTGAAAACCTCTTACGGCAACTGAGGAAGATCATTGCGGAATGGCTTACCCCAATTGGACTCTCCTGTGGATTTGTGGCATCGGACAACGCCAGCAATATTGTGCGTGCATTACATCTGGGCAAATTCCAGCACGTCCCATGTTTTGCACATACCTTGAATTTGGTGGTGCAGAATTTTTTAAAAAACGACAGGGGCGTGCAAGAGATGCTGGCGGTGGCCAGAAAAATTGCGGGACACTTTCGGCGTACAGGCAGCACGTACAGAAGACTGGAGCACCACCAAAAACGCCTGAACCTGCCCTGCCATCATCTGAAGCAGGAGGTGGTAACGAGGTGGAATTCAACCCTCTATATGCTTCAGAGGTTGGAGGAGCAGCAAAAGGCCATTCAAGCCTATACAACTGACCACGATATAGGAGGTGGAATGCACCTGTCTCAAGCGCAGTGGAGAATGATTTCAACGTTGTGCAAGGTTCTGCAACCTTTTGAACTTGCCACACGTGAAGTCAGTTCAGACACTGCCAGCCTGAGTCAGGTCATTCCCCTCATCAGGCTTTTGCAGAAGAAGCTGGAGACATTGAAGGAGGAGCTAAGACAGAGCGATTCCGCTAGGCATGTGGGACTTGTGGATGGAGCCCTTAATTCGCTTAACAAGGATTCACGGGTGGTCAATCTGTTGAAATCAGAGCACTACATTTTGGCCACCGTGCTCGATCCTAGATTTAAAACCTACCTTGGATCTCTCTTTCCGGCGCACACAAGTCTGCTGGGTTTCAAAGACCTGCTGGTGAGAAAATTGTCAAGTCAAGCGGAACGCGACCTGTCAACATCTCCTCCTTCACATTCTCCCGCAACTGGGGGTGCGAGGAAAAGGCTCAGAATTCCGAGCCCACCCGCTGGCGGTGATGCAGGGCAGTCTGGAGCGACTGCTGATGCTGACATCTGGTCCGGACTGAAGGACCTGACAACCATTACGGACATGTCGTCTACTGTCACTGCATATGATTCTATCACCATTGATAGAATGGTGGAGGATTATATGAGTGACCGCATCCAAGTAGGCACGTCACACAGTCCGTACTTATACTGGCAGGAAAAAGAGGCAATTTGGAGGCCCTTGCACAAACTGGCTTTATTCTACCTAAGTTGCCCTCCCACAAGTGTGTACTCCGAAAGAGTGTTTAGTGCCGCCGCTCACCTTGTCAGCAATCGGCGTACGAGGTTACATCCAGAAAATGTGGAGAAGATGATGTTCATTAAAATGAATTATAATCAATTCCTCCGCGGAGACATTGACCAGCAGCAATTGCCTCCACAAAGTACACAGGGAGCTGACATGGTGGATTCCAGTGGGGACGAATTGATAATCTGTGAGGAGGGGGATGTACACGGTGATATATCGGAGGATGATGATGAGGTGGACATCTTGCCTCTGTAGAGCCAGTTTGTGCAAGGAGAGATTAATTGCTTCTTTTTTGGTGGGGGTCCAAACCAACCCGTCATTTCAGTCACAGTCGTGTGGCAGACCCTGTCACTGAAATGATGGGTTGGTTAAAGTGTGCATGTCCTGTTTTGTTTATACAACATAAGGGTGGGTGGGAAGGGCCCAAGGACAATTCCATCTTGCACCTCTTTTTTCTTTTATTTTTCTTTGCGTCATGTGCTGTTTGGGGAGGGTTTTTTGGAAGGGACATCCTGCGTGACACTGCAGTGCCACTCCTAGATGGGCCCGGTGTTTGTGTCGGCCACTAGGGTCGCTTATCTTTCTCACACAGTCAGCTACCTCATTGCGCCTCTTTTTTTCTTTGCGTCATGTGCTGTTTGGGGAGGGTTTTTTGGAAGGGACATCCTGCGTGACACTGCAGTGCCACTCCTAGATGGGCCCGGTGTTTGTGTCGGCCACTAGGGTCGCTTATCTTTCTCACACAGTCAGCTACCTCATTGCGCCTCTTTTTTTCTTTGCGTCATGTGCTGTTTGGGGAGGGTTTTTTGGAAGGGACATCCTGCGTGACACTGCAGTGCCACTCCTAGATGGGCCAGGTGTTTGTGTCGGCCACTAGGGTCGCTAATCTTACTCACACAGCTACCTCATTGCGCCTCTTTTTTTCTTTGCGTCATGTGCTGTTTGGGGAGGGTTTTTTGGAAGGGACATCCTGCGTGACACTGCAGTGCCACTCCTAGATGGGCCAGGTGTTTGTGTCGGCCACTAGGGTCGCTAATCTTACTCACACAGCTACCTCATTGCGCCTCTTTTTTTCTTTGCGTCATGTGCTGTTTGGGGAGGGTTTTTTGGAAGGGACATCCTGCGTGACACTGCAGTGCCACTCCTAGATGGGCCAGGTGTTTGTGTCGGCCACTAGGGTCGCTAATCTTACTCACACAGCTACCTCATTGCGCCTCTTTTTTTCTTTGCGTCATGTGCTGTTTGGGGAGGGTTTTTTGGAAGGGACATCCTGCGTGACACTGCAGTGCCACTCCTAGATGGGCCCGGTGTTTGTGTCGGCCACTAGGGTCGCTTATCTTTCTCACACAGTCAGCTACCTCATTGCGCCTCTTTTTTTCTTTGCGTCATGTGCTGTTTGGGGAGGGTTTTTTGGAAGGGACATCCTGCGTGACACTGCAGTGCCACTCCTAGATGGGCCAGGTGTTTGTGTCGGCCACTAGGGTCGCTAATCTTACTCACACAGCTACCTCATTGCGCCTCTTTTTTTCTTTGCGTCATGTGCTGTTTGGGGAGGGTTTTTTGGAAGGGACATCCTGCGTGACACTGCAGTGCCACTCCTAGATGGGCCAGGTGTTTGTGTCGGCCACTAGGGTCGCTTATCTTACTCACACAGCTACCTCATTGCGCCTCTTTTTTTCTTTGCGTCATGTGCTGTTTGGGGAGGGTTTTTTGGAAGGGACATCCTGCGTGACACTGCAGTGCCACTCCTAGATGGGCCCGGTGTTTGTGTCGGCCACTAGGGTCGCTAATCTTGTCATGTGCTGTTTGGGGAGGGTTTTTTGGAAGGGACATCCTGCGTGACACTGCAGTGCCACTCCTAGATGGGCCCGGTGTTTGTGTCGGCCACTAGGGTCGCTTATCTTTCTCACACAGTCAGCTACCTCATTGCGCCTCTTTTTTTCTTTGCGTCATGTGCTGTTTGGGGAGGGTTTTTTGGAAGGGACATCCTGCGTGACACTGCAGTGCCACTCCTAGATGGGCCCGGTGTTTGTGTCGGCCACTAGGGTCGCTTATCTTTCTCACACAGTCAGCTACCTCATTGCGCCTCTTTTTTTCTTTGCGTCATGTGCTGTTTGGGGAGGGTTTTTTGGAAGGGACATCCTGCGTGACACTGCAGTGCCACTCCTAGATGGGCCCGGTGTTTGTGTCGGCCACTAGGGTCGCTTATCTTTCTCACACAGTCAGCTACCTCATTGCGCCTCTTTTTTTCTTTGCGTCATGTGCTGTTTGGGGAGGGTTTTTTGGAAGGGACATCCTGCGTGACACTGCAGTGCCACTCCTAGATGGGCCCGGTGTTTGTGTCGGCCACTAGGGTCGCTAATCTTACTCACACAGCTACCTCATTGCGCCTCTTTTTTTCTTTGCGTCATGTGCTGTTTGGGGAGGGTTTTTTGGAAGGGACATCCTGCGTGACACTGCAGTGCCACTCCTAGATGGGCCAGGTGTTTGTGTCGGCCACTAGGGTCGCTGAGCTTAGTCATCCAGCGACCTCGGTGCAAATTTTAGGACTAAAAATAATATTGTGAGGTGTAAGGTGTTCAGAATAGACTGAAAATGAGTGTTAATTATGGTTATTGAGGTTAATAATACTATGGGATCAAAATGACCCCCAAATTCAATGTTTTAAGCTGTTTTTTAGGGTTTTTTGAAAAAACCACCCGAATCCAAAACACACCCGAATCCGACAAAAAAAATTCGGTGAGGTTTTGCCAAAACGCGGTCGAACCCAAAACACGTCCGCGGAACTGAACCCAAAACCAAAACACAAAACCCGAAAAATTTCAGGCGCTCATCTCTACTTTGAATGTCAAACCTTGTTCCAGTCTCTCTCTCCTGTGGTTGTTTCTCCAGGTTCCAGCTCCTGTCTCCAGCATCCACTACGAGACCCGCACCTGCCTTCCATCCTGCGGTGCAGCCTGACTCTGCAGCCCTCCGTGGCTATTCCAGCTTCCAGCTATTAACCCATCTGCTTCCAGTGGTCAGCTTCCAGCAGTATCCAGTTTCTTTAAAGTGCCGGTGTTATTCCAGCGGATCCCTACTTACCAGCAGTATCCACTACCACCGGTAACCTCTTGTCAACTCTTCTGCTTCCACGCTCCCTAGCATCTTACAGTATCCTCTCCGTGTCTTCATCACCTGGCTGGTTCCATCCAGCATCCACTCCGTGTCTTCATCACCTGGCTGGTTCCATCCAGCATCCACTCCGTGTCTTCATCACCTGGCTGATTCCATTCAGCATCTACTCCGTGTCTCTACCACCTGGCTGGTTCCATCCAGTATCTACAACAGTCTGTTCAAGTTACCAACTACATCTATACTTCTACTGGCGTGTTCCTCGGCTATCTTCACTACTACAGCCAGGCCTGGTAAGGTTATTCCATCAAAGGACTTTAACATCTATTCCTCAACCTACCAGTGCTCTGTGATACCTCTCATAGTTATAAGTGATCCAGGAACTGTATTATTTGCCATTTGCTTTTATCAACTGTGAATACTGTTGTTTCTACACGGAGTCTGTTAATAAAACTTTTATTGACTTTTAACCTGGTTGTCATGGTCACACCTTTGGGTAATCCTTCTACACTTACATGTCCAGGGGTCTGATTAAACCTCCCAAGTTTAATTTCATTTCAGCCCCTACAACTGAGGCTTCCTCCTGTCAGCCTAAACCCTCAGTTGTGACAGTAAGCACTGATCATATGAATCCAGTCGGAGACCAGGATCAAGCGGTCAGGCCGATGCAAGAACTGGCAGCCAGACTCGAACATCAGGAGGCTGCACAAGGCTACATCATCCGCTGTCTCCAGGATCTCTCTACCCAACTGGATGGGATTCAAACGACCCTCCGTGGACCTGGCACGTCCGGTGCGTCCACCACAGTGACACCAGCTGTAACCCCACCCACCTTACCCATTTCTACTCCACGTCTTCATCTTCCAACGCCAGCAAAATTTGACGGATCTCCAAGATTCTGCAGGGGATTTCTCAACCAATGTGAAATTCATTTTGAGCTACAACCTGGCAATTTCCCTAGTGACCGTACTAAAATTGCCTATATTATTTCCCTTCTCAGTGGCTCAGCCCTTGACTGGTCATCACCTTTATGGGAGAAGTCTGATACCCTCTTGTCTTCCTATACTGATTTTATAGCTACATTCAGGCGCATCTTCGACGAGCCAGGCCGGGTAACCTCTGCTTCATCTGAGATTCTCTGTTTACGCCAGGGAACACGTGCTGTGGGACAGTATCTCATACAGTTCAAGATCCTGGCATCCGAACTGGCATGGAACGACGAGGCCCTGTATGCTGCATTCTGGCATGGCTTATCAGAACGCATCAAGGATGAATTAGCTACCAGAGACTTGCCTTCTAAGTTGGATGAGCTAATTTCACTATGCACAAAGGTTGATCTTCGTTTTAGAGAAAGAGCAACTGAGCGAGGAAGATCATCTATTCCAAAGTCTTCTGCTCCTCCTCCTCGTCAACCGTCTCCATCCAAAGATGAGCCCATGCAAATTGGCCGTTCCCGTCTATCTCCCACTGAGCGCCGAAGACGTCTCTCTGAGTCTCTCTGTCTCTACTGTGCAGCTCCGTCTCACGCTATCAATGCTTGTCCCAAACGTCCGGGAAACTCCAAATCCTGGCTCGCCAAGGAGAGGGCCGGCTAGGAGTAATGATCTCCTCTCCATCTCCTCATGATTGTAATCTCCCAGTCTCGCTTCAAATTGCTCAACGTTATAGGAACGTCATTGCCCTCCTTGATTCCGGAGCAGCTGGGAATTTCATAACCGAAGCTTATGTTAAACGGTGGTCCCTACCCACCGAGAGACTTCCTACGTCTATTTCCTTGACTGCCGTGGATGGCAGTAAGATTTTTGACGCAGTTATTTCTTTAAGGACTCTACCAGTTCGTCTGAGAGTAGGAGTTCTTCATTTAGAATTTATTTCCTTTTTAGTGATTCCAAGAGCCACACATCCAGTGGTTTTGGGCCTTCCATGGCTCCGTCTTCACAATCCAACGATTGACTGGACGACTACGCAGATACTAGCATTGGGTCCCTCCTGTGCTGAGACCTGTTTGTCCAAAGTGCTTCCTGTTTGTTCTTCCTCCCCTAGGTCGTCTGATGTTCCACCTCCTCCATATCAAGACTACACAGATGTGTTCAGTAAAGCCTCCGCTGATATTCTTCCTCCTCATAGAGAATGGGACTGTCCAATTGATCTCATCCCAGGGAAGGTTCCACCTCGAGGCCGAACTTATCCGTTGTCCCTTCCAGAGACGCATTCCATGGAGGAGTACATCAAGGAGAAAATGGCGAAGGGTTTTATTCGACCTTCCTCTTCTCCAGCTGGCGCAGGCTTCTTTTTCGTTAAGAAGAAAGACGGTGGCCTGCGCCCGTGCATCGACTACAGAGGTTTGAACGACATTACCGTTAAGAACCGTTATCCTTTACCCTTGATTACAGAGCTCTTCGATAGAGTTAAAGGGAGCAACCATCTTTACAAAGTTGGATTTGAGGGGTGCCTACAATCTCATCCGAATCCGTGAGGGTGACGAGTGGAAGACCGCCTTTAACACCCGGGATGGACATTATGAGTACCTCGTCATGCCCTTCGGATTGAGCAACGCTCCAGCAGTTTTCCAGCATTTCGTAAATGAAATCTTCAGAGACATCCTGTACCGCCATGTCGTGGTTTATCTAGATGATATCCTTATCTTTGCCAATAATCTAGAGGAACATCGCTTCTGGGTAAAGGAGGTTCTATCCCGTCTCCGTGTCAATCATCTCTATTGCAAATTAGAGAAATGTGTTTTTGAAGTCAAATCCATTCCGTTTCTAGGTTACATTGTGTCCGGTTCCGGACTAGAGATGGATCCTGAGAAACTACAAGCAATCCAGAATTGGCCGATACCCCTAACCCTCAAAGGGGTCCAGAGTTTCTTAGGGTTCGCCAATTACTACAGAAAGTTTATACGAGACTTTTCCACCATTATGGCGCCTATCATTGCTTTTACCAAGAAGGGTGCTAACCCGTCCAAGTGGTCTGAAGAAGCTACGCAAGCTTTTCATCTATTAAAGCAACGGTTCATCTCTGCACCAGTTCTGAAACAGCCCGACATCGACTCTCCTTTCATCCTTGACGTGGATGCCTCCTCCGTTGGAGTAGGAGCGGTGTTATCCCAGAGGGCTAAAGATGGTCATCTACATCCTTGCAGTTTCTTCTCCTGGAAGTTCTCCCCAGCTGAGCGCAACTATGCCATTGGCGACCAGGAGTTGCTAGCCATCAAGCTCGCTCTAGAAGAGTGGAGATATCTGTTGGAGGGAGCTTCCCATTCAGTCACTATACTTACCGACCACAAGAATCTTTTATATCTGAAAAGCGCACAATGTCTTAACCCTCGTCAAGCCAGATGGGCACTTTTCTTTTCCAGGTTCGACTTTAAACTCCAGTTCTGTCCGGGTTCTCAGAATCGCAAGGCCGATGCCCTTTCCCGCTCATGGGAGCAAGAAAATGAGTCAGAGTCTTCGGACAAGCATCCTATTATTAATCCGTTGGCATTCTCCACGGTAGGGATGGACTCTACGCCTCCACCAGGGAAAAGTTTTGTGAAGCCGGTGTTAAGGAAGAAGCTCATGCATTGGGCCCATGCTTCCCGTTTTGCCGGACATACAGGCATCCAGAAAACCCTTGAGTTTATCTCTAGGTCCTATTGGTGGCCAACACTGAAGAAGGACGTTATGGAGTTTATTGCCTCTTGCCCAAAGTGTGCCCAACACAAAGTCTCCCGCCAGTCGCCTGCTGGGCAATTGGTTCCATTATCTGTTCCCCGTCGACCGTGGACCCATTTGTCGATGGACTTTGTTACAGACCTGCCTATGTGCAACAAGTTTAATACCATCTGGGTGGTAGTTGACCGGTTCACCAAGATGGCACATTTCATACCTCTCACCGGTCTTCCGTCAGCTTCCAAGCTGGCTCAAGTGTTTATTCTAGAGATCTACCGACTTCACGGTCTTCCTGAAGATATCATCTCTGATCGTGGTGTACAATTTGTAGCCAAGTTTTGGCGAAGTTTATGTCAAGCCCTCCAAGTCAAGTTAAAGTTTTCTACAGCTTATCATCCTCAGACCAATGGTCAAACCGAGAGGGTGAATCAGGACTTGGAGGCCTTCCTCCGCATTTATGTGTCTTCCTCTCAAGATGACTGGGTTCAACTCCTTCCTTGGGCCGAGTTCAGCCACAACAATCAATACCATTCCTCATCTTCTTCAACACCATTCTTCATCAACTATGGATTCCACCCTAAAGTTCCAGAATTCCAACCGCTTCCAGCAACTTCTGTTCCAGCAGTGGATGTCACCTTGCGTCAGTTTTCTAACAACTGGAAGAGTGTGCGAGCGGCCCTGCCCAAAGCCTCGTTCAGGTACAAGAAGTTTGCTGATAGAAAGCGTAGAGCAGTTCCTGCTCTCAAGGTGGGTGATCGTGTGTGGTTGTCCACGAAGAATTTGAGGTTGAGAGTTCCCAGCATGAAGTTTGCACCTCGTTACATCGGTCCTTTCAAAATTGAACAAGTCATCAATCCTGTTGCCTACAAACTCCAGTTACCTCCCTTCCTGAAGATACCCAGGACATTCCATGTTTCCCTGTTGAAACCGCTGATCCTGAATCGGTTTCATTCTGCACTTCCTCCAGCTCCGAAAGTCCAAACTCAACGGGGAGTTGAGTATGAAGTGGCCAAGATTCTGGACTCACGTTTCAGTTACGGTCAATTGCAGTATCTTATTGACTGGAAGGGCTATGGTCCTGAAGAACGCTCTTGGACCAATGCTTCAGATGTCCATGCTCCTGCCTTGGTCCAGAATTTCCACTCTAAGTTTCCTCAAAAGCCGAAGAAGTGTCCTGGGGCCACTCCTAAAGGGGAAGGGGGGGGTGCTGTCACGATCCGGGTATCTGGACGCCATTACTTGCCTTTTAGATGCCTTCTGAAGCTGGCTCAGCGTTCCAGGGACGGATCTCAGAGTTCCTGATGTCCACACTCTGCATATCCCTCCTGTCACTCTGAGACGCTGTCACAGCGGCGCCATGTTTGAACCTAGTGTGGCGTCTCCCGTCCTCCGCGGCCTCCGCCGCCGCTCCTGTGTTCCAGTATGCAGGTTGTCAGAGTGGTGCCCCATGCCTGCCGCGGTCTCCGCTGTCATCCATGTGTCTCAGTGTGCAGTTGTCAGTTTGGCGTCTCCTGTCCTCCGCGGCCGGCGCCGCCATTGCTGCTATGTTTCCACATGGGTTTCCAAACCAACTTTCCCTCCAGTACTAACATGGGTGCAGCCATGTTTGTTCCAGTCACATGTTCAATCTCCACCAATCCGCTGCACTATGAATCTGCTTGATTGGCCAGCCAATGCCTGCCCTGCAGCAGGTATAAGTATCCTGTGCCTGAACCAGGAAATGGTCAGTGCTTTGAATGTCAAACCTTGTTCCAGTCTCTCTCTCCTGTGGTTGTTTCTCCAGGTTCCAGCTCCTGTCTCCAGCATCCACTACGAGACCCGCACCTGCCTTCCATCCTGCGGTGCAGCCTGACTCTGCAGCCCTCCGTGGCTATTCCAGCTTCCAGCTATTAACCCATCTGCGGTCAGCTTCCAGCAGTATCCAGTTTCTTTAAAGTGCCGGTGTTATTCCAGCGGATCCCTACTTACCAGCAGTATCCACTACCACCGGTAACCTCTTGTCAACTCTTCTGTTTCCACGCTCCCTAGCATCTTACAGTATCCTCTCCGTGTCTTCATCACCTGGCTGGTTCCATCCAGCATCCACTCCGTGTCTTCATCACCTGGCTGGTTCCATCCAGCATCCACTCCGTGTCTTCATCACCTGGCTGATTCCATTCAGCATCTGCTCCGTGTCTCTACCACCTGGCTGGTTCCATCCAGTATCTACAACAGTCTGTTCAAGTTACCAACTATATCTATACTTCTACTGGCGTGTTCCTCGGCTATCTTCACTACTACAGCCAGGCCTGGTAAGGTTATTCCATCAAAGGACTTTAACATCTATTCCTTAACCTACCAGTGCTCTGTGATACCTCTCATGGTTATAAGTGATCCAGGAACTGTATTATTTGCCATTTGCTTTTATCAACTGTGAATACTGTTGTTTCTACACGGAGTCTGTTAATAAAACTTTTATTGACTTTTAACCTGGTTGTCATGGTCACACCTTCGGGTAATCCTTCTACACTTACATGTCCAGGGGTCTGATTAAACCTGCCAAGTTTAATTTAATTTCAGCCCCTACAACTGAGGCTTCCTCCTGTCAGCCTAAACCCTCAGTTGTGACAGATATGACCTAACGTTAGGAGTATCTCGTCTCTATCTATCGTGTCAATTTCCGATGACAAGTTATCTGACCATTTTTCAATATCCCTACTCACCCACGCGCAAGCAATGGTGGGCCTGAGCAACGTACCATTGGCCACATAAATAGATTTTAACGTAGTCTCCAACTTGCGGTTTGCCGGCTCTTTCAGTGAAGCCGTACCAGGTGCAGGGAAAATCACCTTTTTAGTTAACCTTGACAGGGCACTGTCTAATACGGGGGGTGACTCCCATATTTTCCTGTCCTCTGCCGGGAAAGGATAAGCAACCTGAATCCTTTTGGGAATCTGAAATTTCTTTTCAGGGTTTACCCAAACTCCCTCAAATAGAGTATTTAGCTCATGAGAAGGAGGGAAAGTTACATTAATTTTTCTTTCTTTATAAAAATAAGCCTTCTCCTGAGGTACAGGAGGGGTTTCCGTAACTTCCAAAACTTCCTTTATAGCAACAATCATGTATTGAATGCTTTTTGACAATTTAGGATCTATCCCCCTGGAATCACTTTCGTCGACACAGGAATCAGAGTCCGTGTCGGTATCAGTATGTACTATTTGTGCAAATGGTCTCTTATGTGACCCAGAGGGTTCGCCTGCGGATGAAAAGGAAGAACTATGAAAAATCACATCTTCCACTTATTTTTTCCAGCTCTCTGCATGAGACTCAGACTTATCCAATCTCTTACTGATATGATTCACACTATCGCGTAATTCTTTCACCCATTCAGGCTCGTGGTGTGCCAGCAGCGCCACCACATTACAACTCTGTGTCCCTAAAATGGCTCCCTCAGGGGAAGAGCACTCTGCCTCAGACATGTCACACACGTGCACAACCACACCACAGGCACTCCGGGACTTATAGGGGACAGACCCACAGTAAAATCTGTCAGAAGGACACAGATAGGATTTGCCAGTTCACAACCCAGCGCCAGTAATAAATTGTCTGTGAAACACAAAATGCCCACTGACATGCAGCGCTTTTATAATGGTAATCACACAATATATAGCACCAAATTTCACTGTGCCCCCCCTGTTTTGCACCCTGATACTTGGTTCAGCAGTGGAGGAGGACCAGTGTTCTTCTATGCAGCCTGGAAGGAGAGAAAATGGCGCTGAGCAGTGTGCTGGCTGACCGAGGAGGAAGCCCCCGTAATGGTGCGTTTCTCCTCAGCATTTATGAGGTAATTTTTTATACTGGCGGGGGTAGGACTGTGCCTCAGCATCTTATGCCCCTTTATTTGCCAGTTTTACTAGGTTTCATGCTGCCCAGGGCGCCCCCCCGCGCCCTGCACCCTGCAGTGCCTGTGTGTGATGGTTAGCATGGCGCACAGCGTTCCCGCCCGCTGCGTGGTACCTTTTAGCTGTCACGATGTCTGAAGTTTCTTTTCTTCTTACACTCACCTGTCTTCTGACTTCTGGCTCTGTAAGGGGGGTGACGGCGGGCTGTGGGAGTGAGCACATAGCTAGCGTTCAGTTCCCTTCAGGATCTAATGGTGTCCTGTCAGCCAGAAGCAGAGCCATGAAACTAATCAGGAAGTTGGTTCCTACTTCTGCCCCCTAAGTCCCACGAAGCAGGGAGACTGTTGCCAGCAGTTCTCCCTGAAAATAAAAAACCTAACATAAAGTCTTTCAGAGAAACTCAGAAGAGCTCCCCTGGAGTGCATCCAGTCTGCCTGGGCACATTTTCTAAACTGAGGTCTGGAGGAGGGGCATAGAGGGAGGAGCCAGTTCACACCCTTGAAAAGTCTTAAAGTGCCCATGGCTCCTGCGGAACCGTCTATATCCCATGGTACTTAAGTGGACCCCAGCATCCTCTAGGACGTATGAGAAAAAGCAAGTAACTGTACCTGGGCTAAACCATGTTGCACTGCAGGTGGGGCAGATGTAAAATGTGCAAACAGATTTACATATGGGTGGGGTGTGTCCAAATTGAAATTAAAATTGCGATTGTGAAAATAAAGCACATATGCGGGCTACATGCAAAAGCAGACTGTATTTAAGCTGCACAGTAAAAAAATATAAATGTATTAGCTCCCCCCCCCTGCATTTATTGGGAGGGTCCCCACTTACCCAGGAATCCTTGACCTGGGTTAACTAGTAAGGGGGGGGGGGGGGGTTAATGCTTTGGCCAGGGTTACCCTGTGAAGTGTATCCCCTGGCTGTGGCCTTAACCCCCTGATAGTGGAGTCCTGTGCTAGTTCTGTAAATACGGGGGACCCCTACTCAATTTTCCCCCTAAGAATTTAGAACCAGGTACGGCTCCAAGAGTCTGGTGCTAGTTCATTAATACAGGGGACCCCTATAAAAATTTTTCCTCATATTTTTTGAAGAAGGGCCGGCTCAGGGCTGGTTATGCTTGTGATCTATGCAGGTTCCGGAAAACAGGCTGCTTATGGACATCTGTTTGAAAAGTGTATTTTGTGCTGACTTTGCCCTGTGTTTAATAAAAACAGTCTTAGTAAAATTCTGTGTTTTATTATTTTCTATGGAAACTAATTGTGAGTTGGTTCGACGGTGTATTGACTTCTACTGTATTTGCAGATTCAGATGTGTTTTGCAGTTCAAATCATGATTTACTCCCGTGTTTGCCTTTAGTAAATCTCTGAGTGTGAAAAGAATCCTAAACACGCCCGGGAATGCAATCTTGGGCCAACAGGAATCTTAGTAAGTTTACCCCAAAGTTACTAGCTTTCTTTGCATTACTTCAAAATCAGGATCAAACCCACGGTCCTTTTGAATACGGAAAAAAAAGGCAATTTGAAGCACATTGTATTGCACACCTACTGTATGGTATACTTAAGCTGGAATACATATGTATGCGGATGGGATGCCGGCTGTCACTATCCCTACAGCGGCATCCCGCCTGCCAGAATGCCGGCAGTGGATGTCATGGTATTCCAACTGTCGGCACTGTCAGCTCATACGCGCACGCTGGGGGGGTTTCCGAGTACCTGGAAACCCCCCCTGCCCGCCGATCCATTGGCGCAGGTTACATTATTATTTATTTAAAAGTGTGGAGCGCAGGGAGAAGGCTGGTCCGCCGAGGCAGTGCTGCTGCTGGCTGTAATGTAGGAGGGGGAGCCGCAGCGCACAGCTGCCCTCAGGCATGTCTAGCTCTTCGGAGCTTTGACGGCCGGATTAGGCTGACACTGCAGGTGTGTGTTTCCTGTGTCAGGGGTGCTGGGCGCTGGCGGCCGCGACGGGAGTGGGGTGGAGCGGACTCGGAGCTGAGCGGAGTGGAGGGGTGAGGGTGGGTGGGGAAGACCTATCTGATGTTCCAGTAGCCGCAGTAGGAAACCGGAATGTGTTGTATGTGATGTGTGTGTGTATGCCCCGTATATGTGTGTGTGGACATGCTGTGCGTGCGTGTATGCCTTTTGTGTGTTTGTAAATATGCTGTGTGCATGTATGTTATGTGTGTGTGCAGGGCCGGCGCCACCACTAGGCAGCTTTAGGCAGCTGCCTATGGGCGGCGGCCACTAGAGGGCGGTCACGCTGCCGATGAATGCTTCCGTACAATATGTGGAGCGTTACCGCGGAGAGGAGAAGACAGTTAGAAGCACTTTAACAATAGCCGGCAGGATGCTGCTTACTCTATGTGCATAGAGTATTAGAGCCTCTGCTCATGGGTTACATTCACACTGACAGCGCTGGCGGCTGATAACAGTTGGGCAGCCGCGGCATCTGTGCCAGCCGCGGCATCTGTGCAGCGATGTCAGTGTGAATGTAACCCATCAGCAGCGGCTCTATGCACATAGAGTAAGCAGCGTCCTGCCGGCTATTGTTACAGTGCTTCTAGCTCCTCTCCACGCAGGGGCGTCGGAACGGGGAGGGGGAGGGGGGGGGGCAGAGAGAGGCACCTGTCTACTTTAGAAGGGGAGCGGCAGACGGTCAGGTACTTAACCGCTGCCGCACTGTACAGCTAATGTGCGGCAGCAGCAGCTCCTCCTACTTCCTCGCCTGTCCTCGGTCAGGTGGTACCGAACTCCTCCTCCATGGTGCCGCCTCCTCTCTCGCAGTGACTCCACCCCCAACCACAGTGGCCAAACGCGCACCAACATCTCCGCCGCAGCCGCAGGCATGTGGCAGCGGCTTTAATAAGCTCTAATTCAGCAGCTGCTTTGCCCCCTCACATTGATGCTGGCTGCATGTAGGGGGAGCTGCAGTGGCAGCGCGCAGCTCCTCCCGTCCCAAGCAGATCGGTGAAAGGAAAATAGGCAGTGGCAGCCCCTGAACTGAGGCAGTGACTGACTCCAGCATGCCTACTTACTGTGCGACAGCCAGGTTTGTGTCAGGGAGGCCGTGTGGGCAGTGTATTTTAT
The DNA here is from genome assembly GCF_028390025.1 of Pseudophryne corroboree. Lineage (NCBI taxonomy): Eukaryota > Metazoa > Chordata > Amphibia > Anura > Myobatrachidae > Pseudophryne > Pseudophryne corroboree. Next base: position 196,784,900 of record NC_086445.1, on the reverse strand, counting down.
TTATTTATTTATTTTATATATATATATATATATATATATATATATAACTGTATATATATATATATATATATATATTATATATAACTATATATATATATATATATATATATATGCTGGCTGAGTGAGGCACACATATATAATATGCTGGCTGAGTGAGGCACACTGTCCCGATTACCGCAGCAGCATGTAGATGGGTGCAGGAGTTTTGCTTTCTGTTATTGTGAGTGCGTGTATGTACGGGTCATTCGGACCCGTTTGCTCGCTGCCTTTTAACGCAACAGAGCGAACGGGTCCCTACTGCACATGCGCCGGCGCATGCCAGACGGCCGAAGGCCGTAGCAGGGATACGATCGCCTCTGCCTGATTGACAGGCAGAGGCGATCGTTGGGTGGAGGCGGAACGGCGGAGTTTGGCCGCCGCTTCGTGGGTTTTGTCCGGCCAACACAGCCGCTGCGGGCCGGGGAGCGATGAGTAGCTCCCGGCCAGCACGCTAAAGCTGCGCTGGCCGGGAGCTACTCTTGAAGTGCAAAGGCATCGCCGCTGTGCGATGCCTTTGCACTTCTGCGAGGGGTGGCCGGCCTAACATGTGGGGCGGGCTAGCCCTGTGCTGGGCGTCCCCCCGCATGTCAGTGTGAATGATCGTAGCTGTGCTAAATTTAGCACAGCTATGATCAACTTGGAATGACCCCCTCTGTGTGTGTGTATGTATATTTTGCTCAAAGTGGGACTGTATTGGGCCCTACACACTCTGCAAATGGCCAACGAGCTGCCCGATGGCCGATGCAGCCATCGGACAACCCAGCAGCGGGGGGTTGTGACGGGGGAGTGAAGTTTTTTCACCCTCCCACCCCGGTCACCCAGCCCCATAGCCCTGCATGCTAATATGGATGAGATTGTCCATATTGGCCTGCACATATAAATGACCTGGCACTAGCGAAGAACAAGCTCCTGATTGGCTGCCGGTCCGCAGCAGATTTGAAATAGTAGCGCCGCGGACATAGGAGCCGCAGTGCCACCAACAACAGCTTCCTCCTCCTTGCACCGCCACCGCCCTCTGCCTCCTACTCTGCTACACCGCAGCTGCCCTCAGCCGCTCCACCACCGCCTTTAGTCCTTCTGTGCACCTCTGCCTCCTTCGCACCATGCCGACCACAGCCTCCTCATCTATCGCACCGCATACTACATCATCCTTACCACTGCCGCTTCTAAATAGGTAATCTTGCCCTGCTGCTTTTCTCTCTCCCAGTCCCTATGTCCCTGCTGTCACTTTCCCTGTCCCTATGTCCCTGCTGTTACTCTCCCTGAATTTTGTCTCATTCCATGAATTTAGGCTCATTCAGTGTGCTATAATGTGAATTTCAGCTCATACCGTGTGCTATAATGGGAATTTCAGCTCATTCTGTCTGCTATAATGTGAATTTCGGCTCATACCGTGTGCTATAATGGGAATTTCAGCTCATTCTGTCTGCTATAATGTGAATTTCGGCTCATACCATGTGCTATAATGGGAATTTCAGCTCATTCTGTCTGCTATAATGAGAATTTCGGCTTATACCGTATGCTATAATGGGAATTTCGGCTCATACCGTGTGCTATAATGTGAATTTCGGGCTCATACCGTGTGCTATAATGTGAATTTCGGGCTCATACCGTGTGCTATAATGTGAATTTCGGGCTCATACCGTGTGCTATAATGTGAATTTCGGCTCATACCGTGTGCTATAATGTGAATTTCGGCTCATTTTGTGTACTATAATGTGAATTTCGGCTGATACCGTGTGCTATAATGTGAATTTCGGCCCATACTGTGTGTTATAATGTGAATTTCAGGCTCATACCGTGTGCTATAATGTGAATTTCGGCTCATACCGTGTGCTATAATGTGAATTTCGGCTCATACCGTGTGCTATAATGTGAATTTCGGCTCATACCGTGTTCTATAATCTGAATTTCGGTTCATTTTGTGTAACATAATGTGAATTTCGTCTCATACCGTGTGCTATAATGTGAATTTCGGCCCATACTATGTGTTATAATGTGAATTTCAGGCTCATACCGTGTGCTATAATGTGAATTTTGGCTCATACCGTGTGCTATAATGTGAATTTCGGCTCATACCGTGTGCCATAATGTTAATTTCGGCTCATACCGTGTGCTATAATGTGAATTTCGGTTCATACCGTGTGCTATAATGTGAATTTCGGTTCATACCGTGTGCTATAATGTGAATTTCGGCTCATTCTGTGTACTATAATGTGAATTTCGGCTCATTTTGTGTGCTAAAATGTGAATTTCGGCTCATACTGTGTGCTATAATGCGAAAGGGGCATCAGTACTAACTAGATAGTATAAGCGGTCCTACTATTGTGGTGCATAATGTGTATAAGGGGTATATTGTGTGGTAAACTACACTGAAGGACACGCCCCATTTTGAGTGGCCACGTCCACTTTTCCAACCTTCACTTTTCCATACCCCCACTTTAAAATTTCTAAAATGTTGTGTGTTATGTTCATGTTTGTCTTATCTGAGCACTTGCAAAGCCTGATGAAGGGTCCCGCTGTGGCCCGAAATGCTGCATTGTGATTACGCTTGTGCTGATGTTACTACTGCTTCATGCCACACATGAAATACACTCCTGAACTTGCAACCCTGGATATGTATGTATACATGCTTTGCTGTTGTGGCTATTAAATCTGCTTATATGAAAGACCTGGAGTGCCGTGTCTGCTGTGAATGAGACATCGTTCGGAATTATATATACACACACAAGGTATTGGAGAAACAGCAGGCACAGGATGTAGTTATGTGACCGCTGGTCACAACACATCCCCCTACATCCCACCCCTTGGGGGGGCGCAGCAGGCTGAAGTTTTGCCTAGGGCGTCGAGAAACCTTACACCGGCCCTGTGTGTGTGTGACAAGAAAAATAAAATAGTAATATAAAATAAAAAAAATTATCTATCTATATATGTATAATATAAATATAATAATATATAATAATATAAAATAATCTGAATATATGTTTCAAGACCTAAATGTCCTTATCATCAGGATTTATATAATTTATACATAATAAACCTATTTTTTGGTATATCCTGATGAAAAGACCGTTTACGTCTTGAAATGTTGATATGGAAAAATGTCACTTCATGTTCAGAAGTCCATGGAGTGCCGCCTGATCCTTCCAAGTCAGGGGCTCTGACAGTCATGTGAATACCCAAAGGAAGGCACCCTGGCAATACAAGCATTGATTATTGAGTGCCCATCTACATGCAAATATATAAATAAATATATATATATATATATATATATAACCCCCCCCCCCCCCCCCTGAAAATCCTGCGTTTGCCCCTGCAGCTGTCGGGATTCCGGTGTCGGTATACTGGCAGTGCTGTGTGCACTGCCAGTATACCACTATTGTGCACTGCTAATATACCACTATTGGTCGACATTATCATGGTCAACATGGACATACAGATGGATCCATGTTTATCTTGGTCTTTAATAGGATTAACTGAGCCAGGTCAGTCAGACTTAATCCCCTGCTGTATTGTTCTCTGTATTGTATTGCAGCTGAGAACAATAGATGAAAGGCTTATGTTAATAAACCATGGTGTGCCAAGGCGCAGCAAAGAAGTCAAGATAAATGTGGACCCATCTGTATGGTCGACACATGAAAATGGTCAAAACATGACAGGTCGACACATGAAAAGGTCGACATGGCTTTTTTTTTTTTTTAAATAGCTTTTTAACTTTTTCATACTTTGCCATCCACGTGGACTACGACTGGGCAGCGGTAGCAGAGCGAGGCACCTTGACTGCAGCATGGCGAGCGAAGCGAGCTTTGCAAGGGGATGCAGTACACTAATAGGGGTTCCTGGCCATGTTACGGAAAAAATGACACCAAAAACAGTTAAAAAATCCATGTCGATCTTTTCATGTGTCGACCAGTCCCGTGTCGACCATTTTCATGTGCTGACCATATGTCCATGTCTACCAATAGTGGTCGACTTAATGAATGTTGACCTTAACATTGTCGACCATGCTTACCGGAACCTAGTCACTGGCAGTGCTGTGTTCTAGATCATCTTTTACAGTGGCAGTGCTGTGAGCTAGACAGTTTTAAATGTTTGTGAACAGTATACACTTACAAATAAAAATAGTAATGCATTCAATTATGATATATTTACCCTTGAAGACCAATTTAGTGGATATTGGGGAGGAGACTTACCAACCAAAATGACTCCACCCCCCTCCACCTAGCTTAGTTGGGAGTATGTAGTCTAGAAGCATATCCCATTTTTATGTGCTAGCGCATTTTGCCACGTTTCTTGCAGCATAACTACATCATGTTTTAATTTCTTGTCCTAATTAAATTAATACGCTTTATATTAATATGTCATTAAGACCTCAGGAATTCTAAGCTTCAATTTCAACACTGACTACAGTATACACAATTTCGGCACTATAGTATATATAGACTATATATATATATATATATATATATATATATATATACTATAGACTGTGCTGCAAAGAAGCTTTGAGACGCGATAATAAATGCTCTACTTTAGAACAGTGGCAAAGTAGGAGATATTCTCCATGCTTTAGCTAGAATGGTGTTTGCAGCAATGAGGAAACATTTCATACAATACATAAATGATCACACACTAGGGAAATAAGCACAAATCTTAATACATGCTTAATGATAGCCCCGTCTGTCTTTTCCTTTCTGCTTCAGGATATGTCGGAGAATTAATGCGAGCAGTTGGCAGTAGCAAGACAGGTTAGTCTGGGCAGCTATATCCCAATAGTAAGCCTGCTTCAAGTTTAAAGTTAACAGCGCATGAAAAATCTTTTTTTCTTTGCTATTACACCTGAGAACAATATCTGACAGTGCTTTCGTCCCAAGAATAAAAATGACCTGCCGCATCTCTGGTGGGAGACTCTGATTTCCATTATTGTCACAAGTACATGAAGCATGGCTGTGGCAATCTTTAATTTTATGTTTTTTTTTTACATTTTGAAATATTTCAAAGAATTTACTATCAAAAGTCTTGTAAGTCCCGGTTTATTCATTTGCTCTTTTCATAATCTAATGTACATAAATACATTGGTGAATAAAAATGTCACCTAATAAGGTATCAAAATAAAAAATGTAACTATAAATTATTAAGGGGAGACAAATATGAAGGATATTTAATAACCTTTGAAGACACCAAACCAAAATATTGGATTAATAACATTTTTTGATCCACCATTTTACTCAAGTACCATACACTAAATGGGCGTAAGTAAAAAATCCTGTTGTATTCATTTGCTCTGAAACAGGACTTGGAAATTGGAGAGATATTGGACTGGACAGAATGGACCAGATGAACATAGTGGGATGAAGGTGATAAAGGTATGAAGCAATGGGTGAGACCAAGGGGCATTATAAATCATGGTCAGGGAGGCAGCAAGTGGAGGAGATGGAAGGCGGCAGAAATGGGACATGGGGAAAAGAGACCATGGATGAGGTCATAGAGGCAGACATGAGTGGCTGACAATACAGGTAGAAATGAAGGTTGGTTGTACAAAGTAAAGGGGTATGATGACATTTGGGAATAGAAGGAGGGCATAAACTAACTATGGGGGATATGAAGTGGATAGACATGAGACATTTGCCTTGATGTGAAGCATAGGTCCATTGACTAAAGACAGAGAAACCAAAGACATCATGCAAAGAGACAAAAAAGTACATGGGAGAGATAGATAGTGGGGTAGATATTAGACATGGTAGAGTAAAAAGAGGCCAACATGAAATTAGGGTCAGGAATTTAACATGACAGAAGTAAAGAGGTAGATTGGCAGTAGACAACAATGGGGGAGACAAAGGCTGTTGTCATAATTTGTGTAGGCACCAAGCAGATGTACAGAAGGCACATTGAGCAGTTAAAGGGGTTATTCCAATGGCATAACTCATAGGGGCAACATGTTCTCCTCCGGGTGTATCTGAAGGCTCTACATTATTGGGCCTTTTGTGGGGCTAGTAGAACATGGTACAGTGGTATTGCAAACAACTTACCAACACAAGGTTCACTCTTATCTCACGTATCTTATGGACCAATTATACAGGGACAATGGTAAACCTCTAATGAGGGCTGGAATATTGTAGTGATGGACAGTAGACTATATATTACTATGAGAGGACAAATGCTCAGGGAATATCACATTTCCTTGTCTAAAAAAAAGTAGTTGAAGAGCATTTTACAATGTGCTAAACTAAAGGGTCTATGGGTCTAATTCAGACCTGATTGCTAGGCTGCGTTCTCGTACAGCCTGCGATCAGGTCTGAACTGCGCATGTGAATGCACCGCAATGCGCAGGGGCGTCAGTGCGCAGTGACGGGGATCGGCGGGCAGCGACGGGATTTGCAAGAAAAGCGATCGCAAGGGCGATCACAAGGTTACTGACAGGAAGAGGCCGTTTGTGGGTGGCAACTGACCGTTTTTAAGTAGTGTCCAGAGAAACGCAGGAGGGACCAGGCGTTTGAAGGGATAGTTTCTGATGGCAGCTCCGGCCCTGATCATCACACTGGAAGAGTAAGTCCTGGGCTGTGCAGAGACTGCACAAACTTCTGCACAGTCGATCGCACCCCTGCACAGCGATTTCCCCCTACCCCTTTAGGGAGCAATTACCTGATCACAGGGATTCAAAAAACGCACCCTAGCGATTAGGTCTGAATTAGGCCCTATGTCTGATAGTGACCTAAAATATAAGAAATCCTTAGCGTACCTTCTACGCAATTAGAAAATGAATACAAATAAGATGAATCCATTGGTCATGTAATAGCATCTTGAAATAAAAATCTTGCTGAGGAAGCAAGTACAGTATTGCGTTTAAGGCCTCTTGTGATTTCATGACTTTCCTATTTTTCATATTTAAGATTCAGTAAAGACACTGAGCCTGATGTTGGGTAAATACTGTGTCAGGTAGCGTAGCGTATTAGCCGGATTATGCACTGTATATTCCTGGAAAGTAAGAGCATACATACAGTATGCCTGTTTGACATGTGGTACAAAGAATTCATTGCGACTGGAGAGGCGAAAATAAGTTGGGAATGGATGGCCGTGCTTACACAAATGCTGCTCATGCACACCAGCAATGTTGCTGATATACACAGAAAAGGAAGTGCAGAAAATATCATAATAATGAAGAACGGCACCATGACCTCATTGCTTCTCATTGGATGATTGCTGAATGCCCCACCCACCTGAAAATACTGCTGGCATTACTCGCGCCTTTATCAGTTACATAGTTAGTGAGGTTGAAAAGAGGAAAAATGCCCATTGGGTTCAACCTGTATTCTGTACATATTATATAATGCACCTGCTGAAGTAATGGTTTAGTATCAATTGACAACTATGGTTCTTAACCACTCCCAGATATATATGTCAATATGTTAAATGCTATAGTCCTGGATACTTTTCCCAGTTAGAAATTTGTCTAATCCGTTTTTAAATGCATTTACAGTCCGTCATTATTACCTGTTCCAGCAGGGAGTTCCAAATCTTTATTGCCCTTACCGTGAAGAACCCTTTCCTACGTTGTGTATGGAATTTTCTCTCCTCTAGCCTCAGTGAGTGCCCACGTGTCCTATTCAGAGTTCTTTTAATAAACAAATCCCCTGCTAACTCCTTGTAATGACCCTTTACATATTTGAAGAAATTAATAATGTCTACTCTTAGATGTCTCTTTTCTAGTGTATACATATTTAACCTAGTAAGCCTTTCCTCGTACTCCAGTGTCTCTAACCCTTTAATCAATTTAGTAGCTCGCCTTTGAACTCTCTCTCTAGATCCCCGAAATCTTTTTAAAATATGGTGCTCAAAACTGAACACAATATTCCAGGTGGGGACGCACCAATGATTTGTACAGCGGCAGGATTACATCCTCGTCCCTTGTCTCAATGCCCCGTTTTATGCACGCAAGCACTTTAGTTGCCTTCTTTGTTGCATTTTGACATTGTGAACTGTTGTTAAGCCTATTATCTATGAGCACCTCCAAATATTTTTCCACTACAGTTACCCCTATATTTTCCCCATCTAGAGTGTAGGATGCAAATGTGTTTTTTGTCCCAAAATACATAACTTTGCATTTTTCTATAATGAACTTAATTCTCCATTTAGACGCCCAGGTTTCAAGTTTAAATAAGTCATTTTATAGAGACTCCATATCGCTTCTGAATTAATTACCTTACGCAGTTTATTATCATCTGCAAAGATTGACACTGTGCTTTCCAGGCCTATTCCTAGATCATTGATAAATATATTGAACAGTACGGACCCTTGCAGTATTCCGCTGACTACTGGTGCCCAGCTGGAGAACATCCCATTGACCACTACTTGTACTCTGTTATCCAGCCAATTACTTATCCATGTACAAATAATATATCCTAGGCCAAGTTCCATTAATTTGATGATCAGTCTCCCATGAGACACTGAATCAAAGGCTTTTGCAAAATCGAAATAGACCACATTCACTGTTTTCCCTGGTCAAGAGTCTTGCTCACTTCCTCGTAGAAGCTAATTAAGTTAGTTTGACATGATCTGCCCCTTACAAACCCATGCTGACTTTTGCTAATAATGTTAATAGCATGCAGATAATTCTCTATGCTATCCCTCAAAATTCTTTCCAATATTTTACCCACTATAGAGGTTAAACTAACTGGTCTATAGTTACCAGGATTATCTTTAGTTCCCTTTTTAAATAAGGGCACTACCTCAGCTATGTGCCAATCCTTTGGTACCATGCCTGATCTAATTGAACTATAGAAAATCAAGTATAGGTGTTTTGCTAGCTGTGACCTAAGCTCCATAATAACCCTCGGATAAATGCCATATGGGCCTGGTGATTTATTAATCTTTATTTTGCTTAATCTTTCCAGGAATACTTCCTCACTTAAAAGAGTATCAAGCCAAGAGTCATTATCTTCACTATCGTTATGCACTACTCTTACCGTCGGATCCTCCCTGGTGAATACTGAGGGGAAAAAAATGTTCAGTATTTCTGCTTCTATTTTGTCATTGTTTATCAAAGCTCCCAGTTCATTTTTTAATGGGTCTACGCTCTCCTTCTTTAACCTTTTACTGTTTATGTACTTATGAAACTTTTTAGGGTTGGTTTTACTCCCTATAGCGATTTGCTTTTCGTTTACAATTTTAGCTGCTCTTATTACTTTTTTGCGTCTTTTATTGCATTCCTTATAATACTGGAATGACTCCTCCCCTTCATTAGATTTAAATGTTTTGAAAGCACACCTCTTTTTAGCCATTGCTTCTTTGACCTCCTTATTAAGCCACATTGGTTTGTGTTTAGTACTCCTGCGTTTACTGCTCATGGGAATGAATTTGTGAATATTGCTATCAAGCAACCCTTTTAAAGCATCCTACATTTCCGTTGTGTCTTTACCATGAAACAAAACTTTCCAGTCAATGTCGTTTAGTGCCCGTCTTAGCATATTGAAGTTAGCTTTTTTAAAGTTAAATGTTTTAGTTGATCCCTTATAGGTATGTTTCTTGAAACTGATGTCGAATGTGATCATATAGTGATCACTGGCCCTCATTCCGAGTTGTTCGCTCGGTAAAAATCTTCGCATCGCAGCGATTTTCCGCTTAATGCGCATGCGCAATGTTCGCACTGCGACTGCGCCAAGTAAATTTGCTATGCACTTAGTAATTTTACTCACGGCTTTTTCATCGTTCTGGCGATCGTAATGTGATTGACAGGAAATGGGTGTTACTGGGCGGAAACAGGCCGTTTTATGGGCGTGTGGGAAAAAACGCTACCGTTTCCGGAAAAAACGCAGGAGTGGCCGGAGAAACGGAGGAGTGTCTGGGCGAACGCTGGGTGTGTTTGTGACGTCAAACCAGGAACGACAAGCACTGAACTGATCGCAGATGCCGAGTAAGTCTGGAGCTACTCAGAAACTGCTACGAGGTGTGTAATCGCAATATTGCGAATACATCGTTCGCATTTTTAAGATGCTAAGATTCACTCCCAGTAGGCGGCGGCTTAGCATGAGCAAATCTGCTAAAATCCGCTTGCGAGCGAAAAACTCGGAATGAGGGCCACTGTTTCCCAAAGTCTCCCCAACTTTAATGTTTGAAATAATGGGCCTAATTCAGACCTGATCATAGATGTGCAATCAGTCTTCATACATGCAGGGGGGCGCCCAGCACAAGGCTAGTCTGCCCCGCATGTCAGGCCTGACCCTCACCGCACAAGTACAAAAGCATCGCACAGCGGCGGTGCTTTTAGAGTAGCTCCCAGCCAGCGCAGCTCCTGCACGCTGGCAGGGAGCTACTCGTTGCTGCCCGGGTCGCAGCGGCTGACTGAGACGTCACGCAGCAGCCGCGGCCCGCCCCCCCCTCCCCAATGGACTGGGCACACCTGTGTTGCCTGGACCGTGCCCTAAATGGCGGCCAAACACCGCCGGCCCTCTCCCTCAGGGCTAAGACATCCGTCGCTGTCTGGCATGTGCCAGCGCCACATGTGCAGTTCAAATCTGATCGCTGCTGTGCAAAAAGGCACAGCAGCGATCAGGTCTGAATTAGCCCCAATGTCCACATTATTGGTAATAACTAGGTCCAGAACAGTTTTACCTCTAGTTGGGTCTTCGACTAATTGAGTCAAGTATTGATCCTTTAATGTATTTAAGAATCTGCTGCTCCTAGTTTTTACACATGTATCGTTAATTAAATTTATATCAGGATAGTTAAAATCCCATAACACTAGGATGTCCCTCATTCCCGCAGCTTTTTCAGTTTGCTGTAAGAGTTGTTCCTCCTCATGTATACTAATATCCGGTTGCTTATAGCATGTGCCAATGACTAGTTTCTTTGCTTCAGTGCCCCCACTAGTGATCTCAACCCATAGCGACTCCACGTTATCTCCAGTCCCCTCATAATTACATCTATTAAGTTTGGTTTTAGAGATGGTTTAACAAAGAGACATACCCCTCCATCCAGTGGCGGAACAAGCAAGCGGTGGGCCCAGGTGCGACAAAATGCTTTGGGCCCCCCCCCCCATCCAAGTCCACCCCGGGGGCAGTGCGCGCCGTAGGCGCGCGCAAAAATACATAGTGGCGTGGCTTCGTGGGGAAGGGGTGTGGCCACAAAATAATACCAACACAGTAGTCTCCATTATTCAAATTACGCCGCACAGTAGCACCACTACACCAGGTAGAGACCCTTTTACACCTTACAGCGAACAGATTCCTCTTTTTACACATTACAGCAGACAGCGTGCCCTTTTTACACATAACGGCAGACAGCGTGCCCTTTTTACACATAACGGCAGACCGCGTGCCCTTGTTACACATTACGGCAGACAGCGTGCCCTTTTTACACATTACGGTAGACAGCGTGCCCTTGTTACACATTATGGCAGACAGCGTGCCCTTGTTACACATTACGGCAGACAGCGTCCCCATTTTTACACATTACGGCAAGCAGATTCCTCCTTTTTACACATAGCAGCAGGCAGATTCCCCATTTTTACACATAGCGTCAGGCAGCCCCCCTTTTTTACACATTACGGCAGGCAGATTCCCCATTTTTACACATAGCGTCGGGCAGATTACCCCTTTTTACACATAACGGCAGACCGCGTGCCCTTGTTACACATTACGGCAGACAGCGTGCCCTTTTTACACATTACGGCAGACAGCGTGCCCTTGTTACACATTACGGCAGACAGCGTGCCCTTTTTACACATTACGGCAGACAGCGTGCCCTTGTTACACATTACGGCAGACAGCGTCCCCATTTTTACACATTACGGCAGGCAGATTCCCCTTTTTACACATAGTGGCAGGCAGTCCCCCCTTTTTACACATTGCGGCAGGTAGTCCCCCCTTTTTACACATTGCGGCAGGCAGTCCCCCCTTTTTACACAGTGCGGCAGGCAGTCCCCCCTTTTTACACATTGCGGCAGGTAGTCCCCCCTTTTTACACATTGCGGCAGGTAGTCCCCCCTTTTTACACATTGCGGCAGGCAGTCCCCCCTTTTTACACAGTGCGGCAGGCAGTCCCCCCTTTTTACACATTGCGGCAGGTAGTCCCCCCTTTTTACACATTGCGGCAGGCAGTCCCCCCTTTTTACACAGTGCGGCAGGCAGTCCCCCCTTTTTACACATTGCGGCAGGTAGTCCCCCCTTTTTACACATTGCGGCAGGTAGTCCCCCCTTTTTACACATTGCGGCAGGCAGTCCCCCCTTTTTACACAGTGCGGCAGGCAGTCCCCCCTTTTTACACATTGCGGCAGGTAGTCCCCCCTTTTTACACATTGCGGCAGCCAGTCCCCCCTTTTTACACATTGCGGCAGGTAGTCCCCCCTTTTTACACATTGCGGCAGGCAGTCCCCCCTTTTTACACAGTGCGGCAGGCAGTCCCCCCTTTTTACACATTGCGGCAGGTAGTCCCCCCTTTTTACACATTGCGGCAGGCAGGCACAAGAAAGAAAGAAGGAAAGAAAAAGAAAGAAAGAAAGAAAGAAAGAAAGAAAGAAAGAAAGAAAGAAAGAAAGAAAGAAAGAAAGAAAGAAAGAAAGAAAGAAAGAAAGAAAGAAAGAAAGAAAGAAGAATTATACTTACCCTCAGGCTCCTCGGTGCAGCTGCGTCAGACGACGATTCCCGGGCAGTAGAGAATGAGGAGGAGGGAGCCGGAGGACGGAGCCGCAGCAGCGCTTTGTTACTGGTGGAGGCGCTGCTGCTGCTGCCCCTCTGCTTCCCTATAGGCTGTTCTCGGAAGACAGCCTATAGGGAAGCAGAGGAGCAGCAGCAGCAGCGCCTCCACCAGTAACAAAGCGCTGCTGCGGCTCCGTCCTCCGGCTCCCTCCTCCTTCCCCCGTCTGTACCGCTGCTCAGCTCCTATCTCCGTGCGGCTGTGTGCTGCGGGCAGCGGTTGCCTGCAGTGCAGCGCACAGCGGCATGTAATGAGTCAGTTTGACTCATTACATGCTTGGGCCCCTGGACAGAGGCGGGCCCCAGTGCAGTGCACTGCCTGCACTGCCGGTAGTTCCGCCTCTGCCTCCATCCCTTTTGGTAGCCCTATCCCTCCTGAAGAGAGAATATCCCTCCAAATACGCAGCCAAGTCGTGAAAGTCATCCCACCATGTTTCCGTAATACCTATAATATCATACTGATACTTTGTTGCAAGCCATTCCAATTCCCCGATGTTAACTGATAGGCTTCTTGTGTTTTTCTAGAATTACCCTTACTGACTGTTATTCTCCTCCCTCCCTTTCCACCACCATTATACTTAATACAGCTTTCCTCACGGATGTAGTATGTTATGCGGAGCCGACCACTGGCAAACTGAAGACCATCCTTCCTCACTACTATGTCTATTTGACCTAACATAATTTTCTATAAAACGTATTGTTGAGCCATAATCGTCATTAAGTAATACATTGGGAATATCGTGGGCAATACCTGTGTCAGTACATCCTGTGCCATTACCTATGCAAATACCTTTGCCCTTGCCGGCTGATCTTACGCTCCCCCTTACTCCACCCCCAAATTGTTTACTACCCCCATCCTTACTGTACTCACTGTTTGACCCGTAGCTTCTAGCTAAACTCTCCCCCCAGGCTCCTAGTTTAAAAGCTCCTCCAACCTTCTAACCATCCTGCCCCCCCAGCATTGCAGCCCCTGTCAGAATCCGTTTGGATCTCCCATTGTGAGAACATGTTTAGCAGGGACTGATGTTCATGGTATAATAGCAAGTTTATTAAGCACTGTACAACTGTAAACAATAAATATAAACCAAGAGTAACTAGAGAACTCAAAAAGAAAGGGAAAACTGAGGGGACATAGGATACCAGGAGACTGTGAATACACGGGATGCCAGGATTGCACTGTGGTAGTTGGATCACAGGATAGCAACAAGCTGAGGAAATACAGGTTACCTGAGTACTGGGAGAATGCAGGCCAGCTACTCAGTTCTTTAACCATAGGCTGAGAGAATACTGGTTACCTGAGTACTGGGAGAATGCAGGCCAGCTACTCAGTTCTTTAACCATAGGCTGAGAGAATACAGATTACCTGAGTACTGGAAGAATGCAGGCCAGCTACTCAGTTCTTTAACCATAGGCTGAGAGAATACAGATTACCTGAGTACTGGGAGAATGCAGGCCAGCTACTCAGTTCTTTAACCACAGGCTGAGAGAATACAGATTACCTGAGTACTGGGAGAATGCAGGCCAGCTACTCAGTTCTTTAACCACAGGCTGAGAGAATACAGATTACCTGAGTACTGGGAGAATGCAGGCCAGCTACTCAGTTCTTTAACAACAAGCTGAGGGAATACAGGTTACCTGAGTACTGGGAGAATGCAGGCCAGCTACTCAGTTCTTTAACAACAAGCTGAGGGAATACAGGTTACCTGAGTACTGGGAGAATGCAGGCCAGCTACTCAGTTCTTTAACAACAAGCTGAAGGAATACAGGTTACCTGAGTACTGGGAGAATGCAGGCCAGCTACTCAGTTCTTTAACCATAGGCTGAGAGAATACAGATTACCTGAGTACTGGAAGAATGCAAGCCAGATACTCAGTTCTTTAACCATAGGCTGAGAGAATACAGATAACCTGAGTACTGGGAGAATGCAGGCCAGCTACTCAGTTCTTTAACCACAGGCTGAGGGAATACAGATTACCTGAGTACTGGGAGAATGCAGGCCAGCTACTCAGTTCTTTAACAACAAGCTGAGGGAATACAGGTTACCTGAGTACTGGGAGAATGCAGGCCAGCTACTCAGTTCTTTAACAACAAGCTGAAGGAATACAGGTTACCTGAGTACTGGGAGAATGCAGGCCAGCTACTCAGTTCTTTAACCATAGGCTGAGAGAATAGAGATTACCTGAGTACTGGGAGAATGCAGGCCAGCTACTCAGTTCTTTAACCACAGGCTGAGAGAATACAGATTACCTGAGTACTGGGAGAATGCAGGCCAGCTACTCAGTTCTTTAACCACAGGCTGAGAGAATACAGATTACCTGAGTACTGGGAGAATGCAGGCCAGCTACTCAGTTCTTTAACAACAAGCTGAGGGAATACAGGTTACCTGAGTACTGGGAGAATGCAGGCCAGCTACTCAGTTCTTTAACAACAAGCTGAGGGAATACAGGTTACCTGAGTACTGGGAGAATGCAGGCCAGCTACTCAGTTCTTTAACAACAAGCTGAAGGAATACAGGTTACCTGAGTACTGGGAGAATGCAGGCCAGCTACTCAGTTCTTTAACCATAGGCTGAGAGAATACAGATTACCTGAGTACTGGAAGAATGCAGGCCAGATACTCAGTTCTTTAACCATAGGCTGAGAGAATACAGATAACCTGAGTACTGGGAGAATGCAGGCCAGCTACTCAGTTCTTTAACCACAGGCTGAGGGAATACAGATTACCTGAGTACTGGGAGAATGCAGGCCAGCTACTCAGTTCTTTAACAACAAGCTGAGGGAATACAGGTTACCTGAGTACTGGGAGAATGCAGGCCAGCTACTCAGTTCTTTAACAACAAGCTGAAGGAATACAGGTTACCTGAGTACTGGGAGAATGCAGGCCAGCTACTCAGTTCTTTAACCATAGGCTGAGAGAATACAGATTACCTGAGTACTGGGAGAATGCAGGCCAGCTATTCAGTTCTTTAACAACAAGCTGAGGGAATACAGGTTACCTGAGTACTGGGAGAATGCAGGCCAGCTACTCAGTTCTTTAACAACGAGTTGAGATATTGCAGCCACAAAGATAGACTTGATGAAGTGGCACAGGAGTGCTTGTGAACAGAGGATAAATAGCAGCTTCCCAGGTGCAAACCACAGCTGCACATAACTAGATAATCAATGCTGCCAGGTCACAGAGTGGGAACTGCTAGACAGACCAGGAGGCAGAGAGTGACACCTAGAGGCAGAAAGGATATATGGCACGGATCATGACAGCCCCCTCCTCATTCAGGTGCAATCCATCGCGACCAAAAAGATGGCGCCTGAGAAGTCCACCCAGTGTTCCAAAAACACAAATGCCTCCTTCCTACACCAATCTCTAAGCCACACGTTTACCTCCCTAATCTCCCTCTGTCTCCCTGGGCTAGCTCATGGCACTGGTAATATTTCGGAGAATATTACCCTAGATGTCCTTGCCTTAAGTTTCTTGCCTAATTCCCTATAGGCACGGGCCTCCTCCTCTCTTAAAACGCCCCTGGCTAGAGGGAACAGTCTCCTCTGATTCCGTCATTTCCTCACTACTCTCCCCAGAATCTTCGTCCAATCAGGCGAATTAGCTGGGATTTGGTAGATCGGAGATGTACTGTCTACCCATCTTCTTCTTCCTTCTAACCATGACCCAGCTGTCTACCTGATCAACCTCGTCTACCAATGTTCCCCCCTGCAACTCCTCCACCGTTCTATTAAAATTTTGCTCGAAATTGTTAATACTCCTCAGTTGCGTAACGGTCTGCTCTAGATCAGTTACCTGGGCTTCCAGGGCAGCCGTTCGCTCACCTCTAGCACAGATGTACCCACACTCGGACTGTTGTACCAGGTGCGCATACATCATGCACGACACACACTGAGTGAGATCCTCAATCGCGGCACCACCCATTTTTAAAAAGTGCTAACTCACTGTTACCTTCAGAAAAAACAAACAGAGAGGGACAATATATAAAAGAGACAATAAAGGACAATAAATAAAGGACAAATAAGGGTTAAATTAAGTACAAATTAAGTAAGGACAATATATAAGGGACAATAAAGTACAATAAATAAATAAAGGACAGATAAAGGATTAATTACGTACAAATTAAGTACAATAAAATACAGTAATGGACAGAGGGAGACAATCGATTATACAACAAAATAGGAAAGGTTCATACTTCATACTTATCTGCTCCCTGCTCCTCCGATCAGTGCTCAGATGCTGTGGCTAAGGAAGTGGCTCAGGCTTCAGCTGAGACGCACGCACACACACTCACACTCACACTTTGATCAGCAGCAGCATTCTCTCTCTCCTTGCTCAGCCCTCTGCTCTCACAGACACACACTCTGCTCTCACAGCTCACACATAGTCACTCCCACTCGTCTTGTGCTCCTTCTCCCGGTCTCTCCGCACCGCTGAGCTCCCTCAGGCTCCTGCTTCTCCTGTGCCCACGGCTCCTGGCTCACTCACTCCCAGCATCGGCTCACGGCACCATGTCCTGCTAGAGCTTCGCAGTTCGCACCCGCCGTGCGCACCCTCCGCTACTCCGTCACTTCCGGTTTCCATCACAGCAGTTCCGCCTCCGTCACCTGAAACAGTTGATTGAACGCATGCTTGTTTGTGGCACTTTCAGCAGTGGTGGTGTAGTCTGACAGGTATGTACAGTATATGTTTGGTTTACACACACATCCGCACATACGTTTGTCTGGACTTCATTACATCCCACCATATATGTCACAACAGTAATCATGTGATCTGATTTATAACACATATATATTTCATTGTTTCTCTTACGTCCTAGAGGATGCTGGGGACTCCAAAAGGACCATGGGGTATAGACGGGATCCGCAGGAGACATGGGCACACTAAAAGACTTTGACTGGGTGTGAACTGGCTCCTCCCTCTATGCCCCTCCTCCAGACCTCAGTTAGATTCTGTGCCCAGGAGAGACTGGACACACACTAGGGGAGCTCTACTGAGTTTCTCTGGAAAAGACTTTATGTTAGGCTTTTTTATTTTCAGGGAGACATTCTGGCTACAGGCTCCCTGCATCGTGGGACTGAGGGGAGAGAAGTCAGACCTACTTCTTCTGAGTTAAGGGCTCTGCTTCTTAGGCTACTGGACACCATTAGCTCCAGAGGGTTCGATCACTTGGTGCGCCTAGCTGCTTGTTCCCGGAGCCGCGCGTCAACCCCCTCACAGAAGCCAGAAGAAAGAAGCCGGGTGAGTATGCAGAAGACAGAAGACTTCCGTGACGGCAGAAGACTTCAGTAACGGAGGTACAGCGCAGTGGTCGCGCTGCGCTCCATACTCCCACACACACATCAACGGCACTCACAGGGTGCAAGGCGCTGGGGGGGAGCGCCCTGGGCAGCATGTTACTGAGGTGGTTTTACTGGCAAAAGAATGCATATTTAGTGCCCGGGCACTATGTACGAGACCCCCGCCAGTATAAAAAAATTCAAATTTAAGTAGGACTGTAGCGCGCCGGGAAGGGGCGGGGCTTAGCCGCACAGCTTACCAGCGCCATTTTATCTCTCCACAGTGCATGCAGAGATGATGGCCCGGACCTCCACTCTCCTTACAAGTAACAAGGGAGCAAAACGGGGGGGGGGGGGCACAAGCAATTTGGTGCTATATATATATATATGTTACAGCGCAGCCATCATATATTATTTATTTAGTAGTATATGGGCGCTGGGGTGTGAGCTGGCATACTCCCTCTGTTCTTCTCTCTACAGGCTTCCCTGTGGGTCTGTCCCCTTGGCCAGTGTGAGTGTGGGTGTGTCGGCACCGCGTGTCGACATGTCTGAGGCTGAGTGTTCCTCCCCGGAGGAAATTACTGGGGGCGCAGAGAAGGATGTGGGAATGACTCCGTCAGCACTGCCGACTGCTGATTGGGTGAATGTGTTGAGTACATTGAATGCAAATGTGGCATTATTGTCTAAGAGGCTGGATAAATCTGATTCTCAGACGCAAACGTGGAGAAAATCCATGGAAGACGCTTTGTCTCAGGTACAGGCCCCCTCAGGGTCACAGAAACGTTAGTTTACCCAGATGGCAGATACGGATACTGACACAAACGCTGATTCCAGTGTCGATTTCAATGAGGCCAGTTTACATCCGAAATTAGTTAAGCGTATTCAGTACATGATTGTGGCTATTAAAGAGATTTTACATATTTCTGAAGTGCCTGCTGTTCCAGATACGAGGGTTTGTTTGTTTGTATAAGGGAAAAAAGCCTGAGGTAACATTTCCCCCCTCTCATGAACTGAACGCTCTTTGTGAAAAGGCTTGGGAGTCGCCTGACAAAAGGTGGCAGATTCCCAAGAGAATTTTTATGGCATATCCTTTTCCCTCTGACGACAGGGAAAAATGGGAGTCGTCTCCCAATGTGGACAAGGCTCTGTCCCGACTGTCCAAAAAGGTGGCGCTTCCGTCTCCTGACACGGCTGCCCTCAAGGATCCGGTGGATCGCAAGCAGGAGATGACATTGAAGGCCATTTTCGTTACTACTGGTGCACTCCTCAGGCCTGCTGGGGCGTCGGTATGAGTGAGTAGTGCTATTGCTAAGTGGGCTGATAATTTAGCAGCTGACATGGATATCCTTAATAAGGATAACATTCTTTTGACTCTTGGTTATATCAGGGACGCTGCAGATTACCTAAAGGATGCGGCGAGGGATATTGGCCTCTTGGGATCAAGGGCCAATGCCATGGCGGTTTCGGCCAGGAGGGCGCTGTGGATTCATCAATGGAATGCTGATGCCGACTCCATGAAAGCTGTGGAAGCTCTCCGTTTTAAAGGTAGTGTCTTGTTTGGTGACTGCCTTGCTGACCTGGTGTCTACCGCTACTGCGGGTAAGTCATCTTTTCTTCCTTATGTTCCCACTCAACAGAAAAAAGCACCCCATTATCAGATCCAGTCCTTTCCGCCTAATAAATTCAAAAAAGGAAAGGGCTCGTCCTTTCTCGCTTCAGAGGGTAGAGGAAGGGGAAAAAGGTCGGCTGCTGTGTCTGCCACCCTGGACCAAAAGTCCTCCCACGCCTCCACCAAATCCACCGCATGACGCTGGGGCTCCCCTGCGGGAGTCCGTGCCGATGGGGGGCCGTCTCCGAATCTTCAGTCAGGTCTGGTTCCAATCGGGCATGGATCCCTGGGTCTTAGACATAGTGTCCCAGGGGTACAAACTGGAGTTTTAGGAGATGCCCCCCCGCCGTTTTATCAAGTCAGCCTTGACATTTTCTCTTCCAGAAAGAGAAGTAGTAAATGCTGCGATACAAAAGTTGTGTCAACAGAGGGTCATTGTCCCGGTTCCCCCGTCCCAACGGGGGGAAGGGTTCTATTCGAGCCTTTTTGTCGTGCCAAAGCCGGACGGCTCGGTCAGACCGATTCTGAACCTAAAGTACCTCAATCCGTACTTGAAAACTTTCAAGTTCAAGATGGAATCTCTTCGAGCTGTGATCTCCAGCTTAGAAGGGGGGGATTTTATGGCGTCAGTCGACATAAAAGATGCCTACTTACACGTCCCGATATATCCTCCACATCAGGCCTTCCTGAGATTTGCGGTGCAGGATTGTCATTACCAATTTCAGACGTTGCCGTTTGGGCTTTCCACGGCCCCGAGGGTCTTCACCAAGGTGATAGCGGAAATGATGGTACTCCTCCGCAAGCAGGGTGTCACAATGATTCCGTACTTGGACGATCTCCTGATAAAGGCAAGATCAAAAGAGCAGTTGCTAAGAAATGTGGAACTCTCCCTGACGGTTCTGCAACATCATGGTTGGATTCTAAATTTGCCAAAGTCTCAGTTGATCCCGACAACTCGGCTGCCCTTCTTGGGCATGATCCTAGACACGGAACTGCAGAAAGTGTTTCTTCCGACGGAGAAAGCTCTGGAAATACAGACCATGGTCAAGGAGATTCTGAAGCCGGCAAGTGTGTCGATTCATCAATGCACTCGAGTGCTAGGGAAGATGGTTGCGGCTTACGAAGCCATTCCGTTTGGCAGGTTTCATGCCCGGGTGTTTCAGAGGGATCTGCTGAACAAATGGTCCGGGTCTCCCTACACATGCACCGGAAAATAAGTCTATCTTCCAGGACCAGAATTTCTCTCCTGTGGTGGCTGCAAAGTTCTCACCTTTTAGAGGAACGCAGGTTCGGAATCCAGGTCCTGCTGACCACAGATGCAAGTCTCCGAGGCTGGGGTGCAGTCACACAAGGAAGAAGTTTCCAGGGAAAATTGTCAAGCCAGGAATCTTATCTCCACATACATGTTCTGGAGTTAAGAGCCATTTACAACGGCCTTCTACAAGCAAAGAACCTTCTCCAAGGCCTAACTGTCCTGATCCAGTCCGACAACATAACAGCGGTGGCGTACGTAAACCGCCAGGGCGGTACAAGGAGCAGGGCAGCAATGGCGGAGGCCACAAGAGTTCTCCGCTGGGCGGAACAACATGTGAACGCTCTGTCGGCAGTCTTCCTTCCGGGCGTGAACAACTGGGAAGCAGACTTCCTCAGCAGACACGATCTCCATCCAGGAGAGTGAGCCCTTCATCAAGAGGTATTTGCAGAAGTGACAAGGCGTTGGGGAATTCCTCAAATAGACATGATGGCGTCTCGCCTCAACAAGAAGCTTCCGAGGTATTGTTCCAGGGCGAGGGACCCTCAAGCCATTGCGGTGGACGCCCTAGTAACTCCGTGGGTGTTTCAGTCGGTGTATGTGTTCCCCCCGCTTCCTCTCATTCCAAAGGTGTTGAGGATCATAAGACGAACAAGGGTTCAGGCAATACTCGTCGTTCCAGATTGGCCACGGAGGGCCTGGTATCCGGATCTTCAGGAATTGCTCATAGAAGATCCTTGGCCGCTTCCTCTCAGAGAGGACCTGTTACTGCAGGGGCCATGCGTGTTTCTGGACTTACCGCGGCTGCGTTTGATGGCGTGGAGGTTGAACGCCAAATCCTAGCTTGTAAAGGTATTCCCGGGGAAGTTATCCCCACTCTCCTTAGGGCTAGAAAGGAGGTCACGGCGAAACATTATCACCGTATTTGGAGAAAATATATTTCGTGGTGTGAATCCAAAACAGCTCCTGCGAAGGAGTTTCACTTGGGTCGTTTCCTCCATTTTTTGCAGGCGGGCGTGGATGCAGGCCTCAAATTGGGTTCCATAAAAGTGCAGATTTCGGCTTTATCTATTTTCTTTCAAAGAGAACTGGCCGCCCTTCCTGAGGTTCAGACTTTCGTGAAGGGAGTGCTGCATATCCATCCTCCGTTTGTGCCACCTGTGGCACCATGGGATCTTGAAGTGGTGTTACGGTTTCTTATGTCTCACTGGTTTGAACCGTTGCGGAAGGTTGAGTTAAAGTTTCTCACTTGGAAAGTGGTCATGCTTTTGGCCTTGGCGTTTGCCAGACGAGTGTCAGAATTGGCGGCTTTGTCTCACAAGAGCCCATATTTGATTTTTCATGGGGATAGAGCGGAATTGAGGACTCGTCAACAATTTCTGCCGAAGGTGGTTTCTTCTTTTCACATAAATCACCCTATTGTGGTACCTGTGGCTACAGATGCTGTGGCAGTTCCGAAATCTCTTGATGTCGTGAGAGCTTTAAAAATTTATGTCGCCAGAACGGCTCCTGTTAGGAAAACAGAGGCTCTGTTTATCCTATATGCTTCCAACAAGATTGGAAATCCTGCCTTCAAGCAGACTATTGCACGCTGGATTTGTAATACGATTCAGCACGCTCATTCTTCTGCTGGGTTGCCGTTGCCGAAGTCAGTAAAAGCCCATTCTACCAGGAAAGTGGGCTCCTCGTGGGCGGCTGCCCGAGGGGTCTCGGCACTTCAACTTTGCCGAGCAGCTATGTGGTCGGGTTCAAACACTTTTGCTAAGTTCTACAAGTTTGATACCCTGGCTGAGGGGGACCTCATGTTTGCTCAATCGGTGCTGCAGAGTCGTCCGCACTCTCCCGCCCGGTCTGGAGCTTTGGTATAGATCCCATGGTCCTTTTGATGTCCCCAGCATCCTCTAGGATGTAAGAGAAAATAGGATTTTAATACCTACCGGTAAATCTTTTTCTCCTAGTCCGTAGAGGATGCTGGGCGCCCATCCCAGTGCGTACTGTTACTTGCAGTTGTATTGTTGTTTTCGGTTACACGATGGTTGTGTATCACTTCTGTTCAGCTTGTTGCTGTTCTTTTTTAGTTCATACTGTTATCTGGTATTCCTGCTATTCCAGTTGTACGGTGTGTTTGTGGTGTGAGCTGGTATGTATCTCACCCTTAGTTTAACAAAAATCCTTTACCTCGAAATGTCCGTCTCCCCTGGGCACAGTTCCTATAACTGAGGTCTGGAGGAGGGGCATAGAGGGAGGAGCCAGTTCACACCCAGTCAAAGTCTTTTAGTGTGCCCATGTCTCCTGCGGATCCCGTCTATACCCCATGGTCCTTTTGAAGTCCCCAGCATCCTCTACAGACTAGGAGAAAAGGATTTACCGGTAGGTATTAAAATCCTATTTTTTACATGCCTTATCATTGAAGTCTGGCTAATTTTCATTTTTTTTTTTCCCTTTGTTTTGCCTTTTTTTATTTATTTTTATTTTTTGTTATCTTTATGACATAAATGATCTTATGACTGATGTTCCATTGCTACTGGCCAAAGACGTTGTTGCCTCCAACAGCTGCAGTGTAATAATATCAGCGGTACTAGCAGTGTCTCTACAGGTCACGTGTAACCCTGTTTAGGATTCCAGGTGGAAAAGTGATACAGTTAGTGCTACTCATGTGGCTGTGCTCAGGGGTGCAAACTGCTGGCAGTATCTCCAATATACGCTGCCATCTCACCAAGTGTGATCTCAAAAGCAGTCTACAGTACATGGACCTCTGTGGGCAGCTCTACATACTGCTGGGCACATGCTCTAAAGCAGTGCTACAGACAATAGAATGCAATCCCAGACACACTGCTAGCCAGATGCAGGGGCTGTGGGGCAGCAACTGTGCAATCTCTGAACCCTAGGCCCTGGAACTGCTCGCACACATCATCCTATGGAGACACAAATGAAAATTGATCCCAGGTGTGCGCAAAAATATCAGGATAAGCAGCCTCTGAGAACCAGGAGAGCTTACATAAACCTCCACAACAATATACAAACGGTAAATGAATGGTCTCAAGGAGACACTTATCCAGAATTACTTACAGTATGTAAAGCTGGTTTAGTGCGACCTTGAGACCATTCATTTACTCATCTCCCTATGGCCCTGAATATTTCTCTGCTGTGTATTATTCTAATTATATGCAGCTAATCATGTACATAGCCGCACCTGTTGGCAGCTGTGCCCCCTCACATAATGTCATGGCTTGGGGGCGGTCATGGAACAGGGCAGCTAGGAGCGCATCTCCGCCACTCGAAATATTTAATACTTACTGGAGGGAACTGAATTGTCTCCAGAACAACCAGACAAAGGCACTTCCTGTCCAGTATCTCTGCTAATTGTACACGATTAGTAAAAGGAGGCAAACAGGGGTAGAGGGATCTGATTGGATCCCTTTCGCAAACCCTGGACCTTCTTTCCATAGGAAGGAGCAGGGGTGAGGTAACAAACACCATCTGAATATGGCAAAAGTTTCCACAGTAAAACTCTGAAAACTTATTTTCAGAGCTTGATGAATTTAGGTCCCAATACTGAGGGCGGGCAAGATCAGGACTGGAAGGTAAGCAGGAGATATATGTTATATCTCTTGTGTTACCTTTATAATGAATGGCCATGAAACTTAATTTCTACGATGTTCATTTTCATCTAATTTTGTACAAATTAAGGGGTGATGAACAGATCGCCTAGAATTTCCAGAGCCTACTCATACAGCAATACACCACCGCACGTCAGTGCAATACACAGTGGTGCAGAGAGCGGGAGGGAACTCTTTACTCAGGCCTGGGCTTATTTGAAGGGAGCCTGGGCATTGGGCAGGGAGATAGGGGAGACTGCTACAGCTCAACGACAGCAGACTGCCTCCCCAGCTCACAACACTCTGCTGTGTGCTGGGCTGCAAAGGGTCCAGGGAGGCTGCTGCCACTGAGAGGGTCCAGGGAGGTTGCTACCACCTGACTTGGCCACACTTCCACAGTAACCAGGCCCGTCCCTGCTCTCAACGGCCCTGGCACACAGTTTGTTTTTTTTTGTTATATGGCAAATAAATATTAAAGTCTTTTCCAAAAACTGGGGCTGTTAGATGATGAACTTAGGGGGTCATTCCGAGTTGATCACACGTAGCAACTTTTTGCTGTCCGTGCGATCAAGTAGACGCCGCCTATGCGGGAGTGTATTTCTGCATAGCAGGGCTGCGAACGCTTGTGCAGCCCTGCTATGCAAAAAAGTTTCCTGTAAAAGAAAACCAGGGTAAGAGTTACTTACCCTGTGCGATGGATCCAGCGATGCAGGTCCCGGAATTGACGTCAGACATCCGCCCTCCAAACGCCTGGACACGCCTGCGTTGGACTCACCACTCCCACGAAAACAGTGAGTTGCCGCCCAGATCCGCCTTCCTCCTGTAAATCTTCTTGCGGTCGCCGCTATGACCGCTTTCTTAGGCAGCGACGCGCCTGCGCAATATGGTCTCCGCGCATGCGCAGTTCCGACCCGATCGCATGGCTGCGAAGAAGCGCAGCGTGCGATCGGGTCGGATTGACCCCCTTAATGCTTTGCCACTTGAGTATGCAATTTTACTGTACTTCTCTTGGAGGTTTAAAATGCAATAATTCTGTAACTGAAACCCACTTGGTTATAATACACAGAAAATCATGCACCTACTGTATGAATGAAACAATGAGCAATACTATTACACTTATTGCAAAGCAAGTACAACCCTTTCCAGAATTCATTACAACACAAATTTACATCAAGTTCTCTTTCACTCTTGAATAATGTGTAAACATAAATTTCCTAAGCGTTCTATTTGCAGTGCTGTCTTTTTCACTCTTGTAAACATGATAATGTTTACAAGAGCGTTCTATTTGCGTTCTATTTGCATTTTAAATTAATACTGTTGTTTCCTGAATAAATTGCGAACGGCATCTTTGCATTTGGAATCTAGTGTTACATACTGTAACTGAAACCAATAATAGTAAAATACATTTTATATATGACAAATGCTTCCATCCAGAGATATGTTTCTAATTTTGAAATATTAAAATGTACTCGTAGAAATGTACTCGTAGAATGATGTGTAAACATAATAATGTGTAAACATAAATTTCCTAAGCGTTCTATTTGCAGTGCTGTCTTTTTCACTCTTGTAGGAAACATTTGTACAGTATTTGCTCCACTTAAACGGAATGCTGGAGCTTTTTAGCCCCCAGCATTTTAAATTAATACTGTTGTTTCCTGAATAAATTGCGAAAGGCATCTTTGCATTTGGAATCTAGTGTTACATACTCTAACTGAAACCAATAATAGTAAAATACATTTTATATATGACAAATGCCTCCATCCAGAGATATGTTTCTAATTTTGAAATATTAAAATGTACTCGTAGACTATACATGATGAAAGCAGCCATTTTGCAGACTGAACCAATATTAAAGAAAATGCAGCCTATTAATAAACTAGGAATTAATTATGTCACTGAGTCATTAGTGATGTTACTAATTCTTAACACTGTACATTAATAGGCTGAATATTATTATTATTATCATCATCATCATCATTATTATTATTATTGTCCTTTATTTATATTGCACCACAGGGGTTCCGCAGCACCCAATTACAGAGTACATAAATGAAAAATCAAAACAGGACAATAGTGACTTACAGTTGAAAACAATATAGGACAAGTACAGGGTAAAAAAACAAAGCTGCATCAGCAGATGACACTGACATAAGTATCAGGGTGGCAGAAACCATGGGATTAGGTGCCGTCGAGGATGTTTAACTAAGAGAAGGATAAGCACATGAGGGTTGAGGGCCCTGCTCATGAGAGCTTACATTCTAAAAGGGAGGGGCAGACAGACAGGGGTGGCACAGATGGGGTAGAGTGTGAGCGTGGAACAGAGGGTTAGGATAAGATTAGGCTGGGTTTGGTGAAGAAGTGGGTCATGAGAGCCCGTTTGAAGTTTTGTAGAGAGGTGGAGAGTCTGAGGGGTTGAGTATGGGAATTCCAGAGAAAGGGAGCAGCACATGAGAAATCTTAAAGGTAGGAGTTGGAGGAAGTAATCAGTCGGCAGGAGAGGCAGCACGCATTAGCAGAGCGAAGAGGACGGGTGGGAGTGTAAAGGGAGATAAGGTCAAAGATATAAATGGGAGAGGGGTGGGTGAGAGCTTTGTAAGTGAGTGTGAGAAGTTTGAATTGGATTCTGAAAGGGAGGGAGAGCCAGTGAAGGACTAGTAGACATCCAAGAAGAGATAGCAGAGAGACAGTTGGATACATGAGTGAGGAGAGCAGGGGAGAGGTCAGGGGAGGAAAAGGTAGATTTGAGTGTCATTAGCATAGAGATGATATTGGAAGTTAAAAGAGCTAATGAGTTCACCTAAAGAGGACGTATAGAGAGAGAGATGAGGAGAGTACCAAGAACAGAACCTTGGGGGACACCTACAGTCAGTGGAAGTGTGTGTGTGTGTGTGTGTGTGTGTGTGTGTGTGTGTGTGTGTGTGTGTGTGTGTGTGTGTGTGTGTGTGTGTGTGTAAGGGGGGGGTGGTATCATAAGGGAAGACAGAGAAGGAACAACCAGAGAGGTAGGAGGACAGCCAGGAGAGGGCAGTATCACGGAGACCAAGAAAGTGAAGGATTTGTAGAATGAGAGGATCGTTTACAGTGTCAAAAGCAGCAGAGAGGTCAAGGAGAATAAGCAGGGAGTAGTGGCCCTTAGATTTTGTTGCATGGAGGTCATTGCAGATTTTTGTGAGGGAAGTTTCAGTGGAGTGGAGAGAATGGAAACCAGATTGGAATGGGTCAAGCAGTGAGTTGGAGGAAAGAAAGGCAGTAAAGTGGTTGTAGACAATATGCTCAAGGAGTTTGAAGGCAAAAGGGAGAAGAGAACTGGGTCGGTAGTTGGAGAGGGTGTTTGGATCAAGGGTAGGTTTTTTAAGAATAGGGAAGACACGAGCATGCTTAAAGGCAGAGGGGACAGTGCCTGGTGAGAGGGAGAGATTGAGAAGGTGGGCAAGATGGGAACACACAGGAGAGATGTAATGAAGGAGGCGGGAGGGGATAGGGTCAAGTGGGGAGGTGGTGGTAGTGGGAGGAGAACGAGTGAGGGCCATGTCTTCAAATCAGCACAACAAAGATATATACAGTGTATTCTGGCTGCTTAGGAATAAAATCTAACTCTCTATTACATTTGCACTAATTAACCCAATTCAAAACTTTTGGATACTACCCGACAATTTAATAGTCTACCAATCAATTGTCCCCAATCTAATACAATATATCCAGGGTTGGCAAAAGAAATCTGGGGGTCCAGTACACCAATGTTTCTGGCGTCCCCCACCTCCTATCCCCGGGTCTTTGGCAGGTACAGCCAGTTGGCTTGAGAGTCTTCTTTACCTATATGGTGGTTTATCTGCAGTGAGGATCCTCTGAATAAATTGATTCTCCCTGGGCTGAAGGTAACTTCAATCGGTATTCACTATTCACATAGAAGATCACATGGCCCAGAGGAGGCCTTTTTGTGTATAGCCAATGTCATCATTGTATAACAGAGGTTCAACCAGATAATACATAGTAACAAACATTTTAGGGCGGAGCAAAAAAGTGTATTTTCCTGATAAAATTCTTTTATACTATTAAACTGTATTTGCTAATGTGGTATACCATTTTTTTTAAATAAACTTTTTATTAGAGAGATCACAATGCGATACAAAGAAGTATACATAACAAAGATATACATTCACATAACTAAAAGAGTATGCAATAAAAATAAGTCATAACAATCAACTGAGTGATCCAATTTTGTTTATGGAGAGAAGAGAGTGTCCTCACAAAGGACGGTAAGTCAAACCGTAAAAGGACTAAGTATGAAAAATAGATAGGAAAAGAGAAAGAAGAAAAAGAAGAAGAGTAGAGTGATACCCCTAATGGGGAGGGGGAGGGGGGAGCCCCAAGAGGACGGTCACGATCAATAGGGGGGAAAAATACATATATATATATATATATATATATAGAAAAGATAGGGTTGTCTGCACTCACAATTCAGTATATTATTGCTGGGGTGTCACTCAATATTCCATAGGATCAAAAGAAGCGTTCCTTTATCCATGAATACATAAAGTTCCAGTATGGAGTGCACTCACCAGACGGATTCTGTAGCCAGTAGGATTTTAATAGAGCATAATGTACAGCATCATACCGACGTTTTGGTCCTTATCAGGACCTTTGTCAAGGTTCAATAGATACCCATACAGCTTAACTATATATAGCCATCACCATAATTACAAAGTATACAGAAAAACCCGACATAGAACAAATAAAACATGAACATACATACACTTAATATAGTGCTTAGTCAGACCCACTTATACTCTCAAACATACCTCTCCTCCATCCCGTATATTTACCGGGTGGACTGTTGCTCGCTGCTTCCCGCCTCACCTGCTGTTGCCGCTGAGCCGCACGCCGGGGGAGGCGGAAGTGTTCACGGCATTGTTTGGAGCGCACCCACGTGATCTCGTCACGTGGTGCCTCCAACAGCCAATAGCGTCTATGGTAACACGCTGCGTGCGCGTCATCACGTATGGCGCACGTCTCATCGCGTCATATGACTGATCTCCATTGTATTACTATACACTCGTCGCCTGGTAACATAGTCACCTAGCAACCAGGATTTAATGTGATTACATGATCAGCTACATAGCAACCAAAAGCCGGTATATTTGTATTCAATAATCATTGCACATTATAAGGGGGTCTGAAGGCCACTAGTTAAAATGGTTAAAGAACATAACCCACATAGTGAACCATATCTATCACAATAGTCACCATACATAATATGGATCATATATAGAGACAGGTAACACAGGCCGGAACACACCAAAAAATAAGAAAAATAAGAAAATTAACAGACTAAATCCCCAACGGGGCATTGAATCCAACAGAGGATGTCCACATCCATATTTCATAAAAAGATACTGTAGTGCACTGAATCATTAAGACCCTTTGGGTGAACAGTATCCAATCTCTGTATCCAATATGCCTCACGGCGTAGAAGAATCTTGGCACGGTCGCCACCCCTAGGAAGCGGTGGTATTCTGTCTATGACCATATAATGTAGGGCTGTCAATTGATGTTGATGCTGTACGAAATGACGTGCAACTGGTTTGTCGGACCCACCAGCCTTTAATGCCAATCTGATATTTGAACGATGATTAGTGATTCGTTCACGGAATGACCTAATTGTCTTTCCCACGTATACAAGTGAACACGGGCATATCAGAATATAGATCACATAATCAGATGTGCACGTCAATCGATGTTGGATTGGTATCCGTCTTCCATCATGTGGGTGTGGAAAACTGTTTCCAGTTAGCATACTTCTACAGGTTGTGCAGTTCGGACACTTATAGCATCCCAATTTCCTAATGGGTAGCCAGTTATCTACTTCTTTGCCAACCGATTGGGCAGGGCGCATGAGCATATTCCGTAGATTCGGTCCCCGTCTGTATGCAATCAACGGTTGCTTAGGAAGCACATCCTTGAGTACACCATCCGTAGCCACAATACCCCAATTTTTCTTAATGGCGGATCGTGTGGCAAAGCTGCCAGTATCATATGTGGTAAGAAACACAAAGGGTTTTTCACTGTTTTCCGGCAAAGATCTCTTACCAACCTTATGGCGATGCTCAGCCATCTTCAGGCATCGTTCAATAACATCAGGGTGATATCCCCTATCCAGAAAACGGTGCTGCATTTCTCTAAGTTGGTCTTTAAGGATCTCTGTATCCGAGTTATTCCTCATTACTCTGATAAACTGAGAAATTGGTAAACTCTCCTTAAGTGGCTTTGGGTGGTAACTACTGTACTGTAACAGTGTGTTCCGGTCTGTGGCCTTTCTATACAATTTAAACCCATAACCCCCATCTGTGGCGAACACGGTCACATCCAAAAAATTAATGCTCTTAGAGTCACACTCCATCGTAAATCTAATCGGTGTATCTAATTGGTTGAGATGCGATACCATACTCTCCAATGTAGCTCTGTCACCAGACCATAACAGAAATACATCGTCAATATAGCGTTTGTAGTAACCGATACTACCTCCAAACACCGGTAGTATGTACTGTTGTTCATATTCGTCCATATACAAATTAGCATACGCCGGGGCTATGTTACTCCCCATCGCGGTCCCAGATGCCTGGAGGTCACCAAACTTAAAATAATTACACGTTAGTGTCATATCGAGTAGTTCCAACAGAAATTCAATCGGTGGGTTGTGTTGTTGATTTTTCACTAGTGCTCTTTTTACAGCAGCCATACCTGCTTGATGAGGTATGACTGTGTACAGAGAGGACACATCCATGGTCACAAGTAACCAATTTTCATCATAACCTTTAATAGATTTTAATTCCGTAATCAAATCATTAGTGCCCTTAATGTAACTTTTTATTTGTTTCACACAAGGTTGAAGGTAGGTGTCAAGATATTGTGCAACAGGTTGAAATAATAATCCCCAGGCAGATATGATTGGTCTGCCCGGGGGAGCATCCATACACTTGTGCACTTTCGGTAAAGTATACAAAATCGGACATACAGGGAAATCAGTATGCATAAATGACGACACAGTTTCAGTGATGACACCCATATTCAATGCAATGTCCAACACCGTATCCAATTTCTTTTTAAACAATGGCATAGGGTCATTATCTAGAACTCTATAAGTACGCTCATCGCCCAACTGTCGTAAGATCTCCTCATTATACGCTACTGTATCCTGGAGCACAACCGCCACACCCTTGTCTGCTGGACGTATCGTAATGGTTGGATTATCTTTCAATTGTTTAAGAGCAATCTTTTCTGATTTACTGAGATTGGGTCAACCCCTGACAGTATTTGTCATGGAGTCAGTCACTGATTGATCCATCATACGTGTGAAGGTCTTAATATTAATGTTATTCGATGGAGGATCATAGGTGCTTTTCTTTTTGAACACAGTGTCTGGTATATCACGCTTATTATCCCCAAACTTCTCTTTAAGCCTTAATTTATGTGCCAAACAATAATTGTCTATTTTCCACCTCATTGGACTGAAGTGTACAGTAGGAACAAAGGACAAACCACGTGATAAAACCTTTTCCTGGTCAACACTTAATACTACAGATGAAATATTAATTATTTCGCCCGTGGGTTCTTTGGAGGTTTTTTTACATTTTTTGTAGGACCCCCTCCTTGGGTGGGGCCTCTGGTGTCTACCTGTACCGGATCTAGTTGTGAATGTGTAGCCACCCGAGAAAAAGGCTGGCGTTGATTGGTTCTTGGGTCAAAGTTATCCCTGTCTGAACTAGAGGCGGTAGAATATTGATCAAATTGATATTGGCCTTTTCTAGATCTAAACTCACGTGATTTACGAGGGGGGAAATCATTCCCCACCAACCACCCATATACCCTGTGATCACGATAATCCCTTTCTACTTTCTCGGGTTTACTACGCTTAAAATTAATTAGATCTGTTTTGTATTTATCTACCTGCGAGTTTAGCTTAGCGAGCCAATCCTCAGTTTTGTCACACTGAAGGACATTCTCAAGCTGTTCTTTATTAGAGCTTAGATCGCTCCTAACTTTTTTAAGTTCAACACCAACCTCTTCAATTACCAATAACATAAGATCTAATGAACATTTGTTCAGAATCCCACACCACCGGCTGCAAAACACAGGGTTATTGCGGCCGATGGTGGGGATATTCCGAACCCGGAACCCACGTGGAATTTGTTTCTTCCGAAAATAGTCGGACAGAAACTGTCCGTGCAAAAGTAAATCAATTTCACGTTTGTTCAAATTTAGTAATTTATAGTATACATCAATATCTTTTTCTCCTGGAATAGCACCAAAATCAGTCAGATTAAAGAGAAGGCGTTCTGCATCATCATCCGTATAAGACACCTGTCCATATTCTGCATTGGACAGGAGTTCCGGATTTACTAGGTTCTCCATTTCAATTCCACTACACCAATAAAATACTAAATTGGATGTACCTACGTCGCCACAGATTTAGGGAAAAATACTAATACAAAAAATCACCTAACACAAAATATAATAAGAAAAAAGAAAAAAAGAAAAAAAACAAGAAAAAAACAGAAAAAAAACAATAATCCAGACAAAATAGCATCCAATTTTCACAGTGGATTAGAGTTCATCAACCATATAGCCGCATCTTGATCTCATACTCATTTAGTTAATAGCCACATTTGATATAAATCTTAATAAAATCAGATTTCAGCCTTGGGTGCACAACAAAAGATCTGTATTACTTCCAATGGGATAGTCATACAGAGATACAGAAAAGATAGGGTTGTCTGCACTCACAATTCAGTATATTATTGCTGGGGTGTCACTCAATATTCCATAGGATCAAAAGAAGCGTTCCTTTATCCATGAATACATAAAGTTCCAGTATGGAGTGCACTCACCAGACGGATTCTGTAGCCAGTAGGATTTTAATAGAGCATCATGTACAGCATCATACCGACGTTTCGGTCCTTATCAGGACCTTTGTCAAGGTTCAATAGATACCCATACAGCTTAACTATATATAGCCATCACCATAATTACAAAGTATACAGAAAAACCCGACATAGAACATATAAAACATGAACATACATACACTTAATATAGTGCTTAGTCAGCCCCACTTATACTCTCAAACATACCTCTCCTCCATCCCGTATATTTACCGGGTGGACTGTTGCTCGCTGCTTCCCGCCTCACCTGCTGTCGCCGCTGAGCCGCACACCGGGGGAGGCGGAAGTGTTCACGGCATTGTTTGGAGCGCACCCACGTGATCTCGTCACGTGGTGCCTCCAACAGCCAATAGCGTCTATGGTAACACGCTGCGTGCGCGTCATCACGTATGGCGCACGTCTCATTGCATCATATGACTGATCTCCATTGTATTACTATACACTCGTCGACTGGTAACATAGTCACCTAGCAACCAGTATTTAATGTGATTACATGATCAGCTACATAGCAACCAAAAGCCGGTATATTTGTATTCAATAATCATTGCACATTATAAGGGGGTCTGAAGGCCACTAGTTAAAATGGTTAAAGAACATAACCCACATAGTGAACCATATCTATCACAATAGTCACCATACATAATATGGATCATATATAGAGACAGGTAACACAGGCCGGAACACACCAAAAAATAAGAAAAATAAGAAAATTAACAGACTAAATCCCCAACGGGGCATTGAATCCAACAGAGGATGTCCACATCCATATTTCATAAAAAGATACTGTAGTGCACTGAATCATTAAGACCCTTTGGGTGAACAGTATCCAATCTCTGTATCCAATATGCCTCACGGCGTAGAAGAATCTTGGCACGGTCGCCACCCCTAGGAAGCGGTGGTATTCTGTCTATGACCATATAACGTAGGGCTGTCAATTGATGTTGATGCTGTACGAAATGACGTGCAACTGGTTTGTCGGACCCACCAGCCTTTAATGCCAATCTGATATTTGAACGATGATTAGTGATTCGTTCACGGAATGACCTAATTGTCTTTCCCAAGTATACAAGTGAACACGGGCATATCAGAATATAGATCACATAATCAGATGTGCACGTCAATCGATGTTGGATTGGTATCCGTCTTCCATCATGTGGGTGTGGAAAACTGTTTCCAGTTAGCATATTTATACAGGTTGTGCAGTTCGGACACTTATAGCATCCCAATTTCCTAATGGGTAGCCAGTTATCTACTTCTTTGCCAACCGATTGGGCAGGGCGCATGAGCATATTCCGTAGATTCGGTCCCCGTCTGTATGCAATCAACGGTTGCTTAGGAAGCACATCCTTGAGTACACCATCCGTAGCCACAATACCCCAATTTTTCTTAATGGCGGATCGTGTGGCAAAGCTGCCAGTATCATATGTGGTAAGAAACACAAAGGGTTTTTCACTGTTTTCCGGCAAAGCTCTCTTACCAACCTTATGGCGATGCTCAGCCATCTTCAGGCATC
The DNA here is from genome assembly GCF_028390025.1 of Pseudophryne corroboree. Classification (NCBI taxonomy): domain Eukaryota; kingdom Metazoa; phylum Chordata; class Amphibia; order Anura; family Myobatrachidae; genus Pseudophryne; species Pseudophryne corroboree. Next base: position 196,749,990 of record NC_086445.1, on the reverse strand, counting down.
GTTCAATAACATCAGGGTGATATCCCCTATCCAGAAAACGGTGCTGCATTTCTCTAAGTAGGTCTTTAAGGATCTCTGTATCCGAGTTATTCCTCATTACTCTGATAAACTGAGAAATTGGTAAACTCTCCTTAAGTGGCTTTGGGTGGTAACTACTGTACTGTAACAGTGTGTTCCGGTCTGTGGCCTTTCTATACAATTTAAACCCATAAATAATAATTTAATTTACATTAAGGACACTAATGATTTCATTACGGAATTAAAAACTATTAAAGGTTATGATGAAAATTGGTTACTTGTGACCATGGATGTGTCCTCTCTGTACACAGTCATACCTCATCAAGCAGGTATGGCTGCTGTAAAAAGAGCACTAGTGAAAAATCAGCAACACAACCCACCGATTGAATTTCTGTTGGAACTACTCGATATGACACTAACGTGTAATTATTTTAAGTTTGGTGACCGATACTACCTCCAGACATCTGGGACCGCGATGGGGAGTAACATAGCCCCGGCGTATGCTAATTTGTATATGGACGAATATGAATAACAGTACATACTACCGGTGTTTGGAGGTAGTATCGGTTACTACAAACGCTATATTGACGATGTATTTCTGTTATGGTCTGGTGACAGAGCTACATTGGAGAGTATGGTATCGCATCTCAACCAATTAGATACACCGATTAGATTTACGATGGAGTGTGACTCTAAGAGCATTAATTTTTTGAATGTGACCGTGTTCGCCACAGATGGGGGTTATGGGTTTAAATTGTATAGAAAGGCCACAGACCGGAACACACTGTTACAGTACAGTAGTTACCACCCAAAGCCACTTAAGGAGAGTTTACCAATTTCTCAGTTTATCAGAGTAATGAGGAATAACTCGGATACAGAGATCCTTAAAGACCAACTTAGAGAAATGCAGCACCGTTTTCTGGATAGGGGATATCACCCTGATGTTATTGAACGATGTCTGAAGATGGCTGAGCATTGCCATAAGGTTGGTAAGAGATCTTTGCCGGAAAACAGTGAAAAACCCTTTGTGTTTCTTACCACATATGATACTGGCAGCTTTGCCACACGATCCGCCATTAAGAAAAATTGGGGTATTGTGGCTACGGATGGTGTACTCAAGGATGTGCTTCCTAAGCAACCGTTGATTGCATACAGACGGGGACCGAATCTACGGAATATGCTCATGCGCCCTGCCCAATCGGTTGGCAAAGAAGTAGATAACTGGCTACCCATTAGGAAATTGGGATGCTATAATTGTCCGAACTGCACAACCTGTAGAAGTATGCTAACTGGAAACAGTTTTCCACACCCACATGATGGAAGACGGATACCAATCCAACATCGATTGACGTGCACATCTGATTATGTGATCTATATTCTGATATGCCCGTGTTCACTTGTATACGTGGGAAAGACAATTAGGTCATTCCGTGAACGAATCACTAATCATCGTTCAAATATCAGATTGGCATTAAAGGCTGATGGGTCCGACAAACCAGTTGCACGTCATTTCGTACAGCATCAACATCAATTGACAGCCCTACGTTATATGGTCATAGACAGAATACCACCGCTTCCTAGGGGTGGCGACCGTGCCAAGATTCTTCTACGCCGTGAGGCATATTGGATACAGAGATTGGATACTGTTCACCCAAAGGGTCTTAATGATTCAGTGCACTACAGTATCTTTTTATGAAATATGGATGTGGACATCCTCTGTTGGATTCAATGCCCCGTTGGGGATTTAGTCTGTTAATTTTCTTATTTTTCTTATTTTTTGGTGTGTTCCGGCCTGTGTTACCTGTCTCTATATATGATCCATATTATGTATGGTGACTATTGTGATAGATATGGTTCACTATGTGGGTTATGTTCTTTAACCATTTTAACTAGTGGCCTTCAGACCCCCTTATAATGTGCAATGATTATTGAATACAAATATACCGGCTTTTGGTTGCTATGTAGCTGATTATGTAATCACATTAAATCCTGGTTGCTAGGTGACTATGTTACCAGGCGACGAGTGTATAGTAATACAATGGAGATCAGTCATATGACGCGATGAGACGTGCGCCATACGTGATGACGCTATTGGCTGTTGGAGGCACCACGTGACGAGATCACGTGGGTGCGCTCCAAACAATGCCGTGAACACTTCCGCCTCCCCCGGCGTGCGGCTCAGCGGCGACAGCAGGTGAGGCGGGAAGCAGCGAGCAACAGTCCACCCGGTAAATATACGGGATGGAGGAGAGGTATGTTTGAGACTATAAGTGGGTCTGACTAAGCACTATATTAAGTGTATGTATGTTCATGTTTTATATGTTCTATGTCGGGTTTTTCTGTATACTTTGTAATTATGGTGATGGCTATATATAGTTAAGCTGTATGGGTATCTATTGAACCTTGACAAAGGTCCTGATAAGGACCGAAACGTCGGTATGATGCTGTACATGATGCTCTATTAAAATCCTACTGGCTACAGAATCCGTCTGGTGAGTGCACTCCATACTGGAACTTTATGTATTCATGGATAAAGGAACGCTTCTTTTGATCCTATGGAATATTGAGTGACACCCCAGCAATAATATACTGAATTGTGAGTGCAGACAACCCTATCTTTTCTGTATCTCTGTATGACTATCCCATTGGAAGTAATACGGGTCTTTTGTTGTGCACCCAAGGCTGAAATCTGATTTTATTAAGATTTATATCAAATGTGGCTATTAACTAAATGAGTATGAGATCAAGATGCGGCTATATGGTTGATGAACTCTAATCCACTGTGAAAATTGGATGCTATTTTGTCTAGATTATTGTTTTTCTTCTGTTTTTTTCTTGTTTTTTTTTCTTTTTTCTTTTTTCTTATTATATTTTGTGTTAGGTGATTTTTTGTATTAGTATTTTTCCCTAAATCTGTGGCGACGTAGGTACATCCAATTTAGTATTTTATTGGTGTAGTGGAATTGAAATGGAGAACCTAGTAAATCCGGAACTCCTGTCCAATGCAGAATATGGACAGGTGTCTTATACGGATGATGATGCAGAACGCCTTCTCTTTAATCTGACTGATTTTGGTGCTATTCCAGGAGAAAAAGATATTGATGTATACTATAAATTACTAAATTTGAACAAACGTGAAATTGATTTACTTTTGCACGGACAGTTTCTGTCCGACTATTTTCGGAAGAAACAAATTCCACGTGGGTTCCGGGTTCGGAATATCCCCACCATCAGCCGCAATAACCCTGTGTTTTGCAGCCGGTGGTGTGGGATTCTGAACAAATGTTCATTAGATCTTATGTTATTGGTAATTGAAGAGGTTGGTGTTGAACTTAAAAAAGTTAGGAGCGATCTAAGCTCTAATAAAGAACAGCTTGAGAATGTCCTTCAGTGTGACAAAACTGAGGATTGGCTCGCTAAGCTAAACTCGCAGGTAGATAAATACAAAACAGATCTAATTAATTTTAAGCGTAGTAAACTCGAGAAAGTAGAAATGGATTATCGTGATCACAGGGTATATGGGTGGTTGGTGGGGAATGATTTCCCCCCTCGTAAATCACGTGAGTTTAGATCTAGAAAAGGCCAATATCAATTTGATCAATATTCTACCGCCTCTAGTTCAGACAGGGATAACTTTTACCCAAGAACCAATCAACGCCAGCCTTTTTCTCGGGTGGCTACACGTTCACAACTAGATCTGGTACAGGTAGACACCAGAGGCCCCACCCAAGGAGGGGGTCCTACAAAAAATGTAAAAAAACCTCCAAGAACCCACGGGCGAAATAATTAATATTTCATCTGTAGTATTAAGTGTTGACCAGGAAAAGGTTTTATCACGTGGTTTGTCCTTTATTCCTACTGTACACTTCAGTCCAATGAGGTGGAAAATAGACAATTATTGTTTAGCACGTAAATTAAGGCTTAAAGAGAAGTTTGGGGATAATAAGCGTGATATACCAGGCAGTGTGTTCAAAAAGAAAAGCACCTATGATTCTCCATCGAATAACATTAATATTAAGACCTTCACACGTATGATGGATCAATCAGTGACTGACTCCATGACAAATACTGTCAGGGGTCGACCCAATCTCAGTAAATCAGAAAAGATTGCTCTTAAACAATTGAAAGATAATCCAACCATTACGATACGTCCAGCAGACAAGGGTGGGGCGGTTGTGCTCCAGGATACAGTAGCGTATAATGAGGAGATCTTACGACAGTTGGGCGATGAGCGTACTTATAGAGTTCTAGATAATGACCCTATGCCATTGTTTAAAAAGAAATTGGATACGGTGTTGGACATTGCATTGAATATGGGTGTCATCACTGAAACTGTGTCGCCATTTATGCATACTGATTTCCCTGTATGTCCGATTTTGTATACTTTACCGAAAGTGCACAAGTGTATGGATGCTCCCCCGGGCAGACCAATCATATCTGCCCGGGGATCATTATTTCAACCTGTTGCACGATATCTTGACACCTACCTTCAACCTTGTGTGAAACAAATAAAAAGTTACATTAAGGACACTAATGATTTGATTACGGAATTAAAATCTATTAAAGGTTATGATGAAAATTGGTTACTTGTGACCATGGATGTGTCCTCTCTGTACACAGTCATACCTCATCAAGCAGGTATGGCTGCTGTAAAAAGAGCACTAGTGAAAAATCAGCAACACAACCCACCGATTGAATTTCTGTTGGAACTACTCGATATGACACTAACGTGTAATTATTTTAAGTTTGGTGACCGATACTACCTCCAGGCATCTGGGACCGCGATGGGGAGTAACATAGCCCCGGCGTATGCTAATTTGTATATGGACGAATATGAACAACAGTACATACTACTGGTGTTTGGAGGTAGTATCGGTTACTACAAACGCTATATTGACGATGTATTTCTGTTATGGTCTGGTGACAGAGCTACATTGGAGAGTATGGTATCGCATCTCAACCAATTAGATACACCGATTAGATTTACGATGGAGTGTGACTCTAAGAGCATTAATTTTTTGGATGTGACCGTGTTCGCCACAGATGGGGGTTATGGGTTTAAATTGTATAGAAAGGCCACAGACCGGAACACACTGTTACAGTACAGTAGTTACCACCCAAAGCCACTTAAGGAGAGTTTACCAATTTCTTAGTTTATCAGAGTAATGAGGAATAACTCGGATACAGAGATCCTTAAAGACCAACTTAGAGAAATGCAGCACCGTTTTCTGGATAGGGGATATCACCCTGATGTTATTGAACGATGCCTGAAGATGGCTGAGCATCGCCATAAGGTTGGTAAGAGATCTTTGCCGGAAAACAGTGAAAAACCCTTTGTGTTTCTTACCACATATGATACTGGCAGCTTTGCCACACGATCCGCCATTAAGAAAAATTGGGCTATTGTGGCTACGGATGGTGTACTCAAGGATGTGCTTCCTAAGCAACCGTTGATTGCATACAGACGGGGACCGAATCTACGGAATATGCTCATGCGCCCTGCCCAATCGGTTGGCAAAGAAGTAGATAACTGGCTACCCATTAGGAAATTGGGATGCTATAAGTGTCCGAACTGCACAACCTGTAGAAGTATGCTAACTGGAAACAGTTTTCCACACCCACATGATGGAAGACGGATACCAATCCAACATCGATTGACGTGCACATCTGATTATGTGATCTATATTCTGATATGCCCGTGTTCACTTGTATACGTGGGAAAGACAATTAGGTCATTCCGTGAACGAATCACTAATCATCGTTCAAATATCAGATTGGCATTAAAGGCTGGTGGGTCCGACAAACCAGTTGCACGTCATTTCGTACAGCATCAACATCAATTGACAGCCCTACGTTATATGGTCATAGACAGAATACCACCGCTTCCTAGGGGATGCGACCGTGCCAAGATTCTTCTACGCCGTGAGGCATATTGGATACAGAGATTGGATACTGTTCACCCAAAGGGTCTTAATGATTCAGTGCACTACAGTATCTTTTTATGAAATATGGATGTGGACATCCTCTGTTGGATTCAATGCCCCGTTGGGGATTTAGTCTGTTAATTTTCTTATTTTTCTTATTTTTTGGTGTGTTCCGGCCTGTGTTACCTGTCTCTATATATGATCCATATTATGTATGGTGACTATTGTGATAGATATGGTTCACTATGTGGGTTATGTTCTTTAACCATTTTAACTAGTGGCCTTCAGACCCCCTTATAATGTGCAATGATTATTGAATACAAATATACCGGCTTTTGGTTGCTATGTAGCTGATCATGTAATCACATTAAATCCTGGTTGCTAGGTGACTATGTTACCAGTCGACGAGTGTATAGTAATACAATGGAGATCAGTCATATGACGCGATGAGAAGTGCGCCATACGTGATGACGCGCACGCAGCGTGTTACCATAGACGCTATTGGCTGTTGGAGGCACCACGTGACGAGATCACGTGGGTGCGCTCCAAACAAATCCGTGAACACTTCCGCCTACCCCGACGTGCGGCTCAGCGGCGACAGCAGGTGAGGCGGGAAGCAGCGAGCAACAGTCCATCCGGTAAATATACGGGATGGAGGAGAGGTATGTTTGAGAGTATAAGTGGGTCTGACTAAGCACTATATTAAGTGTATGTATGTTCATGTTTTATATGTTCTATGTCGGGTTTTTCTGTATACTTTGTAATTATGGTGATGGCTATATATAGTTAAGCTGTATGGGTATCTATTGAACCTTGACAAAGGTCCTGATAAGCACCGAAACGTCGGTATGATGCTGTACATGATGCTCTATTAAAATCCTACTGGCTACAGAATCCAACTGGTGAGTGCACTCCATACTGGAACTTTATATATATATATATATATATATATATACAAACAAATATAGAAAACCACAGCACTCGCCACCCCAGAAGCGGGGTGCAGTGTCTGCACTCACCACTCATAGGGTGGGGTGCATGCAGCCCATGGCCACCTACCCAAATACATACAAATAGTAGTGATGAGCGGGTTCGGTTCCTCGGAATCCGAACCCGCCCGAACTTCAGCTTTTTTTACACGGATCCGAGCGACTCGGATCTTCCCGCCTTGCTCGGTTAACCCGAGCGCGCCCGAACGTCATCATGACGCTGTCGGATTCTCGCGAGACTCGGATTCTATATAAGGAGCCGCGCGTCGCCGCCATTTTACACGTGCATTGAGATTGATAGTGAGAGGACGTGGCTGGCGTCCTCTCCGTTTAGAGAAGAAATAGATAGGAGAGTGAGAGTGAGACAGTGACACTTCATTTACTGGAGCTTAGGAGGAGTACTCAGACAGAGAGTGCAGAATTTTGCTGATAGTATTAGTTAGTTATACTAGTGACAGAGTGAGACAGTGACACTTCATTTACTGGAGCTTAGGAGGAGTACTCAGACAGAGAGTGCAGAATTTTGCTGATAGTATTAGTTAGTTATACTAGTGACTGACCAGTGACCACCAGTGCAGTTTTATATTATTTAATATAATCCGTTCTCTGCCTGAAAAAACGATACACAGTGACTCAGTCACATACCATATCTGTGCTCAGCCCAGTGTGCTGCATCATCTATGTATAATATCTGACTGTGCTCACACAGCTTAATTGTGGGGGAGACTGGGGAGCAGTTAGGTTATAGCAGGAGCCAGGAGTACATATTAAAATTAAACAGTGCACACTTTTTTTCTGCAGGAGTGCCACTGCCAGTGTGACTGACCAGTGACCTGACCACCAGTATATAGTATACTATATTGTATTGTGAATGTCTGCCTGTAAAAGTTAAACACACGTCGTGTGACTTGTGTGGTGTTTTTTTATTCTATAAAATAAAAAACTCATTCTGCTGACAGACAGTGTCCAGCAGGTCCGTCATTATATAATATATACCTGTCCGGCTGCAGTAGTGATATATATATATTTTTTATATCATTATTTATCATCCAGTCGCAGCAGACACAGTACGGTAGTTCACGGCTGTAGCTACCTCTGTGTCGGCACTCGGCAGTCCATCCATAATTGTATACCACCTACCCGTGGTTTTTTTTTTCTTTCTTCTTTATACATACTACATCTCATTATCATCCAGTCTATATTAGCAGCAGACACAGTACAGTACGGTAGTCCACGGCTGTAGCTACCTCTGTGTCGGCACTCGGCAGTCCATCCATAATTGTATACCACCTACCCTGGTTTTTTTTTCTTTCTTCTTTATACATACTACATCTCATTATCATCCAGTCTATATTAGCAGCAGACACAGTACAGTACGGTAGTCCACGGCTGTAGCTACCTCTGTGTCGGCACTCGGCAGTCCATCCATAATTGTATACCACCTACCCGTGGTTTTTTTTTCTTTCTTCTTTATACATACATACTACATCTCTTTATCAACCAGTCTATATTAGCAGCAGACACAGTACGGTAGTCCACGGCTGTAGCTACCTCTGTGTCGGCACTCGGCAGTCCGTCCATAATTGTATACCACCTACCCGTGGTTTTTTTTTCTTTCTTCTTTATACATACATACTACATCTCATTATCATCCAGTCTATATTAGCAGCAGACACAGTACGGTAGTCCACGGCTGTAGCTACCTCTGTGTCGGCACTCGGCAGTCCATCCATAATTGTATACCACCTACCCGTGGTTTTTTTTTCTTTCTTCTTTATACATACATACTACATCTCATTATCAACCAGTCTATATTAGCAACAGACACAGTACGGTAGTCCACGGCTGTAGCTACCTCTGTGTCGGCACTCGGCAGTCCGTCCATAATTGTATACCACCTACCCGTGGTTTTTTTTTCTTTCTTCTTTATACATACATACTACATCTCATTATCATCCAGTCTATATTAGCAGCAGACACAGTACAGTACAATAGTCCACGGCTGTAGCTACCTCTGTGTCGGCACTCGGCAGTCCATCCATAATTGTATACTAGTATCCATCCATCTCCATTGTTTACCTGAGGTGCCTTTTAGTTGTGCCTATTAAAATATGGAGAACAAAAATGTTGAGGTTCCAAAATTAGGGAAAGATCAAGATCCACTTCCACCTCGTGCTGAAGCTGCTGCCACTAGTCATGGCCGAGACGATGAAATGCCGGCAACGTCGTCTGCCAAGGCCGATGCCCAATGTCATAGTACAGAGCATATCAAATCCAAAACACCAAATATCAGTAAAAAAAGGACTCCAAAACCTAAAATAAAATTGTCGGAGGAGAAGCGTAAACTTGCCAATATGCCATTTACCACACGGAGTGGCAAGGAACGGCTGAGGCCCTGGCCTATGTTCATGGCTAGTGGTTCAGCTTCACATGAGGATGGAGGCACTCAGCCTCTCGCTAGAAAACTGAAAAGACTCAAGCTGGCAAAAGCACCGCAAAGAACTGTGCGTTCTTCGAAATCCCAAATCCACAAGGAGAGTCCAATTGTGTCGGTTGCGATGCCTGACCTTCCCAACACTGGACGTGAAGAGCATGCGGCTTCCACCATTTGCACGCCCCCTGCAAGTGCTGGAAGGAGCACCCGCAGTCCAGTTCCTGATAGTCTGATTGAAGATGTCAGTGTTGAAGTACACCAGGATGAGGAGGATATGGGTGTTGCTGGCGCTGGGGAGGAAATTGACCAGGAGGATTCTGATGGTGAGGTGGTTTGTTTAAGTCAGGCACCCGGGGAGACACCTGTTGTCCGTGGGAGGAATATGGCCGTTGACATGCCTGGTGAAAATACCAAAAAAATCAGCTCTTCGGTGTGGAACTATTTCAACAGAAATGCGGACAACAGGTGTCAAGCCGTGTGTTCCCTTTGTCAAGCTGTAATAAGTAGGGGTAAGGACGTTAACCACCTCGGAACATCCTCCCTTATACGTCACCTGCAGCGCATTCATAATAAGTCAGTGACAAGTTCAAAAACTTTGGGTGACAGCGGAAGCAGTCCACTGACCAGTAAATCCCTTCCTCTTGTAACCAAGCTCACGCAAACCACCCCACCAACTCCCTCAGTGTCAATTTCCTCCTTCCCCAGGAATGCCAATAGTCCTGCAGGCCATGTCACTGGCAATTCTGACGATTCCTCTCCTGCCTGGGATTCCTCCGATGCATCCTTGCGTGTAACGCCTACTGCTGCTGGCGCTGCTGTTGTTGCTGCTGGGAGTCGATGGTCATCCCAGAGGGGAAGTCGTAAGACCACTTTTACTACTTCCACCAAGCAATTGACTGTCCAACAGTCCTTTGCGAGGAAGATGAAATATCACAGCAGTCATCCTACAGCAAAGCGGATAACTGAGGCCTTGGCATCCTGGGTGGTGAGAAACGTGGTTCCGGTATCCATCATTACTGCAGAGCCAACTAGAGACTTGTTGGAGGTACTGTGTCCCCGGTACCAAATACCATCTAGGTTCCATTTCTCTAGGCAGGCGATACCGAAAATGTACACAGACCTCAGAAAAAGAGTCACCAGTGTCCTAAAAAATGCAGCTGTACCCAATGTCCACTTAACCACGGACATGTGGACAAGTGGAGCAGGGCAGGGCCAGGACTATATGACTGTGACAGCCCACTGGGTAGATGTATGGACTCCCGCCGCAAGAACAGCAGTGGCGGCACCAGTAGCAGCATCTCGCAAACGCCAACTCTTTCCTAGGCAGGCTACGCTTTGTATCACCGGTTTCCAGAATACGCACACAGCTGAAAACCTCTTACGGCAACTGAGGAAGATCATCGCGGAATGGCTTACCCCAATTGGACTCTCCTGTGGATTTGTGGCATCGGACAACGCCAGCAATATTGTGTGTGCATTAAATATGGGCAAATTCCAGCACGTCCCATGTTTTGCACATACCTTGAATTTGGTGGTGCAGAATTTTTTAAAAAACGACAGGGGCGTGCAAGAGATGCTGTCGGTGGCCAGAAGAATTGCGGGACACTTTCGGCGTACAGGCACCACGTACAGAAGACTGGAGCACCACCAAAAACTACTGAACCTGCCCTGCCATCATCTGAAGCAAGAAGTGGTAACGAGGTGGAATTCAACCCTCTATATGCTTCAGAGGTTGGAGGAGCAGCAAAAGGCCATTCAAGCCTATACAATTGAGCACGATATAGGAGGTGGAATGCACCTGTCTCAAGCGCAGTGGAGAATGATTTCAACGTTGTGCAAGGTTCTGATGCCCTTTGAACTTGCCACACGTGAAGTCAGTTCAGACACTGCCAGCCTGAGTCAGGTCAGTCCCCTCATCAGGCTTTTGCAGAAGAAGCTGGAGACATTGAAGGAGGAGCTAACACGGAGCGATTCCGCTAGGCATGTGGGACTTGTGGATGGAGCCCTTAATTCGCTTAACAAGGATTCACGGGTGGTCAATCTGTTGAAATCAGAGCACTACATTTTGGCCACCATGCTCGATCCTAGATTTAAAGCCTACCTTGGATCTCTCTTTCCGGCAGACACAAGTCTGCTGGGGTTGAAAGACCTGCTGGTGAGAAAATTGTCAAGTCAAGCGGAACGCGACCTGTCAACATCTCCTCCTTCACATTCTCCCGCAACTGGGGGTGCGAGGAAAAGGCTCAGAATTCCGAGCCCACCCGCTGGCGGTGATGCAGGGCAGTCTGGAGCGACTGCTGATGCTGACATCTGGTCCGGACTGAAGGACCTGACAACGATTACGGACATGTCGTCTACTGTCACTGCATATGATTCTCTCAACATTGAAAGAATGGTGGAGGATTATATGAGTGACCGCATCCAAGTAGGCACGTCACACAGTCCGTACTTATACTGGCAGGAAAAAGAGGCAATTTGGAGGCCCTTGCACAAACTGGCTTTATTCTACCTAAGTTGCCCTCCCACAAGTGTGTACTCCGAAAGAGTGTTTAGTGCCGCCGCTCACCTTGTCAGCAATCGGCGTACGAGGTTACATCCAGAAAATGTGGAGAAGATGATGTTCATTAAAATGAATTATAATCAATTCCTCCGCGGAGACATTGACCAGCAGCAATTGCCTCCACAAAGTACACAGGGAGCTGAGATGGTGGATTCCAGTGGGGACGAATTGATAATCTGTGAGGAGGGGGATGTACACGGTGATATATCGGAGGATGATGATGAGGTGGACATCTTGCCTCTGTAGAGCCAGTTTGTGCAAGGAGAGATTAATTGCTTCTTTTTTGGGGGGGGTCCAAACCAACCCGTCATATCAGTCACAGTCGTGTGGCAGACCCTGTCACTGAAATGATGGGTTGGTTAAAGTGTGCATGTCCTGTTTATACAACATAAGGGTGGGTGGGAGGGCCCAAGGACAATTCCATCTTGCACCTCTTTTTTCTTTTATTTTTCTTTGCGTCATGTGCTGTTTGGGGAGGGTTTTTTGGAAGGGACATCCTGCGTGACACTGCAGTGCCACTCCTAGATGGGCCCGGTGTTTGTGTCGGCCACTAGGGTCGCTTATCTTACTCACACAGTCAGCTACCTCATTGCGCCTCTTTTTTTCTTTGCGTCATGTGCTGTTTGGGGAGGGTTTTTTGGAAGGGACATCCTGCGTGACACTGCAGTGCCACTCCTAGATGGGCCCGGTGTTTGTGTCGGCCACTAGGGTCGCTTATCTTACTCACACAGTCAGCTACCTCATTGCGCCTCTTTTTTTCTTTGCGTCATGTGCTGTTTGGGGAGGGTTTTTTGGAAGGGCCATCCTGCGTGACACTGCAGTGCCACTCCTAGATGGGCCCGGTGTTTGTGTCGGCCACTAGGGTCGCTTATCTTACTCACACAGTCAGCTACCTCATTGCGCCTCTTTTTTTCTTTGCGTCATGTGCTGTTTGGGGAGGGTTTTTTGCAAGGGGCATCCTGCGTGACACTGCAGTGCCACTCCTAGATGGGCCCGGTGTTTGTGTCGGCCACTAGGTTCGCTTATCTTACTCACACAGTCAGCTACCTCATTGCGCCTCTTTTTTTCTTTGCGTCATGTGCTGTTTGGGGAGGGTTTTTTGGAAGGGACATCCTGCGTGACACTGCAGTGCCACTCCTAGATGGGCCCGGTGTTTGTGTCGGCCACTAGGGTCGCTTATCTTACTCACACAGCGACCTCGGTGCAAATTTTAGGACTAAAAATAATATTGTGAGGTGTGAGGTATTCAGAATAGACTGAAAATGAGTGTAAATTATGGTTTTTGAGGTTAATAATACTTTGGGATCAAAATGACCCCCAAATTCTATGATTTAAGCTGTTTTTTAGGGTTTTTTGAAAAAAACACCCGAATCCAAAACACACCCGAATCCGACAAAAAAAATTCGGTGAGGTTTTGCCAAAACGCGGTCGAACCCAAAACACGGCCGCGGAACCGAACCCAAAACCAAAACACAAAACCCGAAAAATTTCCGGCGCTCATCTCTAACAAATAGAGAATTCAGCACTGACCATAGCAAGCTCACTTGTTCTCACTACATCAATAAATAAATGATGGGGGTTTAGTTAGTGAATTGGCCTTTTCATGCATCCCTGTGTAATCTCAATTGTTCTAAACCTGTGTCAGCTGCTCCTTAGTAATTTACCGGCTGTGTCAGGTGACTAGTATGCCTTTAAAAGCCACTAGATATGTGGCAGGCATACATTAAACTTAGTGGGCATATTTCAGTTATATTATGTGATACAGTTGCCAGGTTTTAATTCTTAAGGCTTTGTGATAGTGTAGGACCTGCATGTAGGTGGGGTACCGTGGAGCGGTATGCAGGCTTCCGTGCATTGGCCAATTCACTAACTAAACCCCCATCATTTATTTATTGATGTTGTGAGGACAAGTGAGCTTGCTATGGTGAGTGCTGAATTCTCTATTTGTATATATATATATATATATATATATATATATATAAAAAAATTATATACTATGTCTATACCGTGGGATATATTAGACAAAGAATGGGGAAGAGGCATGTTGAGATGTCAACCAAGGGCTCCAAATCTTCTCAAAGGATTTGGCAGAGTGTTTAATTATGCTCATCATATATTCCATTTTATAGTTAAACCAAATACGAGAAATAATAGAGTTTAATGAGGGATGGGAGTGCTTCTTCCAATCGGTTGCTATTTGACATGTTGTGGCATTTATAATATGTTGCACCAGTATATTTTGATGTCTGGTTAAATCCGTAAACCCCAGTGGGAGAAGGAAATATTTAGGGTCATAGGGGACGGGAACCTCAAGAACACTGGAAATAAGGAATATAATCTCTTTCCAGAGTGTAGTGATCTTAGGGCATTGCCACCAAATATGCATAAAGGTACCCTCTTCAGAACATCTCCTCCAGCATCTATCAGAGGTATCGGGATACATAGCTCACAGCTTGGAGGGTACATAATACCACCTGTAAATCAATTTGTATATGTTTTCCTTAATTTTGACACATATAGAGCTAGAGGCAGCATTTACCCATATCTCCGACCAATCTTCAGAGGTCAGGTCAGAACCTTAGTCCCTCCCCCACGCAATCTCGTGAGAGTCTCCTGTAGTAGATGCCTCCCCGACCAGTGGTGCGGAAAGATTGGAAATTAAGCCTTTGGTTGAGGAGCGTTTCCAACAAAGTATCTCAAAGCTCGTGAGTGGTATACCATTTTTAACAGTAATATAGTTTCTTTAGAATTGGTGTCGTAATGAAGGTTACTGCCCCTGAGCCTTTTCCTTCTCATTCTGCAGTTGTGGATAATCTCCAGCCATTTCCCCTAGTTCTATCAAGCCTCATCCCCCACTGTATCACCAGCTCCCTGTGTCTCACCAGCATCATTCCACCATGTCTCTGCAGCTCCAGCCCATTTTCTCCAGCCCTCCAGCGTCTCTTCAGCTCCAGCCCCCATCTGTCTCTCTGGCTCCAGTCCCCTTCTGTCTTTCCTGCCCCCAGTGTCTCTATCCAGCCTCCTCCTGTCTCTCCAGCTCCCCAGTGTCTCTATCCAGCCTCCTTCTGTCTCTCCAGCTCCCCAATGTCTCTCCAGCCTCCTTATCTTTCAGCAGCTCCCCAGTGTCTCTCCAGCCTCCTTCTGTTTCACCAGCTCTCCAGTGTCGCTCCAGCTCCCTTCTGTCTCTACAACCACCCAGTGTCTCTCCAGCTCCAGCCCCCCTGCTTCCCCTTGGATTCAGCCCACAGTCACTTACCCTATACTGTTTATTTCTCTGCTGTTCATTATGTCATGTGGACTGCTCCACAATAAGAAAGAACATTTTATTGCAATGGCCGCCGGAGCTAAAAAGACTAAGTTACAGGACTCCACGGACCCCCTAGATGTCGAAGCCTTACTGATCACTGCAGCAGTGCAGGCAGATGTTAGGAACAAATTTATTGGGTAAAGATGGATTTATCTGTGGGCCCCTGATTGGTCAGGGCCCCTTGGAGCCTCAGGACCCGGAACAAGTGTACTCATTGTACCCCCCTGTCGCCAGGCTTAAGTATATCTAGAACAAGACTCAAAAAAACAAGTATCCCTCAGCACTCGGGACTTAAACTTAGTATTAGGGACCCCCGGTACTCAGAGACGCCTTGGAGTTGGCCTGGGGGGGCTTACCCTATATTTGCAAATATATGCAACTGAGATCTCTGAATTATTTACCACCATGTAGTTTTCAAATCCTATTGCTGATGTCATCCCAAGGGCTGGAGGATACTTGTCTTTTGTTTCTTGTTCAGAATAATCAATCCCTTTTATGAACCTGGATGATGTTACTAATTGGATTGAACAATTGCCAAATTTCTTGTTGCTAAATAGATCTAGGAACTTTTTTTTATATTTAATCGAATGCAAAACATTAACGAATGTTTTAATATTTTATAAAATGTTGACTATTTCCTATTATTAAAAATACAAAACTACAAAAGTCAGGACATACTTCATAATAACTAAATTGTTCTAAAATGCATTAAATCATTATTTGTATGACATTTTTAGATATATGAGAAAGAAAGCATAAAAGATGCACTGAATAACATTTTGGTGTTGTAAATGCCAAATTGCTTTTTAACAAATATTTAAAATGCCCGCTCTAATATATACTGTGGACGCCTGCGCATCTTATTACCATGTGCTATGAATGTGCGATATACACTGCAAAACACTGCATCCCATAAGAGAAAACAATACACCCACACATTATCTGAGTTCCAAAGCTCATTGATGTATATATTTGTTATTAAAAGGATATGTATTCAATATATCACAGTGTACAGTATATATATATATATATATATATAGTTACATGGTTACAATTTACACAGGAAGCAGGAATCCATACAGTTACAGGCCAGCGATACAATTACCATCTCCCTCAATGCTCACTACGCTCCCCCTCCATGCTCAAAGGAGCAGAGTATCGGCAGAAACCCATCTCGTTCAGGACCCAGGGGAAAAAGCACGGTTCTGTGTGTCTCTTCAGCAATACACTGAGTCTCTTGGGGGTGTATACAGATCTCTTGTAACTAGTCTAGGGGAGGGAACTTTCTCATTCATGATGAGTCATTGGTCAGTTCATATGCAAGCCTTGAAGACATCAAAAGGGCTGGCCTGAGTTTCCTGTCCATCACATGCTTGGAATGTCCATTGTTCTCATCAGAATTGTGGCTTTAGATTCCTACATTCAATCATATCTACTAATGGCAATGTGCTACAACTTAATAACATGCATCAAATTGATATACACATTAATCTGGTTCCTTTAATACCAAACACGACATGTCCATCTTGCTTCGTTCCAATAATACACATACATGACGTTACTCCATTATATAATTTTAAAACATTATGATGTCTGGCGCTTGATATGTTATAATTATGTGCTGTATGAAATATGTGTTGAATCTATCTTTGTGGCATGTCTGTGTAAATGCATATGTTACCATATATTGCTGTGCTCGCTGCGCGTATTTGCAAGCATAGTGACTCATAATGTGTGGAGTCTGTATGTTCTCTCCATCTAATATTTTTTACTTTGACATTCCACCCTTTGGCAGTAAACAATAACTGCCATAAATTAACATAAGAAAAAATATTTCAGACAATAATCGGTGACCTAGACACACGTATGTATTCATTTCACAAATCAGACATTTTACTATATTTGGGGAAGACAGGGAGGAGGACGAGACATCCTCTGTATGCACTTGGTGGTCACGGGACCACTGGTTGGGTGTGGGACAACATTCAACCTATAGAGTATGCTGGGACAGTGCTTTGGCCTATAATGTCTGATTTGGACGAACATTTCACACATACATGTACCTACGTCTTTGTACACTGATATTCGGAATCGACTGAGGTTCTGCTGGGTAGAGGGAGAAGACGTGAAATCATGAAAGTGACATATAAAATTTTCATGATTTATATATTCCTATCATTTTCTGAACATTGTTTCCATTTCTGGAACGTATGCTAGGTCTGTTTAATCATTGAACAAGGGTTATAAGTAGTGTCCTTCCTAGATAACATAAACCTTCGGAGTTCGGGGAGAGCCACTCATAAACCTTTCTTCCACACATATTAATGAGCTCTTTATCTGCTATGTGTGAATAGCCATTGTCTGATTGTTCCTGATTACCTCCCAATTTCCTGAAATTGGTGAGATTTAAACATACCAAGGATTTATCTATGGTACTGGTGGATCTTAAGACTAGGGGGTCTAGTTATATTATACTCTTTGTCCACCAGTCCCCTCCCCCTTCCGTGTAATTCAGGTATCTCAACTAACTCTAGAAAAAAAATATGGCACTAATGCTGCATCTTTTCGTCTTAGAGGTACCTGTGAGCACATCCAACATTCTGTTTGGTTTAAGACCTTACCCACTAGTGAGTGGTAATCACTCAAGGGATGTCTGTCACCTTTTTGCTAGACTGACATCTCTGGATGCTCTCATCTTTAAATATGGGGTCACAATAACTACAAAATACAGTATTCCTCAGACAAGAGCCAATCACGTTACCTCCGAACTCCGTAACTACTAGACCTTTGATTTTCTCTGGCTTTAACAAACTGATCGGCAAATCCTGGAATCCTATAAGGAAATCACTCCTTCCTCCAGAACCAGTTCCAGTCCCACACTCGACTCCTCATGAAAAACCATGCAAAAATCGAATGTCCTGGAAAAAAAATGTTTGTCAGCGGGAAAGAGAAAAGAGAAATAGAACAAAACAACTCTTGTCCATAGCAAATCAATTACAACGACTGATTTTTCTGTGATCCTTTAGCACGATCAGGTAGTGTTCAACAGTGCCGCCTCTCAGTCTTCACGGAACAGACTCTCTGGTGATACTTTTGCGATCTCACTCCATTTACGAGTTCCTTCCGGACTACCGACTTTCCTGCAATAGGAATCGTGGACCCAAGTCTCTCTCTCGGCTACTTTCACTGGGATAGTGCTGTCAACAAAACTTGGTACGGTCCGTCCCACCTGTCTATTAGGCAACCTGAGCGTAAGAACAATCACACAGTCTCTTGGTTCACAATCAAGACAGTTAGTATTTGGCATACCAGGAATCAACAGTGTCAAGTTCTTTTGTCAAGTTCTCAAATGCTGGCTCATTTCGATAGGTACTGTACTGTCACCTCGTTGGTATATATCTGATCATTGTGCGGATCAGTCATGACATGAGGTTGTCTTCCAAAAAAACCCAAAAAGACACAAAAACAAAAATTTCGAAGAGGGTGATACTTTAAGTGAAGATTTGGGAGTGGTTCCGAAGCTACATAATACTAGTGGCAGTATCTATGATCACAATAGTACAATTTCAAGCTTTGCTCCTACTCCTTGGTGTACCATTATCTACACACAAATTTCTGCGCAATTTTCTTCTTTTGCGGTAAACACAGCAGCATCCGTGGCGGCAGGGAATGCCTCTACCCAGTTTGAGAAAACATCAGTGCACACCAATACATAACAATAATTCCTAAAGGGTGTTAACTGTACGAAGTCGATTTGTATTACCTGAAAAGGTCCGTCTGCAGGAGGGATATGGGATGGCTCTGTTGGTATTGCCTTACCAATATTCTTCCTCAAGCAAGTAAGACATGTCATTGCTTTCTTACCTACATGAGAAGAGTACCCTGGTGCACTCCAGTAGGCTCTTACCAGCTTGCGCATACCTTCCTTACCCTAGGTGAGTCAGATCATATGCCACTTCAGCTAGGCTTGGGATATATGCTCTGGGGGCCACTGGCTTACCGTGTCCATCTGTCTAAAGTCCTGAGGACTCCTGACCAAATCCCTTTGCCTTCCAGACCTACTTTTCCTGTAGGGGACACAAATTTGTATCTTAATTTAACTGTTGTGTGTTTGCAATGTAGAGTATCATGAGCAATACTCAAAAAAATGAAACAAGAAAAAAATATCTCTAGAGGAGAGAAAGAAGGAGAAAATGAAAAAGAAAATGTCAGGTTTGCCATTTACCAACAGGCATATCGGTGTCTATACAAAATTTCCCTTCACCAGTATTCTCATCCTTCCTCCACCGTTTGTGCATGACAAGGCACACTGTAGTAATACTGGTGTTATAGTGCTGGTGAGATATACTGGGTTCGGGCAGAACTCTGAAGGACCAATTAGGCATGTAGTGTTTGAACTGTAATCGGGTCCATGTATTGTACCACCCTGTGTGAACGCAAAAGATGAAGAGGAAACTGTGGAGAAACAGAATAGAGGTTGGTGACAGATGAGTTTGTAGAGTTGGAGATTTTATTATAATGACAACTGGATTGGGCACTACGGGGAATTGACTCTCAACTGTCTTGTTTATCCCCCTTAGATCCTGCACTAGCCTGTAACCCCTCCCCCCACTCTTTTTCACAGGGAAGATGGGACTATTGGCTCTGCTGGACGTCCTGACTAGGATGCCCTGCTGTAGCAGCCACTCTATGATGGGGTACACTCCTAATTCTACCTCTGGCTTTAGAGGATACTGAGGGATTTTTGGAGCTATCCTGCCACCTTTTATTTGTACTACTACTGGGGCTACATCAGCCATCAATCCAGTGTCCTGTCCATCCTAAGTTCATAGGGAACCCGGAACCTTGTGAGATAATTTCCTCTACCTGTAATGGACATGAATCTAGAACAGTGTAATGCAACATTAGTCTTCGTGGGTGTCTAACATACTTTGTACTTCCTGAGCGGGAGCACATTATATGTATTTCACCTTTAACAAAATCTCTGTCGATTAAGTTAGTCAGGTGCCAATGCTGTTAGGAAAAAGAAAGAAAGGAAAGGGTTTAGCATTGTGGTGGCCCAATCGTAAATTCAGCAGGTTTTTGTCAAAGTGTAATGTTGCACTTCATTCGTTCATCCCATTTGCCGAATTAGTGTTTACCAGTGAATTTTCTAGTAATGCAAAAGACAAAAAGATGAAAAAAATTAACAAGCTTCTAGGTCATGCGAAGTATTTATTCAATCCCTCTCATCCCGTATTAAGGGTCTGTACATGGTCCAACAAACATTTCTGAGCTCATCTTGACTAGGGGCATTATTAGGAATGAAAACTTCTTATATGGTAACTAAAAGAAATACCTGGGGGTTACCCTGTCACTCCGCTTTCCTACTGGTAAATATTAATGTGCGGACAGGTTTTTCTCCATTTCTGACGTTACTTTCTTGATTTTTATTTTAGTTTTGGGTTTTGCTATATATGTACACGAATGACACCATACTTACCAGTTCCACTGGTCTCAGCCACTTCCCCCGCAGGCTACTGCTCTTTTTTTACCAGTTAGATACTCCTCTGAGTGCATGAGCAATGGCTGAAACCAGTGAGGTCGCCTTCTCTTCCTAGATAAAACTTCGACATTCATTAGTACATATATAGGTTACATTCATATTTTTCATATTTTTATTATTTTCTATAGTTTGTATGCTGGCCGTAACTGCTTCCACATCTAGATATGGCGGTGTACTTGCTTTCTCTTTTTCTTCCTACTTGTTTATTGTTGCTACATGTTCAAACAGTTCTTATATTTCCGTTCTTGTCTTATATGACTTTGGTTAGACATACCACCTTCAATACCTTAGGATCAAACTCACCAACCCCAGGGAATGATGCCCTATCTGCAGCAGTCATACGTACCCATTCATTGCAAAAAGCCTCCGTGTGTGAACCATATTTCTCACACATAATAAACCTTGCTGACCCTTTTGGCCTCAATTCTCCAGCCTGAACCCTGCATAAACGTCTCTCACTTGAGCAACTGGCTCCCATATTTGTGGGCTCTTGCCTTCTCGGCCGTTCCCACAAACACCAAAATACTCAATGCAAGCAGACAGTGAAAGTTACTCGAGCGCCTTTCACTCGCTCTCGCCCACGCTGGCCAGTACTACGATACACTGTTGATAGTGGATCGCGATATACCCAACTTAGGGCTCCTATAAGACCTTACAGCACCGCAATTTCTTTTTGGTGGCGGCTCTGTTGGAATATTTTCCTGAGAGAGGCAGCGAAAAATTCCTTTTCGGTATCTTTCCACTGGAATTTTTGTAGAATGAAAAACAGAGAAATTAGTTTACTATTGTTCACCCTTTCCAATGGACTTCCACCAGAGAGATTTCCTGACATTATCAAAGAAAAACCCCTTTGTCTATACAATCACGTCTGCGTATGATTTTCCACAGTGCATATGACACAATGGTATCACGTTGTGCTGTGTAGAACACATGGACGTGCGATTCAATCGCACAGCCTATAGATACTAGTTATCTATATGCCCTACGATTGCTGTAGACCACCTAGAACACCTAGACCACTCTAGACCACCAAGATTTGGGACACCTAGATCACCTAGTTCTGATCATGCAAGGTAGCGAACCCTACGCCACCGGGCCTCTACTAACCCAGTGTTTCCACGGGTCCCGAATTTCCGGGGTTCAGCTCCACTCACTCCACTTTCACTCACTCAAATACACCTTGTTTTTCTTTTGTGTACAGAAAATTCCACTCCCTCCGATTGATGGTTTTAACCCAAAGGCAGTACCGTCTAAACAAAGTCTTACACTAATCTGCTTTTGAAATCGGATAGTTATGTGCTATTGTATTAAATGTATATTATCCCGCCTTTAATTGAACAATTATCGTGTGATTTGTACTTAGCATCCGTAATCCTACGCAACCTTGCATAAACATGCGACCATGCGTGCCTTTACGCTATGTGCTGTCGAAGTAAAAAATATTACATAGAAAGAACATACAAACTACACACATTATGAGTCGCTATACTTGGAAATACGCGCAGCGAGCACAGCAAAATATATGGTAACACACGCATTTACACGGACATGCCTCAGAGATGGATTCGACACTTATTTCATACAGTACATAATTATAATAATATCAAGCATCAGACATCATGATGATTTAAAATTATATAATGAAGTAATGTCATGTATGTGTATTATTTGAACGAAACCAGATACACCTGTCATATTTGGTATTAAAGCAAGCAGATTAATGTGTAGATTCATTTGATACTTGTTATTAAGTTGTAGGACATTGCAACAAATAATTATGATTAAATGTATAAAAGCTAAAATCACTTTTATTAGAACAATAGATATTCCAAACAGGTAGTGGACAGGAAGCTCAGGCCAGCCCTTTGGATGTCTTCAAGGCTGAACCTGATTAGCATATACAAAGAGACTAGTGACTCATCATGAATAAGTTCCCTCCCCCAAACTAGATAACACATTGCTGATCACACAGGAAGTCAGTTGCTGTTTGGTCTCAGAGTAAGATGGAGTGCCAGCATGATTTTACAGAAAGAGAGAGAGAGAGAGAGACATAAGCATTGAGGGAATGGTATTGTATTGCTGGCCTGTAACTGTATGTAACTGTAACTGTATGTAACTGTAACTGTATGTAACTGTATGTATTAACTGCTTACTGTATGAGTTGTAACTATAGGTATACTGTACATTGTTATATATTGAATCCATATCCTTTTAATAACAAATATATACATTAATGAGCTTTGGAACTCAGATAATGTGTGGGTGTATTGTTTTCTCTTATGGTATACAGTGTTTTGCGATGTACAGCGCACTTTTATCGTATATGGTAATAAGATGCGCCTGGCGTTTGCAGTATATATTAGAGCGGGCATTTTAAATATTTGTGAGAAAGCAATTTGGCATTCACAGATGGGGGCTGGTCCGCGATATCAGGGTCTTAATGATGCACTGTACATTACAAACGCAGCTGTGATTGACCGGCTCCGATGGACGCATCGCGACGTTTATGAATAACATCCACGTGTATTGTTGTGTTATCAGTAAGCCAATGATATGAAATTTCAAGGGACAATGCGTTTCTCATAATATTTAAGATGCTAAAATGTATTTTTATTGTTGCAAAACAAAGTTCAAATAAGTCATATTGTGTTTTATTCAGATTGGATTGTTTATCTGTTAAGTAGGTTTAAAAGTACATTTAAAAGTTGCTGCATAGCCTTGATATAGTTTTTTTTTAAACTCAGGCCTAAAATAACTTCAGGTGCTTGTATAATGTGTGATTTCTTTGTGACAAAGGAAGCTGCATGGTCTGTCCTCCATTTTGGACTAACCACATGGCCTGTCCACCATTTTGTGTAAACCTCATGCATGTGGAAGGGGGAGGAGCAGTGGCAATTTTAGGAAGGTCATTTTCTAAATAGCTGATTTTCACTCTGCTCAGAACAATCAGTTTCCTTGGTCACATCAAGCCAATTTATGAGTTACCAATGCATTTATTTAACCCATGCCATAGTCAATTACAAATAGTTTCAATTGGGCCTAGTGAGAGTAAATTGTAAGATAAATGCTTGGCTTGGGGTAAGAAATTGCACACAGATAGAAAAAGGAAAGAAAGGGTTTTGGTTTTTTTTTCTCTCTTTTTCCTTCCAAGACTTGTAGAATCTGCTTGCTATAGGATAGCCATTGAAGTGCAAATTAACCTGTGTAACTGCTTTTTCTTAGCAGTGAAAACCAAATAGCTTTGATATGCAAATAAGAGGTAAGGTGTCTCATAGGAGACCAGTGAATGGTACATATATAATATTATTATAATTATGTGTATATTTATATCAGTGAATGTTCTGCAAGATAGCTATCCAATCTGAATCATATCATTTAAATTATTAATTATTGCTAGAGTCATTATAGATCTGTGTTAAATAGGATACATTTGTTGCTATATAGGTACATTTGAAATAACAGTATTTTAAGGAAGTATGGGGGTAATTCCAAGTTGATCGCAGCAGGATTTTTTTTAGCAATTGGGCAAAACGATGTGCACTGCAGGGGAGGCAGATATAACATGTGCAGAAAGAGTTAGATTTGGGTGGGTTATTTTGTTTCTGTGCAGGGTAAATACTGGCTGCTTTATTTTTACACTGCAAATTAGATTGCAGATTGAACACACCCCACCCAAATCTAACTCTCTCTGCACATGTTATATCTGCCTCCCCCGCAGTGCACATGGTTTTACCCAATTGCTAACAAAAATCCTGCTGCGATCAACTTGGAAATACCCCCTAAGTGTAAAGACACAAACGCAGGTCTGCATAAAAGTTTATACAGAACAAGTTTTGTGTCTAGTGGGCATTAGTAATTAGTATGGTTCACATTTATAGAGCTGTGTGATTTGTTTTATTGCGGACGCAGGGTTTTGTACACGTGTCTCGGACAAAGTAAAGGACTGCGCACGCAGCGTAAGAGACACGCACGGTCGCGTGTGTACGCAAAGTGCATAAGAATGCGGGCGCTAAGTACAAATTATACAATAGTGTTGTTTAGTTCAAAGGTGGGATAGTAGACATTTAATACAATAGCACAAAACTACTCGGTTTCTAAAGCAGATTAGTATAAAACTTTTGTTTAAACTGTATTGCCTCTGGGGTAAAGCTGCCTATCTGAATGAATTGAAATTTTCAATTTACAGGAAAAAACAAAGTGTATTTGAGTGAGCGAACGTAGGAGTGAGTGGATATTGAACCCAGGGAATTCGGGATCCCGTCGTGTGGTACACCAAGTAAGTGGAGGCTTGGTGGCGTGAGGCGGCTGACTCACGTTAATATAGATTGAAATACGCAAATCGTGAGAAGATTTGCAGAGGAGCGTAATAGGGAATTGTGCATTGTGTAGTATTAAAGTAAAAAGGTTTTTTGTTACGTTCCGAGCTGAGGGTCACAGTTTGTACATTGACCCGTAGTCGTACGGCAGATAGGTACCTATACGCTGTGCGATTGGACCGCGCCTTTGTGGGTGCGGTACATAGCGCAACTTGATACCCCTTTTACGAGCTTTGCGTAAAATCGCGGTATCATTAGCGCTGTGTAGAGCATACGCAAGCGTGATTTGTGTATAAGTGTATAGGGAGTTTTCGCTGGTCTCTCTCAGGAAAATCTCCAGCGGCGGATATTTACTGGAAAGGTAAGTCACTCCTAACACTTCCAGTAAATAGAAACCAATAGGGCCTCACTGGGTACGCGGTGTTCACTATTGGAGTGAGTCGTGGTACTCTGCGGAGAAGGAGCGAGTGAAAGCGCTAGGTGTCTTTCACCGTCTATCTGTGGTGTGCATTGGGGATTGTGTTTATTGGCAAAAAGTCCGCAATGGGATCCAATTGCACAAGCAGTGGGCGTTTAGTAGCTAGGGTTCAGGCTGAAGAAGTGGAATCGAAAAGGTCAGAATTGCAACCGAGAGGGTCAGCAAGGTTTATTATGTGTGAAAAGTATGGTTCACACACGGAGGCTTTTTGCAATGAATGGGTACGTATGACTGACAAAGATAGGGTACCATTCCCTAAGGTGGGCAGCTTTGAACCAGAGGTATTGCAGAACTTAAGGATAAGGATATGTCTGATAAAATCCAGAAAACAAAGGGTCAGACATACAAAGTGTTTAAACCTGTGGCAGCAAGAGGGGTTGGTGAGTTTGATCCTAAGGTATTGCAGGTGGTATGTCTAACCAAAGTCATATAAGACAAGAATGGAAATATAAGAACTGTTTGAACTTGTAGCAACAATAAACAAGTAGGAAGAAAAAAAGAGAATGCAAGTACACCGCTTTATGTAGATGTGGAAGCAGTTACGGCCAGCATACAAACTATAGAAAATAATAAAAATATGAAAAATATGACTGTAACCTATATATGTACTAATGAATGTTGAAGTTTTATTTAGGAGGAGAAGGTGACCTGATTGTTTTCAGACATTTCTCATGTACCCAGAGGAGTATCCAATCGGTAAAAGAAGAGCAGTAGCCTGTGGGGGAAGTGGCTGAGACCAGTGGAACAGGTAAGTA
Source organism: Pseudophryne corroboree (assembly GCF_028390025.1). NCBI lineage: Eukaryota > Metazoa > Chordata > Amphibia > Anura > Myobatrachidae > Pseudophryne > Pseudophryne corroboree. The sequence continues at coordinate 196,723,664 of NC_086445.1, read as the reverse complement.
TGGTATCATTCGTGTACATATATAGTAAAAAAAAAATCAAGAAAGTAACGTCAGAAATGGAGAAAAAAACTGTCCGCACATTAGTATTTGCCAGTAGGAAAGCAGACAGAGACAAGGTAACCCCCGGTATTTCTTTCAGTTACCATATAAGAAGTATTCATTCCTAGTAATGCCCCTAGTAAAGATGAGCTCGGAAATGTTTGTTGGACCATGTACAGACCCTTAATACAGGATGAGAAGGATTGAATTAATACTTCGCATGACCTAGAAGCTTGTTAAACTTTTTTTTTTTTTGTCTCTTGCAGTAATAGAAAACTCTCCATCTGGATAAGACCACTGGTAAACACTAATTCGGCAAATGGGAGGTGGCTGTCTCTGTGCAAATGGACGGGCTCAATAAGGCATTGAGTGTCAGGGTGCAGACTTCTTTGCAAAATTGGAAAGGGGTCACAGTAGCTAATCTTAGATAGTGTGCTATTGAACATCACAAGAATAGTGCTAGGCGCAGAGAACAACAGGAGGAGAAGTTGAGGACGGTAAGTATACTGGCACATACAAGAAAGACCCATCAGTCCAAACCCCAGATCCCTAATGGTCAATAATATGTTACACTTGTAGGAAGGAAGGGCATTTTGCCAGAGATTGTAGGAGTAGTAGGACACATAGTCAATATAGATCCCCTAGACAGAAAACACAAGCCACATTATTAAACACATAGACGGGACCAAGGGACATATAGTAAGGAATCATAAGCCATATAGAAAACACAGATTCGGCTAATGGGAAGAACAAAATAAATGCAACATTACCCTTTGACAAAACTTGCTGGGGTTAAGATGGGGCCTCTAAACTTTTACTTCTTTTTCCTAGCAGAAATGGCCCCTGATTAACTTAATTTTGTTAGATATGATATACATATACTATGCTCCCGCTCAGGAAGTACAAAGTATGTTAGACACCCACGAAGATTAATGTCGCATTCTACTGTTCTAGATGCATGTCCATCACAGGTAGAGGAAATTATCTCACAGATAACGGGTTCCCCATGAACTTAGGATGGACAGGACACTGGATTGATGGCTGGGATAGTCCCAATAGCGATACGACAAACACAGACATTTTTTTAAGGGGAGTAGACCAAGTAGAGAATCACTTCCCCGTAGTGCCCAATACAGTTGTCAAATTTTTATAAAATCTTCTTCACCTCTACAAACTCATCTGTCACCAACCTCTATTCTGTTTCTCTACAGTTTCCTCTTCATCTTTTGCGTTCACACAGGCTGGTACAATACATGGACCCAAGTACAGTTCAAACTCCACATGCCTAGGTCCTTCAGAGTCCTGCCCAAACCCAGTATATCCCAACAGGATAACACCAGTATTACTGCAGTGTGCCTTGTCATGCACAAAGAGTGGAGAATGGGAATACTGGTGAAGGAAAATTTTGTATAGACACTGATAAGCCCAGTGGCGGAACTGTAGGAGGCAGTGGAGTCGGCTGCCGCCGGGCTCCTGACCACAAGGGGGCACATCTCCACTGTCTCCCGCTGCCTGAGGATCGCTCGCTGCTATTGCAGACGGAGGAGCTGTGTCAGTGACACGGAAGCTGCCTCCTGTGTATACAGAGAGCTGGCACTGGCTGCAGCTAGGGGGAGCTCCAGAGCGCAGCTCCTCCCGGGCCCTAGTTAAGCAAGCCAGCCAAGGGAAGCTCAGAGCTCACTGCTCCTCAGTCAGCCTGATGATAGCCAAAGGTAGGCACTGTGTGTGTGTGTGTGTGTGTGTGTGTGTGTGTGTGTGTGTGTGTGTGTGTGTGTGTGGGGGGGGGGGGGGGCGTTAATAAATGTTGGAGGCACTGTGTTTTGTGTGTGCTTGTTTTTAAGTGAGGTGCGTGTGTGTGTTTTAAGGAAAGTTGTGCCTTCAAGTAAAAGAGGCATGTGTGTGAGAGGCATGTGTGTGTATGTGTGTGTGTGTGTGTGTGTGTGTGTGTGTGTGTGTGTGTGTGTGTGTGTGTAAGTGAGTGATGTGTGTGTAAGTGAGTGGCATGTGTGTGAGAGGCATGTGTGTGTGTAAGAGGCATGTGTGTGTGTAAGTGAGAGGCATGTGTGTGTGTGTGTGTGTGTGTGAGAGGTGTGTGTGTGTGTGTGTAAGTGAGAGGCATGTGTATGTGTAAGTGAGATGCATGTGTATGTAAGTGAGAGGCGTGTGTGTGTGTGTGTGTGTGTGTGTGTGTGTGTGTGTGTGTGTGTGTGTGAGAGAGAGGCATGTGTGTGTATGTGAGAGACATGTGTGTATGTAAGTAAGAGGCGTGTGTGTGTGTGTGTGTGTGTGTGTGTGTGTGTGTGTGTGTGTGTGTGTGTGTGTGTGTGTAAGTGAGAGGTATGTGTGTGAGAAGCAAGGATTAAAGGAGGCATTTGAGCATTTCTACAGGACTATGGCCCTCATTCCGAGTTGTTCGCTCGTTGACGATTTTCGTCATGCTGCGATTTGCTGGTTAATGCGCATGCGCATGGTACGCAGCGCGCATGCGTTAAGTTATTTAACTAAAAACTTAGCAGTTTTGCTGATGTTCGTACGACGCTTTTCAGTCGCACTGCTGATCGGTGAATGATTGACAGGAAAGGGGCGTTTCTTGGTGGTAACTGAGCGTTTTCCGGGATTGTGCTAAAAAACGCAGGCGTGTCAGGGAAAAACGCGGGAGTGTCTGGAGAAACGGGGGAGTGGCTGGCCGAACGCAGGGCGTGTTTGTGACGTCAAACCAGGAACTAAACGGACTGAGCTGATCGCAATCTGTGAGTAGGTCTGGAGCTACTCAGAAACTGCAAAGAATTATTTAGTAGCAGTTCTGCTAATCTTTCGTTCGCTATTCTGCTAAGCTAAGATACACTCCCAGAGGGCGGCGGCCTAGCGTGTGCAATGCTGCTAAAAGCAGCTAGCGAGCGAACAACTCAGAATGAGGGCTTATGTACAAAGCCCACACCTGGTCTGGGTACACGCTACCTTATAAATATATGGAGGGGTGTCCGTTCTGAATGTGTGTGTGAGAGAGGCATGTGTGTGTGTGTAAATGAAAGGCATGTGTAAGTGAAAGGCATGTGTGTGTGTTTAAGTGAAAGCGGCGTGTGTATGTGTTTTTAGGTGGAGGCATGTGTGTGTGTGTGTGTGTGTGTGTGTGTGTGTGTGTGTAAGCGGCGTGTGTTTTTAAGTGAAGGAGGCAAGTGTGTGTGTGTGTGTGTGTGTGTGTGTGTGTGTGTGTGTGTGTGTGTGTAAGCGGCATGTGTGTTTAAGTGAAAGAGGCGTGTGCGTTTAAGTGAATGAGGCATTTGTGGGGGTTTTTTATATATATATCTAGTGTTCACGATAGGTGTCTTTCACAGGGCGCTGCGCCCTGTCCCTTTTTTAGACAGCTGAATCCCGCCCTGCCTGTTTTTGTGCACCCTGCCACCCCGCCGTTTGCTGCTTGCCGGACCCCACCACGCCGCCGGACCCAGGCGTGCGCCGCCGGACCCGGTAAGCACATGAGAGTCCCCCTGGGCTAAATTAACCTTGTAAGTACCTTGCAGCTGTAAACTTCAATCTCAGTGCTCTCTACCTGGTGCAATGTGTCTCAGTGCTCTCTACCTGGTGCAGTGTGCCTCAGTGCTCTCTACCTGGTGCAATGTGTCTCAGTGCTCTCTACCTGGTTCAATGTGTCTCAGTGCTCTCTACCTGGTGCAATATGTCTCAGTGCTCTCTACCTGGTGCAGTGTGCCTCAGTGCTCTCTACCTGGTGCAGTGTGCCTCAGTGCTCTCTACCTGGTGCAGTGTGTCTCAGTGCTCTCTACCTGGTGCAGTGTGCCTCAGTGCTCTCTACCTGGTGCAGTGTGTCTCAGTGCTCTGCCTGGTGCAATGTGTAAAACGTGCTCTATCTGGCGCAATATGTATAACGTACTCTACCTGTTGCAGTGTGTATAGGAGGTTCTACCTGGTGCAATGTGTATTAGGTGCACTACTGTGTGGTGTAATGTGAATTGCCACTATTATGTGGCCACACCCCTTCCCCACGAAACAACGCCCCTAAATTTTTGCTGCGCACCTTCGGTGCGTACTGTCCATGTTTTAGCCTATAGGAATGGGAGCACCAAGCATTATAGTATGTACCTAAGTTTGCCCATCTAACTTAAAAATGTGCCCTCCCGAATGGAAAAATGTGCCCTCCCCATGATCAGCACCCTGCCCTAAAAAAATCCTAGAGTGAACACTAATTATATCGGCACACCGCTGCGCCAAAGCATCTCCATCGAGACCTGCTGGCGGGTGAGGGAGCACTGTAGGTGTACTATAATGGTATGCTGGTGTCTGTTTTATTGTAATGACTGACTTGGAGTGCGTCCACTGTGTGTCTATATTACTATTGGGAAAGGTACCTGAGCAAGCTGCTACTGTTCACCCTTAGTGCCGGATAGCTACATATGGTATGTGTGTGTATATGTAGGGGGGCACCAACATTTATCATGCCTCCGGGCGACTGGGACGAACTTACACCACTGGATATGCCTGTTGGTGAATGGCAAACCTGACATTTTCTTTTTCATTTTCTTCTTCTTTCTATCCTCTAGAGATGTTTCTTTTTTCTTTTTCTTTTTTTTTGAGTTATGCTCATGGTACTCTACATTGCAAACACACGATAGTTAAGTTAAGATACAAAAATTTGTGTTCTCTACAGGAAAAGGCAGTCTGGAGGACAAAGGGGTATGGCCAGGAGTCCTCAGGACTGTGGACTGGTGGACACGGTAAGCCAGTAGCCCCCAGAGCATACCTTCCAAGTCTAGCTGAGGTGGCACACGGTCTGACTCATCTAGGCAAAGAGGGTATGTGCAGGCTGATGAGAGCCTACTGGTGTGCGCCAGGATTCTATTCTCATGCAGGTAAGAGAGCAATGACCTGTCTTGCTTGCTTGAGGAAGAATATTGGTAAAGCAATACCAACAGAGCCATCCCATATCCCTCCTGCAGATGGATCTTTTCAGGAAATACAAATCGACTTCGTACAGTTAACACCCTTTAGGAATTATTGTTATGTATTGGTGTGCACTGATGTTTTCTCAAACTGGGTAGAGACATTTCCTGCCGCCACGGATGCTGCTGTGTTTACCGCAAAGAAAAATTGCGCAGAAATTTGTCTGTAGATAATGGCACCCCTAGAAGTAGGAACAAAGCTTGAAATTGTACTATTGTGATCATAGATACTGCCACTAGTATTATGTAGCTTCGGAACCACTCCCAGATTTTCACTTAACGAATCACCCTCTTCGAAATTTGTTTTTGTTTTGGTATTTGTGTTTTTTTGGTTGTTTTTGGAAGACAACCTCATGTCATGATTGATCCGCACAATGATCAAAAATACACCAATGAGGTGACAGTACAGTACCTTGTTGAGATGAGCCAGCATTTGAGTACTTGACAAAAGAACTTGAAACTGTTGATTGCTGGTATGCCAAATGCTAACTGTCTTGATTGTGAACCAAGAGACTGTGTGATTGTTCTTACGCTCAGGTTGCCTAATAGACAGGTGGGAAGGACCATACCAAGTTTTGTTGACAGCACTATCCCAGTGAAAGTATCCGAGAAAGAGACTTGGGTCCACGATTCCCATTGCAGGAAAGACGGTAGTCCGGAAGGAACTCGTAAATGGAGTGAGATCGCAAAAGTATCACCAGAGACTTTGTTCCGTGAAGACTGAGAGGCGGCACTGTTGAACACTACCTGAGCGTACTAAAGGATTGCAGAAAGACCAGTCATTGTAATTGATTTGTTATGAACAAGAGTTGTTTTGTTCTATTTCTCTCTTTCCCGCTGACAAACATTTTTTTTCAGGATATTCTATTTTTGCGAGTTTTTTTTATGAGGAGTCGAGTGTGGGACTGGAACTGGTTTTGGAGGAAGGAGTGATTTCCTTATAGGATCCCAGGATTAGCCGATCAGTTTGTTAAAGTCAGAGAAAAATCAAAGGTCTAGTAGTTATGGAGTTCGGAGGTAATCAGGAACAATCAGACAATGGCTATTCACACATTGCAGATAAAGAGCTCATTAATATATGTGGAAGAAAGGTTTATGAGTGGCTCTCCCCGAACTCCGAAGGTTTATGTTATTTAGGAAGGACACTACTTATAACCCTTGTTCAATGATTAAACAGACCTAGCATATGTTCCAGAAATGGAAACAATGTTCAGAAAATGATAGGAATATGTAGATCATGAAAATTTTATATGTCACTGTCACGATTTGTTTGTGTCTTCTTCATCTACCCAGCAGAACCTCAATCGAATCCAAACATCAGTGTACAAAGACGTAGGTACATGTACTGTATGTGTGAAATGTTCGTTGCAAATCAGACATTATAGGCCAAAGCACTGTCCCAGCATACTCTATAGGTTGAATGTTGTCCCACACCCAACCAGTGGTCCCGTGACCGCTGAGTGCATATAGAGGATGTCTCGTCCTCCTCCCTTTCTTCCCCAAATATAGACAAGTGTCTGATTTGCAAAATGAATACATACTTGTGTCTAGGTCACCGATTATTGTATGAAATATTTCTTTTTCTTATGTTAATAATTGATGGCAGTTATTGTTTGCTGCCAAAGGGTGAAATGTCGAAGTCAAAAATATTACATATAAAGAACATACAAACTACACACATTATGAGTCGCTATACTTGCAAATACGCGCAGCGAGCACAGCAAAATATATGGTAACACACGCATTTACACGGACATGCCACAGAGATGGATTCGACACTTATTTCATACAGTACATAATTATAATAATATCAATCATCAGACATCATGATTATTTAAAATTATATAATGAAGTAATGTCATGTATGTGTATTATTTGAACGAAACCAGATACACCTGTCATATTTGGTATTAAAGCAAGCAGATTAATGTGTAGATTCATTTGATACTTGTTATTAAGTTGTAGGACATTGCAACAAATAATTATGATTAAATGTATAAAAGCTAAAATCACTTTTATTAGAATAATAGATATTCCAAACAGGTAGTGGACAGGAAGCTCAGGCCAGCCCTTTGGATGTCTTCAAGGCTGAACCTGATTAGCATATACAAAGAGACTAGTGACTCATCATGAATAAGTTCCCTCCCCCAAACTAGATAACACATTGCTGATCACACAGGAAGTCAATTGCTGTTTGGTCTCAGAGTAAGATGGAGTGCCAGCATGATTTTACAGAGAGATAGAGAGACATCAGCATTGAGGGAATGGTATTGTATTGCTGGCCTGTAACTGTATGTAACTGTAACTGTATGTAACTGTAACTGTATGTAACTGTATGTACCTATGTATTAACTGCTTACTGTATGAGTTGTAACTATAGGTATACTGTACATTGTTATATATTGAATACATATCCTTTTAATAACAAATATATACATCAATGAGCTTTGGAACTCAGATAATGTGTGGGTGTATTGTTTTCTCTTATGGGATGCAGTGTTTTGCGATGTACAGCGCACTTTTATCGGCATTTTAAATATTTGTGAGAAAGCAATTTGGCATTCACAGTGCGCTCCTGTACTTTGTCCGTACCATGTGTACAACATACGTCCGCAATTCAACAAACCACACAGTCTCTATAAATGTGAGCAATACTAACTATTATCGCTCACTAACACAACCCACACTCATTCTGTATAAACCTTAATAACCAGGCCAGAACTGCGTTTTGTGTTTTATAATTACACCCTTAAATACATTTATTTCAAATGTATCTATATAGCAAACAAATGTATCCAATTTCACACAGATCTATAATGACTGCAATAACCTATGATTCAGATTGGATAGCTATCTTGCAGAATATACACTGATATAAATATACACATAATTATAATAATATATATATATATATATATATATATATATATATATATATATATATATACCATTCACTGGCCTCCTATGAGACACCTCACATCGAGAAAAAAAGTAGTTACACAGGTTAATTTGCATATCAATGCCTATACTCCACAAGTCTTGGAGGAAAAGAAAAAAAACTCTTTTTTTTTTCTTTTTCTATCTGTGTGCAACCCCCCACTTGATGTAAGGTTATTACACAGACAAGAAGGAGAAAAAAGACATTCACTTATCTCACCATTTACTCTCACTAGGCCCAATTGAAACTATTTGTAATTGATTATGGCATGGGTTAAATAAATTAATTGGTAACTCATAAATGGTGCTGGATTTGCAGATATATGGAAGCTTTGTGACAAAGGAAACTGATTGTTTTGAGCAGACTGAAAATCAGCTATTTAGAAAGTGACCTTCCTACAATGGCCACTGCTCCTCCCCCTTCCACATGCATGAGGTTTACACAAGATGGTGGACACACCATGTGGCTAAGCCAAAATGGAGGACAGACCATGCGGCTCCTTTGTCACAAAGAAATCACACTCCATACAGGCACCAATAGTTACTTTAGGACTGAGTTTAAAAATATACACATTTTCTCAGCATGCTAACACAGCTATATCATGGCTATGCAGCAACTTTTAAATGTACTTTTAAATCTACTTAACAAAACAATCCAATCTGAATCAAACACAATATGACTTATTTGAACTTTGTTTTGCAACAATAAAAATACGTTTTAGCATTTTAAATATTGTGAGAAACATATTGTCCCTTGAATTTCATATCAGCGGCTTACTGGTAACACAACAGAACACACGGATGTGATTTGTCAGCGCCACGATGCGTCCACCTTTAGCTGGTCGACCACAGCGTCGCATTTGTAATGTACAGTGCATCATTAAGAACGTGATATCACGGTTCCAAGCCCCCTCTTTCTAAATGCCAAATTGCTTTCTATCAAATATTTAAAATGCCCGCTCTAATATATACTGTGGATGCCTGCGCATCTTATTACCATGTGCTATGAGTGTACGCTATACACCGCAAAACACTGCATCCCATAAGAGAAAACAATACACCCACACATTATCTGAGTTCCAAAGCTCATTGATGTATATATTTGTTATTAAAAGGATATGTATTCAATATATCACAATGTACAGTATAGATATATAGTTACATGGTTACAATTTACACAGGAAGCAGGAATCCATACAGTTACAGGCCAGCGATACAATTACCATCTCCCTCAATGCTCACTAAGCTCCCCCTCCATGCTCAAAGGAGCAGAGTATCGGCAGAAACCCATCTCGTTCAGGACCCAGGGGAAAAAGCACACTTCTGTGTGTCTCTTCAGCAATACACTGAGTCTCTTGGGGGCGTATACAGATCTCTTGTAACTAGTCTAGGGGAGGGAACTTTCTCATTTATGATGAGTCATTGGTCAGTTCATATGCAAGCCTTGAAGACATCAAAAGTTTCCTGTCCATCACTATGCTTGGAATGTCCATTGTTCTCATCAGAATTGTGGCATTAGATTCCTACATTCAATCATATCTACTAATGGCAATGTGCAACAACTTAATAACATGCATCAAATTGATATACACATTAATCTGGTTGCTTTAATACCAAACACGACATGTCCATCTTGCTTCGTTCCAATAATACACATACATGACGTTACTCCATTATATAATTTTAAAACATTATGATGTCTGGCGCTTGATATGTTATAATTATGTGCTGTATGAAATATGTGTTGAATCTATCTTTGTGGCATGTCTGTGTAAATGCATATGTTACCATATATTGCTGCGCGTATTTGTAAGCATAGCGACTCATAATGTGTGGAGTCTGTATGTTCTCTCTATGTAATATTTTTGACTTCAACAGTGTGCTGTCCCCTTCACAGGTGGGACGTGTCAAAATTTGTATATTTCAATTATTTTTTAAACTGTCATCTAGTCTTATACATACGGTACCTTCGACCTATGACCAGTGGTATAATGTCAGATCTCTAGTACATTACACTGGTGACAGAAATTAATAAAGTAAAATGTAAAGAAACCCATATTTTGGTGGGACAGCCCTAGTCTTTAATCTTTGAGAGCCTGATTCAGATCACGATACAGGTCTGACAGTAGATGCAAAGTTCCGAGCTTCTGTACTTTGCACATGTGCATGACCCGTACTCTGCATGTGCAGTATACTGTAGGTCCTGCATTGTCGGACGTACTACAGCTGCAGATGTCAAGTGGTTGATAGTCTGCGGCCGTTTGGGGCAGAGAGGGGGCAGTGTCGCCTCTGTTTTGTGGGAGTGCCAGGGCCAGGATCTCCTTCCGACTGAGATTTTCTTGCCTCTTAGAAGAAGCCATTGGATGGTGTCGCATGTGATGCGATGCTGCGTATTCTGACCCAGCACGAATCACAAATGCACGCTGGAGGCATTATCATAACTGCATCATCGTTGCTGTCAAGTAAGCAGCAGAGATGCTCACTCCAACCACATCTGAATCATGCCCTGGGCCAGATGTACTAAGGGCCTAATTCAGACCTGATCTTTCCTCTGCATTTTTGCAGAGTGCCGCCGCCCATATAGCGTGAAAACCAGCCCTGTGCGAGTGCATGCGTACGCCGTGCAAAAACTTTGCCAGACTGCTGACATCTGTAAATTAATTCTCAACTCACTCACCATCTAATGATTTTTCCAGTTTGTGCATAGCCCAGGACTTACTCCTACAGTGCGATAGAATCAGGCTGCTCGAGACCGGAGCTGACATCACACACCCTCCCTGAAAACGCTGGGGACGCCTGTGTTTTTCCAGGCACTCACAGAAAATGGACAGTTACCACCCCAAAACGTTTGCTTCCTGTCAATCAACTAGCGTATGCCTAGCGATAAAAAAAAAAAATAATAACCGCAGGATTTTTTTGCAGTTTGGCCTCACGCCTGCGCATTACGACCTGTACACATGCGCAGTCATTCGATAATCGGCCATCGTGTGATTTTGCACAACAGCGATCAGGTCTTAATTAGGCCCTAAGCCTTGAAAAGTGATAAAGTGGAGAGTGATAAACTACCGACCAATCAGCTCCCAACTGTCATTTTTCAAACACAGTCTATAACATGGCAGTTGGAAGCTGATTGGCTGGTACTTTAACACTCTCCCATTTATCACTTTTCAAGGCTTATTACATCTGGCCCCCAGTGTTTTCACGAGTGCCACTGCCACTTCATTCATTACAATATGTTCGCAATTCCTATGTGTAGGTAAATGTAACATGTTCATTATCATCATATTACCCGCCTCTTAATTGAACTTTTTACCTTCTATTATTGACCATATTTTTTAGCAGCAGTTGAGGTGAGAAAAACACATGATAACACTGAAGCTTTATTTAAAGGAAGATTGCACAAGATATTGTTCCAGAGCTATTATTGTAGATGAAAGTACAGTACTTGTGAAATTAGGTGAAAAACAAATCCTACGCATTAGCTCATCTGTAGAATTAATGTATGCAAGCGAATTAGAAAATTCCAAGAACATAAAACAGTGACAAGATGCCTTCTCAAGATGGTACGTTGCGGCTCATTGATGTCTGCAATAGCCTTATTTTTGCTCTGTTACAATTTATATCATTTAGTAAGTGCGTCTCAGTGTAATAGATATCAGTTGAGTGTTCGGAAAAACAAATAAGAATGTAAAAAACAATTACAACTTTGGCTTTTTGAAAGCAATGTAGCATGAGATTTACTCTGGCTGAAGTTGACCATAATCGATAGAAAATCCTTTGTGTTTTGATGTTTATATTTTGCCGTAGCGCTCACTAAATACACTAGTTTAGCTATATAACAGATATATACTGCACATAAACAGGTTACCTATTACACATTGGTAGTCCTGTAAGAATATGATCACATTATTCTGCACACTGGCAGCAGAGACTGGAATTCAGCCTCAGGTACTGCTGCTCACATTTACCTGTATGGAAGGCAATTCTTGCAAGTGTTAGTACTCTACACATTGTAAAGCTTATCTGGTGCCTGCTTGGGAAAGAGTATACAGTACTGTATGCTGGTAACATAGGGCCTAATTCATGATTGTATGGAACCGCACAGCCGCAAGGAAGCATCTGTGCAATTCCGTGTATTTAAAATGCTAATGCTTTCAAAATAGGGATGAGATGCCCCCGTTTTGAAGAATGGTGCCAGGTGCTGCCCCCAAATACTGCAGCATATCAATCATGCTGCAGCTGACAGGGGTCTGCGAGTGACATCGCAAGACCCATTCTGCATATGCGTACAAATATGAATTAGGCCGACAGTCAGTAGCACCACAAAAGACGATAATAAGTAATAATCAAGATAATGTCATAGTGGAAAAGGTCCGGTGGACTTCATGGTAGGCATTTCGGAGTAACACATATGGAAAGCAGGATTCCAGCATGTCTACAGTAAGGAACGAGGACTCCTCAACAATCTGAAAAGTAAGCAAAATACACAATTTGAATATTAGAATGTAAGCTCAGCAGCATCATTCTAAGGTCAGAAATGAGAACCATTTTCTCTCTGTGCTGTGTTTACAGAAGGCAGGAGGCCACGGCATATAGACTGTGACCGCACTGCCATAGAGGCTGTGACCGCACTGCCATAAGGGCTGTGACCGCACTGCCATAAGGGCTGTGACCGCACTGCCATAAGGGCTGTGACCGCACTGCCATAAGGGCTGTGACCACACTGCCATAAGGGCTGTGACCGCACTGCCATAGAGGCTGTGACCGCACTGCCATAAGGGATGTGACCACACTGCTATAGGGGCTGTGACCGCACTGCTCATTATCACTTACAGTATCAGAAGAAAGAACAGAATGTTTGTCATAACTCACATTGTATTTATGTCTCTAATATTACTAATAAGATTTCCCTTTCCTATAGCAAAATCTAGAGTGTATGGATTCATCTTTATATTCTCACTACTAGAATGCTGCTGAATCCATACCCTCCTTATAATTTGCATACTGTAGTCACTGGCATTAGTTGGGAAATGCCACCAGGAAAGGCAGAATAATAATACAGTGAAAAAAGTAACAATTTCTGAAACAAAATGAGTGTGATAAACAGTTGCGGCATCTATTATCTGAGCTGCACAGGATTTTAGAATAGGGTTTTCTCCCTAACTTTGGACCCGCATGCCTAAAATATATTATATTATACTTAAAATTAACTCTGATAATGACCTCTGCAAGACAAAAGAATGTGTTCCATGGCGCAAAACCAGAAATAATAAAAGAAGAAAAAACAGCGTAATAAGTTGAAAATTAGTAACGCTTTAAATTTGCCCAGCCGATTTAGGTGATTAACATACATTACATGGTAACCCCTCCTGTTGGATCTTTGTATCAGTGGCTGTAGGACACTTTACGTAATCTCTCTCAAGCAATAAAAAACATATTTCCATAATCATTAGCATAAAAGTTTGTATTATTTATAAAATATCCCAAGAATAAATGACTGTAGCTTTGGCTATAAGTAACACGGAATAAATCACATATTGAGCAGGAAGCAGTTGACTTACATTATAGTCAATTTTCAATTCTGTTCTGTATCATCAGAATGAAAATGTGAGACATATATAGGACCATCCCAATAAAAATAAGAATTTACTTACCGATAATTCTATTTCTCATAGTCCGTAGTGGATGCTGGGGACTCCGAAAGGACCATGGGGAATAGCGGCTCCGCAGGAGACTGGGCACAAAAGTAAAAGCTTTAGGACTACCTGGTGTGCACTGGCTCCTCCCCCTATGATCCTCCTCCAAGCCTCAGTTAGGGAACTGTGCCCGGACGAGCGTACACAATAAGGAAGGATTTTGAATCCCGGGTAAGACTCATACCAGCCACACCAATCACACCGTACAACTTGTGATTTGAACCCAGTTAACAGCATGATAACAGAGGAGCCTCTGAAAAGATGGCTCACAACAATAATAACCCGATTTTTGTAATAATAACTATGTACAAGTATTGCAGACAATCCGCACTTGGGATGGGCGCCCAGCATCCACTACGGACTATGAGAAATAGAATTATCGGTAAGTAAATTCTTATTTTCTCTAACGTCCTAGTGGATGCTGGGGACTTCGAAAGGACCATGGGGATTATACCAAAGCTCCCAAACGGGCGGGAGAGTGCGGATGACTCTGCAGCACCAAATGAGAGAACTCCAGGTCCTCCTCAGCCAGGGTATCAAATTTGTAGAATTTTGCAAACGTATTTGCCCCTGACCAAGTAGCTGCTCGGCAAAGTTGTAAAGCCGAGACCCCTCGGGCAGCCGCCCAAGATGAGCCCACTTTCCGTGTGGAATGGGCTTTTACAGATTTTGGCTGTGGCAGGCCTGCCACAGAATGTGCAAGCTGAATTGTACTACAAATCCAACGAGCAATCGTCTGCTTAGAAGCAGGAGCACCCAGCTTGTTGGGTGCATACAGGATAAACAGCGAGTCAGATTTTCTGACTCCAGCCGTCCTGGAAACATATATTTTCAGGGCCCTGACTACGTCCAGCAACTTGGAATCCTCCAAGTCCCTAGTAGCCGCAGGCACCACAATAGGCTGGTTTAAGTGAAATGCTGAAACCACCTTCGGGAGAAATTGAGGACGAGTCCTCAATTCTGCCCTGTCCGTATGAAAAATTAGGTAAGGGCTTTTATAGGATAAAGCCGCCAATTCTGATACACGCCTGGCTGAAGCCAAGGCTAACAGCATTACCACTTTCCATGTGAGATATTTTAAGTCCACAGTGGTGAGTGGTTCAAACCAATGTGATTTTAAGAATCCCAAAACTACATTGAGATCCCAAGGTGCCACTGGAGGCACAAAAGGAGGCTGTATATGCAGTACCCCCTTGACAAACGTCTGAACTTCAGGAACTGAAGCTAGTTCTTTTTGGAAGAATATTGACAGGGCCGAAATTTGAACCTTAATGGACCCTAATTTGAGGCCCATAGACAGTCCTGTTTGCAGGAAATGCAGGAATCGACCCAGTTGAAATTCCTCTGTAGGGGCCTTCCTGGCCTCACACCACGCAACATATTTACGCCAAATACGGTGATAATGTTGCACAGTTACATCCTTCCTGGCTTTGATCAGGGTAGGGATGACTTCATCTGGAATGCCTTTTTCCTTCAGAATCCGGCGTTCAACCGCCATGCCGTCAAACGCAGCCGCGGTAAGTCTTGGAACAGACATGGTCCCTGCTGGAGCAGGTCCTTTCTTAGAGGTAGAGGCCACGGGTCTTCCGTGAGCATCTCTTGAATTTCCGGGTACCAAGTCCTTCTTGGCCAATCCGGAGCCACGAGTATAGTCTTTACACCTCTCCTTCTTATGATTCTCAGTACCTTGGGTATGAGAGGCAGAGGAGGGAACACATATACTGACTGGTACACCCACGGTGTTACCAGAGCGTCCACAGCTATTGCCTGAGGGTCCCTTGACCTGGCGCAATATCTGTCCAGTTTTTTGTTGAGGCGGGACGCCATCATGTCCACCTTTGGTTTTTCCCAACGGTTCACTATCATGTGGAAGACTTCTGGGTGAAGTCCCCACTCCCCCGGGTGAAGATCGTGTCTGCTGAGGAAGTCTGCTTCCCAGTTGTCCACTCCCGGAATGAACACTGCTGACAGTGCTATCACATGATTTTCCGCCCAGCGAAGAATCCTTGCAACTTCCGTCATTGCCCTCCTGCTTCTTGTGCCGCCCTGTCTGTTTACGTGGGCGACTGCCGTGATGTTGTCCGACTGGATCAACACCGACTGACCCTGAAGCAGAGGCCTTGCCTGACTTAGGGCATTGTAAATGGCCCTTAGTTCCAGGATATTTATGTGAAGTGACGTTTCCATGCTTGACCACAAGCCCTGGAAATTTTTTCCCTGTGTGACTGCTCCCCAGCCTCTCAGGCTGGCATCCGTGGTCACCAGGACCCAATCCTGAATGCCGAATCTGCGGCCCTCTAGGAGATGAGCACTCTGTAATCACCACAGGAGAGACACCCTTGTCCTTGGAGACAGGGTTATCCGCTGATGCATTTGAAGATGCGATCCGGACCATTTGTCCAGCAGATCCCACTGAAAAGTTCTTGCGTGGAATCTGCCGAATGGAATCGCTTCGTAAGAAGCCACCATCTTTCCCAGGACCCTTGTGCATTGATGCACTGACACTTGGCCTGGTCTTAGGAGGTTCCTGACTAGGTCGGATAACTCCCTGGCTTTCTCCTCCGGGAGAAACACCTTTTTCTGTACTGTGTCCAGAATCATCCCTAGGAACAGCAGACGTGTCGTCGGAATCAGCTGCGATTTTGGAATATTTAGAATCCATCCGTGCTGTCGTAGTACTACTTGAGATAGTGCTACTCCGACCTCTAACTGTTCTCTGGACCTTGCCCTTATCAGGAGATCGTCCAAGTAAGGGATAATTAAGACGCCTTTTCTTCGAAGAAGAATCATCATTTCGGCCATTACCTTGGTAAAGACCCGGGGTGCCGTGGACAATCTAAACGGCAGCTTCTGAAACTGATAGTGACAGTTCTGTACCACAAACTTGAGGTACCCTTGGTGAGAAGGGCAAATTGGGACATGGAGGTAAGCATCCTTGATGTCCAGAGACACCATATAGTCCCCTTCTTCCAGGTTCGCTATCACTGCTCTGAGTGACTCCATCTTGAACTTGAACCTTTTTATGTAAGTGTTCAAGGATTTCAGATTTAAAATGGGTCTCACCGAGCCGTCTGGCTTCGGTACCACAAACAGCGTGGAATAATACCCCTTTCCCTGTTGTAGGAGGGGTACCTTGATTATCACCTGCTGGGAATACAGCTTGTGAATGGCTTCCAATACCGCCTCCCTGTCGGGGGGAGACGTTGGTAAAGCAGACTTCAGGAACCGGCGAGGGGGAGACGTCTCGAATTCCAATTTGTACCCCTGAGATACTACCTGCAGGATCCAGGGGTCCACTTGCGAGTGAGCCCACTGCGCGCTGAAATTCTTGAGACGGGCCCCCACCGTGCCTGAGTCCGCTTGTAAGGCCCCAGCGTCATGCTGAGGACTTGGCAGAAGCGGGGGAGGGCTTCTGTTCGTGGGAAGAGGCTGTCTGCTGCAGTCTTTTTCCCCTTCCTCTGCCCCGGGGCAGATATGAGTGGCCTTTTGCCCGCTTGCCCTTATGGGGACGAAAGGACTGAGCCTGAAAAGACGGTATCTTTTTCTGCTGAGAGGTGACCTGGGGTAAAAAGGTGGATTTCCCAGCCGTTGCCGTGGCCACCAGGTCCGATAGACCGACCCCAAATAACTCCTCCCCTTTATACGGCAATACTTCCATATGCCGTTTGGAATCCGCATCACCTGACCACTGTCGCGTCCATAACCCTCTTCTGGCAGAAATGGACATCGCACTTACTCTTGATGCCAGAGTGCAAATATCCCTCTGTGCATCACGCATATATAGAAATGCATCCTTTAAATGCTCTATAGTCAATAATATATTGTCCCTGTCCAGGGTATCAATATTTTCAGTCAGGGAATCCGACCAAGCCACCCCAGCACTGCACATCCAGGCTGAGGCGATTGCTGGTCGCAGTATAATACCAGTATGTGTGTATATACTTTTTAGGATATTTTCCAGCTTCCTATCAGCTGGTTCCTTGAGGGCGGCCGTATCAGGAGACGGTAACGCCACTTGTTTTGATAAGCGTGTGAGCGCCTTATCTACCCTAGGGGGTGTTTCCCAACGTGCCCTAACCTCTGGCGGGAAAGGGTATAATGCCAATAATTTTTTAGAAATTAGCAGTTTTTTATCGGGGGAAACCCACGCTTCATCACACACCTCATTTAATTCATCTGATTCAGGAAAAACTACGGGTAGTTTTTTCACACCCCACATAATACCCTTTTTTGTGGTACTTGTAGTATCAGAAATGTTCAAAACCTCCTTCATTGCCGTGATCATGTAACGTGTGGCCCTACTGGAAAATACGTTTGTTTCCTCACCGTCGACACTGGAGTCAGTGTCCGTGTCAGTGTCTGTATCGACCTGAGGTAACGGGCGTTTTATAGCCCCTGACGGTGTTTGAGACGCCTGTACAGGTATTAACTGATTTGCCGGCTGTCTCATGTCGTCAACAGTCTTTTGTAAAGTGCTGACACTATCACGTAATTCTTTCCATAAGACCATCCAGTCAGGTGTCGACTCCCTAGGGGGTGACATCACTAACACAGGCAATTGCTCCGCCTCCACACCATTTTCCTCCTCATACATGTCGACACAACGTACCGACACACAGCACACACACAGGGAATGCTCTGATAGAGGACAGGACCCCACTAGCCCTTTGGGGAGACAGAGGGAGAGTTTGCCAGCACACACCAGAGCGCTATATATATATAGGGATAACCTTATATAAGTGTTTTTCCCTGATATAGCTGCTGTATATATTTATCTGCCAAATTAGTGCCCCCCCCTCTCTTGTTTTACCCTGTTTCTGTAGTGCAGGACTGCAGGGGAGAGTCAGGGAGCCTTCCTCCAACGGAGCTGTGAGGAAAAAATGGCGCAAGTGTGCTGAGGAGATAGGCTCCGCCCCCTTCTCGGCGGCCTTTCTCCCGCTTTTTTATGGAAAAATTGGCAGGGGTTAAATGCATCCATATAGCCCAGGAGCTATATGTGATGTATTTTTTGCCAAAAAAGGTATTTTTATTGCGTCTCAGGGCGCCCCCCCCCCAGCGCCCTGCACCCTCAGTGACCGGAGTGTGAAGTGTGCTGAGAGCAATGGCGCACAGCTGCGGTGCTGTGCGCTACCTTATTGAAGACAGGACGTCTTCTGCCGCCGATTTTCCGGACCTCTTCAGTCTTCTGGCTCTGTAAGGAGGCCGGCGGCGCGGCTCTGGGACCCATCCATGGCTGGGCCTGTGATCGTCCCTCTGGAGCTAATGTCCAGTAGCCTAAGAAGCCCAATCCACTCTGCACGCAGGTGAGTTCGCTTCTTCTCCCCTTAGTCCCTCGGTGCAGTGAGCCTGTTGCCAGCAGGTCTCACTGAAAATAAAAAACCTACTTTAAACTTTTACTCTAAGCAGCTCAGGAGAGCCCCTTAGTATGCACCCTTCTCGTTCGGGCACAAAAATCTAACTGAGGCTTGGAGGAGGGTCATAGGGGGAGGAGCCAGTGCACACCAGGTAGTCCTAAAGCTTTTACTTTTGTGCCCAGTCTCCTGCGGAGCCGCTATTCCCCATGGTCCTTTCGGAGTCCCCAGCATCCACTAGGACGTTAGAGAAATAACCACTAATTACGCATTTTGTAAACTGTTCCCTTCTTAAGAAAAGTCATCTTAAGTGCTTTATGAATCCCTGTTCACATCTTCAGATAATTTGTCTTATCCAGAAAGAGAGCAGAGGTTCATGAAACGCAAAGTAGGGAACACTATATTATTCTCACTTTGTTGAAGGGGACCTGAAGAATCCCTCTGTCCTTACCCAAGCTGCAAACAAGCCAGCAAATTGTGCTGGATATAAATTATAGAAATGTTGTTAATAACGCCTAGCGGGATGCAGTTACTATACCGGTGGTAGGGATCCCGGCAATCAGAATACTCAAAACGACAAGTGCATTTTAATTGTTCTGCAATCAAATGAGCAAATATTCACTTGGAAAACTCTTTGTTTCTTAAATCTATTGAATCATACTGTATAATTTAGTTTCTGCAATAGGAAGAATATGTAGAAAGGTTGCATATCTAATATGTGCAGTCAGGGGTGAATTGGCCATAGCCCTATTCAAGTTATCCTAGTGGGCTGATGGCTCCCATAATATAATGCATTTGCTTGGTGGAAGGGTGTGCTCCCCCATTTATTGCCTCCAACCAATCTCCCCATCACTTCCTCATAGTGCCATCCTCAGTTGGACAGTACTGAACAGTGCACAGTCCCAGCAGAAGGCACAGTGCACAGTCCCAGCAGAAGACACAGTGCACAGTCCCAGCAGAAGGCACAGTGCACAGTCCCAGCAGAAGACACAGTGCACAGTCCCAGCAGAAGACACAGTGCACAGTCCCAGCAGAAGGCACAGTGCACAGTCCCAGCAGAAGGCACAGTGCACAGTCTCAGCAGAAGACACAGTGCACAGTCCCAGCAGAAGACACAGTGCACAGTCCCAGCAGAAGGCACAGTGCACAGTCCCAGCAGAAGGCACAGTGCATAGTCCCAGCAGAAGGCACAGTGCACAGTCTCAGCAGAAGACACAGTGCACAGTCCCAGCAGAAGGCACAGTGCACAGTCCCAGCAGAAGGCACAGTGCACAGTCTCAGCAGAAGGCACAGTGCACAGTCCCAGCAGAAGGCACAGTTCATTGTAAGTTGAAATCTTTACTAAATCAAAAGGATATTTTCTCACTTAAAAAGGCTGCCACTGGTGTTAGCCTGGGGAAGCCTATTTAACAAGTATGGTGGCATTACTTGTACCACTGCAATAACTGATCTGTAATCACTGTTCCAAATATTTGCCACTATTTGATGGCCCTGCCTATACAATATGTATTGGTCCCACCTACCAGAATTTTTTCCAGATCCTTTAAGTTGACAACGAGCCCCTGTTTACAGCACTGATATACATCATTCAGGTGATATATATCTGCTCCTGAGATTAGATCTGACATTTTTCTTAAGTTAATCCTAACTAAATGAGTCACTAGTACCACGGAGGGCAAATATTCAGCAGTTAAAGACAGATGCATGAAAAAAACGCTTTCCATTGTATGTATTGAGTCATGTAGATATCAAGAATCATATTCGACATGTTTACGTCAAGTACACTAAATATACTGTATATACCAGCGGTTCCCAAACGTGGGATGCCATGGGTTGGTTATCCAGGAACAATTAAAATTATTTATGGTCAATGTAGTAGGCAAAACAAGTGCTTGTGGATTCCCATTATAAAATATGTGGCCACACAGAAACAAACCCTGTCCCTCGCCACATAACTGATGACATACAGTATAAGCACAATTAACTTAATTTAGTATTTTTAATTTAAACGCCTCTGTGCTATTTTGTTACTCTAGGGCGCCGTGGTTCATAAAAGTTTGAAAATACTGGTATACACTGTTCTTATGACTCATTATAGAGTACAAATTCAATTTATTGCAAATAAATACAAATCTATTGTTTTCTCCTTTAAAAATCAAAAAAGATTTTTCTTAGCCGCAGTAGTACAAATGGAAATGTGCATTAAGCAAACCCTTGCCTCTGAAAGGGTGATGTGAGGGTGGTCATTCCAGGGGATGGGGGAAGAACCATGATGCATGGTGATTGCACAGAAAAAATGACTGCTCACCACGAGCTTAGATCTACCTGTACTGTGACCACATTTATTTTGGGAAACTCTGGTGTGTGGATGACACAAAGACCTGATTCACATGCTCCAGGTCTTCCACCCTGCTGAGATCTCTTGACATGAAGGTGGCAATGTCATCCTCTGTTGTGTTCACTGCGGGATGTCACAGTGCAGCAGATACAGGTAAGCTATGCTCGGTGCTGAGATATGTCCTACACTGTGCGACTCTTCCCTGCGGCAAGAGCTCACCAGCCCCTGGAAATGAGGAGGGCTCTCTCACCGCCCATGCTGTGGCAAGCCTTTGTTGCTGTATCAGTGCAGCTCTTGGAGGCTGGCCTACTGTCCTGGGAGTGCAGCAGCGCTCACCGAAATTCAATGTCTCCCAGCCATTCTAGCAGGGCTGATGCAAACGTTACTACTGACTGTAAAAGTAGGTGCTGCTGTGCATATACTGTGTAATATTGATGCACAGTGCCATGAAATTCTTGTGCTTCATAAATGACCATGTTTTTATAGTGTATATAATGTTTTGATTCTCATTGACAAAGTGACATGGTGTGATACTATGCAGTTTAATCCGTCTGCAACAGAAGATTCTTTTAGAAACATTTTACAAGTCTAACATGTGTTGGGAATACAGAGTAATGGAACCATGATCATAACCTCTGCTGTACATTGACGGCAAGTTGCCGCATTTCCCTCTGGACCAGGTTTATTCCTCAATAAATGGGTAATAGGAATAATCATGAGCCTACATATACTGACAAATTAAGTAAGGTTTGGTAAATACATGTATTGATTTAGACAGCTTTGGTCATTCTCATCCCCGCTGTGATAATATAGAGCTGCTCAAAAACAGGCCCAAACATCATTATGTCTGTCACAGCGAGTGCACAGCAGCGCACAGCGCAGGGAACGAAGCCTCACGGAATTAGCTATGTAATTGGCTTTGCTGAACAAATCTAATCAAGCAAAGAGAATATATTTAAATTATTTACCTTTATTGGAAATTAATTATCCATTTTATATTTTTGGAGTCTCGGAATGAAGAAGATTTTGTCAGATGTACAGCCATGTGCGGAAAACAGGAACCTGAGTACCCTAGAGAATACTGGCAAACAGTCTGCTGTGACATGGAGCTGCCTGATGATCAGCTAATGAAACGTGCTAGATTAGCAGCAAGTGACTTTATGGCTATGTCTGAACTATGTGCGTACTTTCTTTTTCACACATGGCTTCTCCATGTTGGCTTGTTTTATTTTAATAATGACAGAGCAAAATGTGTTATATGTGACATGAGATTGCACTTGGCTACTCTCCCAGAATGTCCTGGAGACTCCCGAATGTTGCAGAGTTTACCACTCCCCCAGATACTAGACCAGGCTACCGGATCCCGCCCATTCCCCAGTGAAGAGGGCGGCCCATGGGCTTTAAATTGTGGTATGCAGTGACTCAGCCATCTACCCTTCTACCTACTTCTAAAAGTAGGCAAGAATGCATGCATCTACTGAGAATTCAGTACTTGGGTGTTGATAAGAGGGTTGTTTATTATTTCATGATATGTAAATCATAAGGTTCATAGAAACCCCAGCACGATTAGTAGAAAACATATATGCCCCTTCTTTTACTTAATGGTGCAACACCACCTGGTCTTCTCCAATCAGGAAATTGCAACACCATAGGAACAAACACATACAGAATGCATACTACATTTTCAACCACGCTAATGTTGCTTTGGCCTTGTGTATGGGATCATTGTCCTACTGAAAGACAGGCTTGAGTATTCTAGAAGACTGAGGTGTCTTGAAGTATCTTCATGTATGACCAGGGCCCAAGGTACTTGAAGCAGCTTCTGATTCCATACCGAAGATGCTGGCTGTCCCCGGAGACTGGGCAGCATGCAGTGCCGGCTCTTATCTGTGACAGGAGCAGAGTGCTGCAAAAGATTATCACACTGCAGCACTTGGCTCCTGTCACTGCAGAAGAGCTGGCACTTTGGTGTCACCCCTTCTGATGCCACTGGTAGTACCTAGAATCTCCTGTAATTCATCTGGGGGTTGAACTTTCAGCCATGCGGCTCCAACTCTCTGGAACTCGCTTCCCCGTACAGTTCGAGAGGCCCCAACTATAGAATCCTTTAAAAACAGACTCAAGATTTTTCTTTTTACTCAAGTATTTCCGTAATGTCCCTTTAGTATTTCCCATGCGCTCTGTATTTTATGAAAAGCTTTACTTCATTGGGTATGTACTGTATTATGTTCATTCTATCTGTTAAACGCCTTGAGCCCTATTGGAGAAAGAGCGCTTATATAAATAATATTACAGGTTGAGTATCCCTTATCCAAAATGCTTGGGACCAGAAGTATTTTGGATATCGTATTTTTCTGTATTTTGGAATAATTGCATACCATAATGAGATATCATGGCGATGGGAATTAAGTCTAAGCACAGAATGCATGTTTGTTTCATATACACCTTATACACACAGCCTGAAGGTAATTTTAGCCAATATTTTTAATGGGTGTAGTATGATATGCCGGCAGCCGGGCTCCAGGCGACCAGCATACCGGTGCCGGGAGCCCGACCGCCGGCATACCAACAGCATGGTGAGCGCACAGGAGCCCCTTGTGGGCTCACTGCGCTCGCCACGCTGTGGGCACGGTCTCCCTCCAGGGAAAATATCTGTCGGTATGCCGGGTGTCGGGATTCCGGCGCCGGTATACTGTGCGCCGGGATCCTGGCATTCGGCACACAGAAGACCACCCATTTTTAATAACTTTGTGCATTAATACAAAGTTTGTGTACATTCACCCAATTCATTTATGTTTCATATACACCTTATACACACAGCCTGAAGGTCATTTACAATATTTTTAATAACTTTATGTATTAAACAAAGTCTGTGTACATTGAGCCATCAGAAAACAAAGGTTTCATTATCTCAGTCTCACTCAAAAAAAATCCGTATTTCGGAATATTTGGATATGAGATATGCAACCTGCATTATTATTAGTATTTTGCACCATCCATCGGCTTGCCAATTTTAACAAAATGCCCAGTCCCCGCTGAGGACAAGCATCCCTACAACACGATGCTACCACCCCTATAATTCACTGTAGGGATGGTATTTGCTGAGAAAGAATAGTAGTTTGAAAATTTACGAATACGAATGGGATGCACAAGAAACTTATAATCAACTTGTAGTCTTGTACTGATTAAAATAATATGCTGCATGCCTATATTTTGTGTAGGTCTGTGGCTGTATCTGCATATGAAATGTACATTACAGTGTCAGCGGATGGTTTCCTAGAAAACACTGTAATGTATCATTTTGTATGCAGATACAGCCACAGTCATACACAGAATATAGGCATGCCACATATAATTTGAATAAGCAGAGTCTGCTTGTGCATCTCTTTCACATAGTGATGCAAATAAGATGCATTTTTTTTTTAATCATGAAATTTTATTAGGAGAGATAAACATGGTTAACAACACGTAAGGACACGAAAAATATAAATTCAATGAATGTTGTCAGGGAAACCATGGAAAGCAAATAATAAAAAATATACATATTTTTCGGAACGGAAAGAAATTATAGGAATCAATACTATCGAGACTCGAAACATAGATTGTTATAATAACGAAGTTCACAATAAACAGAAAGAGAAGACATCAAAAGCGTGTGAGCCTGTTGGTTTTAGCTAATGAGTTGTGGTAAAAGATCTAATTAAGATGAGTAAGGGTAGTGGGTGGAAAGGTGGAGGAAGTGAAGTAAAGACAGAAGGATGGGAAAGTAACCTCCGACGAGTCAAGAACCTCCTTAACAGAGAATAGGGAGAGAAAAAAAGGGGGGGGGGGAGGGGGAATATATGAGACATTATCAGGTTTTATAGTTAGTTAAGACCCGGAAGGGGGAAATTTTGGTGTCTGTACTAGGAAGCCAAGTGGAGTGGAATTTTTGTACTGTATTGTGTTGGAGACTAGTGATGTATTCCATTTGTGCAATGAACCAAATCCTGTTTATTAGTGCCTGGTGGTTGGGAGCATCAGGGGCTTTCCAGTTACGCGCTATTTGGTATTTGGCCGCACAAGAAATATGGAGGATCAGTCTATTTGAGTCTCTGGGGGTCTGATCCAGTGGAGCACAAAAAAGTAGGTTAACAGGTTAAAAAGGCAGCGTCAAGTCCAGTAGTTGGGCAAGGAGGGTGCGGACCATGGCCCAGTAGCGGGCGATTACTGGACCGGACCACCATACATGAAAGAACGTACCTACTAGACCACAATTTCTCCAACAAAGGTTTGATGTACCAGGGAAGATTCTGTGCAGTTGTTCTGGCACTAAATACCACCTTGTGTACATTTAATATGAATTTTCGCGAATGGCCACGCTGATGGAACATCTTGAGGTCGCAACCTGGATATTTTCCCAATCCTCGCCCTCGAGATGTAGCCCCAGGTCTGTTTCCCATGCCTGTTCATGTGGTTCAAGGGAGGGAGATTCGGGGGACAAAATGGATTTGTAAAGGAGTGAGATGACGCCCCTGTCAGTGGGATTATACATACAAAGCCTTTCAAAAGAGGAGGGAAGTTGTAGTGGGTATGATAGGTGTAGAGAGCAAATGTCGTGATGTATTTGTAGGTATTGTTAATGCAAAGAGTTGGTCAAGCCATACGTAGCTTGTAGATCAGAGAACGATTTGATGGCGTGGGTTCCTGTAAAGTGATGAATTCTAGTGACGCCTGCAGAGATCCAAGGGCAGGCCAATGATGGAGAGAGGCCTGGGGGAAACGCTGAGTTATTCCAGATAGGAGAGAGGGGTAAGTAGATAATTTCATTTTTTTGTTCAGGTGCTTCCAATGTCTAAGTGTTAGCTCTGCAGTGGGTGAAGGGTAGCTAAATTGAGGGTAACGTTTGCGTGAAACCCAAGGTAGATAGGAGACCGAAGGGACGCCTAGTAAATCGCTCTCTAGATCAACCCACCATTTAGTGTGCTTTGGAGCGTGTCAAGCAACCAATTGACTCAGCGTAGTCGCTGTGAAATAACGCTGGAGGATGGGAAGGCTTAGGCCGCCATTCTGAGAGTGTTTGGTTAGAATTTTTTGTCGAAGTCGAGGTTTTTTGTGGTTCCATATAAATTTACCTAGTGAGGATTGAAGGGTACGAAGGGTTTATGGGGGGATCTGAATTGGGAGGGTCTGGAATAAATACAGGAGTTTGGGAAGCGCATTCATCTTTGCAAATAAGATGCATTTTAATGGAAAAAGACACATGACGTTAGCAGAGCTGTATGGGTACTACCGTCTCACTCAGGCATCTGTGCATGGTGTATTGAAGCTAGATGTATAAAGAAACATCTGTATTTTCATGTGGGGGGCTATGTGTGTGTTTTTTCTCATGTGGGGGCTAATGTGTTGTTTTTTTACCCTCTTTTAAGGCCACTGTATTTTATTACTAAGGAGATATAATGTGAATATGTCATGTAATTTTAATTAGGGGTACTATTGTGTGGCCATGCCCTTTCCCAGCAAGAACACGCACCTTTTTTGAGTCGCGCGCACTGTACCTATTTCAAATAAATGGCGCCAGTGCTGGCAAGGGTACCAAAAAGAGGATTGTTATGGGTGAGGAGTGATGGGTGTTGCTGACTGCTGCTGTGATCTGTGCTGCTGGATGATGGGTGCTGTGCTGGGAGAGGGGTGCTTGGTAAGAGGCGGGGGCACCAACCAAAGTCTTGCCTAGGGCATCAAATTGGTTAGGGCCGGCTCTGAAAGGGACGCATGGGGGAGGTGAGTTGCATGGGGAGGTAAATGTGTAGGGGTCTTTAGTTTGTGTGGCCTAATGTATAGGGGCCATTATTGTGTGTGACCTAATATATAGGGGCCATTTCTGTGTGTGGCCTAATGTGTAAGGGGCATTACTGTGTGTGGTCTAATGTATAAGGGTCATTAAACGTGAATGAGCTCTACTGTCTGGTGTAATGTGAATAAGGGACACTCTGTTGTATTATGATGAAATTGGTTATATTCCTACACAAACAGGCATCTTTCAGACCATGTGATCTCTACATTATTGGTGAATACTGACTAAAGACGCTGTTGCCCAGGGAGATCAATTTCTTCAGAGGTTTCCCTGTTTCATAATTTGTATATTGTGTATTTTTATTTAGTGCTGACAAAACTATGGATTTTACCCTAATATTTATTTTTGTTCCCCTTTAATTTAACCCCACATGCATACTTGGGAGGGGGGCGCCGTAGCACGCATGTGCTCCAGGCAGCATGGCTATACGCTACACCTCTGGATACAGTATGTCCTCTATTTATCACTTTAAACAAGCCAAAATTGTGTTAAGATTCTTAAGTTCTCCTTTGTTTTCTCCTGAAACACTGTCCATCTATATGAAATAAGGTGTGACTAGTGGCCAATACCTCAATATAACTGCTTGGATCCCATGGTAACATGTTCTATTAAATGTCAGCATCATTTTGGGAATTTTCCAAAGTTTGCAGCTTTACTTCTGTTTGCATTGTATCCTTTCTACACTCATGTTCATTTTATTTTTATTTCTTGTCATCCTGTAAGTAGGATAATAGAATTAACCATGCACTGCCTATTCTCTATCTCAGCAGCAAGGCACTCCAGTGTTTCTGCTGCTCGGTTAGAGTGAAGACTTTCCAGACAGGAAAAGGTTAAGAAATCATCTTGGCATTGAAGATGAATCAGATATATGAACATACTCAGACATTTCTTCCAGAGTATCCAGGATGCTGCTAGGAGACAGCAGGAAAATGTGCTGAAGGAAATAACATGCACATTTCATTATCAGCAGAGTATTATATTCTATAATTAGGAATGCGTGTTACATAATAAACCAATGAGCGCTTTAAGACACTGGTTTTCCACATGTGAGATAGGATAACGGAGACACACACAGACCAGTGCACCTGACTCAGGGGTTGATTCAGACCTGATCGCTGCTGTGCGTTTTTTCGCACAGCGGGCGATCATGGATAGACTACGCATGCGTATGCACCGCAATGCGCACGCGTGTAGGCAAACAACCACAGGCATCGCCGAACAGCGATAGGCTGGTACGAAAATTTCAATTGCACAGCCATTCAGATGCTGATTGACAGGAAGAGGCAGTTTGTGGGTGGTGACTGACCGTTTTCCGGGAGTGTCAGGGAAAACGCAGGCATAACCAAACATTTTCAGGGAGGGTGTGTGACATCAGCTCCAGACCCGATCAGCCTTTTTCTATCGCACTGTAGGAGTGAATCCCATCAGAGCCCCCCAAACTCTGCCATTACAGTCCAGGCCCCCAGGATATCCATGCTTGAGTCCAGATAGCTAAATCAACGTGAGGCACTAAGTCACATGTGTCAAGCATGGCTACTAAGATGTCTATTTACTAAGCTTTGGATGGAGATAAAGTGGACGGAGATAAAGTACCAGCCAATCAGGTCCTAACTGTCATGTCACAGGCTGGGTTTGAAAAATGACAGGAGACGATTGGACGGTACTTTAACTCCGTCCACTTTATCTCCACCCAGCCTTAGTAAATAGACTCCTTATGTCGTCACTTATATAGGGAAAGAGGGGATTGGGAAAACTACTGCACTAGATATGTATTGATTGTAATAAACTACGTGACCCCATATTATTTACTATTTCATATATTTGAATTGATTATGGGGGTGCTGCCACACTTTGTATTGTTGCCAATAGTAGAAACTGATTTAACAAAGGGGAAAAGGGATTGGTCTTGGGTGGCGCACAAAATTTTTTTGGGAATACATAAAATGTAACTTTTATTATGTTATTGTTAAAAGGCCTGTAACTGTGAAATATTAAAAACCAACATACAATGACAAAACAAAATGTGACATTTATTGTTAAAAATACACACTGTTCCCAGAGTGTCGTGTATTGCCAATAAATTCAATTGTTAGGTACTATGACCTTATCTGGTGTAATACCTACGATTGATAAAATATCAATAAAGTTTATTTGCACACCCTGTATGCGTAGTAATGTGCATCTTGTATCAGTGGTCTTCTGTACCAAGTTATGAATAAACTGTTGCAGATCTGCCTTAATGGGGGGATTTTCAATCAATATGCAGCTAGTACACTTTAATGTCATATGGGAGCACTAGTACCTGACTAATGTTACTCTTCCATATATGTCCATCAATTGAGCCAGCATGTATAAGTGAAGGTGATTTCTAGGAGTCTACTCCTATTCATATGTATCACTCAAGTGCATTTAAATGCTTTTTAATTATAACTCGTGTCTTTATTAGCACGTTCCTGCTTAGGTACAATAAACCCGTACTGGGCCACACACTGGTTAATATGCACTTGTGGCTGATTTATAATATGCTGTGGTTAATTATTATTTATCACACTTATGCACTCTGACTACCATGCATCAGATCTATGGAATTGTTGCAGAGAGCCCACTACATATTCTTTGCAATTATATATGCTGGTAACTTAGATTGAGAGTGTTCCCTCAGCATAAAGATGCAGTCTGTGTGTAAAATTTAACATAGACACTTGGTTACAGAAGTAACAAGAATGTTGCCAGTGTGTTTCTCAATCCACTAGTCCTCTCAGCAAACAGTTACACATTTGTTCTCTGTATAACTTTAAACACTAAATACATTTGGGTGCTATATGCTGTCATTATTATTTCCTTTATTTTGTGATGATTGTTTAGATCAGCAGTGGTCTGCACCTGGGTGTGTTTTCAAGTTTATGTTTGATTTAATTCATCATACACAGCTGTGGATAATTAGAGGTTGAATGTCATATGAGAAAACACACTAATAGTGTACATTGATTACTGATACTTTGTAGCTTTTAGTGTCAATCATGTGACTGCCAGCGATGAAGTACTGGGTACAGTCAATAGGAGGCTCACATCCAGCTAGATAGAGCCACACTGTATGGCATATTGTGGGCTTAGGCTGTGGTACACTAATAGGCTATGCTTCAATTATCTATGTACACATCATGCCTTAAGTTCTATCTATCTTCCTCCAACTACTGGGGTGCAAAACTTTCTAAATCTTTAGCTAGGCATAAACACACATTATTATACACGATTAATTGACAGTCTGATACAGTGTGAACCGCCGACGCGTGTTTTACAGATAGTTTTTTCAGGGCCCTGTAGTTGGAGGAAGATAGATAGAACTTAAGGTATGATGTGTACATAGATAATTGAAGCATAGCCTATTAGTGTACCACAGCCTAAGCCCACAATATGCCATACAGTGTGGCTCTATCTAGCTGGATGTGAGCCTCCTATTGACTGTAACCAGTACTTCATCGCTGGCAGTCACATGATTGACACTAAAAGCTACAAAGTATCAGTAATCAATGTACACTATTAGTGTGTTTTCTCATATGACATTCAACCTCTAATTATCCACAGCTGTGTATGATGAATTAAATCAAACATAAACTTGAAAACACACCCAGGTGCAGACCACTGCTGATCTAAACAATCATCACAAAATAAAGGAAATAATAATGACAGCATATAGCACCCAAATGTATTTAGTGTTTAAAGTTATACAGAGAACAAATGTGTAACTGTTTGCTGAGAGGACTAGTGGATTGAGAAACACACTGGCAACATTCTTGTTACTTCTGTAACCAAGTGTCTATGTTAAATTTTACACACAGACTGCATCTTTATGCTGAGGGAACACTCTCAATCTAAGTTACCAGCATATATAATTGCAAAGAATATGTAGTGGGCTCTCTGCAACAATTCCATAGATCTGATGCATGGTAGTCAGAGTGCATAAGTGTGATAAATAATAATTAACCACAGCATATTATAAATCAGCCACAAGTGCATATTAACCAGTGTGTGGCCCAGTACGGGTTTATTGTACCTAAGCAGGAACGTGCTAATAAAGACACGAGTTATAATTAAAAAGCATTTAAATGCACTTGAGTGATACATATGAATAGGAGTAGACTCCTAGAAATCACCTTCACTTATACATGCTGGCTCAATTGATGGACATATATGGAAGAGTAACATTAGTCAGGTACTAGTGCTCCCATACGACATTAAAGTGTACTAGCTGCATATTGATTGAAAATCCCCCCATTAAGGCAGATCTGCAACAGTTTATTCATAACTTGGTACAGAAGACCACTGATACAAGATGCACATTACTACGCATACAGGGTGTGCAAATAAACTTTATTGATATTTTATCAATCATAGGTATTACACACAATAGCACCAGATAAGGTCATAGTACCTAACAATTTAATTTATTGGAAATACACAACACTCTGGGAACAGTGTGTATTTTTAACAATAAATGTCACATTTTATTTTGTCATTGTATGTTGGTTTTTAATATTTCACAGTTACAGGCCTTTTAACAATAACATAATAAAAGTTAAATTTTATGTATTCCAAAAAAAAATTTGTGCGCCACCCAAGACCAATCCCTGTTCCCCTTTGTTAAATCAGACTCCTTAAGTCACCTGCGCTCAAGAATGGCCATCCCCAAACCCGGACTGGATGGTGGAGTATGTGAAATTCTGGCTCACATTAAAAAAGCCTGATCCAAACAAAAATACATTGAAAATGCCAGAACCATAAGCAAATTGAGAAAGCCAGACCCACATACATATACACTGAAAAAGACTGATCCACATAATACATTAAAAAAGCCAGATCCACACAATGTCCAAAACAAAGTCAGATCCACTAAAAACACATAAAAAAAGCCAGATTCACATAAAAATACACAGAAAAGAGCTAGATCCACAAAAATACACAGAAAAAATCCAGCTCAACGGAAAATACACAAATAAAAAAAACAGATCCACACAAAACCACACCAAAAATGCCAGATCCACATAGAAATACATCTAAAAACATCAGAGGCAATATGGTAACAGGTTGGTGGACAGATTCAAGGGGCGATGGACTGCGACCAGTGGCCAGAGGCTTTTGGGCTGACGGGCCCTGACTGGGAGGCAAAGGGTGTGGGGTGATGGACTGTGACCAGGGGACAGATGAACCGGCGGATGCTGACTGGGATCCAGGGACATAGGACACAAGTAAAAATACAACAAAAATGCCAATTTAACCCTTCCCACAGATCAGAAACACACTCACCTCTGGGGTCGGTACAGAGTAGGGATGGCCATTGGTGTGGTAGCCATCGACGGTTACCATCAATGGTGATATGGAAAGTAACCATCGATGGCTGCCAACTATGCAGTGGATAAACATCGATGGTTTCCACTATCGATGGTCATCCTTGTTTTATCACTGACTGGCTCATGGGCCAATCAGAATACAGGGGCGGGGCTTCGCATGTGTCAGCGGGCAGAGCTATGCTCCGTGTCGCGACACCACATAAAGAAAAAAAATGGTTATACCTTTCCATTGATGGAGGGAAAACATCCGGTTCTCCCCCATCGATGGCAAAAGTATTCTACATCAACCATAAACCATCAATGATTTTGATTCACTGATGGTCAATGGCCATCCCTAGTACAGGGCAACACACACAGCGGCAGAAGGTGTACAGCGTGTCCCACAAAGGGGGGGGATAGGGGGCACAGGGTGTGCAAAGTGCATCACACATGGGTGGCAGGGGGTGTACAGTGCACCATACATGGGGGCAGGGGGATACCGGATATCACACACACAGGGGCAGGGGGGAGTACAGTGCACCATACATGGGGACAGGAGGGCACAGAGGCAGGGGGCACACATGAGGGGGCAGGAAAAATGGGTAGGGGGGCACTGGGTGGCATACACACACAAAGGCAGCAGGCACACGGTGTCAAACACGAGGGAGGAGGGCAGGGGTGGCACAAGGTGTCACACACACAGGGGCAGAGAGGCACAGGTGGGAGTCAAAGCATGTTCGGCAGCAGCAGGCATGTGTGAGGGGGGCTCATAAAAGGGGCAAGCAGAGTGACATCACACATCGCTTTTAGGGGAGGATGGGCCAGTGCGGCTTACCACTGTATTTCTATCCCTGGGGGACAGATCCAGTATAGAGGAGCATGGTAGGGAAGTGGAGTGATCGTGCTCCCCCTACTGTCCTCCAGCCGGACCGCCTCCTCCTTTTTCTTTAGGGCCCGTGACCTACTGCGTCAGTGTGACTCTAGTTTGGCTGATGCCACCGCCCCTTCAGGTCCCCCGCCTATAGGCAGCTGCCTAAAGCTGCCTAATGGAAGTGCCGGCCCTTATCACTGCAGTTCCATTTCTAGGATCTTACTACATTTCTCTCTGACAAGCAGATCAGGCTGCCTTACCGTACATATTCATTGGGCGTTACCAGGGCTGGATTAAGGGCCACATGGACCTGGGCTGAAAATGTTAAAGAGCCTATATTGAGAAGGTGAGGAGCTATGACCAGTGTGGGTGTGGCCAGAGTCACATGGGTGTGTACACACATGGAAAACTTGCATCATTTTGTGAGAAAACTAGAAATACAATATTAATACCTATGACAATGGTCATATATTTATGTAGAGCATTTTGCTTTCTGTTGCCATGTGTTGCCTTCACTGGGATCCATTGGCGTATCTATAATGGGTGCAGTGTGTGCGGGGCACACTGCCCAGGGGGGCCCACCCTGCACCCATTTGTTTATTACTTACCTCTCTGGAGTCCCCCGTCAGAGCCATCCCTTCACAGCAGTACAAGAGTCTGAACAGTAGGGGGAACAAACTCCATTGCACCTTCTGAAAACTGAAAGATGGCACGTGGCCATTTTTCCGGAGTTTTGCGCATGCGCATTAGGAAAATGTTCTGGAAAAATAAGATTTTAAACCTACCGGTAAATCTTTTTCTCCTAGTCCGTAGAGGATGCTGGGGACTCCGTAAGGACCATGGGGTATAGATGGCTCCGCAGGAGACATGGGCACTGTAAAGCTTTAGAATGGGTGTGCACTGGCTCCTCCCTCTATGCCCCTCCTCCAGACCTCAGTTAGGACTGTGCCCAGAGGAGACTGACAGTACGAGGAAAAGGATTTTGTTATCTAAGGGCGAGATAGACACCAGCCCACACCATACACACCGTACAACGTGGTATACAATAACCAGTTAACAGTATGAACAAAACAGCATCAGCCATAGGCTGAATTTGGAACTGGCAAACCAGCCGTAGAATGAGCCTGCTGAATCGTGTTACAGATCCAGCAAGCAATAGTCTGCTTAGATGCATGAGTGACAACCTTGTTGGCTGTATACAGGACAAACAGTGCATCTGTTTTCCTAACCGTAGCCGTTCTGGCTAATAAAATCTTTAAGGCCCTGACTACCTCAAGGGACTTGAAATTCTCCAAGGATCCCGTAGCCACAGGCACCACAATAGGTTGGTTCATATGAAATGACGAAACCACTTTTGGCCGAAATTGAGGACCTCAACTCTGCTCGATCCGCATGGAAAATCAGATAGGGGCTTGAAAGACAAGGCCGCCAACTCGGACACCCGCCTCGCAGATGTCAAGGCCAATAACACAACCACTTTCCAAGGGAGAAACTTCAATTCAACTGTCTGAAGCGGTTCAAACCAGTGTGACTTACGGAATCTTAACACCACGTTAAGGTCTCATGGTGCCACTGGGGCACAAAAAGAGGGTGGAGACTTTTCACCAAAGTCTGGACTTCTGTGAGAGAAGCCAATTCCTTCTGAAAGAATATGGATAAGGCAGAAATCTGCACCATAATTGAGCCTAACTTTAGACCCATATCAACTCCTGTCTGTAGAAAATGGAGCAAACGTACTAGTTGTAAATCCTCAGTAGGAACATTCTTGGCTTCACACCAAGACACATATTTTCTCCAGATACGGTGATAGTGTTTCACCGTAACATATTTTCTAACTTTAATAAGAGTAGGAATGACCTCCTCTGGTATACCCTTTTTTTACCTAGGATTTTGTGTTCAACCGCCATGCCGTCAAACGTAACCGCGGTAAGTTTTGGAACACGTACGGGCCCTGTAGTAGCAGGTTCTCCCTGTGAGGAAGGGGCCACGGATCTTCTGAGAGCAGTCCCTGAAGATCTGCATACCCGGCTTTTCGAGGCCAATCTGGAACAATGAGTATCGTCTGCACTCTTGTTCGTCTTATGATTCTCAATATTTTTGAGATGAGAGGAAGTGGAGGGATCACATAGACCGACTGAACACCAACGGTGTCACCAGGGCATCCACCGCCGCTGCCTGAGGATCCCTTGACCTGGGACCATACGTCCGAATCTTCCTGTTGAGGCGTGATGCCCTCATGTCTATAAGAGTAGGTCCTCAACGACTTGTCACCACTGTAAAGACTTCCTGATGAAGTCCCCACTCTCCTAGATGGAGATTGTGTCCTCTGTAATGAAGACCTCCGACAGAGCGCTTACATGATTTTTCGCCCAGCGAAGAATCCTGGTGGCTTCTGCCATTTCTGCTCTGCTTTTTGTCCCGCCCTGGCGGTTCCCCTGCGTCACTGCGGCGACGTTGTCTGACTAGATCAGAACAGGCAGGTTGTGAAGAAAATTCTCAGCTAGTTTGAGGCTGTTGCAAATGGCCCTCAATTTCAGCAGACTGATGTGTAGGTAAGCCTCTTGGCCTGACCATATTTTCTGAACATTGTTCTCCTGTGTGACTGCTCCCCATCCTCGGAGGCTCGCGTCCGTGGTCACAAGAACCCAATTTTGAACACCAAACCTGCGACCCTCTAGAAGGTGCGCACTCTGGAGCCACCACAGGAGAGAGAGAGAGAAAGAGACCCTGGCTCAGGGGACAGGGCTCCGATGCATGTGCAGGTGAGATCCTGACCACTTGTCCAGAAGGTCCCACTGAAAAGTCCGTGTGGAATGGCCTCGTAGGCCCCCACCATCTTTCCTAATACATGAGTGCATTGACGAACTGACACTCATTTTGTCTCTGACCATGTTCTGGAGTACTTGGGCTTTTTCCTCTGGGAGAAAGACCTTTTGTTTTTGTGTGTCCAGAATCATGTCCGAAAACGGCAGTCGAGTTTGGAACCAACTGTGACGTTGGTAGAATTAGTATTCCGCCGTGTTGTTGTAGTATTCTCAGGGAGAGAGATACACTTTGTAACAATTTTTCCCTTGAACTCGCCTTTACCAGGAGATTGTCCAAGTATGGAATAAATGTGACGTCTTGCTTGCGCAAGAGTACCATCATGTCCGCCATTAACTTGACGGACGTGGGAATAACAATCCTGTACAGCGAATCTCAGGTACGCCTGATGAGGAGGATAAATGGGGACATGAAGGTATGCATCCTTCATGTCTAGTGCCACCATAAAAAACCTCCCCTTCCCGACTGGAGATCACTGGCCGGAGAGATTCCATCTCGAATTTGAACCTTTTCAGACAATCACTTACTGATGATACAGTTTCTGTATGGCAGCTGTCACTGTTTCCCTCTCTGAGGAGGAAACTGGCAGGACCGATTTGAAAAATCGGTGAGGAGGCACATCTTCGAATTCTAATTCGCATCCCTGGGATACAATTTTTACCACCCAAGGATCCAAGTCCGACTGAACCCAGACTTGTCTGAAGCGTCAAAGACGTGCCCCCACTGGCGCTGGCTCCCTCAGTGGAGCCCCCGCGTCATGTAGTGGATTTTGTGGAGGACGGGGTGGACTTTTGTCCCTGGGAAATAGCCGTAGCTGGTGTACTTTTCCCTCTACCTCCACCTCTGGCGAGGAAGGAAGAGACCCCCTTTCTGAACTTATGCGACCGAAGGG
Source organism: Pseudophryne corroboree (assembly GCF_028390025.1). Lineage (NCBI taxonomy): Eukaryota > Metazoa > Chordata > Amphibia > Anura > Myobatrachidae > Pseudophryne > Pseudophryne corroboree. The sequence goes on along the minus strand of NC_086445.1, from coordinate 196,686,602 downwards.
ACTACATCTGATATTGCCGTGTTTTCTTTTCCTGTGGGGAAACATAAGGCAGAAGAGTAGATTTACCCGCGGTCGCTGTGTAAACCGATCCGCGAGGCCCTCCCCAAATAAAACTTCACTTTTGTAAGGTAAAGTCTTTTTTTTTTTTTTTTTAAGACAGTATACCTGTCCCTTGGCAGGTCCACAGGGACCGTCTAACAGAAAACTCCATGGCATTGGCTCTTGAACTCAACCGCCCAATATCACTCGCAGCTTCTCTCATATATTATGCTGCTTCTTTAATGTGACCCAAGGTCACCAAAAAGGTATCTTTATCTAGGGTGTCAATGACAGATGACCAGTTATCTGCCCACGCTGCAACTGCGCTACCCACGCCGACGCTACTGCCGGCCTTAGTAGGGCACCCGTATTGTATAAATTGATTTTAAGGTAGTTTCCTGTCTGCGATCAGCAGGACTCTTAAAAGCTGCCGTATCAGGGGAAAGTAACACCACCCTTTTTCTACAAGCGCGTAAAAGCCTTGTCCACCGTGGGTGAGGATTCCCACCGTAACCTGTCCTGGGAGTGGAAAGGTTACGCCATAATATTTTCTTGAGAATCTGCAGTTTCTTATCTGGAGTTTCCCAAGCTTTTTCAAACAGAGCGATCAGCTCGTGAGATGGGGGAAAAGTTACCTCAGGAGTCTTTCCCTTAAACATGCCGACCCTTGTGTCAGAGACAGAGAGGTCCTCAGTGATATGCAAAACATCTTTACTTGTTACAATCATATATTGAATACACTTGGCCACCCTTGGGTGCCACTTAGCATCATCACCGTCGACACAGGAGTCAGAATCCGTGTCGGTATCGGTGTCTACTACCTGTGAAAAGGGACGTTTCTGCGACCCCGAAGGGCCCTGTGACACAGTAAAAGCTATGGATTGGCTTCCTGCTTTAATCCTTGGACTCAGCTTTGTCCAAACTTTGTGATAAAGTCACCTTAGCATTTAAAACATTCCACATATTCATCCAATCAGGTGTCGGCGGCGCCGACGGAGACACCACAATCATCCACTCTGCCTCCTCCCTAGATGAGCCTTCCACCTCAGACATGTCGACACAGACGTACTGACATCCCCACACACACAGGGATACCTAATATTATGGGGACTGACCCACCAAAAGGCCCTTAGGAGAGACAGAGAGAGAGTATGCCAGCACACACCCCAGTCTGTCAGCGCTTTTTATTACAACTGTAGAACACCATATATTTTGCGCCAAATAAATGTGCCCCCCCCCCCCCTCGTTTTGTCCCTCTGTATTAACTAGCAGCAGGGGAGAGTCTGGGGCCGCTTCTCTGTATGAGGAGAAAAAATGGCGCTAGTTAGTGCTGGAGGAAACAAGCTCCGCCCCCCGACGGCGGGCTTCGTACCCGCTCTAAATCTTTATACTGGCGGGGGATTCGGAAATATGTATATACTTTATAGTGTATATATGTACTTAGCCAGTGTTATGTGAGGTATATTAATGCTGCCCAGGGCGCCCCCCCTGCGCCCTGCACCCTTACTGTGGTGCCTGTGTGTGAGCTGGGAGCAATGGCGCGCAGCGTTACCACTGCGCGTTGCCTCATGAAGATCTGAAGTCTTCTGCCACCTTTGAAGTCTTCTTTCTTCTTATACTCACCCGGCTTCTATCTTCCGGTTCTGTGAGAAAGACGGCGGCGCGGCTCTGGGACGAACCCCAGGGTGAGACCTGTGTTCCGACTCCCTCTGGAGCTAATGGTGTCCAGTAGCCTAAGAAGCAGAGCCCTTGAACTCTTAAGAAGTAGGTCTGCTTCTCTCCCCTCAGTCCCACGAAGCAGGGAGCCTGTTGCCAGCAGTGCTCCCTGAAAATAATAAACCTAACAAAAGCTTTTTCAGAGAAACTCAGGAGAGCTCCCCTGCAGTGCATCCAGTCTCCACTGGGCACCGGAACTAACTGAGGTCTGGAGGAGGGACATAAAGGGAGGAGCCAGTGCACACCCATTCTAAAGCTTTACAGGGCCCATGTCTCCTGCGGAGCTGTCTATACCCCATGGTCCTTACGGAGTCCCCAGCATCCTCTAGGACGTAAGAGAAATGGGCGCTGCGCAATAGAATCTGTGCTCAGACTCTATTGCCACTGTGGAGAAGGATGGCACCGCCGGGGGACTCCGGAGAGGTAAGTATTAAAACCTGTGCATCCGTAAGAGAGGAGGGGGTCCCTGATGCAGGAGGTTGCACACGAGCCTCCTCCTCTCTTAAAACGCCCCTGCTGGGATCTGACATTCTTTCCCTGATTTACCACTTTCTTTAAAATTATGGAAAATAGTTTGAGTGATACAGGTTGAGTATCCCATATCCAAATATTCCGAAATACGGATTTTTTGAGTGAGAATGAGATAGTGAAACCTTTGTTTTTTGATGGCTAAATCAGTGCCGTTTCTAGCGGCGGGCGAGCCGTGCAACCGCACGGGGCGCCCGCCGCGGCACTTTGTGACCACTGCTCTCCTCCCTCTCTCTCCCCCCGAGCGCTCCTGTTCGGGGGGCGGGGCTTCGCGGAATGACGCGTTTGCGTCGTGACGTCACGACGCAAACGCGTCATTCCGCGAAGCCCCGCCCCCCGAACAGGAGCGCTCGGGGGGAGGAGAGGAGGACTGGAGATAACCATCTACAGAGGAGGCGGCCGGCGCGCGGGACCCGAAGAGCGGCAAGTTGTAAGTATTCTTTTTCTCTCTCTCTCTCTCTCTCTCTCTCTCCCCCCCCCCTCCCTCCCCCCACTTGACACCTGCCGCACTGTGTAAAATGGGGATACCTGCTGCACTCTGCAAAATGGGGATACCTGCCGCACTGTGTAAAATGGGGATACCTGCCGCACTGTGTAAAATGGGGGCACCTGCCGCACTGTGTAAAATGGGGGCACCTGCCGCACTGTGTAAAATGGGGATACCTGCCGCACTCTGTAAAATGGGGATACCTGCCGCACTGTGTAAAATGGGGGCACCTGCCGCACTGTGTAAAATGGGGGCACCTGCCGCACTGTGTAAAATGGGGGCACCTGCCGCACTGTGTAAAATGGGGGCACCTGCCGCACTGTGTAAATGGGGATACCTGCCGCACTGTGTAAAATGGGGATACCTGCCGCACTGTGTAAAATGGGGGCACCTGCCGCACTGTGTAAAATGGGGGCACCTGCCGCACTGTGTAAAATGGGGATACCTGCTGCACTCTGTAAAATGGGGATACCTGCCGCACTGTGTAAAATGGGGATACCTGCCGCACTGTGTAAAATGGGGGCACCTGCCGCACTGTGTAAAATGGGGATACCTGCCGCACTCTGTAAAATGGGGATACCTGCCGCACTCTGTAAAATGGGGATACCTGCCGCACTCTGTAAAATTGGGGCACCTGCCGCACTGTGTAAATGGGGATACCTGCCACACTGTGTAAAATGGGGGCACCTGCCGCACTGTGTAAAATGGGGGCACCTGCCGCACTGTGTAAAATGGGGATACCTGCCGCACTGTGTAAAATGGGGGCACCTGCCGCACTGTGTAAAATGGGGATACCTGCCGCACTGTGTAAAATGGGGACACCTGCCTGCGTACTGTGTAAAATGGGGGCACGTGCCTGCGTACTGTGTAAAATGGGGACACCTGCCAGCGATGGTGTAAAATGGGGACACCTGCCAGCGTACTGTGTAAAATGGGGACACCTGCCTGCGTACTGTGTAAAATGGGGACACCTGCCTGCGTACTGTGTAAAATGGGGACACCTGCCTGCGTACTGTGTAAAATGGGGACACCTGCCTGCCGCACTTTGTAAAATGGGGACACCTGCCTGCCGCACTTTGTAAAATGGGGACACCTGCCTGCCGCACTTTGTAAAATGGGGACACCTGCCTGCCGCACTTTGTAAAATGGGGACACCTGCCTGCCGCGCTTTGTAAAATGGGGACACCTGCCTGCCGCGCTGTGTAATATGGGGACACTTGCCTGGTGTAATGTGTAAAAAGGGGACTTTTTTATTTTAATTTTTCCCCCCTGTGGTGGGCGTGATATCAGACGAGGCCACGCCCACTGTAATGAGACCACGCCCATTTCAATCAGGCCACACAGCCTTGTCGGGAGCGCGCGCGCGCCTCCGGCGCGCGCATGCTTTTTTTCTGGCTATATGGGGGGGGGGGGGGGGGCACGCAATTTCTTTTTATAGCAATGGGGGGGGGGGGGGGCGCATTTTGAAATCTCGCACTGGGAGCCAAATTGTCTAGAAACGGCCCTGGGCTAAATGTACACAAACTTTGTTTAATACACAAAGTTATTAAACATATTGTATTAAATGACCTTCAGGCTGTGTGTACAAGGTGTATATGAAACATAAATGAATTGTGTGAATGTAGACACACTTTGTTTAATGCACAAAGTTAGAAAAAATATTGGCTAAAATTACCTTCAGGCTGTGTGTATAGTGTGTATATGTAACATAAATGCATTCTGTGCTTAGACTTAGGTCCCATCACCTTCATATCTCATTATGGTATGCAATTATTCCAAAATACAGAAAAATCCCATATCCAAAATACCTCTGGTCCCAAGCATTTTGGATAAGGGATACTCAACCTGTATTTACAAAAGTGTAAAATGTCCACTGCACAGTGCAGATACACTTAGCACCTCACTTTACACAAATGTGCCGAGATTTTCACCAGGGTACACAGATTTGGACTCATCTTCAGAGAAATAAAAGTTTGCACAGGCTGAGAGGAGGAGTTGGGGGCTCTGACAATGTTCCACCTGAGGTACTGTATGGGCAGGAATGAAAGGATTAGAGCTATATACAGTATATATTATTACTGGTCCTCGCATGGCGCGATGGGAGACAGCATGACATCTCTCACCACTCGGTGCAAAATCCACTGTCCTACTTCCTGCTCTGTGTTCAGCACTACAGCAATCTCAACAGCGCACCCATCCTCTCCGAGGTTCTCTATGGAGATGGATAAATGAGGCTATTTAACAACCTCTGAAAAGCTTAGCTTGAATGCTTACATTCCATTCCTTGAATGTGAACATCATTGTTTCGAGCTTTTTCAAATCTGTAATGACTGACTAGTGCGTTATTACCTTGCACTTATCACTGATTTATCAATTCTTTATCCCTTCTCCAGGTTAATAGATCTGCTGCACTGTATGATGTAATGTATGGATGTGCAAATAAAGAGGCAGATGAAAAGGTTAATCATAAGACTGTCGCATAGAGGCAGGCCATGGGACTATTGGGTTAGATGTATTAACCTGGAGAAAGGATAAAGAAGTGATAAAGCAGTGATAAGTGGAAGGTGATAGTGCACCAGCCAATCATTATGAATTTGAAAACTGACAGTTAGGAGCTGATTGGCTGGTGAGTTATCACCTTCCACTTATCACTGCTTTATCACTTCTCCGGGCTTAAAACATCTGCCCCATTGTTCCCTGTTTAGTCAAGATAGGAAAAGGAATCACGATTGGAAAATGAGTTGACAAATACATTTTAACAGTTACACAGGCAGCTAAACATTGCACAGTTTTATCATATTCTTGTACTGGCAATCATCAATTATTTTACTCTGGGAGGGGTATATCTGAAGGTCATTTCTGTTAATGATGTGGCCCAGAAATTTAACTGTGGCAACTGCAAACTCACTATTTCGGCTTGGCAAACAGCCGGTACTTTCACAGACTCCGCATCCCTGCCAGAAAATGTTTGCAATGTTCTTGAATGCATTGAGAATAAATCAGGATGTCATCCAGATATATCACTACATATTGGTGTTAGAGATCCCAAGAACACATCATTAGCAAAATGTTGAATAGTGTCTAGGGAACTGCAGAGGCCAAAAAGCATAATCAGGTAGCAAATGTGCCCATGCAGTATCTTTTGTGTGAAGCTATTTTCCATTCAGCTTCAGCCTTCACACATTCTAAACTGAAAGCACCCCTAAGATCAAACGTAGTAGAGATCTTGGAAAACCACAATTTTTTTTAAAAGTCCTTGGATCAATAGAGTTTGGCATTGAGTCATGTCAGAGATCTGAATTAGTGGCTCACAGACAATGCAGGGTCTCCAAGATCCATTTACAAAATATAACAGCTATAGCACAAGAAAATGAGTGCTGACTGTATAAAGGCTTTCTACAGGTTTTCTTTCATATTGTCTTAAATTATGTAATACAGGATTTGACCAAATATAATGCATACAGCCAAAAGGGGTCTGCAGCCCAGCAAGTCAGTTATAGAAGGGTCTGTCCGGCATCAAACAATTCACTTGCTGGAATTTCCCATAGACAGTGCTGTGAGCAAAATGTAAGTTTGATTGAGACAATCCTGTTAATCCAATAAAAGATTATGGGGTCTATAACATAGTAACATAGTATCTAAGGTTGAAAAAAGACAATTGTCCATCGAGTTCAACCTATTTGTGGTCTCCTATGCACGATTATTTTGTAGAAAATTTTGACTGAAGTTGATGACTGCCTATGTACTAACTCTTGGAGAGAGATAAAGTGGATGGAGCTAAAGTACCAACCAATCAGCACTTAGCGGTCATTTTTCAAACACAGCCTGTCACGTGATAGTTAAGAGCTGGTTGATTGCAACCCTATCCTCTACATCTCTCTTCAAGGCTTAGTACATAAACCCCTATGATTGGAAATCCATGGAACCCCTGAACACAAGAGTGTAGTTATAGTAGGTGCAAGGGGTGCTGCTGCATTGGGGCCGGGGCCACCAAGGGCTGGCTTTGCCCCCGCACCCAGTTATGCTGTCAGCAGACGGGCGTTCACCTCCTGAGAAATGTGATTTCTTAGCAGTGTGCTACTGCAGAGCAGCACATCTGCTGTCCATGCCACCTCCATCGCTCCTCATTGATGCAGGAAGGAGTGGCCGTGCTCAGCCTGCTGAGACATCCACAGACAGCAGCCATACCTTCTCCCAGCATCAGTGTGGAGAGACAGAGCTAGGGACATTGCTAAGTAATTAAAAGTCACCCATGAGGCTCAGGAGGTGTTGTGTGCGTCACGCTCTGAGTAGTCCATAGCAAGGGGGATGTTGTGGAATTTTTGCTAAGAGACATCCATACTGTAGGAATAGCTATGCCATTGCTTGAACACTATGGTATTGGGACCTGACCATGTCAAGTTACAAGTGAAGCTCAGACTATATCTCAGCCTGGGTTTGGATAATTTTACTGCATTGCTTGTCAGAAAGTGATGTAGCCACAGAAATCCCTCGTTGATAACATTTCTCATGGAATCGGAATCTACCAGAGCAGCTGTAGTCAATTTTTAGGTCTACAAGTAAAGCTGTTAATGTACATATAACATATTGAGACTGCTGCACTTAACCTTAAAAATTAATTGTAAACCACACATAATTTCCTACATAAGAGATATTTAGATATTTTGGGAGGATATGTTCTGCACTAGCACAATAAAGACATACATTCCTGTTATGCCTGATCAGTATTTGTCTGTGAAATACTCCTCATGTGTATTGGCTCCTGTTCTGATTGGGTTAGTTAGGTAGATGTTGGAAGCAAATCTGAATTTTCCTGAAGAGGAATACTTAGTAGAACTACCTTTGGCGGCAATTATAGCTCTATGTGGGTAAGTTTTGCACATATAGGCTCCATAATGAATGGGATAATGAACATTGGTAGACAGCAAATGAAATGTTACCCCAGATGCTCATGTGGATTGAGATCCTGGCTTTGACTAGGTTATTAACCAGGATATTAATCTTATAATGCCACTTCAGTGAGGCTTTGCTGTATGCTTTTGGTCATTGTCATATTGGAAGATAAATCTTCCAAGTATAAGTGCTCTTCTAGACTGTGGCTGGTTTCCCTTCAGGGTTTCTCTGTATATTGCTCCATTAATTTCCCATCTATTATTATGAGCTTTCCAGTACCTGCCGCAGAGAATCATCCCCATAATATGATGCTGCCACCGCCATGCATCACTGTAGCCTGTAGGGATGGGGTCATCACTGTGATGTGCAGTGTTAGGCTTGTGACAAGCATAGTGCTTTGAATCAGAAGGATTTACCACAAGGCAACCAAGGTAGCTGCTTAGGGCCCTGCGGGTCCCAGGAAGGCCCGCTATACGGCTGTATGGAGGGCATTTCCGGTGGACCAAGACCTCCGCTGACTGATGATACATCAATATGCCATTATACTCTATTTTAAGTACTACTGTGTATTGACGATGGGGGCTTGCCTGCTACAATCAGTGGGGCACTGATATATAATCAATACAGTCACACTGACTGAAGAGGAGAATAATGGGTATTATAAAATGCTGATATAAAATGCAGTCAGTGAATGGACATGGTGCAATCAGTGAAGGGGAAAGTAATATACAAAAATAGAGGTGGAAAAACAACAAATAATGGCCCTCATTCCGAGTTGATCGCTCGCTGCCGTTTTTCGCAGCGCAGCGATCAAGTGAAAAAGCTGCAATTCTGCGTATTCGCATGGTACGGTAAGTACTTTCACACAAAACTTTGTAGTTTTACCCAAGCTCGAGCGACGTTTTTCAGTCGCTCGAGTGATCGTAGTATGATTGACAGGAAGTGGGTGTTTCTGGGCGGCAACTCGGTGTTTTCAGGGAGTGTGCTAAAAAACGCAGGCGTGCCAGGCAAAAACGCAGGAGTGGCTGGCCAAACGCAGGGCGTGTTTGTGACGTCAAACCAGGAACTAAACAGACTGCATTCATCGCAAGATACGAGTAGGTCTGGAGCTACTCAGAAACAGCATGAAATTTTCACGCGCAGTTCTGCTAATCTTTCGTTCGCACTTCTGCTAAGATACACTCCCAGAGGGCGGCGGCCTAGCATGTGCCCTGCTGCTAAAAGCAGCTAGCGAGCAATCAACTCGGAATGAGGGCCAATGTACGAGGCATAAATCAGGAAGGAAAATATAGTGCTGTGAACTGTTTGAGGGAGAGGGGTCCAAATCTGTATCTTGCTTAGGGCCCCATGATGTCTAATTCCACCTCTGCTTTGAATTGTCATTGGAGAGTTACATTTTTGTTTCCTCAGACCATAGAAATATCCCCCACATAGGTAAACTGTAACCGGGCTTTGGTGTGAGTTTGTTCCCGATTTATGAAGCTAGTATGCTGCTATTGTTGTCCCATGCCAGTGCCGTAACTAGACATTTTAGCGCTGTGTGCAAGAAACAGCATCGACGCCCCCCCAATATAAAAATAAGGGACAGTGCGTGCCGCAGGTGCGCGTTAAAAATACAGGGGCGTGGCTTCATGGGGAAGGGGCATGGCCACAGAGTTCCCTTTTACACATTAAGGCAGGCATAGCTCCCTTTTATACATTACGGCAGGCAGTGCTCACTTTCATAAGTACGAGGATGGATGGTGTTGCGCGGTACGGCAAGCAGAGTCCCCTTTTACACAGTACAGCAGGCAGAGCCCCTTTTCACACAGTACGGCAGACAGAGCCCCCTTTTACACATTATGGCAAGCAGAGTCCCCTTTTACACAGTACGGTAGGCAGAGCCCCCTTTTACACAGTACGGCAGGCAGAGTCCCCTTTCATAAGTACGAGGATGGATAGTGCTGCACAGTACGGCAAGCAGAGCCCCGTTTTACACAGTACGGCAGGCAGAGTCTCCCTTTTACACATTAGGCACGTAGAGCTCCCTTTTACAAATTACGGCAGTCATATCTCCCTTTTACACATTACGGCAGACAAAGTCCGCCCTTTTTTTCTTTTCTTTTTTTTGTCACATTACAGCAGTCAGGGGTGTATTTAGGGGTCCAAGCTCCCCTGGCAAAGTAAGGGACTGGCACCCCCCCCCCCCCCCCCCCATATTTTGCCAGGCAGAACAGCCAAGAAATAAAGCGTGGGGAGAACACTATGGGGTATATTTACTAACATTCGTAATTTTCGGGAAAAGGTCAAAGTTCAATCACGAATGACATCGAAAGTGTAAAACTGCAACTTTTTGAATTTATTACGCCTAATTTACTAAGCTGTCGTATTCGGATTTTTCATTTGTTCCGATGTCGATGTCATTCGTGTTTTTTTCCCGTTTTTTACGGCAGTGATTAGCAAAACACTGCCGACTTTATCACAATGAATCTCGGCCGGATCTGTGTGATCCGTGCTGGGGTTCATTTTTTTTTTTTTTTTAAATAAACACGGTAAAACGGAGAAAAAAAATGAGTGGGGTCCCCCCTCCTAAGCATAACCAGCCTCGGGCTCTTTGAGCCGACCCTGGTTGCAGAAATATGGGGGGAAAAATGACAAGGGTTCCCCCATATTTAAGCAACCAGCATCGGGCTCTGCGCCTGGTCCTGGTTCCAAAAATACGGGGGTCAAAAAGAGTAGGGGTCCCCCGTATTTTTAAAACCAGCACCGGGCTCCACTAGCTGGACAGATAATGCCACAGCCGGGGGTCACTTTTATATAGTGCCCTGCGGCCGTGGCATCAAAAATCCAACTAGTCACCCCTGGCCGGGGTACCCTGGGGGAGTGGGGACCCCTTCAATCAAGGGGTCCCCCCCCCAGCCACCCAAGGGCCAGGGGTGAAGCCCGAGGCTGTCCCCCCCCCATCCAATTGGCTGCGGATGGGGGGCTGATAGCCTTTTGTGAAAATGAAAAGATATTGTTTTTAGTAGCAGTACTACAAGGCCCAGCAAGCCTCCCCCGCATGCTGGTACTTGGAGAAGCACAAGTACCAGCATGCGGCGGAAAAACGGGCCCGCTGGTACCTGTAGTACTACTACTAAAAAAATACCCAAAAAAAGACAAGACACACACACCTTGAAAGTAAAGTTTTATTACATGCATCCACACAAACATACATACATACTTACCTTATGTTCACACGAGGGTCTGTCCTCTTCTCCAGTAGAATCCAAGGGGTACCTGTTGAATAAATTCTACTCACCAGATCCAGGGTCCCAGGCTCCTCGTAGCATCCATTTGTAATCCACGTACTTGAATAAAATAAAAAAACGGAGAGCCGAGCCACGCACTGAAAGGGGACCCATGTTTGCACATGGGCCCCCTTTCCCCGAATGCCAGAAACCCACTCTGACTGATGTCTAAGTGGGCTTCTTCAGCCAATCAGGGAGCGCCATGTTGTAGCACCCTCCTGATCGGCTGTGTGCTCCTGTACTGTCTGACAGGCGGCACACGGCAGTGTTACAATGTAGCGCCTATGCGCTCCATTGTAACCAATGGTGGGAACTTTCTGCCCTGCGGTTGACCGAAAGTGACCTCACCGCTGAGCAGAAAGTTCCCACCATTGGTTACAATGGAGCGCATAGGCGCTACATTGTAACACTGCCGTGTGCCGCCTGTCAGACAGTACAGGAGCACACAGCCGATCAGGAGGGTGCTACAACGTGGCGCTCCCTGATTGGCTGAAGAAACCCACTTAGACATCAGTCAGAGTGGGTTTCTGGCATTCGGGGAAAGGGGGCCCATGTGCAAACATGGGTCCCCTTTCAGTGCGTGGCTCGGCTCTCCGTTTTTTTATTTTATTCAAGTACGTGGATTACAAATGGATGCTACGAGGAGCCTGGGACCCTGGATCTGGTGAGTAGAATTTATTCAACAGGTACCCCTTGGATTCTACTGGAGAAGAGGACAGACCCTCGTGTGAACATAAGGTAAGTATGTATGTATGTTTGTGTGGATGCATGTAATAAAACTTTACTTTCAAGGTGTGTGTGTCTTGTCTTTTTTTTGGGTATTTTTTTAGTAGTAGTACTACAGGTACCAGCGGGCCCGTTTTTCCGCCGCATGCTGGTACTTGTACTTCTCCAAGTACCAGCATGCGGGGGAGGCTTGCTGGGCCTTGTAGTACTGCTACTAAAAACAATATCTTTTCATTTTCACAAAAGGCTATCAGCCCCCCATCCGCAGCCAATTGGATGGGGGGGACAGCCTCGGGCTTCACCCCTGGCCCTTGGGTGGCTGGGGGGGACCCCTTGATTGAAGGGGTCCCCACTCCCCCAGGGTACCCCGGCCAGGGGTGACTAGTTGGATTTTTGATGCCACGGCCGCAGGGCACTATATAAAAGTGACCCCCGGCTGTGGCATTATCTGTCCAGCTAGTGGAGCCCGGTGCTGGTTTTAAAAATACGGGGGACCCCTACGCTTTTTGTCCCCCGTATTTTTGGAACCAGGACCAGGCGCAGAGCCCGATGCTGGTTGCTTAAATATGGGGGAACCCCTGTCAATTTTTTCCCCATATTTCTGCAACCAGGATCGGCTTAAAGAGCCCGAGGCTGGTTATGCTTAGGAGGGGGGACCCCACGCAATTTTTTTAAAGAAAATAACCACTTTCCCACCCCTTCCCACTGATATACATGCACGGATCTCATGGATCCCTGCATGCCTATACAATCACGGATTAAAAAAGCAGGTCTGTTTTTTTTTAGCACTTTTTTACGAGTTGTAATTTTTCACGGCAGTGTTTGTTTTTTTTTTGCTTTGCACTTCTTAGTAAATTACCGAGATTCATACTTAAACAGCCGCGTTTTGACCGATGGTGTATTCATTCGTATTTTTTTTGTTGGACTTCCAAAAAATTACGAATGCCCTCATCACTGCCGTGATTATTGCTTAGTAAATTACCGAGATGACACTTTGATGAAAAAACGGCATCTCGGTCAAAATCGGGACCTTAGTAAATATACCCCTATGTATGTATATCACCGATTACAATGAACAGCGTCCAGGTGCCCTCTACACTTATAGAAAAGTTCAATATACATCCACAGTGGTGGCACTTACAAGTCTTGTCACAGCAATAAACACACTATACTAGGAGTATCCAAACACATATATATGTGTGTAGGAGAAGAGAGAGATCTTTTTGGGATCATACATTAACATATTTATCTTAAAAAAAAAGTTGTAGGGAGTTAAAAAGAAAGAAAAGTAGTCTTTTAAACCTACATTCCTTAACATTCTCACAGAGTTATTTTAAAAAAAATTAGGTTTACCATTTTTAGTGTTACATTTAAATATAAATTCAAAGATGCTTCACAGTATTTTCAAAGATAATGAAAAACACGGGCTCCTGCCATTAGTGTAATCCCCCATCCACTGCAGGCTGCAGCATCAAAAATTGCCTTACCAGCTGGAAGCAATAATAGTAGCTTTAATCTGGCTGGACTGGCCCCCTCACCTCTTCTTTGTCAGGCAGATGTCACTCTCTGTTAATGGCATCCTCCTCCTGGCATTGCTGCTCAGCTCCTCCGCTGTTCTTCTTCATAGGAAATGGAGTGTAGACAGAGTGAGCAAGCGCAGCGTGACCACGGCATCACGTTGCGCTCGTACAAAGACCGATTACCCATTGGTCTGAATGCATGGGAGTCGGCGCTAAAAGGTAGGCTGTCCCCTGGTACTTTCAGAGGCAACGGCTCCGGGCGGCGGGAGACAGGCGGCAGTGCGGGGGAATGCCGCGCTCAGAGTCCCTTCAGAGGCGGCGGCTCTGGGCGGCGGTAGACAGACGGCAGTGCGGGGGAATGCAGCGCTCAGAGTCCCTTCAGATTCAATTAAATCCATCATATTTCCATGTTGTAACAAAGCAAAATGTCATAAAACTAGAGATGTGCACCGGAAATTTTTCGGGTTTTGTGTTTTGATTTCGGATTCGGTTCCGCGGCTGTGTTTTGGATTCTGACGCATTTTGGCAAAACCTCCCTGAAAAAATTTTGTCGGATTCGGGTGTTTTTTTTTTCAAAAACAGCTTAAATCATAGAATTTGGGGGTAATTTTGATCCTATAGTATTATTAACCTCAATAACCATAATTTCCACTCATTTTCAGTCTATTCTGAACACCTCACACCTCACAATATTATTTTTAGTCCTAAAATTTGCACCGAGGTCGCTGGATGACTAAGCTAAGCGACCCAAGTGGGCGGCACAAACACCTGGCCCATCTAGGAGTGGCACTGCAGTGTCAGACAGGATGGCACTTAAAAAAATTGGCCCCAAACATCACATGATGCAAAGATAAATAAATAAATAAAAAAAAGAGGTGCAAGATGGAATTGTCCTTGGGCCCTCCCACCCACCCTTATGTTGTATAAACAGGACATGCACACTTTAACAAACCCATCATTTCAGCCACAGGGACTGTGGCTGAAATGACTGGTTGGTTTGGGCCCCCACCAAAAAAAGAAGCAATCAATCTCTCCTTGCTCAAACTGGCTCTACAGAGGCAAGATGTCCACCTCATCATCATCCTCCGATTCCTCACCCCTTTCACTGTGTACATCCCCCTCCTCACAAAGTATTAATTCGTCCCCACTGGAATCCACCATCTCAGGTCCCTATGTACTTTCTAGAGGCAACTGATGGTGAATGTCTCCATGGAGGAATTGATTATTATTCATTTTGATGAACATCATCTTCTCCACATTTTGTAGAAGTAACCTCGTACGCCGATTGCTGACAAGGTGACCGGCTGCAATAAACACTCTTTCGGAGTACACACTGGACGGGGGGCAACTTAGGTAAAATAAAGGCAGTTTGTGCAAGGGCCTCCAAATTGCCTCTTTTTCCTGCCCGTATACGTACGGACTGTCTGACGTGCCTACTTGGATGCTGTCACTCATATAATCCTCCACCATTCTTTCAATGGTGACAGAATCATATGCAGTAACAGTAGACGACATGTCAGTAATCGTTGGCAGGTCCTTCAGTCCGGACCAGATGTCAGCACTCGCTCCAGACTGCCCTGCATCACCGCCAGCAGGTGGGCTCGGAATTCTTAGCCTTTTCCTCGCAGCCCCAGTTGCGGGAGAATGTGAAGGAGGAGCTGTTGACGGGTCACGTTCCGCTTGAGTTGACAAGTAGCTCCTCCTTCAATGTCTCCAGCTTCTTCTGCAAAAGCCTGATGAGGGGAATGACCTGACTCAGGCTGGCAGTGTCTGAACTGACTTCACGTGTGGCAAGTTCAACGGGTTGCAGAACCTTGCACAACGTTGAAATCATTCTCCACTGCGCTTGAGTCAGGTGCATTCCCCCTCCTTTGCCTATATCATAGGCAGATGTATAGGCTTGAATGGCCTTTTGCTGCTCCTCCATCCTCTGAAGCATATAGAGGGTTGAATTCTACCTCGTTACCACCTCTTGCTTCAGATAATGGCGGGGCAGGTTCAGGAGTGTTTGCTGGTGCTCCAGTCTTCGGCACGCGGTGGCTGAATGCCGAAAGTGGCCAGCAATTCTTCGGGCCACCGACAGCATCTCTTGCACGCCCCTGTCGTTTTTTTTAAAAATTCTGCACCACCAAATTAATTGTATGTGCAAAACATGGGACGTGCTGGAATTTGCCCACATGTAATGCACGCACAATATTGGTGGCGTTGTCCGATGTCACAAATCCCCAGGAGAGTCCAATTGGGGTAAGCCATTCTGCGATGATGTTCCTCAGTTTCCGTAAGAGGTTGTCAGCGGTGTGCCTCTTATGGAAAGCGGTGATACATAGCGTAGCCTGCCTAGGAATGAGCTGGCGTTTGCGAGATGCTGCTACTGGTGCCGCCGCTGCTGTTCTTGCTGCGGGAGGCAATACATCTACCCAGTGGGCTGTCACAGTCATATAGTCCTGAGTCTGCCCTGCTCCACTTGTCCACATGTCCGTGGTTAAGTGGACATTGGGTACAACTGCATTTTTTAGGACACTGGTGAGTCTTTTTCTGACGTCTGTGTACATTCTCGGTATCACCTGCCTAGAGAAGTGTAACCTAGATGGTATTTGGTACCGGGGACACACTACCTCAAGAAATTCCCTAAGTCCCTGTGAACTAACGCCGGATACCGGACGCACATCTAACACCAACACAGCTGCCAAGGCCTGAGTTATACGCTTTGCAACAGGATGACTGCTGTTATATTTCATCTTCCTCGCAAAGGACTGTTGGACAGTCAATTGCTTACTGGAAGTAGTACAAGTGGTCTTCCGACTTCCCCTCTGGGATGATGATCGACTCCCAGCAGCAACAACAACAGTAGCGCCAGCAGCAGTAGGCGTAACACTCAAGGATCCATCGGAGGAATCCCAGTCAGGAGAGGACTCGTCAGACTTGCCAGTGACATGGCCTGCAGGACAATTGACGTTCCTGTCTAAGGAGGAAATTGACACTGAGGGAGTTGGTGGTGTGGTTTGCAGGAGCTTGGGTACAAGAGGAAGGGATTTAGTTGTCAGTGGACTGCTTCCGCTGTCACCCAAAGTTTTCGAACTGGTCAATGACTTCTGATGAATGCGCTCCAGGTGACGTATAAGGGAGGATGTTCCTAGGTGGTTAACGTCCTTACCCCTACTTATTACAGCTTGACAAAGGCAACACACGGCTTGACACCTGTTGTCCGCATTTCTGTTAAAATAATTCCACACCGAAGAGATGATTTTTTTTGTAATTTGACCAGGCATGTCAATGGCCATATTCGTCCCACGGACAACAGGTGTCTCCCCGGGTGCCTGACTTAAACAAACCACCTCACCATCAGAATCCTCCTTGTCAATTTCCTCCTTAGCGCCAGCAACACCCATATCCTCATCCTGGTGTACTTCAACAGTGACATCTTCAATTTGACTATCAGGAACTGGACTGTGGGTGCTCCTTCCAGCACTACCAGGGGGCGTGCAAATGGTGGAAGGAGCCACCTCTTCCCGTCCAGTGTTGGGAAGGTCAGGCATCGCAACCGACACAATTGGACTCTCCTTGGGGATTTGTGATTTAAAAGAACGCACAGTTCTTTGCTGTGCTTTTGCCATCTTAACTCTTTTCAGTTTTCTAGTGGGAGGATGAGTGCTTCCATCCTCATGTGAAGCTGAACCACTAGCCATGAACATAGGCCAGGGCCTCAGCCCTTCCTTGCCACTCCGTGTCGTAAATGGCATATTGGCAAGTTTACGCTTCTCCTCAGACGCTTTTAATTTAGATTTTTGGGTCATTTTACTAAAATTTAGTTTTTTGGATTTTACATGCTCTCTACTATGACATTGGGCATCGGCCTTGGTAGACGACGTTAATGGCATTGAATCGTCTCTGCCATGACTAGTGGCAGCAGCTTCAGCACTAGGTGGAAGTGGATCTTGATCTTTCCCAATTTCACCCTCCACATTTATGTTCTCCACTTTTTAATGTGTGGAATTATATGCCAGTAATATTATTATATGAATAGCAATGGCCTACTGTACTGTACAACTATATACTGTTGGTCACCAAAATGCTGCACTGTACTACTATATATACTGCTCACAAAAATGCAGCACAGATATGGAATGGATACTTGCAGTGACACAGAGCTGCAAGATACAGCAATGGCCTACTGTACTGTACAACTATATACTGTTGGTCACCAGGTCACCAAAATGCTGCACTGTACTACTATATATACTGCTCACAGAAATGCAGCACAGATATTGAATGGATACTTGCAGTGACACAGAGCTGCAAGATACAGCAATGACCTACTGTACTGTAGCACTTTATACTGTTGGTCACCAAAATGCTGCACTGTACTACTATATATACTGCTCACAAAAATGCAGCACAGTTATGAAATGGATACTTGCAGTGACACAGAGCTGCAAGATACAGCAATGGCCTACTGTACAACTATATACTGTTGGTCACCAAAATGATGCACTGTACTACTATAAATACTGCTCACAAAAATGCAGCACAGATATGGAATGGATACTTGCAGTGACACAGAGCTGCAAGATACAGCAATGGCCTACTGTACTGTACAACTATATACTGTTGGTCACCAAAATGCTGTACTGTACTATAAAGATGAGCGGGTTCGGTTCCTCTGAATCCGAACCCGCCCGAACTTCAGTTTTTTCTTCACGGGTCCGAGCGACTCGGATCTTCCCGCCTTGCTCGGTTAACCCGAGCGCGCCCGAACGTCATCATCCCGCTGTCGGATTCTCGCGAGGCTCGGATTCTATCGCGAGACTCGGATTCTATATAAGGAGCCGCGCGTCGCCGCCATTTTCACACGTGCATTGAGATTCATAGGGAGAGGACGTGGCTGGCGTCCTCTCCGTTTAGAGAAGAGAGTGAGACAGTAGAGAGAGACACAGTAGTAGTAATTTTGGGGAGCATTATTAGGAGGAGTACTACTATACTACTACTACTTGCTGAAGTGATATAGATTAGATAGTGTGACTGTATTAATTATCTGACTTGTGGGGGAGACACTGACAGTGGGGAGCAGTTAGAGTCTGAGAGCAGGACTCAGGAGTACATATAACGTACAGTGCACACTTTTGCTGCCAGAGTCAGTGCCACACTGCCATTGTGACCACACTGACCACCAGACCAGTATAATATATTTTGTTATTGTCTGCTTAGGAGTACTACTTGCAAGTTGCTGATAGTGTGACCAGTGACCTGACCACCAGTTTAATAATCAATCACCACCAGTTTAATATATATATATATATATATAATTGTATATAATATATATATATATATATATAATATTGTATACCACCTACCCGTGGTTTTTTTTTTTTCATTCTTCTTTATACATACTACTATAGTAGCTTACTGTAGCAGTCTGCGGTGCTGCTGAGCGGACAGTGTCCAGCAGGTCCGTCATCAGTCATTACATAATAAATATATATACCTGTCCGGCTGCAGTACTAGTGATATTATATATACATATATATTGATTTCATCTCATTATCATCCAGTCTATATTAGCAGCAGACACAGTACGTTAGTCCACGGCTGTAGCTACCTCTGTGTCGGCACTCGGCAGTCCATCCATAATTGTATACCACCTCCCCGTGGTTTTTTTTTTTCTTTCTTCTTTGTACATACTACTATAGTATAGTAGCTTACTGTAGCAGTCTGCGGTGCTGCTGAGCTGACAATGTCCAGCAGGTCCGTCATCAGTCATTACATAATAAATATACATACCTGTCCGGCTGCAGTACTAGTGATATTATATTGATTTCATCTCATTATCATCCAGTCTATATTAGCAGCAGACACAGTACGGTAGTCCACGGCTGTAGCTACCTCTGTGTCGGCACTCGGCAGTCCATCCATAATTGTATACCACCTCCCCGTGGTTTTTTTTTTCTTTCTTCTTTGTACATACTACTATAGTATAGTAGCTTACTGTAGCAGTCTGCGGTGCTGCTGAGCTGACAGTGTCCAGCAGGTCCGTCATCAGTCATTACATAATAAATATACATACCTGTCCGGCTGCAGTACTAGTGATATTATATATACATATATATATATTGATTTCATATCATTATCATCCAGTCTATATTAGCAGCAGACACAGTACGGTAGTCCACGGCTGTAGCTACCTCTGTGTCGGCACTCGGCAGTCCATCCATAATTGTATACCACCTCCCCGTGGTTTTTTTTTTCTTTCTTCTTTGTACATACTACTATAGTATAGTAGCTTACTGTAGCAGTCTGCGGTGCTGCTGAGCTGACAGTGTCCAGCAGGTCCGTCATCAGTCATTACATAATAAATATACATACCTGTCCGGCTGCAGTACTAGTGATATTATATTGATTTCATCTCATTATCATCCAGTCTATATTAGCAGCAGACACAGTACGGTAGTCCACGGCTGTAGCTACCTCTGTGTCGGCACTCGGCAGTCCATCCATAATTGTATACCACCTCCCCGTGGTTTTTTTTTCTTTCTTTCTTTCTTCTTTGTACATACTAGTATAGTATAGTAGCTTACTGTAGCAGTCTGCGGTGCTGCTGAGCTGACAGTGTCCAGCAGGTCCGTCATCAGTCATTACATAATAAATATACATACCTGTCCGGCTGCAGTACTAGTGATATTATATTGATTTCATCTCATTATCATCCAGTCTATATTAGCAGCAGACACAGTACGGTAGTCCACGGCTGTAGCTACCTCTGTGTCGGCACTCGGCAGTCCATCCATAATTGTATACCACCTCCCCGTGGTTTTTTTTTTCTTTCTTCTTTGTACATACTACTATAGTATAGTAGCTTACTGTAGCAGTCTGCGGTGCTGCTGAGCTGACAGTGTCCAGCAGGTCCGTCATCAGTCATTACATAATAAATATACATACCTGTCCGGCTGCAGTACTAGTGATATTATATTGATTTCATCTCATTATCATCCAGTCTATATTAGCAGCAGACACAGTACGTTAGTCCACGGCTGTAGCTACCTCTGTGTCGGCACTCGGCAGTCCATCCATAATTGTATACCACCTCCCCGTGGTTTTTTTTTTTCTTTCTTCTTTGTACATACTACTATAGTATAGTAGCTTACTGTAGCAGTCTGCGGTGCTGCTGAGCTGACAGTGTCCAGCAGGTCCGTCATCAGTCATTACATAATAAATATACATACCTGTCCGGCTGCAGTACTAGTGATATTATATTGATTTCATCTCATTATCATCCAGTCTATATTAGCAGCAGACACAGTACGGTAGTCCACGGCTGTAGCTACCTCTGTGTCGGCACTCGGCAGTCCATCCATAATTGTATACCACCTCCCCGTGGTTTTTTTTTTTCTTTCTTCTTTGTACATACTACTATAGTATAGTAGCTTACTGTAGCAGTCTGCGGTGCTGCTGAGCTGACAGTGTCCAGCAGGTCCGTCATCAGTCATTACATAATAAATATACATACCTGTCCGGCTGCAGTACTAGTGATATTATATTGATTTCATCTCATTATCATCCAGTCTATATTAGCAGCAGACACAGTACGGTAGTCCACGGCTGTAGCTACCTCTGTGTCGGCACTCGGCAGTCCATCCATAATTGTATACCACCTCCCCGTGGTTTTTTTTTTCTTTCTTTCTTCTTTGTACA
Organism: Pseudophryne corroboree; assembly: GCF_028390025.1. Taxonomy (NCBI): domain Eukaryota; kingdom Metazoa; phylum Chordata; class Amphibia; order Anura; family Myobatrachidae; genus Pseudophryne; species Pseudophryne corroboree. Next base: position 196,665,738 of record NC_086445.1, on the reverse strand, counting down.
TACTACTATAGTATAGTAGCTTACTGTAGCAGTCTGCAGTGCTGCTGAGCTGACAGTGTCCAGCAGGTCCGTCATCAGTCATTACATAATAAATATACATACCTGTCCGGCTGCAGTACTAGTGATATTATATTGATTTCATCTCATTATCATCCAGTCTATATTAGCAGCAGACACAGTACGGTAGTCCACGGCTGTAGCTACCTCTGTGTCGGCACTCGGCAGTCCATCCATAATTGTATACCACCTCCCCGTGGTTTTTTTTTTTCTTTCTTCTTTGTACATACTACTATAGTATAGTAGCTTACTGTAGCAGTCTGCGGTGCTGCTGAGCTGACAGTGTCCAGCAGGTCCGTCATCAGTCATTACATAATAAATATACATACCTGTCCGGCTGCAGTACTAGTGATATTATATTGATTTCATCTCATTATCATCCAGTCTATATTAGCAGCAGACACAGTACGGTAGTCGAACTTTAATACAATGGGGAGAGAAAAGAAGGCTCTTGTGTGGGCGCACTCTTGTAGAAAAAAATAAATTTGATGAGATAATTAAGATGAAATATTTAAAACATAACTTTTATTAGCTTTTATTACAAAAAAGGTTATTACCGGAGATCTATCCTTCAAAATGCAACATAGAAAGCATCTTGGTAAAATAAAATGTTCTGGTCTCTTATTGGTAAAGAGTGTGTGAAAGGGTGGTAGACATTAGTTGGTCATACCCCCATTCCCCTTGACCAGTACAGGCTTGCTGTATTGATGGAACCACAGGGTGGTCGAGACACAAAATTAATAGCTATGCTCTTATGGCTTATAGAAAATTAGAGAAATGATCAGAAGTCACTCCTCTGGGTATAGTACAGGAAAAAAGACGACATGCACCTATCTGAATTCAAGACAATGATAACGGTAGAGGCAGGTATGGCACCTCAAGTAGATGGTGCCCGTGACCGATAGGTCTGGAGGTTATTGGATAGAAAAAAGTGGTGATACTGCTGTTGGTGTTACTGCCACATAAGTGAGGAAAATCCTACTCTACAACACCAGGTATTCACAGGTGGTCTCCCTTCCTGGTACTGACCTGGCCCAACGCTGTTTAGCTTCCAAGATCAGACGAGATCGGGCGCTGGCAGCGTGGTATGGTAGTAGAGAATTTTATGTGAACACCAATGAGAGTGCACCTATATATGAATAATGAAAATTAGGACCGACAGAGAAGAAATAGATAGAAGATCGTGTAAATGGGTGGATCTGCTTTTCACGTTAGACCCGATCCGAAATTCCCACTCACGTGGTGCAGTGTACCGGGAATCGTGAATGAGAGTCCACGAAAAAGTGGTGATCTATCGAAGATTGGACTTGTGAGAATTGATACTAGAATTCACAGACAGAGAAATCCATGACTGCTGGTATATTATGATTGTCCAAACAGATAGTATATAAGAAGAAATGCTGGTGAAACCAGGTGAATATGTGGTCACTCAGGTAATGCAGTTTTTAAAAAAAACTCAGGATGAAGTTTGAAAATTGTAAAATTATGTGGTGAGGTGTCAAATTCACCAAAACTGCACAAACATATATCTGTTGACCAAATGTATCATAGGATATTTGCCTTGCAACCCCAGATAGGATATAGAATGCTATAATAGGTATATGTTAATTCTATGCATGCATCAATTGCTGTGAGGAGGCAGGAATAGAAATAGATGGGAACCAACACATTCATAAATATAACAGATATATTAGTCATATGTGTGAACTGGTAACGCTTTAAAATATAAGCTGATTTCCAATAGTATGCTAGATGCTAGATAAATGCTAATGCAGACCTCTGATCAATCACCCCTATGCTGTACACTCAATGCAAGATAATTAAGACAGTGCTGCTGAGAATTGCAATAGGAGTTGCTATCCGTGGCATGCAGCCACTGGATAGTGGGGCTTACGGTTTCACCAGAGATATGAGGAAGCCAAGAGAGCAAGAAAGGTAAATATGGCTAAATGCCAAGATGCGGTAGTGTCGACGAGACCCCTGTTCCTGGATGCGGAAGACGCGTTTCGCCCTGGGGCTTGTTCACTTCCGGGTTCCGTGCTGTCCAGTGTGGGGAGAGGGCTTTTATGTCCGCCCCTGTTAGAGCTTGGCCAATCCGGAGATGTCGTCTGGTGGGTGTGATCTCCCCATGTGTGTAGTTGCTAGGAGACCGCAGTAATGAAGACGTCAGATCGGGAGGCGGAAGATGCGTCACCCATCGCGAGATCGCGGACGCCATCTTGGATATGGGAAAAATACCCTTACAATTAGGATTTGTGTGGGCGGTTGCTAAGAGACTACAATAGCGAAGCTAAGACGTCAGATCGGGAGGCGGGAGATGCATCACCCATCGCGAGATTGCGGACGTCATCATGGATATGGGAGGAATACCATTGAGATCAAGATTAGTGTGGACGGTTGCTAAGAGACTACCATAGCGGAGCTGAGACGTCATAACCGGAGGGCTGAAAACATTTGGTGATAGTAGATCGCTATTTTAGATGTGGGAAATAATAGGCCGTAAATAGGTAGCAAATGCCCTTATTACATAGCTTCACTGTAAAAATGCTAATCTTACAGATTGATAATGACAGGCGATATGATTAAAAGAAAAGTACAAGAGAACTGAGAAAAGGGGGATGAAAGATTATAATGCATTAAAATAAATTAAATGAATAAAATACATGTGAATGAATATACATAATGATGATGTAAATAATGATAAAACTGCTGGATTCAAGGGGGTATGTGGAATAAGGAATAGGCTGGATAGGCCTAGTGGAAATTAGTGAGGGATAAGCTGTGCGTGCCTCGAGCAATGGTGAGTGGAAGGTGAATGCAGGAGTAGAGGGGTCAAGGGATAACTATTATGGTACCTGAGGAAATAAATGTAGGTGTATGTGGGGAAACCAATAAATGTGTGCAGTGAAGAAACCACATGATAGGGGAATAATTGAAAACGGGGATTAGTTGTGGGTGCATTGGTGTGCAGTGACCACGGGCAAAAACAAAAATGATTTATTTTGAATTTACAAAGATTTAAGGGAGGTGAGGGGTAGGTATACCTGATTGGTTGTTGATGGGGGGAGGCCGGGGGTTAATGAGGTGAATGTTGGCTGGTGGTGGAGAATTAAAACTAGGGGTGAGGAGGAATGATGGGTTGTGAAGAGATGTGACATGGTGTCGGAATGTGATGTAGATAAAAAGTAAAAATGTGCATATAATATACATGCAATTGAAGGTGTGTGTGTATGAATCACCTGTGAGAAAAATACTGGATAAAATTATTAATAAAGATTCTAAGATGTATATGGTAGTTGAGAGGCTGATGAAATATTATTTACAGGAAAACTCCGTAGTTAATGGTTTCATTCAGACCGAAGGGTTTCAGGCTGTTCAAGCGGAAGATCCATTCACTTTCCTTTTTGTATAATTCTTTGGTTATGTCTCCTCCCCGTATTCCGAGATGTACTCGATCTAAACAGAAGGTCTTGAACCCTTTGATGGATCCTTTATGAACAGAGTTGAAATGTCTCGCTACCGATGTGAGCTGTTTCATTCTGTTAAGATCTCTGGAGGCATTGCGGATGTTACCAAGGTGTTCTAAGATTCTTTCTTTCCATTTACGTGTAGTCATGCCTACATACTTGAGATTACACTCACACGTTATGCAATATATCACCGCCTGCGTATTACAGTTAAAGAAGTGTTGTAGCTTGACCGACTGGTCAAACCTGTCGATGACCGTGTTGGTTTGCAAGATTTGAGGGCATGATTTGCAATGGCCGCAGGGAAAAGAACCTGTGATAGAAGGTTTTTTGGTATTTGAGGAGATCAAATGGCTGTGCACTAGATGGTCTCTCATATTTTTTGATCTGCGCCAGCTCATTTGCAGTGGGGAGTCAAAGAGGGGTGCCAAATCTGGATCCAATTGTAAAATAGGGAGATGTCTGGTTATTGCTCCCTTCAACTTCCTCCATTCAGGGCAGAAAGTTCCAATAAAGCGGACAGTGTCTTCCTGCTCCGTACTCTTATTTTTCTTACCAAAAATCAGACTCTCTCTTTTGGTTGCTGCTATAGCAGTATATGCCCGCTTGAGTGAGCGTCTGCTGTAGCCTCTATCCAGGAGGCGGTTAGTTAGTTCCAAGCTTTTGGCCTTGAAGGTAGAGTCTTCTGAGCAGTTGCGTCTCAGGCGTAGGTATTCCCCTTTGGGGATGTTTTCCACGGTAGGCGGAAAATGGGAGCTTGTTTGGTGAAGGAGACTGTTAGTAGCAGTCTCCTTCCGGAATAATTCCGTTTCTAGAAATCCTGCATTGGATTTGTAGATACTGAGGTCTAAGAATGGTACTCTTGTTGGGCTGATGAAGTGTGTCAGAGTAATATTGAGTTCATTATGGTTAAGAATCTGAATGAACTCCAAGAGTAAGCTCTTATTGCCATTCCAAATCAGGAAGACATCATCGATGTATCTTAGCCACAGTATTATATGTGTGGTGTATTTTTCATTGCAGATGTTGAACACGTGGAAATGCTCCCACCACCCCAAAAAGAGATTTGCATATGTAGGTGCACATGCTGCCCCCATAGCAGTTCCCCTGATTTGTAAGAAAAACTGGTCTTGAAACACAAAATAGTTTTTGGAGAGGACAAAGGTGAGTAACTGTAAAAGAAAATCAGAAAAATCATTGGACCCAGTTTGGTCCAAAAAGAATTTGGTTGCAGACAAACCTTGTTGATGATTGATGCTAGAATAAAGTGCCTCAACATCCAAGGTTGCTAGGAGGAAGTCGTCCTCAAAGTGGATGTTGTGAATTTTTCGCAATAAGTCAGCAGTGTCTTGTAGATAGGATGGTAAGTCAAGGACGAAGTCACGTAGATGTAAATCTAGAAAGCGACTCGGCTGCTCCAGCAGTCCTCCATTACCCGACATTATCGGTCTGCCAGGTGGCACCTGGATGTCTTTATGAATCTTCGGAAGAAGATAGAAAGTTGGAGTTCTCGGGTTTTGGACAGTCAGATATGCTGCTTCTTGTTTGGTAATGGTTCCCTGTGTAGCAGCCTCTTGTATTAAAGAGGTATAGGCTTTTTGGAACCTTTTGGTGGGATCGTTGAGAAGTTTCTGATAGCAAAGGGGGTTAAACAGTTGTCTATGTGCTTCCGTGATATACATTTCTAACGGCCATAGCACAATGTTACCACCCTTGTCCGAAGGTTTGATAATTACGTCTCTCCATGTTTCCATCTCACGTAATGCTTTCCTTTCTTGAAAGTTGAGATTTCTAGTTGGATATTGATGGGAAGTTTTGATTCGGACGTAAATATCGTCAAATTCTTTCGACACCCTGTTAAGAAAAACCCTAATTTCCGGGCTGGTATTATCGGGTGGGAAAAATGAAGACTTGGGTTTACATTTAGCTCGGCAAGGAGTGCTATCTTGTATGTTCGATTCCACTAGTAGGTCCTCCAGGATTTGGACTGTTTGGAGCTCTTCAGGGGATAAGTCTGTGATGTTATCACTATCTCGTCTTGCATGGTGTTTTGCAAAGAACTTTTTTAGAAGGAGTTTTCTGCCAAATAATCTGAGATCTTTCTCCCAGCAGAATCTGTTAAATGATCTCGAGGGTGAGAAAGAGAGGCCTTTGGCTAACACATCCATATGTGAGGATGAGAGGGGTCTACCCGATAGGTTTATGACCTGTAGGGAGGATGAGGAAGGGTGAGTTATCTTAACGTCTTCCTCTGTCTGGCCGGATACCTGGCGGTCCTTGATAGGTCCCAGTCGGGGTTGCGTCTGTCGCCTCTTCTTTCCCCCCCGCCGGGTTTTCCTTGATTTTTGTCCCGGCCTCTTTGTTTCGAACCCTGGCCTAAAAAACGTGGGGAAAATTCTCCTTCTCTCTGATTGAGTCTGGCGTTGTCTGAAGTCTCACTAGACGAATCTCCACTATTTGAAGATTCAAATTCTGAGAAAGTCGAGTCGTCCCTCTGTCTTCGATTCCTGCTCTGGGGTATGGAATTCCACCTAAAAATGTCCCCACGTGAGAAATCTCGTTTGTCCCTGATAAATTTGTTCCGCTTCCGATCTGCTATTGTTTGTTCATATAACTTGAGTTCTTTTTGATGTTTCTCAAAAGCTGTCTGAAAAGACAAATCTTTTTCCCAAGTTTCTAGGTTATGACCCAATTCCTCTATTTCTTTTTCCACTTGGTCTATGAGTAGTGTGTCATGTTTGACCAAGAGATGTAATAGTTCTTGGGAACACTTCAAGAGTGCTGTCTCCCACTCAGTCTTCAAGTTCTCCGTAGCCAATGGAAAAGAGGGGAATATTTTGGGTCTCAACCCCCGGGGCACGATCTTGTGTTTAATATAATTCTGTAGTGTGGTAATGTCCCACGATAGGCGAGTCCTTTTCTGAAAGCTTTTTTGTAATCTAGAAAAAGTGGTTTTCCAGTCTGAATCAGTGGGGGATTCTTCGAAGTTTTCTGAGAAGAAATCCCCAAAAGTCTCCGGATTTTGTCGTTTTGTTAGCTCCGCTTTTAATGAAAAAGTGGTCATAATCAAGACTGCTTCAAAAGATTAAGTAAAAATGTTACTGCTAAAATGAACAGATCCGGTAAGGAAAACGTTATCATATAATGAGATAAAGAAGACCGTGCCAAGGATCAGAGACTGTTTATGCAACAGTAGAGAATACTATACAGAAACCTAGGGCGATCCGGCACCGGATGGACTAATCAGGAAAAATGCTAGCATTAGAGAAGAGAAAACCAAATTTGGACAATAGGTTACCCTAAGAAAATAGGGGAGAAAAGGGGCAAAAAATTTGCCCTTTCAATATTGTATGAAATATACGTGTAGATGTTAATTTTGTCCTAGTTGGTGGTGCACCCAGAGCCAGAAAGTATGCGAACTTTAATACAATGGGGAGAGAAAAGAAGGCTCTTGTGTGGGCGCACTCTTGTAGAAAAAAATAAATTTGATGAGATAATTAAGATGAAATATTTAAAACATAACTTTTATTAGCTTTTATTACAAAAAAGGTTATTACCGGAGATCTATCCTTCAAAATGCAACATAGAAAGCATCTTGGTAAAATAAAATGTTCTGGTCTCTTATTGGTAAAGAGTGTGTGAAAGGGTGGTAGACATTAGTTGGTCATACCCCCATTCCCCTTGACCAGTACAGGCTTGCTGTATTGATGGAACCACAGGGTGGTCGAGACACAAAATTAATAGCTATGCTCTTATGGCTTATAGAAAATTAGAGAAATGATCAGAAGTCACTCCTCTGGGTATAGTACAGGAAAAAAGACGACATGCACCTATCTGAATTCAAGACAATGATAACGGTAGAGGCAGGTATGGCACCTCAAGTAGATGGTGCCCGTGACCGATAGGTCTGGAGGTTATTGGATAGAAAAAAGTGGTGATACTGCTGTTGGTGTTACTGCCACATAAGTGAGGAAAATCCTACTCTACAACACCAGGTATTCACAGGTGGTCTCCCTTCCTGGTACTGACCTGGCCCAACGCTGTTTAGCTTCCAAGATCAGACGAGATCGGGCGCTGGCAGCGTGGTATGGTAGTAGAGAATTTTATGTGAACACCAATGAGAGTGCACCTATATATGAATAATGAAAATTAGGACCGACAGAGAAGAAATAGATAGAAGATCGTGTAAATGGGTGGATCTGCTTTTCACGTTAGACCCGATCCGAAATTCCCACTCACGTGGTGCAGTGTACCGGGAATCGTGAATGAGAGTCCACGAAAAAGTGGTGATCTATCGAAGATTGGACTTGTGAGAATTGATACTAGAATTCACAGACAGAGAAATCCATGACTGCTGGTATATTATGATTGTCCAAACAGATAGTATATAAGAAGAAATGCTGGTGAAACCAGGTGAATATGTGGTCACTCAGGTAATGCAGTTTTTAAAAAAAACTCAGGATGAAGTTTGAAAATTGTAAAATTATGTGGTGAGGTGTCAAATTCACCAAAACTGCACAAACATATATCTGTTGACCAAATGTATCATAGGATATTTGCCTTGCAACCCCAGATAGGATATAGAATGCTATAATAGGTATATGTTAATTCTATGCATGCATCAATTGCTGTGAGGAGGCAGGAATAGAAATAGATGGGAACCAACACATTCATAAATATAACAGATATATTAGTCATATGTGTGAACTGGTAACGCTTTAAAATATAAGCTGATTTCCAATAGTATGCTAGATGCTAGATAAATGCTAATGCAGACCTCTGATCAATCACCCCTATGCTGTACACTCAATGCAAGATAATTAAGACAGTGCTGCTGAGAATTGCAATAGGAGTTGCTATCCGTGGCATGCAGCCACTGGATAGTGGGGCTTACGGTTTCACCAGAGATATGAGGAAGCCAAGAGAGCAAGAAAGGTAAATATGGCTAAATGCCAAGATGCGGTAGTGTCGACGAGACCCCTGTTCCTGGATGCGGAAGACGCGTTTCGCCCTGGGGCTTGTTCACTTCCGGGTTCCGTGCTGTCCAGTGTGGGGAGAGGGCTTTTATGTCCGCCCCTGTTAGAGCTTGGCCAATCCGGAGATGTCGTCTGGTGGGTGTGATCTCCCCATGTGTGTAGTTGCTAGGAGACCGCAGTAATGAAGACGTCAGATCGGGAGGCGGAAGATGCGTCACCCATCGCGAGATCGCGGACGCCATCTTGGATATGGGAAAAATACCCTTACAATTAGGATTTGTGTGGGCGGTTGCTAAGAGACTACAATAGCGAAGCTAAGACGTCAGATCGGGAGGCGGGAGATGCATCACCCATCGCGAGATTGCGGACGTCATCATGGATATGGGAGGAATACCATTGAGATCAAGATTAGTGTGGACGGTTGCTAAGAGACTACCATAGCGGAGCTGAGACGTCATAACCGGAGGGCTGAAAACATTTGGTGATAGTAGATCGCTATTTTAGATGTGGGAAATAATAGGCCGTAAATAGGTAGCAAATGCCCTTATTACATAGCTTCACTGTAAAAATGCTAATCTTACAGATTGATAATGACAGGCGATATGATTAAAAGAAAAGTACAAGAGAACTGAGAAAAGGGGGATGAAAGATTATAATGCATTAAAATAAATGAAATGAATAAAATACATGTGAATGAATATACATAATGATGATGTAAATAATGATAAAACTGCTGGATTCAAGGGGGTATGTGGAATAAGGAATAGGCTGGATAGGCCTAGTGGAAATTAGTGAGGGATAAGCTGTGCGTGCCTCGAGCAATGGTGAGTGGAAGGTGAATGCAGGAGTAGAGGGGTCAAGGGATAACTATTATGGTACCTGAGGAAATAAATGTAGGTGTATGTGGGGAAACCAATAAATGTGTGCAGTGAAGAAACCACATGATAGGGGAATAATTGAAAACGGGGATTAGTTGTGGGTGCATTGGTGTGCAGTGACCACGGGCAAAAACAAAAATGATTTATTTTGAATTTACAAAGATTTAAGGGAGGTGAGGGGTAGGTATACCTGATTGGTTGTTGATGGGGGGAGGCCGGGGGTTAATGAGGTGAATGTTGGCTGGTGGTGGAGAATTAAAACTAGGGGTGAGGAGGAATGATGGGTTGTGAAGAGATGTGACATGGTGTCGGAATGTGATGTAGATAAAAAGTAAAAATGTGCATATAATATACATGCAATTGAAGGTGTGTGTGTATGAATCACCTGTGAGAAAAATACTGGATAAAATTATTAATAAAGATTCTAAGATGTATATGGTAGTTGAGAGGCTGATGAAATATTATTTACAGGAAAACTCCGTAGTTAATGGTTTCATTCAGACCGAAGGGTTTCAGGCTGTTCAAGCGGAAGATCCATTCACTTTCCTTTTTGTATAATTCTTTGGTTATGTCTCCTCCCCGTATTCCGAGATGTACTCGATCTAAACAGAAGGTCTTGAACCCTTTGATGGATCCTTTATGAACAGAGTTGAAATGTCTCGCTACCGATGTGAGCTGTTTCATTCTGTTAAGATCTCTGGAGGCATTGCGGATGTTACCAAGGTGTTCTAAGATTCTTTCTTTCCATTTACGTGTAGTCATGCCTACATACTTGAGATTACACTCACACGTTATGCAATATATCACCGCCTGCGTATTACAGTTAAAGAAGTGTTGTAGCTTGACCGACTGGTCAAACCTGTCGATGACCGTGTTGGTTTGCAAGATTTGAGGGCATGATTTGCAATGGCCGCAGGGAAAAGAACCTGTGATAGAAGGTTTTTTGGTATTTGAGGAGATCAAATGGCTGTGCACTAGATGGTCTCTCATATTTTTTGATCTGCGCCAGCTCATTTGCAGTGGGGAGTCAAAGAGGGGTGCCAAATCTGGATCCAATTGTAAAATAGGGAGATGTCTGGTTATTGCTCCCTTCAACTTCCTCCATTCAGGGCAGAAAGTTCCAATAAAGCGGACAGTGTCTTCCTGCTCCGTACTCTTATTTTTCTTACCAAAAATCAGACTCTCTCTTTTGGTTGCTGCTATAGCAGTATATGCCCGCTTGAGTGAGCGTCTGCTGTAGCCTCTATCCAGGAGGCGGTTAGTTAGTTCCAAGCTTTTGGCCTTGAAGGTAGAGTCTTCTGAGCAGTTGCGTCTCAGGCGTAGGTATTCCCCTTTGGGGATGTTTTCCACGGTAGGCGGAAAATGGGAGCTTGTTTGGTGAAGGAGACTGTTAGTAGCAGTCTCCTTCCGGAATAATTCCGTTTCTAGAAATCCTGCATTGGATTTGTAGATACTGAGGTCTAAGAATGGTACTCTTGTTGGGCTGATGAAGTGTGTCAGAGTAATATTGAGTTCTTGGATCTTCCGCTTGAACAGCCTGAAACCCTTCGGTCTGAATGAAACCATTAACTACGGAGTTTTCCTGTAAATAATATTTCATCAGCCTCTCAACTACCATATACATCTTAGAATCTTTATTAATAATTTTATCCAGTATTTTTCTCACAGGTGATTCATACACACACACCTTCAATTGCATGTATATTATATGCACATTTTTACTTTTTATCTACATCACATTCCGACACCATGTCACATCTCTTCACAACCCATCATTCCTCCTCACCCCTAGTTTTAATTCTCCACCACCAGCCAACATTCACCTCATTAACCCCCGGCCTCCCCCCATCAACAACCAATCAGGTATACCTACCCCTCACCTCCCTTAAATCTTTGTAAATTCAAAATAAATCATTTTTGTTTTTGCCCGTGGTCACTGCACACCAATGCACCCACAACTAATCCCCGTTTTCAATTATTCCCCTATCATGTGGTTTCTTCACTGCACACATTTATTGGTTTCCCCACATACACCTACATTTATTTCCTCAGGTACCATAATAGTTATCCCTTGACCCCTCTACTCCTGCATTCACCTTCCACTCACCATTGCTCGAGGCACGCACAGCTTATCCCTCACTAATTTCCACTAGGCCTATCCAGCCTATTCCTTATTCCACATACCCCCTTGAATCCAGCAGTTTTATCATTATTTACATCATCATTATGTATATTCATTCACATGTATTTTATTCATTTAATTTATTTTAATGCATTATAATCTTTCATCCCCCTTTTCTCAGTTCTCTTGTACTTTTCTTTTAATCATATCGCCTGTCATTATCAATCTGTAAGATTAGCATTTTTACAGTGAAGCTATGTAATAAGGGCATTTGCTACCTATTTACGGCCTATTATTTCCCACATCTAAAATAGCGATCTACTATCACCAAATGTTTTCAGCCCTCCGGTTATGACGTCTCAGCTCCGCTATGGTAGTCTCTTAGCAACCGTCCACACTAATCTTGATCTCAATGGTATTCCTCCCATATCCATGATGACGTCCGCAATCTCGCGATGGGTGATGCATCTCCCGCCTCCCGATCTGACGTCTTAGCTTCGCTATTGTAGTCTCTTAGCAACCGCCCACACAAATCCTAATTGTAAGGGTATTTTTCCCATATCCAAGATGGCGTCCGCGATCTCGCGATGGGTGACGCATCTTCCGCCTCCCGATCTGACGTCTTCATTACTGCGGTCTCCTAGCAACTACACACATGGGGAGATCACACCCACCAGACGACATCTCCGGATTGGCCAAGCTCTAACAGGGGCGGACATAAAAGCCCTCTCCCCACACTGGACAGCACGGAACCCGGAAGTGAACAAGCCCCAGGGCGAAACGCGTCTTCCGCATCCAGGAACAGGGGTCTCGTCGACACTACCGCATCTTGGCATTTAGCCATATTTACCTTTCTTGCTCTCTTGGCTTCCTCATATCTCTGGTGAAACCGTAAGCCCCACTATCCAGTGGCTGCATGCCACGGATAGCAACTCCTATTGCAATTCTCAGCAGCACTGTCTTAATTATCTTGCATTGAGTGTACAGCATAGGGGTGATTGATCAGAGGTCTGCATTAGCATTTATCTAGCATCTAGCATACTATTGGAAATCAGCTTATATTTTAAAGCGTTACCAGTTCACACATATGACTAATATATCTGTTATATTTATGAATGTGTTGGTTCCCATCTATTTCTATTCCTGCCTCCTCACAGCAATTGATGCATGCATAGAATTAACATATACCTATTATAGCATTCTATATCCTATCTGGGGTTGCAAGGCAAATATCCTATGATACATTTGGTCAACAGATATATGTTTGTGCAGTTTTGGTGAATTTGACACCTCACCACATAATTTTACAATTTTCAAACTTCATCCTGAGTTTTTTTTAAAAACTGCATTACCTGAGTGACCACATATTCACCTGGTTTCACCAGCATTTCTTCTTATATACTATCTGTTTGGACAATCATAATATACCAGCAGTCATGGATTTCTCTGTCTGTGAATTCTAGTATCAATTCTCACAAGTCCAATCTTCGATAGATCACCACTTTTTCGTGGACTCTCATTCACGATTCCCGGTACACTGCACCACGTGAGTGGGAATTTCGGATCGGGTCTAACGTGAAAAGCAGATCCACCCATTTACACGATCTTCTATCTATTTCTTCTCTGTCGGTCCTAATTTTCATTATTCATATATAGGTGCACTCTCATTGGTGTTCACATAAAATTCTCTACTACCATACCACGCTGCCAGCGCCCGATCTCGTCTGATCTTGGAAGCTAAACAGCGTTGGGCCAGGTCAGTACCAGGAAGGGAGACCACCTGTGAATACCTGGTGTTGTAGAGTAGGATTTTCCTCACTTATGTGGCAGTAACACCAACAGCAGTATCACCACTTTTTTCTATCCAATAACCTCCAGACCTATCGGTCACGGGCACCATCTACTTGAGGTGCCATACCTGCCTCTACCGTTATCATTGTCTTGAATTCAGATAGGTGCATGTCGTCTTTTTTCCTGTACTATACCCAGAGGAGTGACTTCTGATCATTTCTCTAATTTTCTATAAGCCATAAGAGCATAGCTATTAATTTTGTGTCTCGACCACCCTGTGGTTCCATCAATACAGCAAGCCTGTACTGGTCAAGGGGAATGGGGGTATGACCAACTAATGTCTACCACCCTTTCACACACTCTTTACCAATAAGAGACCAGAACATTTTATTTTACCAAGATGCTTTCTATGTTGCATTTTGAAGGATAGATCTCCGGTAATAACCTTTTTTGTAATAAAAGCTAATAAAAGTTATGTTTTAAATATTTCATCTTAATTATCTCATCAAATTTATTTTTTTCTACAAGAGTGCGCCCACACAAGAGCCTTCTTTTCTCTCCCCATTGTATTAAAGTTCGCATACTTTCTGGCTCTGGGTGCACCACCAACTAGGACATAATTAACATCTACACGTATATTTCATACAATATTGAAAGGGCTAATTTTTTGCCCCTTTTCTCCCCTATTTTCTTAGGGTAACCTATTGTCCAAATTTGGTTTTCTCTTCTCTAATGCTAGCATTTTTCCTGATTAGTCCATCCGGTGCCGGATCGCCCTAGGTTTCTGTATAGTATTCTCTACTGTTGCATAAACAGTCTCTGATCCTTGGCACGGTCTTCTTTATCTCATTATATGATAACGTTTTCCTTACCGGATCTGTTCATTTTAGCAGTAACATTTTTACTTAATCTTTTGAAGCAGTCTTGATTATGACCACTTTTTCATTAAAAGCGGAGCTAACAAAACGACAAAATCCGGAGACTTTTGGGGATTTCTTCTCAGAAAACTTCGAAGAATCCCCCACTGATTCAGACTGGAAAACCACTTTTTCTAGATTACAAAAAAGCTTACAGAAAAGGACTCGCCTATCGTGGGACATTACCACACTACAGAATTATATTAAACACAAGATCGTGCCCCGGGGGTTGAGACCCAAAATATTCCCCTCTTTTCCATTGGCTACGGAGAACTTGAAGACTGAGTGGGAGACAGCACTCTTGAAGTGTTCCCAAGAACTATTACATCTCTTGGTCAAACATGACACACTACTCATAGACCAAGTGGAAAAAGAAATAGAGGAATTGGGTCATAACCTAGAAACTTGGGAAAAAGATTTGTCTTTTCAGACAGCTTTTGAGAAACATCAAAAAGAACTCAAGTTATATGAACAAACAATAGCAGATCGGAAGCGGAACAAATTTATCAGGGACAAACGAGATTTCTCACGTGGGGACATTTTTAGGTGGAATTCCATACCCCAGAGCAGGAATCGAAGACAGAGGGACGACTCGACTTTCTCAGAATTTGAATCTTCAAATAGTGGAGATTCGTCTAGTGAGACTTCAGACAACGCCAGACTCAATCAGAGAGAAGGAGAATTTTCCCCACGTTTTTTAGGCCAGGGTTCGAAACAAAGAGGCCGGGACAAAAATCAAGGAAAACCCGGCGGGGGGGAAAGAAGAGGCGACAGACGCAACCCCGACTGGGACCTATCAAGGACCGCCAGGTATCCGGCCAGACAGAGGAAGACGTTAAGATAACTCACCCTTCCTCATCCTCCCTACAGGTCATAAACCTATCGGGTAGACCCCTCTCATCCTCACATATGGATGTGTTAGCCAAAGGCCTCTCTTTCTCACCCTCGAGATCATTTAACAGATTCTGCTGGGAGAAAGATCTCAGATTATTTGGCAGAAAACTCCTTCTAAAAAAGTTCTTTGCAAAACACCATGCAAGACGAGATAGTGATAACATCACAGACTTATCCCCTGAAGAGCTCCAAACAGTCCAAATCCTGGAGGACCTACTAGTGGAATCGAACATACAAGATAGCACTCCTTGCCGAGCTAAATGTAAACCCAAGTCTTCATTTTTCCCACCCGATAATACCAGCCCGGAAATTAGGGTTTTTCTTAACAGGGTGTCGAAAGAATTTGACGATATTTACGTCCGAATCAAAACTTCCCATCAATATCCAACTAGAAATCTCAACTTTCAAGAAAGGAAAGCATTACGTGAGATGGAAACATGGAGAGACGTAATTATCAAACCTTCGGACAAGGGTGGTAACATTGTGCTATGGCCGTTAGAAATGTATATCACGGAAGCACATAGACAACTGTTTAACCCCCTTTGCTATCAGAAACTTCTCAACGATCCCACCAAAAGGTTCCAAAAAGCCTATACCTCTTTAATACAAGAGGCTGCTACACAGGGAACCATTACCAAACAAGAAGCAGCATATCTGACTGTCCAAAACCCGAGAACTCCAACTTTCTATCTTCTTCCGAAGATTCATAAAGACATCCAGGTGCCACCTGGCAGACCGATAATGTCGGGTAATGGAGGACTGCTGGAGCAGCCGAGTCGCTTTCTAGATTTACATCTACGTGACTTCGTCCTTGACTTACCATCCTATCTACAAGACACTGCTGACTTATTGCGAAAAATTCACAACATCCACTTTGAGGACGACTTCCTCCTAGCAACCTTGGATGTTGAGGCACTTTATTCTAGCATCAATCATCAACAAGGTTTGTCTGCAACCAAATTCTTTTTGGACCAAACTGGGTCCAATGATTTTTCTGATTTTCTTTTACAGTTACTCACCTTTGTCCTCTCCAAAAACTATTTTGTGTTTCAAGACCAGTTTTTCTTACAAATCAGGGGAACTGCTATGGGGGCAGCATGTGCACCTACATATGCAAATCTCTTTTTGGGGTGGTGGGAGCATTTCCACGTGTTCAACATCTGCAATGAAAAATACACCACACATATAATACTGTGGCTAAGATACATCGATGATGTCTTCCTGATTTGGAATGGCAATAAGAGCTTACTCTTGGAGTTCATTCAGATTCTTAACCATAATGAACTCAATATTACTCTGACACACTTCATCAGCCCAACAAGAGTACCATTCTTAGACCTCAGTATCTACAAATCCAATGCAGGATTTCTAGAAACGGAATTATTCCGGAAGGAGACTGCTACTAACAGTCTCCTTCACCAAACAAGCTCCCATTTTCCGCCTACCGTGGAAAACATCCCCAAAGGGGAATACCTACGCCTGAGACGCAACTGCTCAGAAGACTCTACCTTCAAGGCCAAAAGCTTGGAACTAACTAACCGCCTCCTGGATAGAGGCTACAGCAGACGCTCACTCAAGCGGGCATATACTGCTATAGCAGCAACCAAAAGAGAGAGTCTGATTTTTGGTAAGAAAAATAAGAGTACGGAGCAGGAAGACACTGTCCGCTTTATTGGAACTTTCTGCCCTGAATGGAGGAAGTTGAAGGGAGCAATAACCAGACATCTCCCTATTTTACAATTGGATCCAGATTTGGCACCCCTCTTTGACTCCCCACTGCAAATGAGCTGGCGCAGATCAAAAAATATGAGAGACCATCTAGTGCACAGCCATTTGATCTCCTCAAATACCAAAAAACCTTCTATCACAGGTTCTTTTCCCTGCGGCCATTGCAAATCATGCCCTCAAATCTTGCAAACCAACACGGTCATCGACAGGTTTGACCAGTCGGTCAAGCTACAACACTTCTTTAACTGTAATACGCAGGCGGTGATATATTGCATAACGTGTGAGTGTAATCTCAAGTATGTAGGCATGACTACACGTAAATGGAAAGAAAGAATCTTAGAACACCTTGGTAACATCCGCAATGCCTCCAGAGATCTTAACAGAATGAAACAGCTCACATCGGTAGCGAGACATTTCAACTCTGTTCATAAAGGATCCATCAAAGGGTTCAAGACCTTCTGTTTAGATCGAGTACATCTCGGAATACGGGGAGGAGACATAACCAAAGAATTATACAAAAAGGAAAGTGAATGGATCTTCCGCTTGAACAGCCTGAAACCCTTCGGTCTGAATGAAACCATTAACTACGGAGTTTTCCTGTAAATAATATTTCATCAGCCTCTCAACTACCATATACATCTTAGAATCTTTATTAATAATTTTATCCAGTATTTTTCTCACAGGTGATTCATACACACACACCTTCAATTGCATGTATATTATATGCACATTTTTACTTTTTATCTACATCACATTCCGACACCATGTCACATCTCTTCACAACCCATCATTCCTCCTCACCCCTAGTTTTAATTCTCCACCACCAGCCAACATTCACCTCATTAACCCCCGGCCTCCCCCCATCAACAACCAATCAGGTATACCTACCCCTCACCTCCCTTAAATCTTTGTAAATTCAAAATAAATCATTTTTGTTTTTGCCCGTGGTCACTGCACACCAATGCACCCACAACTAATCCCCGTTTTCAATTATTCCCCTATCATGTGGTTTCTTCACTGCACACATTTATTGGTTTCCCCACATACACCTACATTTATTTCCTCAGGTACCATAATAGTTATCCCTTGACCCCTCTACTCCTGCATTCACCTTCCACTCACCATTGCTCGAGGCACGCACAGCTTATCCCTCACTAATTTCCACTAGGCCTATCCAGCCTATTCCTTATTCCACATACCCCCTTGAATCCAGCAGTTTTATCATTATTTACATCATCATTATGTATATTCATTCACATGTATTTTATTCATTTAATTTATTTTAATGCATTATAATCTTTCATCCCCCTTTTCTCAGTTCTCTTGTACTTTTCTTTTAATCATATCGCCTGTCATTATCAATCTGTAAGATTAGCATTTTTACAGTGAAGCTATGTAATAAGGGCATTTGCTACCTATTTACGGCCTATTATTTCCCACATCTAAAATAGCGATCTACTATCACCAAATGTTTTCAGCCCTCCGGTTATGACGTCTCAGCTCCGCTATGGTAGTCTCTTAGCAACCGTCCACACTAATCTTGATCTCAATGGTATTCCTCCCATATCCATGATGACGTCCGCAATCTCGCGATGGGTGATGCATCTCCCGCCTCCCGATCTGACGTCTTAGCTTCGCTATTGTAGTCTCTTAGCAACCGCCCACACAAATCCTAATTGTAAGGGTATTTTTCCCATATCCAAGATGGCGTCCGCGATCTCGCGATGGGTGACGCATCTTCCGCCTCCCGATCTGACGTCTTCATTACTGCGGTCTCCTAGCAACTACACACATGGGGAGATCACACCCACCAGACGACATCTCCGGATTGGCCAAGCTCTAACAGGGGCGGACATAAAAGCCCTCTCCCCACACTGGACAGCACGGAACCCGGAAGTGAACAAGCCCCAGGGCGAAACGCGTCTTCCGCATCCAGGAACAGGGGTCTCGTCGACACTACCGCATCTTGGCATTTAGCCATATTTACCTTTCTTGCTCTCTTGGCTTCCTCATATCTCTGGTGAAACCGTAAGCCCCACTATCCAGTGGCTGCATGCCACGGATAGCAACTCCTATTGCAATTCTCAGCAGCACTGTCTTAATTATCTTGCATTGAGTGTACAGCATAGGGGTGATTGATCAGAGGTCTGCATTAGCATTTATCTAGCATCTAGCATACTATTGGAAATCAGCTTATATTTTAAAGCGTTACCAGTTCACACATATGACTAATATATCTGTTATATTTATGAATGTGTTGGTTCCCATCTATTTCTATTCCTGCCTCCTCACAGCAATTGATGCATGCATAGAATTAACATATACCTATTATAGCATTCTATATCCTATCTGGGGTTGCAAGGCAAATATCCTATGATACATTTGGTCAACAGATATATGTTTGTGCAGTTTTGGTGAATTTGACACCTCACCACATAATTTTACAATTTTCAAACTTCATCCTGAGTTTTTTTTAAAAACTGCATTACCTGAGTGACCACATATTCACCTGGTTTCACCAGCATTTCTTCTTATATACTATCTGTTTGGACAATCATAATATACCAGCAGTCATGGATTTCTCTGTCTGTGAATTCTAGTATCAATTCTCACAAGTCCAATCTTCGATAGATCACCACTTTTTCGTGGACTCTCAGTCACGATTCCCGGTACACTGCACCACGTGAGTGGGAATTTCGGATCGGGTCTAACGTGAAAAGCAGATCCACCCATTTACACGATCTTCTATCTATTTCTTCTCTGTCGGTCCTAATTTTCATTATTCATATATAGGTGCACCTTCATTGGTGTTCACATAAAATTCTCTACTACCATACCACGCTGCCAGCGCCCGATCTCGTCTGATCTTGGAAGCTAAACAGCGTTGGGCCAGGTCAGTACCAGGAAGGGAGACCACCTGTGAATACCTGGTGTTGTAGAGTAGGATTTTCCTCACTTATGTGGCAGTAACACCAACAGCAGTATCACCACTTTTTTCTATCCAATAACCTCCAGACCTATCGGTCACGGGCACCATCTACTTGAGGTGCCATACCTGCCTCTACCGTTATCATTGTCTTGAATTCAGATAGGTGCATGTCGTCTTTTTTCCTGTACTATACCCAGAGGAGTGACTTCTGATCATTTCTCTAATTTTCTATAAGCCATAAGAGCATAGCTATTAATTTTGTGTCTCGACCACCCTGTGGTTCCATCAATACAGCAAGCCTGTACTGGTCAAGGGGAATGGGGGTATGACCAACTAATGTCTACCACCCTTTCACACACTCTTTACCAATAAGAGACCAGAACATTTTATTTTACCAAGATGCTTTCTATGTTGCATTTTGAAGGATAGATCTCCGGTAATAACCTTTTTTGTAATAAAAGCTAATAAAAGTTATGTTTTAAATATTTCATCTTAATTATCTCATCAAATTTATTTTTTTCTACAAGAGTGCGCCCACACAAGAGCCTTCTTTTCTCTCCCCATTGTATTAAAGTTCGCATACTTTCTGGCTCTGGGTGCACCACCAACTAGGACAAAATTAACATCTACACGTATATTTCATACAATATTGAAAGGGCTAATTTTTTGCCCCTTTTCTCCCCTATTTTCTTAGGGTAACCTATTGTCCAAATTTGGTTTTCTCTTCTCTAATGCTAGCATTTTTCCTGATTAGTCCATCCGGTGCCGGATCGCCCTAGGTTTCTGTACAGTACGGTAGTCCACGGCTGTAGCTACCTCTGTGTCGGCACTCGGCAGTCCATCCATAATTGTATACCACCTACCCGTGGTTTTTTTTTTCTTTCTTCTTGATACATACTACTATAGTAGCTTACTGTAGCAGTCTGCGGTGCTGCTGAGCTGACAGTGTCCAGCAGGTCCGTCATCAGTCATCATTACCTAATAAATATATATCTACCTGTCCGGCTGCAGTACTAGTGATATTATATATACATATATATATATTGATTTCATATCATTATCATCCAGTCTATATTAGCAGCAGACACAGTACGTTAGTCCACGGCTGTAGCTACCTCTGTGACGGCACTCGGCAGTCCATCCATAATTGTATACCACCTACCCGTGGTTTTTTTTTTTTCTTTCTTCTTTATACATACTACTATAGTAGCTTACTGTAGCAGTCTGCGGTGCTGCTGAGCTGACAGTGTCCAGCAGGTCCGTCATCAGTCATCATTACCTAATAAATATATATCTACCTGTCCGGCTGCAGTACTAGTGATATTATATAAACATATATATATTGATTTCATATCATTATCATCCAGTCTATATTAGCAGCAGACACAGTACGTTAGTCCACGGCTGTAGATACCTCTGTGTCGGCACTCGGCAGTCCATCCATAATTGTATACCACCTACCCGTGGTTTTTTTTTTTCTTTCTTCTTTATACATACTACTATAGTAGCTTACTGTAGCAGTCTGCGGTGCTGCTGAGCTGACAGTGTCCAGCAGGTCCGTCATCAGTCATTACATAATAAATATATATACCTGTCCGGCTGCAGTACTAGTGATATTATATATATATATATTGATTTCATCTCATTATCATCCAGTCTATATTAGCAGCAGACACAGTACGGTAGTCCACGGCTGTAGCTACCTCTGTGTCGGCAGTCGCTCGTCCATCCATAAGTATACTAGTATCCATCCATCTCCATTGTTTACCTGAGGTGCCTTTTAGTTGTGCCTATTAAAATATGGAGAACAAAAATGTTGAGGTTCCAAAATTAGGGAAAGATCAAGATCCACTTCCACCTCGTGCTGAAGCTGCTGCCACTAGTCATGGCCGAGACGATGAAATGCCAGCAACGTCGTCTGCCAAGGCCGATGCCCAATGTCATAGTACAGAGCATGTAAAATCCAAAACACCAAATATCAGTAAAAAAAGGACTCCAAAATCTAAAATAAAATTGTCGGAGGAGAAGCGTAAACTTGCCAATATGCCATTTACCACACGGAGTGGCAAGGAACGGCTGAGGCCCTGGCCTATGTTCATGGCTAGTGGTTCAGCTTCACATGAGGATGGAAGCACTCAGCCTCTCGCTAGAAAACTGAAAAGACTCAAGCTGGCAAAAGCACCGCAAAGAACTGTGCGTTCTTCGAAATCCCAAATCCACAAGGAGAGTCCAATTGTGTCGGTTGCGATGCCTGACCTTCCCAACACTGGACGTGAAGAGCATGCGCCTTCCACCATTTGCACGCCCCCTGCAAGTGCTGGAAGGAGCACCCGCAGTCCAGTTCCTGATAGTCAGATTGAAGATGTCAGAGTTGAAGTACACCAGGATGAGGAGGATATGGGTGTTGCTGGCGCTGGGGAGGAAATTGACAAGGAGGATTCTGATGGTGAGGTGGTTTGTTTAAGTCAGGCACCCGGGGAGACACCTGTTGTCCGTGGGAGGAATAGGGCCGTTGACATGCCTGGTGAAAATACCAAAAAAATCAGCTCTTCGGTGTGGAAGTATTTCACCAGAAATGCGGACAACATTTGTCAAGCCGTGTGTTGCCTTTGTCAAGCTGTAATAAGTAGGGGTAAGGACGTTAACCACCTCGGAACATCCTCCCTTATACGTCACCTGCAGCGCATTCATAATAAGTCAGTGACAAGTTCAAAAACTTTGGGCGACAGCGGAAGCAGTCCACTGACCTGTAAATCCCTTCCTCTTGTAACCAAGCTCACGCAAACCACCCCACCAACTCCCTCAGTGTCAATTTCCTCCTTCCCCAGGAATGCCAATAGTCCTGCAGGCCATGTCACTGGCAATTCTGACGAGTCCTCTCCTGCCTGGGATTCCTCCGATGCATCCTTGCGTGTAACGCCTACTGCTGCTGGCGCTGCTGTTGTTGCTGCTGGGAGTCGATGGTCATCCCAGAGGGGAAGTCGTAAGCCCACTTTTACTACTTCCACCAAGCAATTGACTGTCCAACAGTCCTTTGCGAGGAAGATGAAATATCACAGCAGTCATCCTGTTGCAAAGCGGATAACTGAGGCCTTGACAACTATGTTGGTGTTAGACGTGCGTCCGGTATCCGCCGTTAGTTCACAGGGAACTAGACAATTTCTTGAGGCAGTGTGCCCCCGTTACCAAATACCATCTAGGTTCCACTTCTCTAGGCAGGCGATACCGAGAATGTACACGGACGTCAGAAAAAGACTCACCAGTGTCCTAAAAAATGCAGTTGTACCCAATGTCCACTTAACCACGGACATGTGGACAAGTGGAGCAGGGCAGGGTCAGGACTATATGACTGTGACAGCCCACTGGGTAGATGTATGGACTCCCGCCGCAAGAACAGCAGCGGCGGCACCAGTAGCAGCATCTCGCAAACGCCAACTCTTTCCTAGGCAGGCTACGCTTTGTATCACCGGTTTCCAGAATACGCACACAGCTGAAAACCTCTTACGGCAACTGAGGAAGATCATCGCGGAATGGCTTACCCCAATTGGACTCTCCTGTGGATTTGTGGCATCGGACAACGCCAGCAATATTGTGTGTGCATTAAATATGGGCAAATTCCAGCACGTCCCATGTTTTGCACATACCTTGAATTTGGTGGTGCAGAATTTTTTTAAAAACGACAGGGGCGTGCAAGAGATGCTGTCGGTGGCCAGAAGAATTGCGGGACACTTTCGGCGTACAGGCACCACGTACAGAAGACTGGAGCACCACCAAAAACGCCTGAACCTGCCCCGCCATCATCTGAAGCAAGAAGTGGTAACGAGGTGGAATTCAACCCTCTATATGCTTCAGAGGTTGGAGGAGCAGCAAAAGGCCATTCAAGCCTATACAATTGAGCACGATATAGGAGGTGGAATGTACCTGTCTCAAGCGCAGTGGAGAATGATTTCAACGTTGTGCAAGGTTCTGCAACCTTTTGAACTTGCCACACGTGAAGTCAGTTCAGACACTGCCAGCCTGAGTCAGGTCATTCCCCTCATCAGGCTTTTGCAGAAGAAGCTGGAGGCATTGAAGGAGGAGCTAAAAGGGAGCGATTCCGCTAGGCATGTGGGACTTGTGGATGGAGCCCTTAATTCGCTTAACAAGGATTCACGGGTGGTCAATCTGTTGAAATCAGAGCACTACATTTTGGCCACCGTGCTCGATCCTAGATTTAAAAACTTCCTTGGATCTCTCTTTCCGGCAGACACAAGTCTGCTGGGGTTCAAAGACCTGCTGGTGACAAAATTGTCAAGTCAAGCGGAACGCGACCTGTCAACATCTCCTCCTTCACATTCTCCCGCAACTGGGGGTGCGAGGAAAAGGCTCAGAATTCCGAGCCCACTCGCTGGCGGTGATGCAGGGCAGTCTGGAGCGACTGCTGATGCTGACATCTGGTCCGGACTGAAGGACCTGACAACGATTACAGACATGTCGTCTACTGTCACTGCATATGATTCTCTCACCATTGAAAGAATGGTGGAGGATTATATGAGTGACCGCATCCAAGTAGGCACGTCAGACAGTCCGTACTTATACTGGCAGGAAAAAGAGGCAATTTGGAGGCCCTTGCACAAACTGGCTTTATTCTACCTAAGTTGCCCTCCCACAAGTGTGTACTCCGAAAGAGTGTTTAGTGCCGCCGCTCACCTTGTCAGCAATCTGCGTACGAGGTTACTTCCAGAAAATGTGGAGAAGATGATGTTCATTAAAATGAATTATAATCAATTCCTCCGTGGAGACATTGACCAGCAGCAATTGCCTCCACAAAGTACACAGGGAGCTGAGATGGTGGATTCCAGTGGGGACGAATTGATAATCTGTGAGGAGCGGGATGTACACGGTGATATATCGGAGGATGATGATGAGGTGGACATCTTGCCTCTGTAGAGCCAGTTTGTGCAAGGAGAGATTAATTGCTTCTTTTTTGGTGGGGGTCCAAACCATCCCGTCATTTCAGTCACAGTCGTGTGGCAGACCCTGTCACTGAAATGATGGGTTGGTTAAAGTGTGCATGTCCTGTTTATACAACATAAGGGTGGGTGGGAGGGCCCAAGGACAATTCCATCTTGCACCTCTTTTTTCTTTAATTTTTCTTTGCGTCATGTGCTGTTTGTGGAGTGTTTTTTGGAAGGGCCATCCTGCGTGACACTGCAGTGCCACTCCTAGATGGGCCCGGTGTTTGTGTCGGCCACTAGGGTCGCTTATCTTACTCACACAGCTACCTCATTGCGCCTCTTTTTTTCTTTGCGTCATGTGCTGTTTGGGGAGTGTTTTTTGGAAGGGCCATCCTGCGTGACACTGCAGTGCCACTCCTAGATGGGCCCGGTGTTTGTGTCGGCCACTAGGGTCGCTTATCTTACTCACACAGCTACCTCATTGCGCCTCTTTTTTTCTTTGCGTCATGTGCTGTTTGGGGAGTGTTTTTTGGAAGGGCCATCCTGCGTGACACTGCAGTGCCACTCCTAGATGGGCCCGGTGTTTGTGTCGGCCACTAGGGTCGCTTATCTTACTCACACAGCTACCTCATTGCGCCTCTTTTTTTCTTTGCGTCATGTGCTGTTTGGGGAGTGTTTTTTGGAAGGGCCATCCTGCGTGACACTGCAGTGCCACTCCTAGATGGGCCCGGTGTTTGTGTCGGCCACTAGGGTCGCTTATCTTACTCACACAGCTACCTCATTGCGCCTCTTTTTTTCTTTGCGTCATGTGCTGTTTATGGAGTGTTTTTTGGAAGGGCCATCCTGCGTGACACTGCAGTGCCACTCCTAGATGGGCCCGGTGTTTGTGTCGGCCACTAGGGTCGCTTATCTTACTCACACAGCTACCTCATTGCGCCTCTTTTTTTCTTTGCGTCATGTGCTGTTTGGGGAGTGTTTTTTGGAAGGGCCATCCTGCGTGACACTGCAGTGCCACTCCTAGATGGGCCCGGTGTTTGTGTCGGCCACTTGGGTCGCTTATCTTACTCACACAGCTACCTCATTGCGCCTCTTTTTTTCTTTGCGTCATGTGCTGTTTGGGGAGGGTTTTTTGGAAGGGCCATCCTGCGTGACACTGCAGTGCCACTCCTAGATGGGCCCGGTGTTTGTGTCGGCCACTTGGGTCGCTTATCTTACTCACACAGCTACCTCATTGCGCCTCTTTTTTTCTTTGCGTCATGTGCTGTTTGGGGAGGGTTTTTTGGAAGGGACATCCTGCGTGACACTGCAGTGCCACTCCTAGATGGGCCAGGTGTTTGTGTCGGCCACTAGGGTAGCTTAGCTTAGTCATCCAACGACCTCGGTGCAAATTTTAGGACTAAAAATAATATTGTGAGGTGTGAGGTATTCAGAATAGACTGAAAATGAGTGTAAATTATGGTTTTTGAGGTTAATAATACTTTGGGATCAAAATGACCCCCAAATTCTATGATTTAAGCTGTTTTTTAGTGTTTTTTGAAAAAAACACCCGAATCCAAAACACACCCGAATCCGACAAAAAAAAATCGGTGAGGTTTTGCCAAAACGCGGTCGAACCCAAAACACGGCCGCGGAACCGAACCCAAAACCAAAACACAAAACCCGAAAAATTTCCGGTGCACATCTCTACTGTACTACTATATATACTGCTAACAAAAATGCAGCACAGATATGGAATGGATACTTGCAGTGACACTGAGCTGCAAGATACAGCAATGGCCTACTGTACTGTACAACTATATACTGTTGTTCACCAAAATGCTGCACCGTACTACTATATATACGGCTCACAAAAATGCAGCACAGATATGGAATGGATACTAGCAGTGACACAGAGCTGTAAGATACAGCAATAGCCTACTGTACTGTACAACTATATACTGTTGGTCACCAAAATGCAGCACACTGAGCACAGATATTTGCAGCACACTGAGCACAGATATGGAGCTTTTCAGGCAGAGAACGTAGATATTTGCAGCACACTGAGCACAGATATTTGCAGCACACTGAGCACAGATATGCAGCTTTTCAGGCAGAGAATGTAGCCACGTCCTCTCCGTTCAATCTCCAATGCACGAGTGAAAATGGCGGCGACACGCGGCTCTTTATATAGAATACGAATCTCGCGAGAATCCGACAGCGGGATGATGACGTTCGGCCACGTTCGGGTTAACTGAGCAAGGCGGGAAGATCCAAGGCTGCCTCGGACCCGTGTAAAATAGGTGAAGTTCGGGGGGGTTTGGATCTCGACAAACCGAACCCGCTCATCTCTAGATAAAACTCAAGGAGGGAAGGGGGTGGGGGGGAAGGTTGGGAGAGAAGAACACCTTTTAAAGTAACTGCAGGTGATAAACTACACCCACTTGTGGAATTGTGTAGTATAGTCCAGCACTGATCTCTGATAGGCACCGACAGGCAAGCCAGATGGACTGGTCCACGCTAGTACAATAATAATAATAATAATAATAATAATAATAATTTTCAGTTAAATCCCATTGTCTTTAAAACACACATTTCTAAGCATGTAAAGCCAGTGACCCAAACATACAACATTGGGGGTCATTCCGAGTTGATTGCTCGCTAGCAGTTTTTAGCAGCCGTGCAAATGCTATGCCGCCGCCCCTTTGGGGAGTGTATTTAGCTTAGCAGAAGTGCAAATGCATGTGCAGCCGAGCTCTGCAAAAACAGTTTGTGCAGTTTCTGAGTAGCTCTGAACCTACTCACCGCTTGCGTTCACTTCAGCCTATTCGTGTCTGGATTTCACGTCATACACCCGCCCAGCGAACGCCCAGCCACACCTGTGTTTTTTCAGACGCGCCTGCGTTTTTGCAAACACTCCCTGAAAACGGTCAGTTGACACCCAGAAACGCCCCCTTCCTGTCAATCTTCTTCGCTAGAACCTGAGCACAACCACAAAGAGCTTTGTACCCGTACATCGCGTGTGCGCATTGCGGGCCATACACATGCGCATAAATGCCATTTTTTCACCTGATC
This sequence comes from Pseudophryne corroboree, assembly GCF_028390025.1. Lineage (NCBI taxonomy): Eukaryota > Metazoa > Chordata > Amphibia > Anura > Myobatrachidae > Pseudophryne > Pseudophryne corroboree. Next base: position 196,637,991 of record NC_086445.1, on the reverse strand, counting down.
GCTGCGCTGCAAAAATCGGCAGCGAGCGATCAACTCGGAATGACCCCCATAATATACTGCAGTCAGATGCTTAATACCTTAACTATTTGTCCCTATGTAGGAAACCTAGTAATTCTGACTACACTGTAAGTTAGCCAGTAGTAATTCTTTGCTTAAACCAGTGGTTCCAAAACTTTTTTGAATCACGGAGCCTTAGAGTATCAGAGTTTCTTCATGGCACACCTAGGCCAAAGTTTATTATTGAGAAATTTAGAAAGAAATAATAAGAATTTACTCACCGGTAATTCTATTTCTCGTAGTCCGTAGTGGATGCTGGGAACTCCGTAAGGACCATGGGGAATAGACGGGCTCCGCAGGAGGCTGGGCACTCTAAAAGAAAGATTAGGTACTATCTGGTGTGCACTGGCTCCTCCCTCTATGTCCCTCCTCCAGACCTCAGTTAGGGAAACTGTGCCCGGAAGAGCTGACACAACAAGGAAAGGATTTGGAATCCAGGGTAAGACTCATACCAGCCACACCAATCACACTGTACAACTTGTGATAACCATACCCAGTTAACAGTATGAACAACAACTGAGCCTCATTTAACGGATGGCTCATAACAATAACCCTTTAGTTAAGCAATAACTATATACATGTATTGCAGAGAGTCCGCACTTGGGACGGGCGCCCAGCATCCACTACGGACTACGAGAAATAGAATTACCGGTGAGTAAATTCTTATTTTCTCTGACGTCCTAGTGGATGCTGGGAACTCCGTAAGGACCATGGGGATTATATCAAAGCTCCCAAACGGGCGGGAGAGTGCGGATGACTCTGCAGCACCACATGAGCAAACTCAAGGTCCTCCTCAGCCAGGGTATCAAACTTGTAGAACTTAGCAAACGTGTTTGACCCCGACCAAGTAGCAGCTCGGCAAAGCTGTAAGCCGAGACCCCTCGGGCAGCCGCCCAAGAAGAGCCCACCTTCCTTGTGGAATGGGCTTTTACGGATTTTGGATGCGGCAATCCAGCCGCAGAGTGAACCAGCTGAATTGTGCTATAGATCCAGCGAGCAATAGTCTGCTTCGAAGCAGGAGCGCCAACCTTGTTGGCTGCATACAGAATAAACAGCGAGTCAGACTTTCTGAATCCCGCCGTTCTGGAAACATAAATTTTCAAAGCCCTGACTGCGTCCAGCAACTTGGAATCCTCCAAGTCCCTAGTAGCCGCAGGCACCACAATAAGCTGGTTCAAATGAAACAATGATACCACCCTAGGGAGAAATTGGGAACGGGTCCTCAATTCTGCCCTGTCCATATGGAAGATCAGATAAGGGCTTTTACATGACAAAACCGCCCATTCTGACACACGCCTAGCCGAAGCTAAGGCCAATAGCATGACCACTTTCCACGTGAGATATTTTAGCTCCACGGTCTTAAGTGGCTCAAACCAGTGGGATTTCAGGAAATCCAACACAACGTTAAGATCCCAAGGTGCCACCGGTGGCACAAAAGGAGGCTGAATATGCAGCACCCCCGGAACAACGTCTGAACTTCAGGCAGTGAAGCCAGTTCTTTTTGAGAGAAAATGGATAGGGCCGAAATCTTGACCTTTATGGATCCTAATTTTAGGCCCATAGTCACTCCTGACTGTAGGAAGTGCAGGAATCGACCCCGCTGGAATTCCTCTGTAGGGCCTTCCCGGCCTCACACCAAGCAACCTATTTTCGCTATATACAGTGAAAAAGTCTTGCTGTCACGTCTTTCCTAGCCTTTATCAGCGTAGGAATAACTGCATCCGGAATGCCCTTTTCCGCTAGGATCCGGCGTTCAACCGCTATGCCGTCAAATGCAGCCGCGGTAAGTCTTGGAACAGACAGCGCCCCTGTTGCAACATGTCTTGTCTGAGAGGCAGAAGCCCTGAGTCCTCTGAGAGCATTTCTTGCAGCTCCGGGTACCGAGTCCTTCTTGGCCAATTCGGAGCAAAGAATATTGTTCTCACTCCTCCTTTTATTACAATTCTCAGCCCTTGGGTATGAGAGGAAGAGGAGGGAATACATAGACCGACTGGAACACCCACGGTGTTACTAGTGCGACCACAGCTATCACCTGAGGGTCCCTTGACCCGACTTAAAACCTTTTTCAGCTTTTTTTGAGGTGGGACGCCATCTAGTCCACCTGAGGCAGTTCCCATCAATTTGCAAACTGCGTGAAGACTTCCTGATGAAGTCCCCACTTTCCCGGGTGGAGGTCGTGCCTGCTGAGGAAGTCTGCTTCCCAGTTGTCCACTCCCGGAATGAACACTGCTGACAGTGCGCTTACTTGATTCTCCGCCCAGCGAAGAATTCGGGTGGCTTCTACCCTCGCCACCCTGCTCCTTGTGCCGCCTTGGCGGTTTACATGAACCCCTGCGGTCTGACTGGATCAGAACCGGTTGGTCGCGAAGCAGGATCTCCGCTTGACTTAGGGCGTTGTATATGGCCCTTAGTTCCAGGATATTGATGTGAAGGCAAGTCTGTTGACTTGACAGCAGACCTTGGAAATTTCTTCCCTGTGTAACTGCCCCCCACCCTCGGAGGCTTGCATCCGTGGTCACCAGGATCCAGTCCTGAATGCCGAATCTGCGGCCCTCGAGAAGGTGAGCACTCTGCAGCCACCACAGGAGAGACACCCTGGCCCTGGGGGATAGGGTGATTAACCGATGCATCTGAAGAGGTGATCCGGACCACTTGTCCAGTAAGTCCCATTGGAAGGTCCTCGCATGGAACCTGCCTAAGGGGATGGCTTCGTATGATGCCACCATCCTTCCCAGGACTCGAGTGCAGTGATGCACTGACACCTGTTTTGGTTTTAATAGATTCCTGACCAGTGTCATGAGCTCCTGAGCTCTCTCTATCGGGAGATAAACCCTTTTCTGGTCTGTGTCTAGGATCGTGCCTAGGAGAGGCAGATGAGCTATAGGAACCAACTGCGACTTTGGAATATATAGAATCCAGCCGTGTTGCCGTTACACTTCCCGAGAAAGTGATACGCTGTTCAGCAACTGCTCTCTTGATCTCGCTTTTATGAGGAGATCGTCCAAGTACGTGATAATAGTGACACCTTGCTTCCGCAGGAGCACAATCATATCCGCCATTACCTTGGTTATGACAATCCCGTACCGCAATTCTGAGGTACGCCTAATGAGGTGGATAAATGGGGACATGAAGGTATGCATCCCTTATGTCCCGATTCACGATAAAGTCTCCCCCTTTTTAGGCTTGCCCTGACCGCTCTTAGCGATTCCATCTTGAACCTTCTCAGGTATATGTTCAGGGATTTTAATTCAATATGGGTCTGACCGAACCGTCTGGTTTCGGGATTACAACATGGTCGAATAATAACACCCTCTTGTTGAAGGAGGGGACCCTTGACCACCACCTGTTAAAGATACAATTTGTGAATTGCAGTTAACACTGGCTCCCTCTCTTGGGGGAAAGCCCGCAGGGCCATCGGTGAGGGGCATCTTCTCACAGTCCAGCTTGTATCCCTGAGACACAATATCTATTGCCCAGGGACCTAACAGGGAGTGAACCCACTTGTGGCTGAACTTACGAAGGCGTGTCCCCACCGGGCCTAGCTCCGCCTGTGGAGCCCCAGCGGCATAGGTGGATTTTTGTAGGGGCCGGGGAGGACTTCTGTTCCTGGGAACTAGCTGTGTTGATCCCGGCTCTGACAAGAAAGGACGCACCTCAGACTTTCTTGTTTCTTTATTCGAAAGGCTGCATTTAATAATGTCGTGCTTTCTTAGGCTGTGCAGGAATATAAGGCAAACTAGCAGAATTACCAGCTATAGCTGTGGAGACCAGGCCCGAGAACCCTTCTCCACACAATCCTCAGCCTTCCATATGCCTCTTAAGTCGGCATCATCTGTCCAATGCATATTCTACAGGACACGTCAAGCAGAGATCGACATAGCTTTGACTCTAGGACCCAGTATACTCATATCTCTTTGGGCATGCTTTATAACTATATATCTATCACTTAAGACAGCATCTTTAATATATTTACTAGGGTCTCAATCTCTGCTGATAAGGTACCTGTCCACGCTGCCACAGCACTATAAACCCATGCCGACACAATCACCGGTCTAGGTAGTATACTAGAATGTGCACGCTATCTGCAGGATCCCTGAGAATAGCAAGTGCTACCGTCTGTGCAAACAGGACACCCTAGGGGAAGATTCTCAACACATCCTGGCCCTAGTGGGGAAAGGATACAGCCTGAGAATTCTCTTGTGGGAAGCTGCCGTCTCTTGTCTGGAGATTCCCGCTCTTTTTCCTCATGAGAGGAGGTAAATTTACCTCAGCATTCTTCCCCTTAAACATGTGTACTCTCGTGTCAGGGACAGATGAGTCATCAGTGATATGCAAATCATCTTTTATTTCAATAAACATATATTGAATACCTTCTAGCCATCTTGGCTGTAACTTTGCATTATCGTAGTCGACAGTAGAGTTAAACTCCGTGTCGATACCAGTGTTTGTTATTTTGGATAGTGAGCATTGTGAGACTCTGAAGGTCTCTGTGACATAGGGACAGACATGGGTAGATTTCCTGTCTGTTCCCTAATCATTTGTGCAATAAATTCACCTTAGCACTTACACATATCCAAACAGGTGTCGGCGTTGTCGACGGAGACACCCTCTCACACACATATCCGCTCTATCACCTCCTTAGAGGAGCCTTTTACCTCAGACATGTCGACACACGCGTACCGACACACCACACACACAGGGGATGCTCTATTTGAGGACAGTTCCCCCACAAGGCCCTTTGGAGAGACAGAGAGAGAGTATGCCAGTACACACCCCAGCGCTATATAACCCAGGGATTACACTACAACTCAGTGTTTACCCAGTAGCTGCTGTATATACAATTTTTGCGCCTAAATTTATGTGCCCCCCCTCTCTTTTCACCCTTTGTGTACCAGGATACTGCAGGGGAGAGCCTGGGGAGCTTCCTTCCAGCGGAGCTGTGAAGAGAAAATGGCGCTGGTGTGCTGAGGAAGAAGGCCCCGCCCCCTCAGCGGCGGGCTTCTGTCCTGTTTCTGACTAAAAATGGCGGGGGTTTTACACATATACAGTCACAGACTGTATTATGTGTATTTTTATGCCAAAGGTATTTCTATTGCTGCCCAGGGCGCCCCCCCCCCCCCCCCCAGCGCCCTGCACCCTACAGTGACCGGAGTGTGTGGTGTGCTGTGGGAGCAATGGCGCACAGCTGCGGTGCTGTGCGCTACCTTAATGAAGACAGGAGTCTTCTGCCGCCGATTTCATCGCATCTCTTCTGTCTTCTGGCTCTGCAAGGGGGACGGCGGCGCGGCTCCGGGAACGGACGATCGAGGTCAGGCCCTGTGTTCGAACCCTCTGGAGCTAATGGTGTCTAGTAGCCTAAGAAGCACAAGCTAGCTGCAAGCAGGTAGGTTTGCTTCTCTCCCCTCAGTCCCACGTAGCAGTGAGTCTGTTGCCAGCAGATCTCACTGAAAAAAAAAAACCTAACAAATACTTTCTTTCTAGCAAGCTCATGAGAGCCCACTAGGAGCACCCAGCTCTGGCCGGGCACAGATTCTAACTGAGGTCTGGAGGAGGGGCATAGAGGGAGGAGCCAGTGCACACCAGATAGTACCTAATCTTTCTTTTAGAGTGCCCAGTCTCCTGCGGAGCCCGTCTATTCCCCATGGTCCTTACGGAGTTCCCAGCATCCACTAGGACGTCAGAGAAATAAAATTAAGTAGGTTGTGTCTTTATGCCATTTTAGGTGCAGTTACAGTATGTGATGGGGAACTACATATGCTTCTGTTTGTCCACATATGTTATGATTGGCAGCCACCAGCATTGGTTTTGCAAGTGTCGCAAAACACCCCAGGGTGCCTATGTACACAGTTTGAGAACCACTGACTTAGACCACTGCAGCTAAGCAAATCCATGTACGGTGTGGCTGCAGGATAGTAGGAGGTACTAAGTCAATCCCTGCTGCCTGCCTACTATCCAGCTACACACTATATAGATCTGTTCAACTGGTATGGGCAAAGAACTACAACTAGCTCACATAAAGGACCCGATTCAGCTTCATTAGCAGTTTTGCTAATTTAGCAAAACTGCAACTGCTATCGGTCGCATGCTGGGGGCATAAAGGAAGCCCCAATCCTGCGCAGCCACAGTTTTAGCATTGTCCTAATGGCAAAACTGTGGCAGGGCATGCTGGGATGTGTAGTTACATAGCAGCTGGGAGGGTGGGGGCACATGTTGAATAAATACCACATGGTATAGGAGCTTTGGTGCTTGAATTCATTGCATGGACTATTGTGTATTTTGGCAAAAAGTATATATCTGCCCATGGATTAGCAGTAAATTGCCAATTTGTTCAGAATCCTGGATGAGCAGCCCTGCATCCCCATGCTTTGCTTGTTGGGATGGTAGGCGGACATGCATTGTTGGCCAAATATGTGCTAAGAACCTCAATTGTACTCCATGTTAAATTGTAGAGTTTATTATAATTGGTTTGATTATCTGTATTCTTAGTGCTTAGATTGTACACCTGCATCTTCCTTTTTTCTGCGTGGCACCAGAAATTTCAGCCTTTTAGCACCTCTTATGTTTAAAATAGGGTGTGCAGTCCAGCAGCTCCACCCTTTGTCAGGATGGATGTAAGGCGTCACATCAAACATATTATGAGAGGCTGGGAGTTGCTTGATCTGCTAAGAGGAGGACGCCATGGTAGAGGTGCGCCTGTGTGCTATAAATGCAAGGGGCAATGTGGTTGCATAGATTTATGAAACCTATCATACAGGTGAAGATCCACACTTTTATCCACCAGGAAATAGAAAAGGCATTATGCTGAAAAGTCTTTTTTGGGGAGGAGTCAGTTGTGTTTGCACAACCGATCACTCCTTATCCCCATCGCAACAGATGGGGAATATTTAATTGTTGGGTTTTTTTTGCACTTGTCACAATCACATAGGCCAGATTTTTGACAGTTTGTGCACCCAAAACCAGGACTGTTTTTGGTTATGATTTCTGCTCGGGAGGTTATGATTTCTGCTCGGGAGGCTGCGAGCAGAAATCATACTATCACACCTATCAGCAGAAACAATTAAATAGCTGCCGTTGAGCACACAATATTGCTGATGACGGCATAAACAACTGAATCGCTCCCTTTTTGCCATAATACTGTACATTCCAGAATCGTTTTCCTGACAGATATGATCATGCATCGGAGTCTGTCCATTTCTTCTGTCTGTTTAAACAGCCTTGCACGACTGATTGCACAGAGAGCTTGTCTTACTGACACAAAGGCCCTCATTCAGACCTGGTCGCAAGCAGGCGATTTTTGCACTGCTGCGACCAGGTAATCGCCACCTACAGGGGGAGGGGATAATCGGTGTGCAGGGGTGCGAACAGATGTGCAGTCTCTGCACAGCCCAGGACTTACTGAGCCACTGCAACGATCCGGACCGATGCTGGCGTCAGAAACCCTCCTTCCGTATGGCTGGACACGCCTGCGTTCTCCCGGACACTCCTTAAAAATGGTCAGTTGCCACCCACAAACGGACTCCTCCTGTCAATTTTCTTGCGATCGCCAGTGCCAACACTTTCTTCGTAAAATCCGTCAATGTCTGGTGATCCCCGTCGCCGGCGGCCGGCGCATTGCGGTGGATACACATGCGCAGTTCGGACCTGAGGCCCAAAGTACAGTACCTTCCCAAATTGACACAGCCTTGCACAGCTGATCTGGTTATGGGATTGTATTCCCTATTAATATAGGTAGGTGACAGGTAGTAGGTTGGTCACATGTAGTTATGGTTACTACCAGAGAATCAATCAAGAATCAATCAATAAATTCACATTAACAAGGGACTAAAGGTATGAATCACCATCAGTGTCGGACTGGGGCATGTAGGGCCCACCGGGATAATGCAGTGGTAGGGGCCCATGTTTAGGGGTGTGGCCAGCCTGCTGAGGGTGTGTGGCCTGCCACCTCATTGGTTTGACTAACCATTAGAGAGTGCAATGTCCGAGCACCTTCATAAATATGTACAGTAAATTCAGCTGCTGCTGCTGCATGCATGATAATGTACCAGATTAATAACAGCAATTCATTGTAGACAATACACCATAGTCCAGAATAAGGTAACATATGTATAATCTATAATTCAAGTGCATAGTCTAGAACCCGATCCTTAAAGCAGGAGGTGGGCCCCCAGGCAGTGGGGCCCACCGGAGGTTTCCCCTGTACCCCTGTGGGCCAGTCCAAGCCTGATCACCATAGTCTGGCAAATAGGGTTGCCAAAGGAAATCCGTCTCTGGGTGAGAAACGACAACATTAGGTTACAGATGTGCAGACTGTGTAGCGTACTACTCCAGTATTAGGATTACTGGACCCTAACCACTGGCATATTTATAATGGGTGCAGTGTGTGCACTGCACAAGGGCCCCACCATGCACCCATTTTTTTCAATACTTACCCTCCGGAGTTCCACGTCGCAGAAGCAGCACTGCAGGAATCACTGGGAAAATGTCGAGCCAGCAATTTTCCAGGAGTTTCGCACATGAGCAGTAAGATAATCACTGGGAAAATGGCTGCCGTGCTATGTTTCCAGAGACCTGAGCATGCGCACTAGACTCTGGGACAGCGCTAGGGTACCCTAGTAACACCAGTGCCCAGAGTCAAGAGCACTTCCGGCTAGGGAGGAGGGGGCTCACAAGGAGCCTGTACACGCACCTCCTCCCCTCTGAATACGCCCCTGACCCTAACACCTGTATAAATGGGTGTGTTCACAAATAGGCACATCACAAAAACTCATTTGTGCTGTAAACTTCTAATGACCCCTAATCTCTTGACATCTGCAAATCTAATCTTTATGGCGTGTTTGTCTCTTATGTTTCTCTCTTACCCCATATGGATGTAATTCATCATGTATGTATTCATCATTCTTCTCATCTGTTGTCATTTGACTTTACTGTATGTCCTTGTTTATACAACTAAATTATCACTTTACACTGCAGAAACAATCATTTCTTATGGTCAAATTGGTCATGCATTAAAGTTAGTGATGTGCACCGGACATTTTTCGGGTTTTGTGTTTTGGTTTTGGATTCGGTTCCGCGGCCGTGTTTTGGATTCGGACGCGTTTTGGCAAAACCTCCCTGAAAATTTTTTGTCGGATTCGGGTGTGTTTTGGATTTGGGTGTTTTTTACAAAAAACCCTCAAAAACAGCTTAAATAATAGAATTTGGGGGTCATTTTGATCCCATAGTATTATTAACCTCAATAACCATAACTTCCACTCATTTCCAGTCTATTCTGAACACTGAACACCTCACAATATTATTTTTAGTCCTAAAATTTTCACCGAGGTCATTGGATGACTAAGCTAAGTGACCCAAGTGGCCGACACAAACACCTGGCCCATTTAGGAGTGGCACTGCAGTGTCAGACAGGATGGTCGATTTAAAAAATAGTCCCCAAACAGCACATGATGCAAAGAAAAAAAGAGGTGCACTGTGGTCGCTGGATGGCTAAGCTAAGCGACACAAGTGGCCGACACAAACACCTGGCCCATCTAGGAGTGGCACTGCAGTGTCAGGCAGGATGGCACTTCAAAAAAATAGTCCCCAAACAGCACATGATGCAAAGAAAAATGAAAGAAAAAAGAGGTGCAAGATGGAATTGTCCTTGGAAATGTTGAATAAACAGGACATGCACACTTTAACAAACCCATCATTTCAGCGACAGGGTCTGCCACACAACTGTGACTGAAATGACTGGTTGGTTTGGGCCCCCACCAAAAAAGAAGCAATCAATCTCTCCTTGCACAAACTGGCTCTACAGAGGCAAGATGTCCACCTCCTCCTCATCGTCCGATTCCTCACTCCTTTCACTGTGTACATCCCCCTCCTCACAGATTATTAATTCGTCCCCACTGGAATCCACCATCTCAGGTCCATGTGTACTTTCTGGAGGCAATTGCTGGTGAATGTCTCCACGGAGGAATTGATTATAATTCATTTTGATGAACATCATCTTCTCCACATTTTCTGGAAGTAACCTCGTACGCCGATTGCTGACAAGGTGAGCGGCTGCACTAAACACTCTTTCAGAGTACACACTGAAGGGTGGGCAACTTAGGTAAAATAAAGCCAGTTTCTGCAAGGGCCTCCAAATTGCCTCTTTTTCCTGCCAGTATACGTACGGACTGTCTGACGTGCCTACTTGGATGCGGTCACTCATATAATCCTCCACCATTCTTTCAATGGTGAGAGAATCATATGCAGTGACAGTAGACGACATGTCAGTAATCGTTGGCAGGTCCTTCAGTCCGGACCAGATGTCAGCACTCGCTCCAGACTGCCCTGCATCACCGCCAGCGGGTGGGCTCGGAATTCTTAGCCTTTTCCTCGCACCCCCAGTTGCGAGAGAATGTGAAGGAGCAGCTGTTGAGGGTCACGTTCCGCTTGACGACAATTTTCTCACCAGCAGGTCTTTGAACCTCTGCAGACTTGTGTCTGCCGGAAAGAGAGATACAACATAGGTTTTAAATCTAGGATCGAGCACGGTGGCCAAAATGTAGTGCTCTGATTTCAACAGATTGACCACCCGTGAATCCTGGTTAAGCGAATTAAGGGCTCCATCCACAAGTCCCACATGCCTAGCGGAATCGCTCTGTTTTAGCTCCTCCTTCAATGTCTCCAGCTTCTTCTGCAAAAGCCTGATGAGGGGAATGACCTGACTCAGGCTGGCAGTATCTGAACTGACTTCACATGTGGAAAGTTCAAAGGGTTGCAGAACCTTGCACAACGTTGAAATCATTCTCCACTGCGCTTGAGTCAGGTGCATTCCCCCTCCTTTGCCTATATCGTAGGCAGATGTATAGGCTTGAATGGCCTTTTGCTGCTCCTCCATCCTCTGAAGCATATAGAGGGTTGAATTCCACCTCGTTACCACCTCTTGCTTCAGATGATGGCAGGGCAGGTTCAGGAGTGTTTGCTGGTGCTCCAGTCTAAGGCACGCGGTGGTTGAATGCCGAAAGTGGCCCGCAATTCTTCGGGCCACCGACAGCATCTCTTGCACGCCCCTGTCATTTTTTAAATAATTCTGCACCACCAAATTCAATGTATGTGCAAAACATGGGACGTGCTGGAATTTGCCCAGATGTAATGCACGCACAATATTGGTGGCGTTGTCCGGTGTCACAAATCCCTAGGAGAGTCCATTTGGGGTAAGCCATTCTGCGATGATGTTCCTCAGTTTCCGTAAGAGGTTGTCAGCTGTGTGCCTCTTCTGGAAAGCGGTGATACAAAGCGTAGCCTGCCTAGGAACGAGTTGGCGTTTGCGAGATGCTGCTACTGGTGCCGCTGCTGCTGTTCTTGCTGCGGGAGGCAATACATCTACCCAGTGGGCTGTCACAGTCATATAGTCCTGAGTCTGCCCTGCTCCACTTGTCCACATGTCCGTGGTTAAGTGGACATTGGGTACAACTGCATTTTTTAGGACACTGGTGACTCTTTTTCTGACGTCTGTGTACATTTTCGGTATCACCTGCCTAGAGAAATGGAACCTAGATGGTATTTGGTACCGGGGACACAGTATCTCAATCAAGTCTGTAGTTGCCTGTGAATTAACGTGGATAACGGAAACACGTTTCTCACCGCCCGGGCTGCCAAGGCCTGAGTTATCCGCTTTGCAGCAGGATGACTGCTGTGATATTTCATCTTCCTTGCAAAGGACTGTTGGACAGGCATTTGCTTACTGGAAGTAGTACAAGTGGTCTTCCGACTTCCCCTCTGGGATGACGATCGACTCCCAGCAGCAACAATAGCAGTGCCAGCAGCAGTAGGCGTTACACTCAAGGATGCATCGGAGGAATCCCAGGCAGGAGAGAACTCTTCAGACTTGCCAGTGACATGGCCTGCAGGACTATTGGCTTTCCTGGGTAAGGAAGAAATTGACACTGAGGGAGTTGGTGGTGTGGTTTGCAGGAGCTTGGTTACAAGAGGAAGGTATTTAGTGGTCAGTGGACTGCTTCCGCTGTCATCCAAAGTTTTTGAACTTGTCACTGACTTATGATGAATGCGCTGCAGGTGACGTATAAAGGAGAATGTTCCGAGGTGGTTAACGTCCTTACCCCTACTTATTACAGATTGACAAAGGCAACACACGGCTTGACACCTGTTGTCCGCATTTCTGTTAAAATAATTCCACACCGAAGAGGTGATTTTTTTGTAATTTGACCAGGCATGTCAATGGCCATATTCGTCCCACAGACAACAGGTGTCTCCCCAGGTGCCTGACTTAAACAAACCACCTCACCATCAGAATCCTTCTTGTCAATTTCCTCATCAGCGCCAGCAACACCCATATCCTCATCCTGGTGTACTTCAACAGTGACATCTTCAATTTGACTATCAGGAACTGGACTGCGGGTGCTCCTTTCAGCACTTGCAGGGGGCGTGCAAATGGTGGAAGGCGCCACCTCTTCCCGTCCAGTGTTGGGAAGGTCAGGCATCGCAGCCGACACAATTGGACTCTCCTTGGGGATTTGTGATTTAGAAGAACGCACAGTTCTTTGCTGTGCTTTTGCCAGCTTAAGTCTTTTCATTTTTCTAGCGAGAGGATGAGTGCTTCCATCCTCATGTGAAGCTGAACCACTAGCCATGAACATAGGCCAGGGCCTCAGCCGTTCCTTGCCACTCCGTGTTGTAAATGGCATATTGGCAAGTTTACGCTTCTCCTCAGACGCTTTTCATTTTGATTTTTGGGTCATTTTACTGAACTTTTGTGTTTTGGATTTGACATGCTCTCTACTATGACATTGGGCATCGGCCTTGGCAGACGACGTTGATGGCATTGAATCGTCTCTGCCATGACTAGTGGCAGCAGCTTCAGCACGAGGTGGAAGTGGATCTTGATCTTTCCCTATTTCACCCTCCACATTTTTGTTCTCCATTTTTTAATGTGTGGAATCATATGCCAGTATCAATAGCAATGGCTTACTACTATATATACTGCGCACAACTGAAATGCACCACAGGTATGGATGGATAGTATACTTGACGACACAGAGGTAGGTAGAGCAGTGGCCTACTGTACCGTACTGCTATATATTATATACTGGTGGTCAGCAAACTGTGCAAAACTGAAATGCACCACAGGTATGGATGGATAGTATACTTGACGACACAGAGGTAGGTAGAGCAGTGGCCTACTGTACCGTAATGCTATATATTATATACTGGTGGTCAGCAAACTGTGCAAAACTTAAATGCACCACAGGTATGGATGGATAGTATACTTGACGACACAGAGGTAGGTAGAGCAGTGGCCTACTGTACCGTACTGCTATATATTATATACTGGTGGTCAGCAAACTGTGCAAAACTGAAATGCACCACAGGTATGGATGAATAGTATACTTGACGACACAGAGGTAGGTAGAGCAGTGGCCTACTGTACCGTACAGCTATATATTATATACTGGTGGTCAGCAAACTGTGCAAAACTGAAATGCACCACAGGTATGGATGGATAGTATACTTGACGACACAGAGGTAGGTAGAGCAGTGGCCTACTGTACCGTACTGCTATATATTATATACTGGTGGTCAGCAAACTGTGCAAAACTTAAATGCACCACAGGTATGGATGGATAGTATACTTGACAACACAGAGGTAGGTAGAGCAGTGGCCTACTGTACCGTACTGCTATATATATTATATACTGGTGGTCAGCAAACTGTGCAAAACTGAAATGCACCACAGGTATGGATGAATAGTATACTTGACGACACAGAGGTAGGTAGAGCAGTGGCCTACTGTACCGTACTGCTATATATTATATACTGGTGGTCAGCAAACTGTGCAAAACTGAAATGCACCACAGGTATGGATGGATAGTATACTTGACGACACAGAGGTAGGTAATCAGTGGCCTACTGTACCGTACTGCTATATATTATATACTGGTGGTCAGCAAACTGTGCAAAACTTAAATGCACCACAGGTATGGATGGATAGTATACTTGACGACACAGAGGTAGGTAGAGCAGTGGCCTACTGTACCGTACTGCTATATATTATATACTGGTGGTCAGCAAACTGTGCAAAACTGAAATGCACCACAGGTATGGATGGATAGTATACTTGACGACACAGAGGTAGGTAGAGCAGTGGTCTTCTGTACCGTACTCCTATATATTATATACTGGTGGTCAGCAAAATTATGCACTGTACTCCTACTATATACTACAATGCAGCACAGATATGGAGCGTTTTTCAGGCAGAGAACGTATAATACTGGTGGTCATTGGTCAGCAAAACTATGCACTGTACTCCTCCTATATAATACTGCTGGTCCCCAGTCCCCACAATAAAGCAGTGTGAGCACAGATATATGCAGCACACTGAGCACAGATATGGAGCGTTTTTCAGGCAGACAACGTATAATACTGGTGGTCACTGGTCAGCAAAACTCCGCACTGTACTCCTATATAATACTGCTGGTCCCCAGTCCCCACAATAAAGCAGTGTGAGCACAGATATATGCAGCACACTGAGCACAGATATGGAGCGTTTTTCAGGCAGACAACGTATACTGGTGGTCACTGGTCAGCAAAACTCTGCACTGTACTCCTCCTATATAATACTGCTGGTCCCCAGTCCCCACAATAAAGCAGTGTGAGCACAGATATATGCAGCACACTGAGCACAGATATGGAGCGTTTTTCAGGCAGACAACGTACACTGGTGGTCACTGGTCAGCAAAACTCTGCACTGTACTCCTCCTATATAATACTGCTGGTCCCCAGTCCCCACAATAAAGCAGTGTGAGCACAGATATATGCAGCACACTGAGCACAGATATGGAGCGTTTTTCAGGCAGACAATGTATAATACTGGTGGTCACTGGTCAGCAAAACTCTGCACTGTACTCCTCCTATAATACTGCTGGTCCCCAGAATAAAGATATGCAGCCCCCTGAAACAAAGTGAGAGGACACCAGCCACGTCCTCTCACTATCATTTCCAGTGCACGAGTGAAAAATGGCGGCGACGCGCGGCTCCTTATATAGAATCCGAATCTCGCGAGAATCCGACAGCGGGATGATGACGTTCGGGCACGCTCGGGTTAACCGAGCCATACGGGAGAATCCGAGTATGCCTCGGACCCGTGTAAAATGGGTGAAGTTCGGGGGGGTTCGGTTTCCGAGGAACCGAACCCGCTCATCTCTAATTAAAGTATTCAGTAAAGTATTCTTATGGTCATGCATTAAAGGTATTTAGCAAGTTGTGGCTTAGTATTAAAGATTTGCAAGTAAAAATAAACTTTATTTTCTCACATTACACTATAATGCCGCTGACAAGATTTTTTTGGGAGGCTGATCTTTTCTCATTCTTAAGGTGGGAAAATGGATTTTGCCCTTTCATTGACGAAGATACCAGGCCACCAGTGACGTGCGGTGAGGTGAGGCAGAGCCTTTCCTGTCATACCCAAGTATACGCCAGAGTTATGACTATATAAAGTATATGAAAATTATAAAGAATATATTATCAATATCTTCTTTGTATTATTCTAATACTTTTTATAGTTAATACTCTGGAGTAAAAAGTCTATGGCAGGTGAGGCAATGCCCCTGCCTAGCGTTTCCGCACATCTCTGATCAAAACTCACCACCTTTATAGCAATATATACTGGTGCACCTGTGTATAATGCCCACATGTACCCTTGGGCACATTGGTGTATCTATAATGGGTGCAGTGTGTGCAGGGTACACGTGCCCCGGAGTCCAGACTGCACCTATTTGTTTAATACTTACGTTTCTGGAGTACCCCTTCGGAGCCATCCCTTCTCGGCAGCACAATAGTCTGAACAAAATATTGCGCCTGCTGAAAACTCTGGAAATGTGGAACGGTGGCCAATTTTCCGGAGTTTCACGCATGCGCATTAGGAAACTGTTCGGAAAAATGGCCACCGCGCCCTGTTCCCGGAGGTCTGCGCATGTGCAATAGAGTCTGTGCTCAGACTCTATTGCCGCTTTGAAGGAGGATGGCACTGCTGGGGGACTGTTCCCGGAGGTCTGCGCATGTGCAATAGAGTCTGTGCTCAGACTCTATTGCCGCTTTGAAGGAGGATGGCACTGCTGGGGGACTCCGGAGAGGTAAGTATTAAAACCTGTGCCTTGGTCAGAGAGGAGGGGGCCCCTGATGCAGAAGGCTGCACACGAGCCTCCTCCTCTCTTAAAACACCCCTGCTTGGGCTCATATATTGTGTGTGGCTCTGGTACTAGCCAATGCCTCCTGAGCCATTTACCTCACCGCACGTCCCTGGCCTCCTGTACTCCAGGCCAATCTGATCACTAATAGGGTGTTAGAAAATGGAGGAACAATACTAGTAGTAATTTCACTAATATGATGATCACAAACAAGCAGCAAAATGCATAAACATGAACCAAAGGCAAAATCAAATCAATAAAGATGGTCAATAACAGCTTAGTGTACATTCAGATTCCAAAGAAGCAGTCTATAGCAGGCTAAAGGGTAAAGCTGGCAACAAATAGGCAGGAAACAAACATTGGGGGTATCCAATAACCCGCGATAGTGCTGCAGGCGCGAAAAACACCCACGGCTAATTGGATACCCCCCTTAAGTAGGTTATGCCCGGTACTCTGTAATTGGTATCACTTATTAATTATACCTTCAACTTCAGCTCTTAGATAAATGTTGACTTTGACTTAACAAAAACAACAGATAGAACAGAATTGAAATATACAAGGTAAGATAAAGTCCCATGTTATAGTTCTACCTGCAATGCTGGCCAAGTGTAGAGAACACAGGGCAATGCTCTCACTAGCCCACAGGTGGAAAATATTCTCCATTAAGCTGTATGTGATGAGCACGTCTACTAATCCACCTTGTGTCACTCTTTTGGCAATCCTTTATCAATCCCTGTCCCTAATAACACAATGTACTGGAGGACCATTCCGCCACTTTAGGTATTAAGCCCTCTGGCAGTGGAGATTAAGGACCTTTTGCCTCTTGCTAAATTTCCTAAGCATGGCTGTGGGGGCCGATGCATTATCTCTTAACTTGTGCTCCCTCCTTCAGTAACAGCAATGTCCACTCTCATTAATAGCACCGGCCCTCTGCAGATATTTGCATTTAAATTGCTTTTGCCTGTAAATCTGTGTGCACTTCCCGAATATAAATCTGGAAAGCAAGTATACAGCGTAAAAGGAATTTTGCAAGGACGAGAATATAGAATAAATGACAGAGGATGAGATGCAGAAGTAATTCTGTATAAACATACAACAATATTGTACACCATCAGCATATGGGACCTAATTCAGTAAGGATTGCACATTCAGCTTTTTAGCAGAAACTGCAATCCTTGCAATCGTATGCTAGGGGCAGACCATCGCAGGGCAAGGACACCCATCATGCGACCCACCCCCAACCAACTGCGATCATGTTCAAATTGCGAACGCAACGCAAGTAGCGCTTGTTCACAGAAAGAAAGGAAGCTCCCTCCCAGCGCAGCCTGGCTGCAACGTCGGGAGTCCCACCGCAATTTTTTCGATCGGATGCGATGTCACGCAGCTGCCCCAAAAACGCAGCCGACATGCCCCCATTTCCCCAACGACGCCCCAAAAATGCTTGGTTGCTGCCCCACGCGAACACCTCTGCCAGGCAGAGGCGTTAGCAGTTAATGCAGGCCCAGAGGCGGAACTACCGCCAGTGCAACCAGTGCGTTGCACTGGGGCCCGCCACTGTCCAGGG
The DNA here is from genome assembly GCF_028390025.1 of Pseudophryne corroboree. Classification (NCBI taxonomy): domain Eukaryota; kingdom Metazoa; phylum Chordata; class Amphibia; order Anura; family Myobatrachidae; genus Pseudophryne; species Pseudophryne corroboree. Next base: position 196,620,198 of record NC_086445.1, on the reverse strand, counting down.
GCCCAAAGCATGTAATGAGTCAAACTGACTCATTACATGCCACTGTGTGCTGCGGGCAACCGCTGCCCGCAGCACACAGCCGCCCGCAGGACAAAGGAGAGGAGCGCAGCGGTCACGGGGGTAAGGAGAAGGAGGGAGGTGGAGGAGGGAGCCGTAGCAGCGCTTTGCTACTGGTTGAGGCGCTGCTGCTGCTGTCCCTCTGCTTCACTATAGGCTGTCTTCCGAGAACAGCCTATAGTGAAGCAGAGGGACAGCAGCAGCAGCAGCGCCTCAACCAGTAGCAAAGCGTTGCTGCGGCTCCCTCCTCCACCTCCCTCCTCCTCCTTCTCTACTGCCCGGGAATCGTGATCCATCTCTGCCAGAAGCTGCACCGAGGAGCCTGAGCCAGCGGAGAGGGTAAGTATAATTCATTCTTTCTTTCTTTCTTTCTTTCTTTCTTTCCTGCAATGTGTAAAAAGGGGGAATCTGCCTGCCGCAATGTGTAAAAAGGGGGAATCTGCCTGACGTAATGTGTAAAAAGGGGGAATCTGCCTGACGTGATGTGTAAAAAGGGGGAATCTTTGCCGCAATGTGTAAAAAGGAGGAATCTGCCTGCCGCAATGTGTAAAAAGGGGTAATCTGCCTGCCGTAATGTGTAAAAAGGGGGACGCTGTCTGCCGTAATGTGTAACAAGGGCACGCTGTCTGCCGTAATGTGTAAAAAGGGGACGCTGTCTGCCGTTTATGTGTAAAAAGGGCATGCTGTCTGCCGTTATGTGTAAAAAAAGTACGCTGTCTGCCGCTATGTGTAACAAGGGCACGCTGTCTGCCGTCATGTGTAAAAAGTGTACGCTGTCTGCCGCTATGTGTAACAAGGGCACGCTGTCTGCCGTTATGTGTAAAAAGTGCACGCTGTCTGCCGCTATGTGTAAAAAGTGCACGCTGTCTGCCGCTATGTGTAAAAAGGGCACGCTGTCTGCCGCTATGTGTAAAAAGGGCACGCTGTCTGCCGCTATGTGTAAAAAGTGCACGCTGTCTGCCGCTATGTGTAAAAAGGGCACGCTGTCTGCCGTTATGTGTAAAAACGGGGACGCTGTCTGCCGTAATGTGTAAAAAGGGGACGCTGTCTGCTGTAATGTGTAAAAAGAGGAATCTGTCCGCCGTAAGGTGTAAAAGGGTCTCTACCTGGTGTAGTGGTGCTACTGTGCGGCGTAATTTGAATAATGGAGACTACTGTGCACCGTTTTATGAATTGGTATTATTTTGTGGCCAAACGAAGCCACGCCCCTGTTTTGCATGCAGGGGTGGGGCTCCGATGCCGTTTCTTGCACACAGTGCTAAAAATAAGAATTTACTCACCGGTAATTCTATTTCTTGTAGTCCGTAGTGGATGCTGGGAACTCCGTAAGGACCATGGGGAATAGCGGCTCCGCAGGAGACTGGGCACAACTAAGAAAGATTTAGGACTACCTGGTGTGCACAGGCTCCTCCCTCTATGCCCCTCCTCCAGACCTCAGTTTGTGTCAGCTCTGTGCCCGGAAGAGCTGACACAATAAGGAAAGGATTTGGAATCCCGGGTAAGACTTATACCAGCCACACCAATCACACCGTACAACTTGTGATACTATACCCAGTGAAAAGTATGAATAACAACTGAGCCTCTCAACAGATGGCTCCAAACAATAACCCTTTAGTTAGGCAATAACTATATACAAGTATTGCAGACAATCCGCACTTGGGATGGGTGCCCAGCATCCACTACGGACTACGAGAAATAGAATTACCGGTGAGTAAATTCTTATTTTCTCTGATGTCCTAGTGGATGCTGGGAACTCCGTAAGGACCATGGGGATTATACCAAAGCTCCCAAACGGGCGGGAGAGTGCGGATGACTCTGCAGCACCGAATGAGCAAACTCAAGGTCCTCCTCAGCCAGGGTATCAAACTTGTAGAATTTAGCAAATGTGTTTGAACCCGACCAAGTAGCAGCTCGGCAAAGTTGTAAAGCCGAGACCCCTCGGGCAGCCGCCCAAGAAGAGCCCACTTTCCTCGTGGAATGGGCTTTTACAGATTTAGGATGCGGCAGTCCAGCCGCAGAATGTGCAAGTTGAATCGTACTACAGATCCAGCGAGCAATAGACTGCTTTGAAGCAGGAGCACCCAGCTTGTTGGGCGCATACAGGATAAATAGCGAGTCAGTTTTCCTGACTCCAGCCGTCCTGGAAACATAGATTTTCAGGGCCCTGACTACGTCCAGCAACTTGGAATCCTCCAAGTCCTTAGTAGCCGCAGGCACCACAATAGGTTGGTTCAAATGAAAAGCTGATACCACCTTAGGGAGAAATTGGGGACGAGTCCTCAATTCCGCCCTATCCATATGGAAAATCAGATAAGGGCTTTACATGACAAAGCCGCCAATTCTGACACACGCCTGGCCGAAGCCAAGGCCAACAGCATGACCACTTTCCACGTGAGATATTTTAGTTCCACGGTTTTAAGTGGCTCAACCCAATGTGACTTAAGGAAATCCAACACCACGTTGAGATCCCAAGGTGCCACTGGAAGCACAAAAGGGGGCTGAATATGCAGTACTCCTTTAACAAACGTCTGAACTTCAGGCAGTGAAGCCAGTTCTTTTTGGAAGAAAATCGACAAAGCCGAAATCTGGACCTTAATGGAACCTAATTTGAGGCCCATAGTCACCCCTGACTGTAGGAAGTGCAGAAATCGACCCAGCTGAAATTCCTCCGTTGGGGCCCTTCTGGCCTCACACCACGCAACATATTTTCGCCATATGCGGTGATAATGGTTTGCGGTCACCTCCTTCCTAGCTTTATTCAGCGTAGGGATGACTTCCTCCGGAATGCCCTTCTCCTTCAGGATCCGGCGTTCAACCGCCATGCCGTCAAACGCAGTCGCGGTAAGTCTTGGAACAGACAGGGTCCCTGCTGCAGCAGGTCCTGTCTGAGCGGCAGAGGCCATGGGTCCTCTGAGATCATTTCTTGAAGTTCTGGGTACCAAGCTCTTCTTGGCCAATCCGGAACCACATGTATAGTTCTTACTCCTCTCCTTCTTATTATTCTCAGTACCTTGGGCATGAGAGGCAGAGGAGGGAACACATAAACCGACTGGTACACCCACGGTGTCACTAGAGCGTCCACAGCTATCGCCTGAGGGTCCCTTGACCTGGCGCAATATCTTTTTAGCTTTTTGTTGAGGCGGGACGCCATCATGTCCACCTGTGGCCTTTCCCAACGGTGTACAACCATTTGGAAGACTTCTGGATGAAGTCCCCACTCTCCCGGGTGGAGGTCGTGCCTGCTGAGGAAGTCTGCTTTCCAGTTGTCCACTCCCGGAATGAACACCGCTGACAGTGCTAACACATGATTTTCCGCCTATCGGAGAATCCTTGTGGCTTCTGCCATCGCCACCCTGCCTCCTGTGCCGCCCTGACGGTTTACATGGGCGACCGCCGTGATGTTGTCTGACTGGATCAGCACTGGCTGGTGTTGAAGCAGGGGTCTTGCCTGACTTAGGGCATTGTAAATGGCCCTTAGTTCCAGAATATTTATGTGTAGGGAAGTCTCCTGACTTGTCCATAGTCCTTGGAAGTTTCTTCCCTGTGTGACTGCCCCCCAACCTCGAAGGCTGGCATCCGTGGTCACCAGGACCCAGTCCTGTATGCCGAATCTGCGGCCCTCTAGAAGATGAGCACTCTGCAGCCACCACAACAGCGACACCCTGGTCCTTGGAGACAGGGTTATCAGCCGATGCATCAGAATATGCGATCCGGACCACTTGTCCAACAGATCCCACTGAAAGATCCTTGCATGGAACCTTCCGAATGGAATTGCTTCGTAAGAAGCCACCATCTTTCCCAGGACTCGCGTGCAGTGGTGCACCGACACCTGTTTTGGTTTTAGGAGGTCTCTGACTAGAGATGACAACTCCTTGGCCTTCTCCTCCGGGAAGAAACACTTTTTTCTGTTCTGTGTCCAGAACCATCCCCAGGAACAGTAGACGCGTTGTAGGAACCAGCTGCGACTTTGGAATATTCAGGATCCAGCCGTGCTGTTGTAGCACTTCCCGAGCTAGTGCTACTCCGATCAACAACTGTTCCCTGGACCTCGCCTTTATAAGGAGATCGTCCAAGTACGGGATAATTAAAACTCCCTTTTTCCGAAGGAGTATCATCATTTCGGCCATTACCTTGGTAAATACCCTCGGTGCCGTGGACAGACCAAACGGCAACGTCTGGAATTGGTAATGACAGTCCTGTACCACAAATCTGAGGTACTCCTGGTGAGGAGGGTAAATGGGGACATGCAGGTAAGCATCCTTGATGTCCAGTGATACCATGTAATCCCCCTCGTCCAGGCTTGCAATCACCGCTCTGAGCGATTCCATCTTGAACTTGAACCTTCTTATATAAGTGTTCAAGGATTTTAAATTTAAAATGGGTCTCACCGAACCGTCCGGTTTCGGTACCACAAACATTGTGGAATAGTTACCCCGTCCTTGTTGAAGGAGGGGTACTTTGATTATCACCTGCTGAGAATACAGCTTGTGAATCGCCTCCAGCACTGCCTCCCTATCCGGGGGAGCTGTCGGCAAGGCAGATTTGAGGAAACGGCGAGGGGGAGACGTCTCGAATTCCAGCTTGTACCCCTGAGATACTACCTGTAGAATCTGGTCGCTGAAGTTCTTGAGACGGGCCCCCACCGTACCTGGCTCCGCCTGTGGAGCCCCAGCGTCATGCGGTGGACTTAGAGGAAGCGGGGGGAGGACTTTTGTTCCTGGGAACTGGCTGTATGTTGCAGCTGTTTCCCTCTACCTCTGCCTCTGGGCAGAAAGGACGCGCCTCTAACCCGCTTGTCTTTCTGGGGCCGAAAGGACTGTACCTGATAATACGGTGCTTTCTTTGGCTGTGAGGGAACATGGGGTAAAAATGCTGACTTCCCAGCTGTCGCTGTGGAAACGAGGTCCGAGAGACCATCCCCAAACAACTCCTCACCCTTGTAAGGCAAAACTTCCATGTGCCTTTTAGAATCTGCATCTCCTGTCCACTGCCGAGTCCACAATCCTCTCCTGGCAGAAATGGACATTGCATTTATTTTAGATGCCAGCCGGCAAATATCCCTCTGTGCATCTCTCATGTATAAGACAGCGTCTTTAATATGCTCTACGGTTAGCAATATAGTGTCCCTGTCTAGGGTATCAATGTTTTCCGACAGGAAATCTGACCACGCAGCTGCAGCACTGCACATCCATGCTGAAGCAATAGCCGGTCTCAGTATAATTCCTGAGTGTGTATATACAGACTTCAGGATAGCCTCCTGCTTTCTATCTGCAGGCTCCTTTAGGGCGACCGTGTCCGGAGACGGTAGTGCCACCTTTTTTGACAGACGTGTGAGCGCTTTATCCACCCTAGGGGATGTCTCCCAACGTGACCTGTCCTCTGGCGGGAAAGGGTACGCCATTAGTAACTTTTTAGAAATTACCAGTTTCTTATCAGGGGAAGCCCACGCTTCTTCACACACTTCATTTAATTCATCAGATGGGGGAAAAACCACTGGTAGCTTTTTCTCCCCAAACATAATACCCTTTTTTGTGGTACCTGGGGTAATATCAGAAATGTGCAACACATTTTTCATTGCCGTAATCATATAACGAGTGGCTCTATTGGAATGTACACTAGTCTCATCGTCGTCGACACTGGAGTCAGTATCCGTGTCGACATCTGTGTCTGCCATCTGAGGTAGTGGGCGTTTTAGAGCCCCTGATGGCTTTTGAGACGCCTGGGCAGGCACGGGCTGAGCAGCCGGCTGTCCCACATCTGCTATGTCGTCAAACCTTTTATGTAAGGAGTTGACACTGTCGCTTAATTCCTTCCACATGTCCATCCATTCAGGTGACGACCCCGCAGGGGGTGACATCACATTTATCGGCACCTGCTCCGCCTCCACATAAGCCTCATCAAACATGTCGACACAGCCGTACCGACACACCGCACACACACAGGGAATGCTCTGACTGAGGACAGGACCCCACAAAGTCCTTTGGGGAGACAGAGAGAGAGTATGCCAGCACACACCAGAGCACTATATAATGCAGGGATACACACTACACACAGTGATTTTTCCCCTATAGCTGCTATAATACACAGTTTTGCGCCTCAATTTAGTGCCCCCCCTCTCTTTTTTACCCTATTGAGCCTGGAAACTGCAGGGGAGAGCCTTGGGAGCGTCCTTCCAGCGGAGCTGTGAGAGGAAATGGCGCCAGTGTGCTGAGGGAGATAGCCCCGCCCCCTTCACGGCGGACTTCTCCCGCTTTTTTCAGGATATTTTTGGCAGGGGATTTTACACATATATAGTGTCTTACTGACTATATTATGTGTTTATTTGCCAAGCTAAGGTATTTTTATTGCAGCCCAGGGCGCCCCCCCCCCCCAGCGCCCTGCACCCATCAGTGACCGGAGTGTGTGGTGTGCATGGGGAGCAATGGCGCACAGCTGCAGTGCTGTGCGCTACCTTAATGAAGACCGGAGTCTTCAGCCGCCGATTTCCTGGACGTTCTTCTTGCTTCTGGCTCTGCAAGGGGGACGGCGGCGCGGCTTCGGGACCGGACGACCGAGGCTGGGCCTGTGTTCGATCCCTCTGGAGCTAATGGTGTCCAGTAGCCTAAGATGCCCAAGCTAGCTGCAAGCAGGTAGGTTCGCTTCTTCTCCCCTCAGTCCCTCGTAGCAGTGAGTCTGTTGCCAGCAGATCTCACTGAAAATAAAAAACCTAAATATACTTTCTTTCTAAGAGCTCAGGAGAGCCCCTAGTGTGCAACCAGCTCGGCCGGGCACAAAATTCTAACTGAGGTCTGGAGGAGGGGCATAGAGGGAGGAGCCAGTGCACACCAGGTAGTCCTAAATCTTTCTTAGTTGTGCCCAGTCTCCTGCGGAGCCGCTATTCCCCATGGTCCTTACGGAGTTCCCAGCATCCACTAGGACGTCAGAGAAATGTCTAGTTACGGCACTGTTGCTAGGAATCCATTTCTCTGGCCCTGAGCAGGTCCCCCTCACCAGATCCTCTCCAGGGGTGAGGGGGTGGACTTGGATGGGATGGGGGGGAGGGGGGGGGGGCAAAGGATTTTGTCGCACCTGGGCCCACCGCTCGCTAGTTCTGCCACTGTGCAGGCCGATCGCATTAACTGCAGGCACATGTGCAGGGAGTGACCTACGCATGCGTACGCGGGCCCTGCCGCTAAACTTGCAGTCACATCGCGTTAGCGATTATGTGTGTTTAAAAAATAGTTGACCCTTGAATGTAACACCACTTACATTTTATCCTTTTATATGGGCCAGATGCTGAGTTAAATGTATGCCCATTTGCAGAAGTATGTTGCATGTGTGCCAGTAGAGTTGTACTTCCCACATTGATGGAGGAGGTGTAACTGGGCTGTAATTGGGCACGCTCACGTATTGTAGGCACAGATCAGTGAGTATGCGCCAGCTCAGCTGCGGGTTATGCAGTGATGGATGGGAAGTAGAAATGTGTCTGTTTCCAAACGTATCAATTGAACCACGTATAATTATATGGAGAGGGGTGGCAGGAATATATAGATGCATACTACTCTGTGTATGGCCAAAAATACTCATATAGGGGGTAATTCTGAGTTGATCGCAGCAGCAAATTTGTTAGCAGTTGGGCAAAACCATGGGGGTCATTCCGAGTTGTTCGCTCGTTGCCGATTTTCGCAACGGAGCGATTAAGGCGAAAATGTGCATGCGCATGGTACACAACGCGCATGCGCTAAGTATTTTAGCTCAAAACTTAGTAGATTTACTCACGTCCGAACAAAGAATTTCCATCATTGAAGTGATCGGAGTGTGATTGACAGGAAGTGGGTGTTTCCGGGTGGAAACTGGACGTTTTCTGGGAGTGTGCGGAAAAACGCAGGCGTGCCAGGATAAAACACGGGAGTGTCTGAAGAAACGGGGGAGTGGCTGGCCGAACGCAGGGCGTGTTTGTGACGTCAAACCAGGAACGAAACGGGCTGAGCTGATCGCAGTTTAGGAGTAAGTCTCGAGCTACTCAGAAACTGCTAAGAATTTTCTATTCGCAATTCTGCTAATCTTTCGTTCGCAATTCTGCTATGCTAAGATACACTCCCAGAGGGCGGCAGCCTAGCGTGTGCAATGCTGCTAAAATCTGCTAGCGAGCGAACAACTCGGAATGACCCCCCATGTGCACTGCAGGTGTGGCAGATACAACATTTGCAGAGAGAGTTAGATTTGGGCGGGTTATTTTGTTTCTGTGCAGGGTAAATACTGGCTGCTTTATTTTTAAACCGCAATTAAGATTTCAGTTTGAACACACCCCACCCGAATCGAACTCTCTCTGCACATGTTATATCTGCCCCCCCCCCCCCTGCAGTGTAACATGGTTTTGCCCAACTGCTAACAAAACTGATGCTGCGATCAACTCGGAATTACCCCCATAGTTCTGTGCACACAGGGGGTAATTCCAAGTTGATCGCAGCAGGAAATTTTTTAGCAGTTGGGCAAAACCATGTGCACTGCAGGGGAGGCAGATATAACATGTGCAGAGAGAGTTACATTTGGGTGGGGTGTGTTCAATCTGCAATCTAATTTGCAGTGTAAAATAAAGCAGCCAGTATTTACCCTGCACAGAAACAATATAACTCACCCAAATCTAACTCTCTCTGCACATGTTATATCTGCCTCCCCTGCAGTGCACATGGTTTTGCCCAACTGCTAAAAAATTTCCTGCTGCGATCAACTTGGAATTACCCCCACAGTGCAGGAGCATCTATATGTGTGCAACTCATTATGATGCCCCATGTCTATAAGCACCATTATCCTACTGAAATAATGGGAATCGAAAGAAATTCTACAGCATCCTATTGGTCATTGTGTACCTATGTACAAAAGTTCAGATTAAATCAACCTGCTATGATTTAAAACGTATTATTATTAGTTACTAGTCCATCAAAATGACGAAATGACGAAACAACATAACAGCAATGTAAGTGCTGGCGGATGTGCGCCCCCGAACGGCGCACCATTTGTTTTGCTTCGTCTGGTGCCATCTAGTTGCCGCCGGCATGCAAAACACTTGAATCCCCTAGACAGGTGAAGAGCAGCGTTAGCCTTTTATTATATAGGATTATTATTATTATTATTATTATTATTATTATTATTATGTTATAGGCAGTAAAGCTCAACAGTAATCATTATTACACAGACTGGTAGATGTATACATTTTTATTTTTTGGTGCGTTATGGGTGCTGGGGCATATCGCCATTTTTTACCGGTGATATGCTCCCGCACTTTACCTGTATGTATGTCCCCCTGGTGAGGTCTCTTACCGCTGCGCTATGTTGGCCTGCTTATGAAGTGTGCTCCTGTGTCCTTGCGTCTGTCAGTGCGGGTTTGCGCATGCGCACGAGACCTCCTTCCCACTGTCCTCCGCGCCTGTAGTAGTGCGCATGCGCGTCCTCTGTTTGTGACGCTGTGGATGTCTGCTGAGGTGGCGGGTTACAATTACCTTTACTCAAAAAATCACAAACAAACATGGCCGCCGGCAGAAAAAAAAAGACATTTGGGAGCCGCACTGCATGGAAAACAACGGCGAAGTTGAAGACTGCAGGCGTCGAAGCGGAGATCCGAAAAAGCCCTTCATACACTGGTAAGTCCCGCCGCCGCCACCTAGAGAGTGGCGACGGCGAAATGGGGAGGGGCTCATAGCGCAGCATGAAAAACAAAACAAATCCTCATTCATACATCGGGAGGTGTGGTAACTGCAGCAAATAGCGTGCGCAGTTACCGTTTTTACACAAAAAAAAACAGTTCATACATCTACCCCACTTGGTTCTGTCGGTGCTTTAAAGGGCAGGTCACAAGATTAGCAATTAGAGTGATGCCAAATTGAAACCTTGCCTATGCTTATATTAGATGCACCCTGAGCACAGCACAGTCCTAGGGGGGTATTCAATTAGCTCTGGTAATCTCGGAGCAGTTGAATTCGTCCCCCTGCCTATTCAGTTACAGCCCATTTTTGCCCGTTTTAAAGGCATTTTCGTCAATGCCTTTTCACCTTTTATTTTTTTGTGAAAAGGGATTGGTGAAAAATGCCTCAAAATCTGTGAAAATGGCCCATGTTTTCGCCAGCGCAGGTGAGAAAACATGTGGATTCACCGATCCACATGTTTTTGCTACTGCTGAATTTTTCGCCTAGGTAGAAAAACGTCCCTGCTATTGAATAGGGCGAATCCCCATTTGCCCTAAAAATAGCAAAAAGTCCAGTTTTTTTCGCCTAGGTGAAAAAAAAGCGGACCTAATTAAATAACCCCCTAGAGTATTAGGCCTTTTTTGCCTACTCCAGCATCAGATTATCTCCTAGTATATTTCAGTGCACCACACCCAGCTTGTTCCTATTTACCTCTATGTTGTCTGTGTCTTTAACTTCTGCTTGCCTACCAGGTTGGACCTTTGCCAGTGACTCAGACCCCAGGCTTGGCTACATGCTGGCTGTTCTCTCGCCTGCTCGTTCTATATCATCATACCTCCCAACTGTCCCGATTTTCGCGGGACAGTCCCCTTTTTTAGGGGACTGTCCCGCAGTCCCACCCGCGGGCTGCAGTGTCCATCGGGGGGTAGTTGGGAGGCTCCTGTCACCGTCTATTCACAGGAAACAGAGGGAGAGAGGGCATGCCAGCGCAGTTGCCGTGCAGGCACCAATTCATAAATTTTGGGAGGTATGCTCCATGTCTGATTATAATTACTCGCATGCAGTCTTGTCCGGGGTGGTAGTTAGAGACTTGCAACCTGTGGGCTCTCAGGCCATGCCACCTTTGCAGTGTCTCTTGGTGAAAAATGGGGGGGGGGGGGTTTCTCTTAGACTCTGTGCCTTAATGCTGCCAATGCAAATCCTGGTCTGACTGCAAACACTGACTGACTCATGCTGAAACGTGTCACAATCGAATAACGTATGCCTAAAAAATCAAGCAGAACAACAAAACTGTTTCTGTGAATAATGTCTTACAAAACTCTCTTACCTGCCCCACACACTCAGCCAATAGTACAGTACCAGTAATACCTAAGAATTTGAGGATTCTCTGCATCTTACATTTTTCATTCATTTATTTTTGACCTTTGACCAAACTAAACAGAATGTTAGGAATTATATGTGTATAAACTAGTTGTACTGTAGGTAATCAGGGCCAGCAGATGCTCTGTGTGCCAGCTGGGGATACACCCCTCCCCAGTGGCAAACGCAGGATTTCTAGAGGGGGATTTCCAAATGCCAGTCCACAATCTCACACTCTGCGAAACGTTGGAGCAAGTGCGGGAGTCTGAGGAGCGGTAGAAGAACCTAATAATGACACTGGACATTAATGAAAACATTGGTCTTTTTTTACACTGGAAGCTGTATGGATTACAGTATTAATATTTAACACTATAGATAGGCTGTATCAAACAAAGTGGGTATTAAAAGGTTAAACATACCATTGTAAATATAAATACACAAACGTAATAGAACCAGTACTGCACCTTCTAAGCACACATTCTCCCACCTCATGGTAAGGCTCCTGTCTCTTCTTCCTGGTATCTACTCTCTGGACCAGGGCACTGATTGAGGACTTAGATGCACACAGCAAACTTGGTAGAAGAAGCTGCTACCACTGGGCATGTGCAGCAGCTCCTCTGAGTCCCTTAAACTTCATGATGTGGCGGCAGCTCTACTAATCATATTATATACCATTGCTATTGTCATAATGTGAGCCAGTTGTCAAGAGGAGGAGGGTTTCCGAGCAACCGGAACCCCCCCCCCCCCCCCCCCCACCTGCGTTTGCCTATGCTCCCCCAGTCACACCCCTCCTGCTCCTTCTCACCTTAACAGGCAAGAGGTCGGGGGTGTCTTTACAAATTCAGTATGTTATTCGCTACCTAATCATTGCTGCCCTAAGTGACCACAGAGGTTGCCCATTGGTACGGCCCATCCTACTATATATGTAAAAGGTTCTGTAAAATCAGAATTTGGTGAATATATTTGATTGATGGCAAATTGGGAAAAATGTGCAAGCATAACCAGATCAAGGTGAAACTGTACCATATTCACAATATAACTTTCTGTCCATCAAAGTTTTATTTGCAGCTAAGACCATTACCTATTAATCTTGCTCTGCACAGACAAACACAAGAGTGAACCAGCGCTGTGGGGGCAGGAAAACCCCCACTCTCCCCTCCAGGAAATAGACACAGTGGGGTAAATATAAACAGCATGGGACTTGCAGACATCGGCCCGATTAAACATGGGGCAGACTTGCCAGGAACTCACCATCGCCTGCAAGGTGATGCATTTACCCCAGTAAATTCAAAATGATATGAGTTTGTATGATATGAGTTTGTTACATTTACCCCAGTAAATTCAAAATGATATGAGTTTGTCTTGTGGGTAAAACGCCAGAATATTTGTAGGGTATGTATGAAAGATAATGGCAGAAGAACTAGGACAAGACTAATATACTGTAAACTTCCTGTATGATTATTTTTAAAATAGATTTCTGCAAACCCATTGTGAAGATGAGGACGTACCATCATTTATTTATTAATGCACCTTTTGTCCCTCACCATAGTGAATGGAGGCCATACACTTTTATAGCCCTTCTCCTAGCCCCAGATTTCCCATGTTATGCATACAAAGGTGATTTGCTAACATTTTCAAGCACATGGCCCATAAGCAATACCTGTTCAAGTGTGTTTCATCCTGAAAGGTGTAGTCATCTACAGTTTGACGTAATGTAGGTGGCAAGACTAGTAGTACATTATAGTAATGGCAAGACTAGTAGTATATTATAGTAATGGCATGACTAGCATTATATTATAGTAATGGCAAGACTAGTAGTTTATTATAGTAATGGCAAGACTAGCAGTACAGTATATTACAGTAACAGAAGCTGTTTTCCGTGGTCAGGCATGCTTTGGTTTGGGGTTAAACAGTGACTCTTGTATTCAGCAGAGGGATCCTTTATACAGGAATACAAGAATGTTAGAAATCTCACTGTGACTAAGCTGCACGATAAAGGGATTAGCTAGACAGTGTGACTTGTAGTTTTCAGCATACAAAATGTATTTTGATAACTTATGTTTATGATAATGTAACTGTGATGTGCCGCAGAGACATCGGATGGGCCCAAGTATTTTGTGGGACTGGGCAAGTGGGGCGTGCATGGGGTGTGCATGGTGTGCTTCCTTAGGCAGATTATCCATAGCAACTCCCGGGAAACTGCTTTGGGCACCCAGGCCCAGCATCAGCTACTGGACATTGATGGCGGTTCTGGCACCTGACAGCCTTCAAAGCAGCATCTGGATGACCACTGACCTTTCTCTCTTGGGTCATATTTATTAATCAGTTCTTCCCTTAAAATATTTCCACATGTTTAAGGGCACATTCCTTCCTCAACTTTTTCTTTAAATTTGTATTTCATTTGTCCCTCAGATGCAGTGGAACACCACTCAATCTGTATCAGAGACACCGGGTAGCGACTTTAACTGCAAAGGTATTAATTTGACTGACTGTACAAAGTTGTAGATGAAGCACAACAGAATTTAGCTGGAAAAAAAATCCACAGCGACTGCATAGTGGCTCATATACAGATTCAGGCTCGCACACAGATGTACAAGTGTCGCATATCAAATTAATCAGTGCAGGCTCGTTAAACAGTCATTCAATTGTTTCATCTGTGCGATTAGGACGTATAATTGAGCACAAAAAAAAAAGGGACCTGGGGGTACATTTACTAAAATTCGATTTTGGAGTTTCAAGGGATTTGGCATTCGATTTTCGTTTGATTTCCATTCGATTTGGATTGAAGAAATTGACTAAAAACCAAATCGAATGTTAAATTGTTTTTAAAACCAAATTCAACTCACATCCCAATAGAAATAGAATTTATTAAAAACATTGATGTTTTCCCATAACCTAACATAGAATCAGCTAATTTACTTAAATTCAGTTTTCAAATCGATTTGAAATCGAACTCAAAATCGAACCTCAAATCCCCAAATGTTTAGAATGATGTGAGACATTCGATTTTGGCATCTAAACACCATTTTAATAGTAGTAAATTGATAGTGATGAATTTTTAAGTGGCCAAAAGCATGTAGGGCAGTGTGGAAGTAATGATAATGAATGTCCAAGGTTATGGTATGTTGTGCACCTACCTGCACAATGCAAATCACCACCTGACTGAGATAACCCTGGAGGATCAATCAGGGCACCATCAGCAGCCTCATGAGTTGAATATTGCACATATTTATACTTATAGCCATCATACTTATTCCATGAACGTGCAATAGATAGCACCAGAGCACAATATTGGGTAATGTGGCTGGATGATATAATGAATTAAAAAATTATGAGTGTTGTACCTGACTATCCTGATTCGTCCCATGATGCCTACATCCTCAGCAATTCATCCCTGTCTGTGGGACAAATTTCAGAAGGATGGTTATTGTGTAAAATACCAGTATGTGCTAATAAAGCAGCTAATAGTAATTGTTACTATATTGTTCTAATTTGTTCCTCTTCCACCAAAAAAGGTTATTTAGGCTATGGCTGTTGCTTCTGGCTTCTGACTCCATTGTCAAATCTATAAACTCCTGCTGAACATAAGTATAAAGAGCCACATATAGCCACCCAACCCATGACAGAATGCACCTTTGGTTTATTTAAAAAAAAATGATTTGGAAGACATATTATTATATAATTTGGCAAAAGTGTTTGATATTGTGCTCTGCTGCCGTCTATTGCATAATCGTGCAGTAAACCACTGCCCCCAGATTATGCAATAAACAGGGAGCAGACTTACTATGTGTGCACAGAAAGTGAAAGGCAGGCACGACGGCAGATTAGAGCTACGCTTATTGGCAACTATTTCAGTTGTAAGTATCTAAAAAAAAATTATTCATCAGTTAGGTTTTCATGTATAAAACAGTGTAAAGAGAGAGCTACCCCTTTAATTAGTGTGCATGTGATACATTTGGACCAATAGGAAACAATGAGGAAGTTCTGATTTTGCTGGGGATTTTAATGGGGATCTGAGGTTCAATTTTGGAAGGGATTTCATAAATTCAACTCAAAACCCTCAATTATTAGTAAATGATGGATTTTTTAAGGATTTTAGAAAAATAAAAAATAATTGATTTCAATTAATTTTGAAGATTAATAGAGATGATTCCAAAATAGATTTTTTTGTAAATATACCCAAGAAGGGCTGTTTGGTGCGACTTCGGCAAAACTGCATGTGGTCACATCTGTAGGTTATTTTTGTATTATTTGAAGTGAAGTTAATTGAAGCTAAGTGAACATTTGATGTTCCCTGCAACATATACTGTACACGTTATGTGCAGCAACTACATACTGGTAATGTTTACCCATTAAACAAACTATAGTAAATCGTATCAGAGCATAATGTATTAATTAGGCAAGACATCGCAACTGACTTTTCTTTTTTAAACAATATTTTGGAACAAGGATATCTTTATGCTTTATGAGTTTTCTTGACATTTGCAAGACAATTCATCAGATGAGGAAAAATATCTTTCTCCTGAGTTTGTTTGTTTCAGTTAATCCTAGTATCCCTAAGAAATTGTCCCCTTGTGAACTTGTGACAGTGAGAATAAAATAATTCATCTTTCCCTTGCTGGCTGAGATCTGGTAAACAAACTCCTGGAGTGTCTTTTTACTGTGACAGCTGCATGAGATATTTTTGCGCAGGATGTTATTATAGATTAAGTGCAATTTCTGCCAATAGGGTGCAAGCGAGCAGCGTGATACTTACAAGATGAAGCAGAAGTAAAATAGACTCTCTGTATCTGGCTTTTAGTTTGTCTGTTTCCTCCCCGAGGTGTAGCAGGCTCCCTGATGCCATCTGAAAAAATGATAACACAAAAGGATTGGCTGGAGATAGCACTCTGTCAGTCAGCAGTCAGCAAGGGTAATTGAAGAGTATTCAAGCAACGGTTACTTATTTGCCTTTTTAGTGATGTCATATTCTTGTTTTTATGTACATATGCCTATTCTTATGGAAGGCACATGAATGTGCATCAGTGACGTGCGGTAAGGGGAGGCGAGTGAGCAGAGCCGGCCCTAGCCAATATGATGCCCTAGGCAAGATTTTGGCTGGTGCCCCCTAGCACCACCGCTGGTTCCGCCTCTGACCTTGCACCTCTTTCCCAGCACCATCACCCCTCATCCATAGCAGTCCTTATTTTGGGGTTTGTACCCCCTATATTTTAAATAGGAACAGTTTGCACATTTGGCGCACAGCCCAAAAAGGGGTGTGTTTTTGCTGGCAAGGGGCATGGCCACACAATAGTAACCCCAATTCCAATTACACCACTCAGTACTGCAACTTTATTCACATTTGATCATGCGATAGTGTCCATAATTCATATTACATCCCACAGTAGTATCACTTTACCTTATAAACGTTACTCCTCACAGTAGAGCCCCTTATTCACATTACATCACACTGAATTGCTCCTTATTCACATTACACCACACCCTATTGCTCTTTATTCACATTCGATGACACAGTAGTGCCCTTTCTATACGCAACGCCACATAGTAGAGCACCTTATACACATAATGCGACACAGTAATGCCCCTTACACATATGAGACACATTTTTAATGTCCTTATAAACTTAATGCACCTTACACATTATGACAACTTTTATTAATGTCCTTTTACACGTAATGTCCCTTACACATATGCCGCACATTATTAATGCCCTTATACACATAATGACACACATAGTGCCCCCTACACACTTGCTGCACATTATTAGTGCCCCTATACGCATAATGACACATATACACTAGTACCCTGTTACACATATGCCGCACATTATTAATGCCCTTATACACATAATGACACACATAGTGCCCCTTACACATATGTTGCACATTATTAATGCATTTTTACATGACACACATAATGCTGCTTACACATATTCCGAACACTACAGCACAACCAACCTACTCACATGCACACAACACTCACACTAACACTGTGACCTCTGCTTGAATACAGATGTGTCCTCATAAATCTTGCCTCAATGCTAAAGTCGGGCACATTTGTTTTAATGAAAATGCATCTTATTTGCATTGCTATGTCGCTAGGATGCACAATTAGCTGCTGCTGATTAAAATGATATGCAACATGCCTATATACTGTGTGAGACTGTGGCTGTTTCTGCATATGACATGCTACACACAGAATATAGGCATGCCGCATATCATTTTAATCAGCAGAAGCTGCTGATGCCCCTAGGCATATCAAATGCCCTAGGCAATTGCCTAGTTTGCCTATGCCTATGGCCGGCTCTGCGAGTGAGGCAGAGCATTTCCTGTCATACAAACGTATCGACCAGAGTTTTGACTATATAAAGTAAATTAAAAATACAAAGAATATAATATAACAATCTTCTTTGTGTAATTATAATAATTTTTATAGTCAAAACTCTGAAGTAACAAGTCTTTTCCGCACATCTCTGATCAAAACTCACCAAATTTCCAGCACTATACACTCTGCACCTGTGTATTATGCCCACATGAACCCTTTGGTTCATATATTGTGTGTAACTCTAGCTCTGGTACTAGCACGTCCTTGGTGTGTACACACACACACACACAGTTTTTATTTGATTTTTTTAATCAGGGCAATACAGAGCAATTTGCATGTGTCCAGCATTACAGGCAGAGGTGGATTTAGATCTCATGGGGCCCTAAGCAAGACACCGATTTGGAGCCCGCCTTCCTCAAACAATCCATAACACTATATTTTCATTCCTGATATATTCCCCTTACATTATTTGTCAATTTTCCTCCTTATATTCTACTTTTTAAAACTTTAAACATTACTGGCATCACAAACATTAAAAAGGTACATAAAAACCCAGTGCAAACATAATTTCTCTTATGTCCTAGAGGATACTGGGGTCCATTTTAGTACCATGGGGTATAGATGGTTCCGCAGAAGCCTATGGCACTTTAAGACTTTTTAACAGTGTGAACTGGCTCCGCCCTCTATGCCCCTCCTCCAGACCTCACTTTAGAAAATGTGCCCAGGAGACTGGATGCACACCAGTGGAGCTCTACAGAGTTCTGCTGGAAAAGACTCCCAGGAGCAGAAGTCAGCAACTACTTCTGCAAAAGCCACAGCATGACGCTGGGGCTCCTCTGCGGGAGTGCGATCGGGTGGGGGCACGTCTACTATTTTTCAGACCTGGATCCTTGGATTTTACAGATAATATCCCAAGGTTACAAGTTGGAATTTCAAGACCTTCCCCATGCCGATTTTTCAAATCTGCCTTGCCAGTTTCTGCTCAAGACAGCACAAATGTCCTGAATGCAATACACAAATTATGTCAAGACAAAGTAATTGCCTTGGTTCCTGCCGAACAAAGGAACCAAGGCTTTTATTCAAGCCTGTTTGTGGTACCGAAGCCGGATGGTTCGGTCAGACCGATTTTAAACCTAAAATCTCTGAATCTTTATTTGAAAAGATTCAAATTCAAGATGGAATCCTTGAGAGCGGTGATTTCCAGCTTGGAAGAAAAGGACTTTCTGGTGTCAGTGGACATCAAGGATGCTTACTTGCATGTCCCCATTTACCCGCCACATCAAGCATACAGATGTAGCCACCTTTATCTTGACCGATTCTCCGCCTAGACAGACGTTTAGTCACGCTAAGGCAATAGCTGAGTTTAATCACAGGCAGGCGCGTTGAGGCGATTCTAGATACTCAGCATGCATTACACATCCCCACCACTGGGTGGCTAATGCTCCACTAATCCAGTACTTTCGATCGTACAGTATAGCGGCGGATTGATGTACAGCTCTGGCAATTGGTCAGTGACGACTGTAATGTTAATACTGTAGGCGTAACGGGAGGCGGTGGAAAAAGATGGTGACCTACTGTATGTGTATGGAGTACTGTATGTGTATGGAGACGCAACTAATTGTGGAAAAGGAAGAATGTACAGTACAATGTATAAACACTGTGCTTTTAAAATACATGTACAGTACATGAGCGTCTGAGTTCCCTAAGGCATAATGGGAATGGTGGGCTAGCGGGAGGCGGTGGAAAATACCGTGCTTTAGACATGCGAGCGTCCGAGTCCCCTAAGGCATAAACCAACACCAACGGGGAGGGGGCCGGGCGCTGTTTGCTGTCCTTTTACACATGAAATTGTGAATCTCTCATGAGGCGTCGTGGGCTAGCGATGAAGGCTCCCACCTCCCATGCTGGGGGTCCAGGGTTCGAGTCCTGATGTGCCGTTTTTTTTAATTTTTTTATTGTAATATGTTCCCGTGACATTCACTTACAGTACATATTATTTTATTTTCATTGTAAGACAGTCAATGGAAGGGTGCACACAAGTTTCACATAAATCAGAGTACATCTGTAGGAGCGATTCTTTACGCTAAATGCAACTACTGTACACAGCGGTAATGAGTATAATTGAGTGTATTCTGACGCAACTAACTGAGCAAAACAGTACTGTAGATCTTTGGCGTTTGTGTATTGCACAGGACCTGAATTCCCTCCCTGTCTACTGCATGATCTGTGCAGGCTCCCAGGGGGGAAGGGCGATGGCGGTAGGGGGAGACGATGGAAAATACAGTGCCTTTGAAATGCAATTACATGAGCGTCCGAGTCCCCTACGGCATAAACCAATACCAATGGGAAGGAAGTGCCAACCTTTGTTTTAATGTGTTCCCGTGACATTCACTTTAATATTATTTTTTTCTCTCTCTAATACATCCAATGGAAGGATGCTCACAAGTTTCACATAAATCAGAGTAGATCTGCAGGAGCGATTCTTTACGCTAAATGCAAATACACAGCGGTAATGAGTATAAATGAGTGTATTCTGACTGAGCAAAACAGTACTGTAGATCTTCAGCGTTTGTGTATTTCACATGACCTGAATCCCCTTCCTGTCTACTGCATGACCTGTGCAGGCTCCCAGGGGGGAAGGGCGATGGGCTAGCGGGAGGCGGTGGAAAATACCGTGCTTTAGAAATGCGAGCGTCTGAGTCCCCTAAGGCATAAACCAACACCAATGGGGAGGGGGCCGGGCGCTGTTTGCTGTACTTTTACACATGAAATTGTGAATCTTTCATGAGGCGTCGTGGGCTAGCGATGAAGGCTCCCACCTCCCACGCTGGGAGTCCAGGGTTCGAGTCCTGATGTGCCGTTTTTTTTTTTTTATTGTAATGTGTTCCTGTGACATTCACTTACAGTACATATTATTTTATTTTCATTGTAAGATAGTCAATGGAAGGGTGCACACAAGTTTCACATAAATCAGAGTACATCTGCAGATGCGATTCTTTACGCTAAATGGAAATACACAGCGGTAATGAGTATAAATGAGTGTATTCTGACGCAACTAACTAAGCAAAACAATAATATTGATGCTTTTCCAATAAATATTCCATTATACAGTATGGTATGGTACTGTACATGGGGGTAACTGTACAGTATAATGTGCCATTATGGTGGAGAAATACTGTATCCACTAAATGTACAGTAAAATGTTTTTTTATTATTACAAATACACAAATGCATCCCAGACGGAAATCTGCTATACACAGCAGACAGCTTATGGTGACAAAACTTACCTACTGTATCCCCACCCATAGTCGTGGTATATTTTAGATAGCCTAATGAGACACTCCTGCAGCATTGCCAATGATTCATGTAAAACCTGTGTGCAAACAGTATCTCTATTGAATGCAAAGTACAGTAACAGTACAGTATACAGTATTATCAGAGCCATACCTGACCAACATGATGCCCTAGGCTAGATTTTGGCTGATGCCCTCTTGCACAGATGCTAGTTCCGCCTCTAACCCTGCACCCCTTTCCCAGCACCATCACCCATTTTGGCGCTCCTACCCCCTATATTTTAAATAGGAACAATGTGCACATTTAGTGCCAGCCCAAAACAGTGCATGTTCTTGCTGGGAAGGGGCATGGCAACACAATAATACCCCCAGATGAAATGACACAACACAGTACTGCAACTTTATTCACATTATATCATGCAATAGTGTCTCTTATTCTCGTTACATCATATGATAGTACCACATTACTCCTAACAGTATTGCCCCTTATTCACATTACACCCCACCACATTGATCTTTATTTACATTAGACCACAGGTTCTCAAACTCAGTCCTCAGGACCCCACACAGTGCATGTTTTGCAGGTCTCACAGAATCACAAGTGAAATAATTAGCTCCACCTACTATATGGTCCTTTTAAAATGTGTCAGTGAGTAATTTTAATACACCTGTGCACTTGCTGGTTTACCTGCAAAACATGCACTGTGTGGGGTCCTGAGGACCAAGTTTGAGAACCACTGCATTAGACCATGCAGTAGTGCCCTTTCTTTATGTTACGCCAGAAAATATTGTAGTACACCTTATACACATAATGCCGCACATTAGTAATGCATTTCATATTTAAATTTTCATATTTCATTTCATAGAGCCGCAGTCACATACAGAATATAGGCATGTAGCATCTCATTTTATTCAGCAGAAGCTGATTATTCCCGTTTGGCTAGTTTGCCGGCTCTGTATATTACAATAGAAAAAAATAATAGTGTCAGTGAAAAAAACACCTCATGACAGATACTGTACACAAGCTCATGTCTAAATGTACAGTAAGCAGTGATCCCTTGCCAATGGCTTTATATTAAGCCTTAATGGCTAGGGGACTTGGCCGCTGACTTACTGTACTGTACCACATCCCTGACTTTAATAAACCACACTGTTGCTTAAACTCCTGTACATTATACAGCATTTATTATTTGATCATTCTACGGGACCTCATTGCCTCTGTGTACTGTTATTTTAGCGAGGGGATTGTGAGGCTCCTTCAGCATTGCCCCATAGCCTGCAAAACTTCTGCTATCTCTCACTCCATATCCGAGCGCTGCCTGCCACGTGGTGGGGGTTCAGGGGTGGCGGTCATTTTGCCAGTGTGCTATGCGATCGAGTCCAGTGTACCGTAATGTGCATAGACCTTGCTTATCCCTATCGCCCCTGTGTATTTTAGCGAGGGGATTGTGACACTCCTTCAGCATTGCCCCGTAGCCTGCAAAACTTCTGCTGTCTCTCACTCCATATCCGAGCGCTGCCTGCCACGTGGTGGGGGTTCAGGGGCGGTGGCCATTTTGCCAGTGTGCTATGCGATCGAGTCCGGTGTACCGTAATATGCATAGACCTTGCTTATCCCTATCGCCCCTGTGCGTTAACGAGGGGATTCTGACGCTCCTTCAGCATTGCCCCGTTTGCCGCAAATCTATACCGTCACTCGCTCCATAGCTGAGGGCCTCCATGGGGCAAGGAGTCACAGGCGGTAGCCATTTCAATTGAGTCTGCCATGCTACAGAATTGTATGTGTACCGTATGGTGCATAGAACCTTAACAGTACATCCGCTCCTGCAGCTTTGCCCTGGTTTATGTAAATAAAAAAAATAATAAAGTGCCTGGAAAAAACGAACATGCATTCGTACTGTACAGTACTTTAGGAATCGAACACGAGACTCTGAGTACAGGAAGTGGAACACTTCACCACTTCGCCACAGACAGATGAATAAATCCATTGGTTTTGATTATGCCATAATGGCTACGGGATTAGGATGCTAACATACTGTACAATATTCCTAATATCATTAGGCAATAATGAACTTCTAACACGTCCATTTGCGTCAGTGTACACTACTGGTTTTATGTTGCTTTGTCTGCGGGACTTGGGCGCTTACATATTCCTAAAGTACTGTAAATGGACCATATACTATATGCTGTACTATTTGCGTCTGTACTGTATATACTGTATTAAATAATGCAGCGTAATGAGACGCTGTACATACTGTATGCAGCGTAACGAGACGCACTAGTAAAGTAGTCCTTACTATACAGTATATTTCAGTATTGTATTTTACGGGAGACCACACGCATGATTGCAAAAAGTGACATCTGGTGGATGATCGCAGGTATTACACGTAAAGGTAACGCCAAACGCTCTGTCTGCCTCCGTGCGATTAGATACGCCTCTCTGTGACTAGGCGCGCCTCCCTATGCCCCAGTACGCTGCGTTTGCTCGATCGGGACAAACGCCTCAGCCAGTCAAGGTAAAGGTTCGGGCTCTCTACGGCTCCGAGAATATTCACCAAGGTTATGGCGGAGATGATAGTTCTCCTTCGCAAACAAGGAGGCAACATAATTCCATACTTGGACGATGTCCTCATAAAAGCGAGATCGAGGGACAAGCTAATCCAAAACATAGCGTTATCCCTGACGGTACTTCAACAGCACAGTTGGATCATCAACTTTCCAAAATCTCAGTTGGAACCGACGATGAGGTTATCATTTTTGGGAATGATACTGGACATCAAGGTACAGAGAGTATTTCTACCGGTGGAAAAGGCTCAGGAGATCCAGAGCATGGTCAAGCAACTTTTGAGACCAAGAACAGTATCAATTCATCAGTGCATTCGCCTGTTGGGGAAAATGGTAGCGGCTTACGAGGCGCTACAATATGGCCGATTCCATGCCTACTGGACAAGTGGTCCGGGTCGCATCTCCACATGCATCAAAAGATAATCTTGTCAGCAAAAGACAGAATTTCACTTCTGTGGTGGCTACAAATGTCTCACCTCCTGGAGGGACGCAGGTTCGGGATTCAGGCCTGGATCCTGGTGACCACGGATGCAAGTCTCCGAGGATGGGGAGCAGTCACGCAAGGCGAAAGCTTCCAAGGATGATGGTCAAATCAAGAAACTCGCCTTCACATAAACATTCTGGAGTTGAGAGCTGTGTAAAACAGTCTTCATCATGCGGCACATCTTCTTCAAGGTCGTCCCATACAGATTCAGTCAGACAATGTAACGGCAGTAGCTTACATAAACCGTCAAGGCGGAACAAAAAGCAGAGCGGCAATGGCAGAGGTGACAAAGATACTCTGGGCAGAAAGACATGCAAAAGCTCTGTCGGCAATTTTCATTCCGGGAGTGGACAACTGGGAAGCAGACTTCCTCACAGACACGATCTCCATCCAGGAGAATGGGGCCTCCACCCAGAAGTCTTTGCGGAGGTGACAAGTTATGGGGGAATTCCTCAAGTGGATATGATGGCATCACGCCTCAACAAGAAGCTTCAGAAATATTGTTCCAGGTCGAGAGACCCACAAGCAATAGCGATAGATGTGTGTTTCAGTCGGTGTATCTGTTCCCTCCACTTCCACTTATTCCAAAAATTCTCAAGATCATCAGAAGAACACTAGTTCGAGCAATACTCATAGCTCCAGACTGGCCAAGGAGGGCTTGGTATCCAGATCTTCAAGAGTTATTACTGGAAGATTCTCGGCCTCTTCCTCTTCACGAGGACCTGCTTCAGCAGGGGCCGTTAGTTTATCAGGACTTACCGCGGCTGCGTTTGACGGCATGGCTGTTGAGCGCCAGGTCCTAGCCCGTAAGGGTATTCCCAATGAAGTCATTCCCACACTTGTTCTGGCCAGGAAAGGGGTAATGTCCAAACATTACCATCGTATTTGGAGAAAATATGTATCTTGGTGTGAATCCAAGAAGTCTCCTGCGGTGGAGTTTCAATTAGGACGACTTCTCCTATTTCTACAGGCGGGTGTGGATGCTGGATTGAGATTAGGATCTATCAAGGTTCAGATTTCGGCCTTGTCAGTTTTCTTTCAGAAACAATTGGCTTCTCTTCCTGAGGTCCAGACGTTCATGAAGGGGGTTCTGCGCATCCAACCTCCCTTTGTGCCTCCTGCAGCGCCATGGGATCTTAATGTGGTGTTGCAGTTCCTTAAATCGGACTGGTTTGAGCCTTTACAAGAGGTGCAGTTGAAGTTTCTCACTTGGAAAGTGGTCATGCTGTTGGCCTTGGCATCAGGGAGACGAGTGTCTGAGTTAGAAGCTCTGTCACACAAGAGTCCTTATTTAATATTTCATGAAGATAGGGCTGAACTGAGAACACATCAGCACTTTTTTCCGAAGGTTGTGTCTTCTTTTCATATCAACCAACCTGTGGTGGTGCCAGTGGCTTCTGACACCTCAGCCGTTTCAAAGTCCTTAGATGTCGTCAGAGCAATGAGGACTTATGTTGCAAGAACGGCTCGGATAAGGACCCCCCAACAAGATTGGGGGTCCTGCTTCTAAGCAGACTATTGCGCGCTGGATCAGGGGTGCCATTCAGCACGCTCATTCCACGGCAGGATTGCCGTTACCGACTTCGCTAAAAGCCCACTCTACAAGGAAAGTGGGTTCGTCCTAGGCGGCTGCCCGGGGGGTCTCGGCTTTGCAAATCTGCCGAGCTGCTACTTGGTTAGGTGCAAACACGTTTGCTACGTTTTATAAGTTTGACACCTTGGCTGCTGACTACCTAAAATTTGGTCAATCAGATCTGCAGCAACATTAGCACTTTCCCGCCCGTACTGGGAGCTTTGGTACATCCCCATGGTACTAAAATGGACCCCAGCATCCTCTAGGACGTAAGAGAAAATAGGATTTTAATAACCTACCGGTAAATCCTTTTCTCGTAGTCCGTAGAGGATGCTGGGCGCCCGCCCAGTGCTCATTTTTTCCTGCTGATTACGTTTATCTTTTTGCACACGTGTTTAGATGTTGACAGCTGTTGCTGTTGCGTTATACATGCCGGTTGGCATGAGTTATGTTAAAGGCCATGTTAGCCGACATGTTTTTTGTGTATGGTGTGAGCTGGTGTGAATCTCGCCATAAGTTTATTAGTAATTCCTCTCTCGAAAATGTACGTCTCCTCGGGCACAGTTCCTATACTGAGGTCTGGAGGAGGGGCATAGAGGGAGGAGCCAGTTCACACTGTTAAAAAGTCTTAAAGTGCCGAAGGCTCCTGCGGAACCGTCTATACCCCATGGTACTAAAATGGACCCCAGCATCCTCTACGGACTACGAGAAAAGGATTTACCGGTAGGTTATTAAAATCCTATTATTTAATTATAACCACACAGCAGGAGCCCAAATTCACATTATGCCACATGCTATGAGCCGAAATTCAAATTACACCACATGGTATGAGTAAAAATCCGTATTATGCACCACATTATGAGCCAAAATATACATTACGCCACACAGTATAAGCCGAAATTCATATTACGCCATATGGTATGCGTAGAAATGCGTAATATGCACCACAGTATGAGCCAAAATATACATTATACCACACAGTATGAGCCGAAAATTCACATTATGCCACACGGTATTTGCAGAAATTCACAATACGCCACATGATATGAGTCAAAATGCATATTATGCCACACACTATGAGCCGAAATATACATTATGCCACACAGTATGAGATGAAATTCATATTACGCCATACGGTATGAGTGGAAATGCGTATTATGCACCACAGTATGAGCCAAAAATAGAATTTTAATACCTACCGGTAAATCCTTTTCTCTTAGTCCGTAGAGGATGCTGGGGACTCCAAAAGGACCATGGGGTATAGACGGGATCCGCAGGAGACATGGGCACTTTAAGACTTTGAATGGGTGTGAACTGGCTCCTCCCTCTATGCCCCTCCTCCAGACAGTTATAGAACTGTGCCCAGGGAGACGGACATTTCGAGGAAAGAATTTATTGTTTAAACACGGTGAGCGTCATACCAGCTCACACCTCAAACATGCCGCAGAACGTGGCATTCAATAGAACACCAGCCGACGGCATGAAAAATATACAGCAATATGCTGACAGAAAATGTAACACAACCTGTGTGTAAACACAACCAATAATAGCATACCGCATGTCATGGCATGAATAACGTCAGCAACAGACTGACTGAAAAGAAACACAACATGAGTGTAACCATAACCAATAACTGCAGATACAGTACGCACTGGGACGGGCGCCCAGCATCCTTTACGGACTAAGAGAAAAGGATTTACCGGTAGGTATTAAAATACTATTTTCTCATACGTCCTAGAGGATGCTGGGGACTCCAAAAGGACCATGGGGTCTATACCAAAGCTCTAAAACGGGCGGGAGAGTGCGGATGACTCTACAGCACCGATTGCCCAAACAAGAGGTCCTCATCAGCCAGGGTATCAAACTTGTAGAATATTAGCAAAAGTGTTCGAACCCGACCAAGTGGCTGCTCTGCAAGGCTATAAAATCGAGACCCCTCGGGCAGCCACCCAGGATGAGCCCACCTTCCTGGTAGAATGGGCCTTCACCGATTTCGGTAACGGCAATCCAGCCGTAAAACAAGCAAGCTTAATCGTATTACAGATCCAGCGTGCAATGGTCTGCTTGGCAGCAGGAGCCCCAATCTTGTTGGGAGCATATAGAATAAACATAGCCTCCGTTTTCCTGACCTGAGCCAATCTGGCAACACAAAATTTTCAAAATTCAGACCACATCGAGATACTGCGATGTCGCCCGGGCGTCAGGAGCCACCGGCACCACAATAGGTTGGTTCCAGAGAAACCGAAGAAACCACATCTGGCAGAAACTGGTGCAGAGTTCTCAACTCCGCTCTATCTTCATGGAAGATTAAACAGGGCTCTTGTGAGACCCAGCCGCCAACTCAGACACCTGCCTTGCGGATGTGCAAAGAAAAAAATTACCAAGGTAATTTGTCCGGCGCTGTTGAGAGGGTATGCTTATCCTTTACAGCTGCTGTTTTAAAGGGATAGTTGGTCCCTGAATGAGTGAAAAAGGTAAGGTATATACAGCGCTAACAGAAAACTGGATATGGGAAAATAATCACAATTTATTAAAAAACATTGTTGTAACAAATAAATTCATATATAAAAAGAGGACAATGTTTTGTCATTAAAAAATAAATAAATAAAGAAATAAATATAGGGCAGGCACAGCAATTTTTGTTTGATAAATTACCACACGAGGAGACCGAATAGATGTACTGGTATGAGTCCTTGGAATGGTAGCCACAGTCCTAGGGAGCAGTTTGCAGTGCTAGCAGGTGAGGTCCAAATATAAGAGGCAGATCTTTCAGATGTTTGATCCGGACTGAGGTGCGTCCTGTTGGATTAGTGGATCTTTCTGCGCCTCGTGGACATCCGCTATTTTTCCCAATTAGCTGGTGGACTTCTAGGCTGGTTTCCAAATTCCAAGAATAGTTCCAGTAATATACGGCTCCTCAGAACCAACGCGTTTCGCTGTATTCACAGCTTTTTCAAGGTATATGTGCCCTCTGTGTGGATGCCCTTTTTAAAGGCTGTGCTAATTGCCCATTGAAAACAGCTGAGATCGATTTTGAATATCTCAATAAATCAAAAAACAAAACCATATCCAGTTCAAACTAATTGTAATTGATGGAGACAAATGTATATTCATAAACCCAACAGAAATAATTAGTATAAAAGAAGATGTATAATAAGAATACAGGAATACTTCCTGTTTATTTATGGGCAGGTCACATGACCGCCTGTGTGCGTCGTCATGTATTGGTTCAATCATAACATATGACCTAATCACGTGACTCGGTCACGTGACTCGCTCCGGCCACGTGACTTGCTCCTGTCACGTGACTTGCTCCGGTCACGTGACCGGCGCCATGTCCGGACATACAGCAGCTCGTGTCACTTCCTATCTTGTATTTATTAGACATCAGGTCACATGTTGGAAGCAAACATGTGACCGGCATCATAGGCCGGAAATGCATCATTCCCTTACTCTGAAGCCTCTAAAGGGTCACGTGACCGGGTGCAGAAATAGTTATATTGCCCTTAGTAGATGTTTTACCTTTATTCCACAATATAAATTCGTTATTATACTTGTGAAACTTTACTATAGGCAGTATAAATTCTTTAGATAGATAATTGTGGGTATATAAGGAAAGAATAAAGATCCCATAACAGCGATAGTTGTCAGCAGTTCCAATGAGTAATTCGATGCAGTATTGATAAACATAAATAAACCCATAAAGTATAAACTTCTTTCAATTTGTTTTATCATAGACTACGATCAGGTATAGACATTATTCCAAGTATATATCCAAAAGGTTGTCACATCGTTTATTTAGAGAAAATAAGTATATATTTGGAAGAAGCCTTTTCCTCTTCCTCTCTTTACTGACATCTTGTGGTGGATTTCCATAATGGTATTTCCTAAAGAGATATCTAGTGATTTTCACAACCACCATCAAAGATGTAATCTAGGGGGTTAATTTCTTTCAAGTATATGGAGGATATATAAATATATTGTATACATAAACTTTTCATGTTATGTGTATATATTTCCTTTCACAAAGAAAAAAGGAATATAGAACACATATTCCATATTATTTATTAAAGATATGGGTGGATTAATCATTTAAACCATATGTAAGTGGATCAATTCATTTTCCTAAAATTATAGTACTGCATTTAATTCCAGCCCTTCATTGAGACCACTGGGGTGTAATGTATTAAGCTGAAAAGTCCAAAAAATCTCTTGACGGCATAGTTTAGTGAATCTGTCTCCCCCCCGGGTTGTTTGCGGAATGTGTTCTAATCCGATTAGCCGTAGGGAGCTAGGGTCTTTGTTATGGTGGTGAAAGAAGTGCCTTGATACACTATGTTTTGTGAAACCGATGGTAATGTTTCTACGATGTTCCATAAATCTAGATTTTAAGGCTCTGGTTGTTCTGCCAACATATTTGAGACTACACCCACACTCCAACAAATAAACAACCCAAGTTGTGTTACAATTAATGAAACTAGAAATATTTATAAGTTTCTCCTCTGATATTAGGTTTATGATTTTAGTTTTATTCCGTACATATGAACAGGTAGTGCATCTGTTGGCCCCACATTTATAGAAACCTTTTGGTTTCGTGGTTAGCCATGATGTTTCACCCTTTTTGTATATTTCCCTTTCTTGTGTTCTTATTTGGCTGGGAGCCAATATTGTTTTTAATGATTTATTTTTCTTAAAAATAAATTCTGGATTTCTAGGGAGTACGTTACTTAAAATAGGGTCACTCTGTAACATATGATAATTTTGTTTCACTATATTCCTGATTTGATTGGATTTGCTGTTAAATTTGGATATAAAAGCCAATTCTTTTTTCTCAGAGGGGGTTTTTTGTTTAGGATGGAGGAGTGTGTGTCTATCAATTTTTTCTACTTCTGCACTTATTTTATCTAGGAGATGTTGAGGGTAGTCTCTATCTGAAAAGGATTCTAACAAACCTTTGGCTTGCGTCTTAAATGATTGGGTGGAGGAGCAGTTTCTTTTTATGCGTAAAAGTTGTCCCTTTGGAATATTGTTCTTCCATGATTGATGGTGAGCGCTTCTATAATTTAGATATGAGTTATGACCCACTTCTTTTATATAATTGGAAGTGTGAATACAATTATCGATTATTTCCAGTGTGATATCCAAAAAATTGATTTTAGAGGAACTGTAGTGGGAAGTGAATTTCAAATTATAGGTGTTGTTATTGAGGGACGTGACTAATTCCGAAAAGGTGTCTATATCTCCATCCCAAATGAAAAATAAATCATCAATATATCTTCCGTATAGGACGAGACGTGCGCCGAGCCCGCCCCCCCAGATGAGGTTATCCTCCAACTCCCCCATATATAGGTTGGCGTAACTCGGCGCAAATCTCGTCCCCATAGCGGTTCCCATTGTCTGGCGATAAAACGTGTCCATGAAAAGAAAATAATTGTGAGATAGTATGAAATTAATAGAGTCGACAATAAACCCCCGGTGTCTCTCGGAAAGGTCTGCATCTTCTGCTAAGATTCGATCTACCACCTGTACACCTTGTTTATGAGGAATATTTGTGTACAAGCTGGATACATCCAGGGTGGCAAATGCATAAGATGATTTCCAAGTGATGTTTTGAATCATTTCTAAGAAGTGCATGGTATCTTTTATATGTGACTTTAACCGAGAGACACGTGATTGGAGGTGACTGTCGACATAAGCTGAGAGGGAAGATGTGAGGGAATTAACTCCTGAAATAATAGGTCGGCCCGGGGGTGATGTGATGGATTTGTGGATTTTTGGCAAGTGATAATAAATGGGGATAGTGGGATGAGGGGGAAACAAAAATCTAAGTTCGTCTTTGGATATCACACTGTCGGAAAATGCAGCTGACAGAAGTGCATATAGATCTCTATGGTACCGGTGGGTGGGATCGTCAGCCAGAACTTCATAGAAGTTCACGTCCTCTAATTGTCGAAGCGCTTCTGTGACGTAATCTTCTCTGTTCTGTATGACGATCCCACCCCCCTTATCTGCTTCCTTAATCACAAGAGTAGTGTCTTTGGTTAGATTTTTTATGGCTCGTTTTTCCCATTTATTTAGATTACTTTTAGATTTTGTTTCTGACGAGCATATGTTTTGGAAATCTTCTAAGGTGGCCCTATAGAAAGTCTCCACTTGACTACTTTTAAAACTGATCGGGAAGAAATCTGACTTGGATTTGCATATCTTTCTATCGGTGTCATATATCTTTTTAGTCTTAATAGGGGACTGAGACTCATCCTGAAGTTCTTCTAATATTTTAAGAGTGGGATCATCTGTAGAGTCCAAAATAATGGGTATGGCATTAGGTTCAATGTTTATATTCGCCTTTTTTGCGAAAAATCTTTTCCTGCAGAGGGTCCTAATGAACCTATTCAGCTCTACATAGAGGTCGAACATATTAGGGGGTTCTGTGGGGGAGAATTTTAGCCCTTTGCATAAGAGTGCTACCTCACTGTTTGTTAGAGGTTTGGAGGATAGATTATATATGCTCCTACTATTATTTGCTAGTTTTCTAGTTTTTAATCTCTTATATTTCTCTTTTTTGCCCCCCCGTCGTCCTCTATACTTTGATCTCTGCCTCTTTTTGGGGTATATGTTTGTTGTCTTCTCCCCCTTACTTGATCTCTGTATTGGTATTCTCGCTGATCTAAAAAAGAGGAAGAAGAGGAGCGGTTTCGTACAGGGTATTTTTCTTTTTGTTGGACCTGTTTAGGTCTGGCCCCTCTCTGTATGTATCCTTTGTTTTGAGGGTGAGTAGATATATTTCTACTCGGGGACTCTTCTTGATCCTGACTAGTTGAGTTTCTATTCATTTGGTTCCCCTTATTATATTCTATATTCCCTTTTTCTCTATGTTTGAAACCTGAATTTGAATTTCTAAATTTATCTCTATATGTTCTAGTTTCACCATTTTTAAAATCATCTATATCCCGCTTGAATTTTTTACATTTCATCTCAGTGATAGACATTTCAAATTTAATCACCCTCTCAGAGACTATGCGGTCTCTTTCCAAGTATTCTGCGGAGGTCTTATGATTGTCAAGTTTTTTCTTTAAAATGTCTATCTCTGATACCAAGGATTCCACTTTCTTATTTCTAAACCGAATAACTAATTCCATCAAGTGAACTGAGCATTTATCTAAAATGCTTTCCCATTCATTTTGAAACTCAGGGACCTCTCCAAAGATTGAGGGCTTGAATAGGCGCAAACCCCTTGGAATTAGTTTTTGATCAATATATTTTTGCAGGTTTACGCTGTCAAGCCAATGTTTGGTCTCAGCCTTTAGTAGATCCTCAAGCTTCAAAAAATCATTTTTCAATAAATCTTCTTTATCCACATTTACTATACTTTTGTCATGGTCCCATTTTGACATATACATTTGTCTCCGATTGTATCTATCATTAAAAGAGGAGAAGCAACTCATCTCAGCAGCCAGACGATAACTATGTGAATGTGCAAAGAAAAAAATTACCAAGGTAATTTGTCCGGCGCTGTTGAGAGGGTATGCTTATCCTTTACAGCTGCTGTTTTAAAGGGATAGTTGGTCCCTGAATGAGTGAAAAAGGTAAGGTATATACAGCGCTAACAGAAAACTGGATATGGGAAAATAATCACAATTTATTAAAAAACATTGTTGTAACAAATAAATTCATATATAAAAAGAGGACAATGTTTTGTCATTAAAAAATAAATAAATAAAGAAATAAATATAGGGCAGGCACAGCAATTTTTGTTTGATAAATTACCACACGAGGAGACCGAATAGATGTACTGGTATGAGTCCTTGGAATGGTAGCCACAGTCCTAGGGAGCAGTTTGCAGTGCTAGCAGGTGAGGTCCAAATATAAGAGGCAGATCTTTCAGATGTTTGATCCGGACTGAGGTGCGTCCTGTTGGATTAGTGGATCTTTCTGCGCCTCGTGGACATCCGCTATTTTTCCCAATTAGCTGGTGGACTTCTAGGCTGGTTTCCAAATTCCAAGAATAGTTCCAGTAATATACGGCTCCTCAGAACCAACGCGTTTCGCTGTATTCACAGCTTTTTCAAGGTATATGTGCCCTCTGTGTGGATGCCCTTTTTAAAGGCTGTGCTAATTGCCCATTGAAAACAGCTGAGATCGATTTTGAATATCTCAATAAATCAAAAAACAAAACCATATCCAGTTCAAACTAATTGTAATTGATGGAGACAAATGTATATTCATAAACCCAACAGAAATAATTAGTATAAAAGAAGATGTATAATAAGAATACAGGAATACTTCCTGTTTATTTATGGGCAGGTCACATGACCGCCTGTGTGCGTCGTCATGTATTGGTTCAATCATAACATATGACCTAATCACGTGACTCGGTCACGTGACTCGCTCCGGTCACGTGACTCGCTCCGGCCACGTGACTTGCTCCTGTCACGTGACTTGCTCCGGTCACGTGACCGGCGCCATGTCCGGACATACAGCAGCTCGTGTCACTTCCTATCTTGTATTTATTAGACATCAGGTCACATGTTGGAAGCAAACATGTGACCGGCATCATAGGCCCGAAATGCATCATTCCCTTACTCTGAAGCCTCTAAAGGGTCACGTGACCGGGTGCAGAAATAGTTATATTGCCCTTAGTAGATGTTTTACCTTTATTCCACAATATAAATTCGTTATTATACTTGTGAAACTTTACTATAGGCAGTATAAATTCTTTAGATAGATAATTGTGGGTATATAAGGAAAGAATAAAGATCCCATAACAGCGATAGTTGTCAGCAGTTCCAATGAGTAATTCGATGCAGTATTGATAAACATAAATAAACCCATAAAGTATAAACTTCTTTCAATTTGTTTTATCATAGACTACGATCAGGTATAGACATTATTCCAAGTATATATCCAAAAGGTTGTCACATCGTTTATTTAGAGAAAATAAGTATATATTTGGAAGAAGCCTTTTCCTCTTCCTCTCTTTACTGACATCTTGTGGTGGATTTCCATAATGGTATTTCCTAAAGAGATATCTAGTGATTTTCACAACCACCATCAAAGATGTAATCTAGGGGGTTAATTTCTTTCAAGTATATGGAGGATATATAAATATATTGTATACATAAACTTTTCATGTTATGTGTATATATTTCCTTTCACAAAGAAAAAAGGAATATAGAACACATATTCCATATTATTTATTAAAGATATGGGTGGATTAATCATTTAAACCATATGTAAGTGGATCAATTCATTTTCCTAAAATTATAGTACTGCATTTAATTCCAGCCCTTCATTGAGACCACTGGGGTGTAATGTATTAAGCTGAAAAGTCCAAAAAATCTCTTGACGGCATAGTTTAGTGAATCTGTCTCCCCCCCGGGTTGTTTGCGGAATGTGTTCTAATCCGATTAGCCGTAGGGAGCTAGGGTCTTTGTTATGGTGGTGAAAGAAGTGCCTTGATACACTATGTTTTGTGAAACCGATGGTAATGTTTCTACGATGTTCCATAAATCTAGATTTTAAGGCTCTGGTTGTTCTGCCAACATATTTGAGACTACACCCACACTCCAACAAATAAACAACCCAAGTTGTGTTACAATTAATGAAACTAGAAATATTTATAAGTTTCTCCTCTGATATTAGGTTTATGATTTTAGTTTTATTCCGTACATATGAACAGGTAGTGCATCTGTTGGCCCCACATTTATAGAAACCTTTTGGTTTCGTGGTTAGCCATGATGTTTCACCCTTTTTGTATATTTCCCTTTCTTGTGTTCTTATTTGGCTGGGAGCCAATATTGTTTTTAATGATTTATTTTTCTTAAAAATAAATTCTGGATTTCTAGGGAGTACGTTACTTAAAATAGGGTCACTCTGTAACATATGATAATTTTGTTTCACTATATTCCTGATTTGATTGGATTTGCTGTTAAATTTGGATATAAAAGCCAATTCTTTTTTCTCAGAGGGGGTTTTTTGTTTAGGATGGAGGAGTGTGTGTCTATCAATTTTTTCTACTTCTGCACTTATTTTATCTAGGAGATGTTGAGGGTAGTCTCTATCTGAAAAGGATTCTAACAAACCTTTGGCTTGCGTCTTAAATGATTGGGTGGAGGAGCAGTTTCTTTTTATGCGTAAAAGTTGTCCCTTTGGAATATTGTTCTTCCATGATTGATGGTGAGCGCTTCTATAATTTAGATATGAGTTATGACCCACTTCTTTTATATAATTGGAAGTGTGAATACAATTATCGATTATTTCCAGTGTGATATCCAAAAAATTGATTTTAGAGGAACTGTAGTGGGAAGTGAATTTCAAATTATAGGTGTTGTTATTGAGGGACGTGACTAATTCCGAAAAGGTGTCTATATCTCCATCCCAAATGAAAAATAAATCATCAATATATCTTCCGTATAGGACGAGACGTGCGCCGAGCCCGCCCCCCCAGATGAGGTTATCCTCCAACTCCCCCATATATAGGTTGGCGTAACTCGGCGCAAATCTCGTCCCCATAGCGGTTCCCATTGTCTGGCGATAAAACGTGTCCATGAAAAGAAAATAATTGTGAGATAGTATGAAATTAATAGAGTCGACAATAAACCCCCGGTGTCTCTCGGAAAGGTCTGCATCTTCTGCTAAGATTCGATCTACCACCTGTACACCTTGTTTATGAGGAATATTTGTGTACAAGCTGGATACATCCAGGGTGGCAAATGCATAAGATGATTTCCAAGTGATGTTTTGAATCATTTCTAAGAAGTGCATGGTATCTTTTATATGTGACTTTAACCGAGAGACACGTGATTGGAGGTGACTGTCGACATAAGCTGAGAGGGAAGATGTGAGGGAATTAACTCCTGAAATAATAGGTTGGCCCGGGGGTGATGTGATGGATTTGTGGATTTTTGGCAAGTGATAATAAATGGGGATAGTGGGATGAGGGGGAAACAAAAATCTAAGTTCGTCTTTGGATATCACACTGTCGGAAAATGCAGCTGACAGAAGTGCATATAGATCTCTATGGTACCGGTGGGTGGGATCGTCAGCCAGAACTTCATAGAAGTTCACGTCCTCTAATTGTCGAAGCGCTTCTGTGACGTAATCTTCTCTGTTCTGTATGACGATCCCACCCCCCTTATCTGCTTCCTTAATCACAAGAGTAGTGTCTTTGGTTAGATTTTTTATGGCTCGTTTTTCCCATTTATTTAGATTACTTTTAGATTTTGTTTCTGACGAGCATATGTTTTGGAAATCTTCTAAGGTGGCCCTATAGAAAGTCTCCACTTGACTACTTTTAAAACTGATCGGGAAGAAATCTGACTTGGATTTGCATATCTTTCTATCGGTGTCATATATCTTTTTAGTCTTAATAGGGGACTGAGACTCATCCTGAAGTTCTTCTAATATTTTAAGAGTGGGATCATCTGTAGAGTCCAAAATAATGGGTATGGCATTAGGTTCAATGTTTATATTCGCCTTTTGCGAAAAATCTTTTCCTGCAGAGGGTCCTAATGAACCTATTCAGCTCTACATAGAGGTCGAACATATTAGGGGGTTCTGTGGGGGAGAATTTTAGCCCTTTGCATAAGAGTGCTACCTCACTGTTTGTTAGAGGTTTGGAGGATAGATTATATATGCTCCTACTATTATTTGCTAGTTTTCTAGTTTTTAATCTC
The DNA here is from genome assembly GCF_028390025.1 of Pseudophryne corroboree. Classification (NCBI taxonomy): domain Eukaryota; kingdom Metazoa; phylum Chordata; class Amphibia; order Anura; family Myobatrachidae; genus Pseudophryne; species Pseudophryne corroboree. Next base: position 196,583,206 of record NC_086445.1, on the reverse strand, counting down.
TTATATTTCTCTTTTTTGCCCCCCCGTCGTCCTCTATACTTTGATCTCTGCCTCTTTTTGGGGTATATGTTTGTTGTCTTCTCCCCCTTGTTTGCTTCCAACATGTGACCTGATGTCTAATAAATACAAGATAGGAAGTGACACGAGCTGCTGTATGTCCGGACATGGCGCCGGTCACGTGACCGGAGCAAGTCACGTGACAGGAGCAAGTCACGTGGCCGGAGCGAGTCACGTGACCGGAGCGAGTCACGTGACCGAGTCACGTGATTAGGTCATATGTTATGATTGAACCAATACATGACGACGCACACAGGCGGTCATGTGACCTGCCCATAAATAAACAGGAAGTATTCCTGTATTCTTATTATACATCTTCTTTTATACTAATTATTTCTGTTGGGTTTATGAATATACATTTGTCTCCATCAATTACAATTAGTTTGAACTGGATATGGTTTTGTTTTTTGATTTATTGAGATATTCAAAATCGATCTCAGCTGTTTTCAATGGGCAATTAGCACAGCCTTTAAAAAGGGCATCCACACAGAGGGCACATATACCTTGAAAAAGCTGTGAATACAGCGAAACGCGTTGGTTCTGAGGAGCCGTATATTACTGGAACTATTCTTGGAATTTGGAAACCAGCCTAGAAGTCCACCAGCTAATTGGGAAAAATAGCGGATGTCCACGAGGCGCAGAAAGATCCACTAATCCAACAGGACGCACCTCAGTCCGGATCAAACATCTGAAAGATCTGCCTCTTATATTTGGACCTCACCTGCTAGCACTGCAAACTGCTCCCTAGGACTGTGGCTACCATTCCAAGGACTCATACCAGTACATCTATTCGGTCTCCTCGTGTGGTAATTTATCAAACAAAAATTGCTGTGCCTGCCCTATATTTATTTCTTTATTTATTTATTTTTTAATGACAAAACATTGTCCTCTTTTTATATATGAATTTATTTGTTACAACAATGTTTTTTAATAAATTGTGATTATTTTCCCATATCCAGTTTTCTGTTAGCGCTGTATATACCTTACCTTTTTCACTCATTCAGGGACCAACTATCCCTTTAAAACAGCAGCTGTAAAGGATAAGCATACCCTCTCAACAGCGCCGGACAAATTACCTTGGTAATTTTTTTCTTTGCACATTCACATAGTTATCGTCTGGCTGCTGAGATGAGTTGCTTCTCCTCTTTTAATGATAGATACAATCGGAGACAAATGTATATGTCAAAATGGGACCATGACAAAAGTATAGTAAATGTGGATAAAGAAGATTTATTGAAAAATGATTTTTTGAAGCTTGAGGATCTACTAAAGGCTGAGACCAAACATTGGCTTGACAGCGTAAACCTGCAAAAATATATTGATCAAAAACTAATTCCAAGGGGTTTGCGCCTATTCAAGCCCTCAATCTTTGGAGAGGTCCCTGAGTTTCAAAATGAATGGGAAAGCATTTTAGATAAATGCTCAGTTCACTTGATGGAATTAGTTATTCGGTTTAGAAATAAGAAAGTGGAATCCTTGGTATCAGAGATAGACATTTTAAAGAAAAAACTTGACAATCATAAGACCTCCGCAGAATACTTGGAAAGAGACCGCATAGTCTCTGAGAGGGTGATTAAATTTGAAATGTCTATCACTGAGATGAAATGTAAAAAATTCAAGCGGGATATAGATGATTTTAAAAATGGTGAAACTAGAACATATAGAGATAAATTTAGAAATTCAAATTCAGGTTTCAAACATAGAGAAAAAGGGAATATAGAATATAATAAGGGGAACCAAATGAATAGAAACTCAACTAGTCAGGATCAAGAAGAGTCCCCGAGTAGAAATATATCTACTCACCCTCAAAACAAAGGATACATACAGAGAGGGGCCAGACCTAAACAGGTCCAACAAAAAGAAAAATACCCTGTACGAAACCGCTCCTCTTCTTCCTCTTTTTTAGATCAGCGAGAATACCAATACAGAGATCAAGTAAGGGGGAGAAGACAACAAACATATACCCCAAAAAGAGGCAGAGATCAAAGTATAGAGGACGACGGGGGGGCAAAAAAGAGAAATATAAGAGATTAAAAACTAGAAAACTAGCAAATAATAGTAGGAGCATATATAATCTATCCTCCAAACCTCTAACAAACAGTGAGGTAGCACTCTTATGCAAAGGGCTAAAATTCTCCCCCACAGAACCCCCTAATATGTTCGACCTCTATGTAGAGCTGAATAGGTTCATTAGGACCCTCTGCAGGAAAAGATTTTTCGCAAAAAAGGCGAATATAAACATTGAACCTAATGCCATACCCATTATTTTGGACTCTACAGATGATCCCACTCTTAAAATATTAGAAGAACTTCAGGATGAGTCTCAGTCCCCTATTAAGACTAAAAAGATATATGACACCGATAGAAAGATATGCAAATCCAAGTCAGATTTCTTCCCGATCAGTTTTAAAAGTAGTCAAGTGGAGACTTTCTATAGGGCCACCTTAGAAGATTTCCAAAACATATGCTCGTCAGAAACAAAATCTAAAAGTAATCTAAATAAATGGGAAAAACGAGCCATAAAAAATCTAACCAAAGACACTACTCTTGTGATTAAGGAAGCAGATAAGGGGGGTGGGATCGTCATACAGAACAGAGAAGATTACGTCACAGAAGCGCTTCGACAATTAGAGGACGTGAACTTCTATGAAGTTCTGGCTGACGATCCCACCCACCGGTACCATAGAGATCTATATGCACTTCTGTCAGCTGCATTTTCCGACAGTGTGATATCCAAAGACGAACTTAGATTTTTGTTTCCCCCTCATCCCACTATCCCCATTTATTATCACTTGCCAAAAATCCACAAATCCATCACATCACCCCCGGGCCGACCTATTATTTCAGGAGTTAATTCCCTCACATCTTCCCTCTCAGCTTATGTCGACAGTCACCTCCAATCACGTGTCTCTCGGTTAAAGTCACATATAAAAGATACCATGCACTTCTTAGAAATGATTCAAAACATCACTTGGAAATCATCTTATGCATTTGCCACCCTGGATGTATCCAGCTTGTACACAAATATTCCTCATAAACAAGGTGTACAGGTGGTAGATCGAATCTTAGCAGAAGATGCAGACCTTTCCGAGAGACACCGGGGGTTTATTGTCGACTCTATTAATTTCATACTATCTCACAATTATTTTCTTTTCATGGACACGTTTTATCGCCAGACAATGGGAACCGCTATGGGGACGAGATTTGCGCCGAGTTACGCCAACCTATATATGGGGGAGTTGGAGGATAACCTCATCTGGGGGGGCGGGCTCGGCGCACGTCTCGTCCTATACGGAAGATATATTGATGATTTATTTTTCATTTGGGATGGAGATATAGACACCTTTTCGGAATTAGTCACGTCCCTCAATAACAACACCTATAATTTGAAATTCACTTCCCACTACAGTTCCTCTAAAATCAATTTTTTGGATATCACACTGGAAATAATCGATAATTGTATTCACACTTCCAATTATATAAAAGAAGTGGGTCATAACTCATATCTAAATTATAGAAGCGCTCACCATCAATCATGGAAGAACAATATTCCAAAGGGACAACTTTTACGCATAAAAAGAAACTGCTCCTCCACCCAATCATTTAAGACGCAAGCCAAAGGTTTGTTAGAATCCTTTTCAGATAGAGACTACCCTCAACATCTCCTAGATAAAATAAGTGCAGAAGTAGAAAAAATTGATAGACACACACTCCTCCATCCTAAACAAAAAACCCCCTCTGAGAAAAAAGAATTGGCTTTTATATCCAAATTTAACAGCAAATCCAATCAAATCAGGAATATAGTGAAACAAAATTATCATATGTTACAGAGTGACCCTATTTTAAGTAACGTACTCCCTAGAAATCCAGAATTTATTTTTAAGAAAAATAAATCATTAAAAACAATATTGGCTCCCAGCCAAATAAGAACACAAGAAAGGGAAATATACAAAAAGGGTGAAACATCATGGCTAACCACGAAACCAAAAGGTTTCTATAAATGTGGGGCCAACAGATGCACTACCTGTTCATATGTACGGAATAAAACTAAAATCATAAACCTAATATCAGAGGAGAAACTTATAAATATTTCTAGTTTCATTAATTGTAACACAACTTGGGTTGTTTATTTGTTGGAGTGTGGGTGTAGTCTCAAATATGTTGGCAGAACAACCAGAGCCTTAAAATCTAGATTTATGGAACATCGTAGAAACATTACCATCGGTTTCACAAAACATAGTGTATCAAGGCACTTCTTTCACCACCATAACAAAGACCCTAGCTCCCTACGGCTAATCGGATTAGAACACATTCCGCAAACAACCCGGGGGGGAGACAGATTCACTAAACTATGCCGTCAAGAGATTTTTTGGACTTTTCAGCTTAATACATTACACCCCAGTGGTCTCAATGAAGGGCTGGAATTAAATGCAGTACTATAATTTTAGGAAAATGAATTGATCCACTTACATATGGTTTAAATGATTAATCCACCCATATCTTTAATAAATAATATGGAATATGTGTTCTATATTCCTTTTTTCTTTGTGAAAGGAAATATATACACATAACATGAAAAGTTTATGTATACAATATATTTATATATCCTCCATATACTTGAAAGAAATTAACCCCCTAGATTACATCTTTGATGGTGGTTGTGAAAATCACTAGATATCTCTTTAGGAAATACCATTATGGAAATCCACCACAAGATGTCAGTAAAGAGAGGAAGAGGAAAAGGCTTCTTCCAAATATATACTTATTTTCTCTAAATAAACGATGTGACAACCTTTTGGATATATACTTGGAATAATGTCTATACCTGATCGTAGTCTATGATAAAACAAATTGAAAGAAGTTTATACTTTATGGGTTTATTTATGTTTATCAATACTGCATCGAATTACTCATTGGAACTGCTGACAACTATCGCTGTTATGGGATCTTTATTCTTTCCTTATATACCCACAATTATCTATCTAAAGAATTTATACTGCCTATAGTAAAGTTTCACAAGTATAATAACGAATTTATATTGTGGAATAAAGGTAAAACATCTACTAAGGGCAATATAACTATTTCTGCACCCGGTCACGTGACCCTTTAGAGGCTTCAGAGTAAGGGAATGATGCATTTCCGGCCTATGATGCCGGTCACATGTTTGCTTCCAACATGTGACCTGATGTCTAATAAATACAAGATAGGAAGTGACACGAGCTGCTGTATGTCCGGACATGGCGCCGGTCACGTGACCGGAGCAAGTCACGTGACAGGAGCAAGTCACGTGGCCGGAGCGAGTCACGTGACCGGAGCGAGTCACGTGACCGAGTCACGTGATTAGGTCATATGTTGTGATTGAACCAATACATGACGACGCACACAGGCGGTCATGTGACCTGCCCATAAATAAACAGGAAGTATTCCTGTATTCTTATTATACATCTTCTTTTATACTAATTATTTCTGTTGGGTTTATGAATATACATTTGTCTCCATCAATTACAATTAGTTTGAACTGGATATGGTTTTGTTTTTTGATTTATTGAGATATTCAAAATCGATCTCAGCTGTTTTCAATGGGCAATTAGCACAGCCTTTAAAAAGGGCATCCACACAGAGGGCACATATACCTTGAAAAAGCTGTGAATACAGCGAAACGCGTTGGTTCTGAGGAGCCGTATATTACTGGAACTATTCTTGGAATTTGGAAACCAGCCTAGAAGTCCACCAGCTAATTGGGAAAAATAGCGGATGTCCACGAGGCGCAGAAGGATCCACTAATCCAACAGGACGCACCTCAGTCCGGATCAAACATCTGAAAGATCTGCCTCTTATATTTGGACCTCACCTGCTAGCACTGCAAACTGCTCCCTAGGACTGTGGCTACCATTCCAAGGACTCATACCAGTACATCTATTCGGTCTCCTCGTGTGGTAATTTATCAAACAAAAATTGCTGTGCCTGCCCTATATTTATTTCTTTATTTATTTATTTTTTAATGACAAAACATTGTCCTCTTTTTATATATGAATTTATTTGTTACAACAATGTTTTTTAATAAATTGTGATTATTTTCCCATATCCAGTTTTCTGTTAGCGCTGTATATACCTTACCTTTTTCACCTGCCTTGCGGATGCCAAGGTCAACTGCATGACCACTTTCCAAGTGCGGAATTTAAACTCAACCCTACTGAAAAGTTTAACCAAAGAAATTGCAGGAACTGCAACACCACGTAAAGATCCCATGGTGCCACAGAGGCACCAAGGGAGGATGGCTGTGTAAGACTCCTTTAACGAAAGTTTGAAACTCCGGAAAGGAGGCCAATTGTTTTTGGAAGAAAACCGATAAGGCTGAAATCTGAACCTTAATCGAGCCCAACCTAAGATCGCATCCACACAATCTTGTAACAAAAGAATGGAGAAAACGATCCAACTGGAATTCTTCCGTAGGAACCTTCTTGGATTCACACCAAGACACATAATTTCCTCCAAATATGGAGGTAATGTTTTGACGTTACTTCTTTTCAGCCTGAAGAAGAGTAGGGATGACTTCACTGGGAATACCCTTTTGGACTGGGATCCGACGTTCCATCTCCAAGTCATCAATGGAAACCGCGGTAAGTCTTGGAACACACATGGCCCCTGCTATAACAGATCCTCTCGCAGAAGAAGAAGTCAGGGATCTCCTATGAGTAATTGCTGAAGATCCAGACACCAGCCCTCCTTGACCAGTCAGGAACAATGAGTATCACCTGAACCTTTGTTCCTCTCATAATCTTTAACACCATTGGAAAAAGTGGAAATGGAGGAAACACATAGACCGTCCGAAACACCCACGGTGTCACTAGGGCGTCCACCGCTATCGCTTGAGGGACCCTCGACCTGGAACAATATTTCTGAAGTTTCTTGTCGAGGCGAGACGCCATCTTGTATATTTGCGGAATTCTCCAAAGGCTTGTCACTTCTGTGAAAACCGCTTGATGAAGACTCAACCCTCCTGGACGGAGAACGTATCCACCGAGGAAGTCTGCTTCCCGGTTGTCCACTCTTGGAACGAACATCGCTGATAGAGCGCGTAAATGTTTTCGTCGCCCAGCGGAAAATCTTTCTAGCTTTTGCCATTTCTTCTCCGGTTATTGTCTGCGGAAAACTGCTATAACGGCCCTTAACTTTAGACCGTTAATGAGGCGACAAGTATCGAACATGACCCTTGTCCTCGGTGAGAATAGCGTCGCTACCCCAGGAGCGAGATACTGGTCTTGAAACCATGATCATCCCAGGTGGGAATCGGACCACTTGTCCAACAGGTCCCGCTAAACACTCAGGCCCACAACCTGCTCACTGAATGGCTTTTGGAAGCAAATAAACTCTCCTCAGTACTGCATCTAATAATATTGCCCAAGCCGACCACCGCGTCGTTGGGACCAACAGGGATTCTGGCAAGTCCTGTTGTTGAAGAACTGTCAAGGAGAAAACAATGTTTTGCACCATTTGGCTTCTTGATCTCTCCGTAAATCGGAGAGCGATCCAGTACAGAATAATTATGACTCCTTATTATCAAAGGAAACCCATCATACCGCCATCACCCTGGTGAAATGGCAACAACAATCCTCAGGGAAGCATAATGCGGAAGACACCGTAACTAGACCTCCCTCATCCTCTTTCAGAGTGGAGAACCTGCCATGAGAGATTTCCTCACGGAGTTTAAGCAGGAATATTGGGATTTATCCGACCGAGCCGTCCGGCCTCGGGAGCACGAAAAAGCATGAATAACAGCTTCTTCTCTTTTTTTTTTTTTTAAACCGGAACAGCAGGACCATGACCTGATCCTGACACCACTCTTGTATTGCGTCACATACTACCTCCCTGTCATGAGGAGGATCAGTAAGGTCGATTTGAAAAAATCGGCGAGGGGAACGCCTGGAAACTCCCGTATGTCCCTCTAGGGATTCTATCCTTAACTCACTGGCCCATGTCCTTTTGAGGACTGACTGAAGAGTTTTAGACGTGGTCCCACCGATGTGGGCCCCCGCAAGATAGACCCAACGTCCTGCGGTGGACGTGGCAGAAACAACGGATGATTTCTGCTCCTGTGAACCTGAAAAGGCAGCTGACCTCTTACCTTTTTTACCTTCCTTTACCTGCAAGGAAAAGGGGAATCTTTATCTATTCGGTCGAAATGACTGCATCCTACAACAATGCGTCACCAACCGTTGTGAGGGAACACAGGGGAAGAAGGTAGACTTACCCGTGGTACCTGCCGAGAGCATATTAACAAGGCCATCACCAAACCAGGCTTCACCTTCATGGGGAAGAGACTCCACTTCTTTCCGGAGTCAGCATTTGCATCCCTTTGGTGAATCCACAACGTCCTCCTAGCTGAGACAGCCATGGAAGTGGCCCGCGCACCCAAGAGTTCCATCCCTTGTAGTCGCACGAAAATATGCTGCAATGTTCTAGATATGACCCAACTTAAAGAGTATCACATCTCTCCCCAGGGTAATTATATCGGATGACAAAGTAACCGACCAATCCTGAATACAAGCACTCTCCCCTGCGCATGCAATGCAAGTATAATCCAAGCATATAATTAAAATATCACTTAGCTTCCTGTAAACGATCCTTTGTGACAGGGCCCCGTGCAGAACAGGGATTGACTCTCACTTTATTCTATCCACGGCGGGAAAAGAATAAACACTTGGACTCCTCGTGATGATTTGAAACCATCTTGTCCCAGCTAACCTAGAGTTATTCAACTGAGCGACCAGCACATGAGAAAGAAAAGTTTACTTCAGCATTCATTCTACATTTTTTTTTATAAATATACACATTTAAATACACATATACACTAGTGATACACACATATATCTATAGATACATATTAGTGATGTGCACCGGAAATTTTTCGGGTTTTGTGTTTTGGTTTTGGATTCGGTTCTGCGGCCGTGTTTTGGATTCGGACGCGTTTTGCCAAAACCTCCCTGAAAATTTTTTGTCGGATTCGGGTGTGTTTTGGATTCGGGTGTTTTTTTACAAAAAACCCTCAAAAACAGCTTAAATCATAGAATTTGGGGGTCATTTTGATCCCATAGTATTATTAACCTCAATAACCATAATTTACACTCATTTTCAGTCTATTCTGAACACCTCACACCTCACAATATTATTTTTAGTCATAAAATTTGCACCGAGGTCGCAGGATGGCTAAGCTAAGCGACACAAGTGGCCGACACAAACACCTGGCCCATCTAGGAGTGGCACTGCAGTGTCAGGCAGGATGGCACTTCAAAAAAATTGTCCCCAAACAGCACATGATGCAAAGAAAAAAAGAGGCGCACCAAGGTCGCTGTGTGACTAAGCTAAGAGACACAAGTGGCCGACACAAACACCTGGCCCATCTAGGAGTGGCACTGCAGTGTCAGACAGGATGGCACTTCAAAAAAATTGTCCCCAAACAGCACATGATGCAAAGAAAAATGAAAGAAAAAAGAGGTGCAAGATGGAATTGTCCTTGGGCCCTCCCACCCACCCTTATGTTGTATAAACAGGACATGCACACTTTAACGAACCCATCATTTCAGCGACAGGGTCTGCCACATGACTGTGACTGAAATGACTGGTTGGTTTGGGCCCCCACCAAAAAAGAAGCAATCAATCTCTCCTTGCACAAACTGGCTCTACAGAGGCAAGATGTCCACCTCATCATCATCCTCCGATTCCTCAGCCCTTTCACTGTGTACATCCCCCTCCTCACAGATTATTAATTCGTCCCCACTGGAATCCACCATCTCAGATCCCTGTGTACTTTCTGGAGGCAATTGCTGGTGAATGTCTCCACGAAGGAATTGATTATAATTCATTTTGATGAACATCATCTTCTCCACATTTTCTGGAAGTAACCTCGTACGCCGATTGCTGACAAGGTGAGCGGCTGCACTAAACACTCTTTCGGAGTACACACTGGAGGGAGGGCAACTTAGGTAGAATAAAGCCAGTTTGTGCAAGGGCCTCCAAATTGCCTCTTTTTCCTGCCAGTATACGTACGGACTGTCTGACGTGCCTACTTGGATGCGGTCACTCATATAACCCTCCACCATTCTTTCAATGGTGACAGAATCATATGCAGTGACAGTAGACGACATGTCAGTAATCGTTGCCAGGTCCTTCAGTCCGGACCAGATGTCAGCACTCGCTCCAGACTGCCCTGCATCACCGCCAGCTGGTGGGCTCGGAATTCTTAGTCTTTTCCTCGCACCCCCAGTTGCAGGAGAATGTGAAGGAGGAGCTGTTGACTTGACAATTTTCTCACCAGCAGGTCTTTGAACCTCTGCAGACTTGTGTCTGCCGGAAAGAGAGATACAACGTAGGTTTTAAATCTAGGATCGAGCACGGTGGCCAAAATGTAGTGCTCTGATTTCAACAGATTGACCACCCGTGAATCCTGGTTAAGCGAATTAAAGGCTCCATCCACAAGTCCCACATGCCTAGCGGAATCGCTCTGTTTTAGCTCCTCCTTCAATGTCTCCAGCTTCTTCTGCAAAAGCCTGATGAGGGGAATGACCTGACTCAGGCTGGCAGTGTCTGAACTGACTTCACGTGTGGCAAGTTCAAAGGGTTGCAGAACCTTGCACAACGTTGAAATCATTCTCCACTGCGCTTGAGTCAGGTGCATTCCCCCTCCTTTGCCTATATCGTGGGCAGATGTATAGGCTTGAATGGCCTTTTGCTGCTCCTCCATCCTCTGAAGCATATAGAGGGTTGAATTCCACCTCGTTACCACCTCTTGCTTCAGATGATGGCAGGGCAGGTTCAGGAGTGTTTGCTGGTGCTCCAGTCTTCGGCACGCGGTGGCTGAATGCCGAAAGTGGCCCGCAATTCTTCGGGCCACCAACAGCATCTCTTGCACGCCCGTGTCGTTTTTTTAAATAATTCTGCACCACCAAATTCAATGTATGTGCAAACATGGGACGTGCTGGAATTTGCCCAGATGTAATGCACGCACAATATTGGTGGCGTTGTCCGATGTCACAAATCCCCAGGAGAGTCCAATTGGGGTAAGCCATTCTGCGATGATGTTGCTCAGTTTCCGTAAGAGGTTGTCAGCTGTGTGCCTCTTATGGAAAGTGGTGATACAAAGCGTAGCCTGCCTAGGAACGAGTTGGCGTTTGCGAGATGCTGCTACTGGTGCCGCCGCTGCTGTTATTGCTGCGGGAGGCAATACATCTACCCAGTGGGCTGTCACAGTCATATAGTCCTGAGTCTGCCCTGCTCCACATGTCCGTGGTTAAGTGGACATTGGGTACAACTGCATTTTTTAGGACACTGGTGACTCTTTTTCTGACGTCTGTGTACATTTTCGGTATCGCCTGCCTAGAGAAATGGAACCTAGATGGTATTTGGTACCGGGGACACAGTACCTCAAACAAGTCTCTAGTTGCCTCTGAATTAACGGTGGACACCGGAACCACGTTTCTCACCACCCAGGCTGACAAGACCTGAGTTATCCGCTTTGCAGCAGGATGACTGCTGTGATATTTCATCTTCCTCGCAAAGGACTGTTGGACAGTCAATTGCTTACTGGAAGTAGTACAAGTGGTCTTCCGACTTCCCCTCTGGGATGACGATCGACTCCCAGCAGCAACAACAGCAGCGCCAGCAGCAGTAGGCGTTACACTCAAGGATGCATCGGAGGAATCCCAGGCAGGAGAGGACTCGTCAGACTTGCCAGTGACATGGCCTGCAGGACTATTGGCTTTCCTGTGTAAGGTGGAAATTGACACTGAGGGAGTTGGTGGTGTGGTTTGCAGGAGCTTGGTTACAAGAGGAAGGGATTTAGTGGTCAGTGGACTGCTTCCGCTGTCATCCAAAGTTTTTGAACTTGTCAGTGACTTCTGATGAATGCGGACCAGGTGACGTATAAGGGAGGATGTTCCTAGGTGGTTAACGTCCTTACCCCTACTTATTACAGCTTGACAAAGGCGACACACGGCTTGACACCTGTTGTCCGCATTTGTGTTGAAATAATTCCACACCGAAGAGGTGATTTTTTTTTGTATTTTGACCAGGCATGTCAATGGCCATATTCGTCCCACGGACAACAGGTGTCTCCCCGGGTGCATGACTTAAACAAACCACCTCACCATCAGAATCCTCCTTGTCAATTTCCTCCCCAGCACCAGCAACACCCATATCCTCATCCTGGTGTACTTCAACAGTGACATCTTCAATTTGACTATCAGGAACTGGACTGCGGGTGCTCCTTCCAGCACTTGCAGGGGGCGTGCAAATGGTGGAAGGCGCAAGCTCTTCCCGTCCAGTGTTTGAAGGTCAGGCATCGCAACCGACACAATTGGACTCTCCTTGGGGATTTGTGATTTAGAAGAACGCACAGTTCTTTGCTGTGCTTTTGCCAGCTTAAGTCTTTTCATTTTTCTAGCGAGAGGATGAGTGCTTCCATCCTCATGTGAATCTGAACCACTAGCCATGAACATAGGCCAGGGCCTCAGCCGTTCCTTGCCACTCCGTGTTGTAAATACCATATTGGCAAGTTTACGCTTCTCATCAGACGCTTTCAATTTTGATTTTTGGGTCATTTTATTGAACTTTTGTTTTTTGGATTTTACATGCTCTCTACTATGACATTGGGCATCGGCCTTGGCAGACGACGTTGATGGCATTTCATCATCTCGGCCATGACTAGTGGCAGCAGCTTCAGCACGAGGTGGAAGTGGATCTTGATCTTTCCCTATTTTAACCTCCACATTTTTGTTCTCCATTTTTTAATGTGTGGAATTATATGCCAGTATCAATAGCAATGGCCTACTACTATATATACTGCGCACAACTGAAATGCACCACAGGTATGGATGGATAGTATACTTGACGACACAGAGGTAGGTAGAGCAGTGGCCTTCCGTACCGTACTGCTCTATATACTGGTGGTCACTGTCAGCAAACTGCAAAATTAAAATGCACCACAGGTATAGAATCTAGATGGATAGTATACTTGACGACACAGAGGTAGGTAGAGCAGTGGCCTTCCGTACCGTACTGCTATATATATATACTGGTGGTCACTGTCAGCAAACTGCAAAACTAAAATGCACCACAGGTATAGAATCTAGATGGATAGTATACTTGACGACACAGACGTAGGTAGAGCAGTGGCCTTCCGTACCGTACTGCTATATATACTGGTGGTCACTGTCAGCAAACTGCAAAACTAAAATGCACCACAGGTATAGAATCTAGATGGATAGTATACTCGACGACACAGAGGTAGGTAGAGCAGTGGCCTTCCGTACCGTACTACTATATAAATATATACTGGTGGTCACTGTCAGCAAACTGCAAAACTAAAATGCACCACAGGTATAGAATCTAGATGGATAGTATACTTGACGACACAGAGGTAGGTAGAGCAGTGGCCTTCCGTACCATACTGCTATATATACTGGTGGTCACTGTCAGCAAACTGCAAAACTAAAATGCACCACAGGTATAGAATCTAGATGGATAGTATACTTGACGACACAGAGGTAGGTAGAGCAGTGGCCTTCCGTACCGTACTGCTATATATACTGGTGGTCACTGTCAGCAAAACTCTGCACTGTACTCCTCCTATATAATACTGCTGGTCCCCAGTCCCCACAATAAAGCAGTGTGAGCACAGATATATGCAGCACACTGAGCACAGATATGGAGCGTTTTTCAGGCAGAGAACGGATAAAACTGGTGGTCACTGATCAGCAAAACTCTGCACTGTACTCCTCCTATATAATACAGCTGCTCCCCAGTCCCCACAATTAAGCAGTGTGAGCACAGATATATGCAGCACACTGAGCACAGATATGGAGCGTTTTTCAGGCAGAGAACGGATAAAACTGGTGGTCACTGATCAGCAAAACTCTGCACTGTACTCCTCCTATATAATACAGCTGCTCCCCAGTCCCCACAATTAAGCAATAAGCACAAATATTTGCATCAACATTAATAAACGGAGAGGACGTCAGCCACGTCCTTTCCCTAACATTTCCAATGCAGAGTGAAAATGGCGGCGACGCGCGGCACCTTATATAGAATCCGAATCTCGCGAGAATCCGACAGCGGGATGATGACGGGGATGATGACGTTCGGGCGCGCTCGGGTTAACCGAGCCATACGGGAGAATCCGAGTATGCCTCGGACCCGTGTAAAATGGGTGAAGTTCGGGGGGGTTCGGTTTCCGAGGAACCGAACCCGCTCATCACTAATACATATCTCGTGTATATATATATTTTTTTATTTTTTTTTGTCAGGAACAGCAGGGTCCCTAGTGACATTAATACGTTCTTAATGTGTATGAAACATGTACTGAATGCCGATGTTGTGGATCTAATCAGGAAACATTATGGTCGACATAAGACATAGTATTCGTGTCGACAACAGGGATTAGTAACTGGGCAAAATAACATTTTTACGACCCCGAGGGGTCTGAGGGAAATATATATATTATTAATATTACGCCCCCACAAACATTACTACGTCTGTGCTCGGGCCACAGATCAATGCAACCGTACCATACATATATATATATATATATATATACTTGCAAAACTCCCGGCACTCGTCTGGAACTGAGTATAATGCTGCGGTGCCTTCCCAGGGGAACAAATCCTCCATAGAGTATGTAGAATGAAGGCGGCACTCAGACAGACTATGTTAGTGAAGAAAAGTCAGCTTTATTCGACCGACATGTTTCGGGGCTCAACCCCTTCCTCAGGGCCTCAATAAGGGTTATTGAGGCCCTGAGGAAGGGGTTGAGCCGAAACATGTCGGTCGAATAAAGCTGACTTTTCTTCACTAACATAGTCTGTCTGAGTGCCGCCTTCATTCTACATACTATATATATATATATATATATATATATATATATACATACATACATACATACATACATACATACAGGTATCGCTTTTTGAAATGCATCCCATTATTATGTTAATTTTTACCCAGCAGATTAGTTGGTGTTGACAGGGTCACTCCACACACGCCTGTGTCTCCCATATAGTTTTTTCTTTTGGAAAAACATACCACTATTGACATGCAGACACTTAATTTCATGAATCAAGTACCATCAGGAGTCGGTGGTGCCGACAGAGGGATTCCCATAGACATGTCGACACATGTGTACTAAACACCCACCGACATTACACTGACTATAAGGAGTAGATCCCAGTATCTGAAAGGGAAAACACAGAAAACGTTTACCAGCTAATTTTCCACACGCTCATATATATATATATATATATATATAGTGCTTTATTTTTCCACCTATATTGCACTAAACCACTGTGCCCCCCCCCCCCCCGTTTTACACTGTGAGCTGTTCATCGGTGTTTTGGCGGGGCCAGCATCTCTGTGAGGAGAAAATGGCGCTGGATAGAGCAGTGAGGGGTAAGCCACGCCCCCTTATCAGCGCGCTTCAGTCCCGCTACTTTTTGGAATTTTTATACTGGCCGGGGTCTGTATACAGTGCCTATGCACTGTATACCTCTTTGCCAGGCTAATGGTCTATTGCTGCCCAGGGCGCCCTACACCCTTGTAGTGCCGCTATTGTGTGGGAGCAATGGCGCGCAGCGTGACCGTTGCGCGGTACCTCAGAGACACTGAAGTCTTCTGCCATCTTTCCTGAAGTCTTCTGTACTTCGGTTACTCACCCGGCTTCTTTCTTCTGGCTCTGTGAGGGGGACGACGGCGCGGCTCCGGGAACGAGCAGCTAGGCTATACCAAGTGATCAGACCCTCTGGTGCTAATGGTGTCCAGTAGCCTAAGAAGCAGAGCCTTTAACTCACAGAAGTAGGTCTGCTTCTCTCCCCTCAGTCCCACGATGCATGGAGCCTGTTGCCAGCAGTGCTCCCTGAAAATAATAAACCTAAATAAAGTCTTTTACAGAGAAACTCAGGAGAGCTCCCCTGCTGTGTGTCCAGTCTCTCTGGGCACAGAATCTAACTGGAGTCTGGAGGAGGGGCATAGAGGGAGGAGCCAGTTCACACCCATTCAAAGTCTTAAAGTGCCCATGTCTCCTGCGAATCCCGTCTATACCCCATGGTCCTTTTGAAGTCCCCAGCATCCTCTAGGACGTATGAGAAATATTCATTATACCACACAGTATGAGCCGAAAATTCCCATTACACTACACGGTATTTGCCGAAATTCACAATACGCCACATGATATGAGTCAAAATGTATATTATGCCATACACTATGAGCCGAAATATGCATTATGCCACACAGTATGAGCCAAAATTCATATTACACCATAAGGTATGAGTAAAAATGCATATTATGCACCACAGTATGAGCTGAAATATACATTATGCCACACAGTCCACCCTCCCACAGCACCCATGCCCCCCCCCTCCCCCCCACACGCTGATTGTTGGCCTCACCGGGTTCACCCTCACCTCCAGCAGTGCTGGCAGTGGCAGGCACACTGTCAGTCTCACCTCCTGGCTGATTGTGCCCCCCTCCACTGACGGGCACCACCGCCGGCCCCCATCAAGAAGCAGGAAGGATGAGGATCGCCCCATTAGCTTCACACACCCCCCCGCCGCACACACTTTAAAGGCAGCCTGGGCCCCCGGCCGCAGCCGCGATACTTACTGAGCACTGACAGCTCTCCTCCTTCAATCCTCCGACGGCGACCAGGCTCTCTCCTATGGCTGGGCAGCGTCTCTCCTCTCTCCTATGGCTGGGCAGCAGCTCTCCTCTCTCCTCCGGCAGCCCACTCCATCTCCCGGTCTCCATGCTGCGGGTCTGCTAGTCAGTCACATGGAGGAGAAGAGGAGGGGGTACACTGTGGGTGTGAGCTGGCTCTGGTCCCAGCGGCTGCTGTCCAATCAAAAAAAATCTCCCCTGCAGCGCCACTACTTATGGCAATCCGTGGATGCGGCCGGGCCCCCTGAGACTCATGGGGCCCTAAGCGCATGCCTTGGTTGCCTAGCGGCAAATCCGCCCCTGATTACAGGTCTTTGGAAAAGCTATAAAACAAAACCTCCAAGCTGGCATTGTCCTCTGTGGTCTTCATCCATTAATATGTTAAATACACAAGTCTCATTATGGAACTCTCATTAATTAAAAATTCTAAACAAGAGATTGGAATAAACTGTGAATTTGTTGTTTCATTCTAAACTGTCACCATAATATTTTAGAAGTATGAACAGTTTGCGCTATATTGAAGGGAATCTGTCAACCATTAACATGAATCAAGAGATTAGCTGTAGATTAATCTCGGCAATGATTAATGGGTAATTGTACTAAATAATTAGAGGCATTGTTTGCATTTGCTAGTCACTTCATTACTGCTGTTTGATGTTAGTTTTCCAGCATTTCTCTCAGTGAATAAACACGATTTCCATTGTAATAAATACAGACAATGTATTCCATAACACAGTTTTATCAAAAAGAGTCATAACTCCTAGTTGGTTAGGATGGCACTTGCCAGCGGACGGATCAAGGGGAACTGATACAACACAAATTTTATAACCTGGAGAGACTACAGCAGCCCAACGCCAGGTAAGGCTCTCCACAAATTACCCCAGCCTTTCCTTTTAGTCAGAGCTCCTTATTCTGGGCTCCATCATGATGTGTTCAAGCAGTGCAGTGCACGTGATGTGCCTCTCAATGCAGCCAAATAAAAGACACTTCTCTTCACTTTGTAACTACAGGAGAAAAAGAAGGACTCTGGTGTTGGGGCACTCTTCGATGTAATAAACAGTATTAAAATATAACGTATAAAATATTAGTTTGAGACAGCCCAAATATTTAGTGATTAAATTTACGATAACATACTGTACCTCCCAACTGTCCTGAATACAGCGGGACAGTCCCGCTGCCCCACCCATGGGCCGTAGTGTCCCACAGGCGAGGGGGGGAGGAGGGGGGCAGATTCAGAGAGCCAGTGATCACCGCTGCTCTTCTCTGCAAAGCAGCCATGATCACTGAATAGATGCCATGTGCATGCGCACGGTATCTATCAGTGCAGGGAGGGTTAGCTGGGGCTGCCTAGCTGCTCAGGGAGCACTGGGCACGCCCCCTAAATGACAAAAATGGGGGTTGCTGCGCCAGCCTCTGCCCCTGTACTGGAGGTCCCACCCACTCCTCCAGAGGCCCCACCCCCTTTTCAGCCACGGTCCCGACTGCCAACAGTCCAAAGATGTGAGGTATGCAATAATCTGAACAATCAGATTATTGTAATCATTAAACATTTTGGCTGTCACAAACTTTTTTTTAGAAATATGTATTGAGTTATTGTAATTACTGGCTCTCATAAGATGGTTGATACCTTGTTGTAGTATATATCGATAAAAGTTATATTTTTATACTGTTTATTACATATAAGAGTGCCCCAACAACAGAGTCCTTCTTTTTTTCCTGTAGTTTCCAATACTGGGCCTAATTCTGAGTTGATCGCAGCAACAAATTTGTTAGCAGTTGGGCAAAACCATGTGCACTGCAGGGGGGACAGATATAACATGTGCAGAGAGTGTTAGATTTGGGTGGAGTGTATTCAACTCTCTCTGTACATGTTATATCTGCCCCCCCCCCTCCCCTGCAGTGCACATGGTTTTGCCCAATTGCTAACAAACTTGCTGCTGTGATCAACTCAGATTTACCCCCACTGTCCCCTACCAACACACATTATTATGGAAAAATCAAAGGCTTGATTGATCTATGTTGGTTACTTTAATTTTACAAAGAAGAACATTTGTGTGACATTACCCAGACAGAATCAAACCTCTTCTCCCATACTCCATTTCACTTCGCCAGGGTCGCGTGGACCTCTAGATGTGATAATGTCCCCAAATGCCATTCACTCTAATTTTTGAGGATTGTCTTTGTGGTATTGGTGTATATGTAGCCTTGGGTGTACACAATAATGAGTACATGGGCAGGCAACAAAACTACCTGTATTATTAATACATTGTATTTATAAAGCACCTAGATATTGTGCTGCACCATACTGTACTTCTATAAAAAAAAAAAAAAAATCAAAATAAATTGTAGAATAGGTACAAATTATGGAGTAAATATACTTACAAATAAGGGAAAATTGTTTAATCCATTACTATTATTTTTATTTATGATTGTTATTAGAGCTTGTTTAAGATTTCTCAATGCTTAACATAATAGCAATGGGCGTTGTATATTTTAGGTACGTGCACAGCTGCTGCGGGAGAAGGGTCTCACATTGGGGGTAATTTCTAAGTTGATCGCAGCAGGAAATTTTTTAGCAGTTGGGCAAAACCATGTGCACTGCAGGGGGGGGCAGATATAACATGTGCAGAGAGAGTTAGATTTGGGTGTGGTGAGTTCAATCTGCAATCTAAATTGCAGTGTAAAAATAAAGCAGCCAGTATTTACCCTGCACAGAAACAAAATAACCCACCCAAATCTAACTCTCTCTGCAAATGTTATATCTGCCCCCCCCCCCCCTGCAGTGCACATGGTTTTGCCCAACTGCTAAAAAATTTCCTGCTGCGATCAACTTGGAATTACCCCCTTTATACACTGCCATAAATATCTGTACGTTAAATGAGCAGTCTGAAAAGGGCACAAGGGAACTAAGAAAGGATGCTGAGGTGTGTGTCATGGCGGCCGTTCCGCGACGATCCTCCACGTGTGGGAACTGCGCGGCACAGTACCCTCTTGACAAACAAAGCTGCCCCGCATATGATAAACGATGTAATGCATGTGGCAAATGGAATAATTTTGCAAGGTGCTGCCGCTTCAAGAATAAAACTTCCATAAAGCGACAGTCTGAGTCGCGCTATAGCCGCTCACCCCGGCGGATTAACCAGGTTGAAACGGAGCCAGGGTGTGAATCAGTTCGCATGACAGTTTGTGTTAGTGTAGACCACTTGGATGAAAAGGGCGAAATATTTATCAAACTGAGAAACAAAGCATTCGAACAAGGTGGCCATAGTCAAAATAGACTCAGGAGCGAAGTGCAATGTCATATCCTAGAAACAACTACGTGAAATAGATCCAACTGCACAGATAAACCCACGAGACAAGATCAACTTGATAGCTTAAGTTTACCCGTGCTGATTTGGTATTCCACATTGTGGATCAAAAGGTTAAACCACTGCTAGGCCTCCCTGACAGTATGAAGCTAGGCCTTCTCAAATTGGGGCCTGAGGTACACGCAATACAGATGACTGTCCCAGAGATAAAAGACTTTCAGGATTTATTTGATTGCAGTATACTTGGCAAGCTTCCTGTTGTGTACCATATGAGGCTGGATGACTCCATTGTACCTACTGTCTGTGCCCCCTGGAGGGTTCCTATCACAATGAAAGACAAAATCATTAAAGAGATCCACAGAATGACTCAATTGGGTGTCATTGCCCCCATAGAGGAAGCAACACAGTGGGTGCCCGCCATACTGGCCGCATCAAAAAAGGGATTGCTGACATGCCAGGTGCCACAGTTTTCAGTACCCTGGATGCAAGGTGCGGATTCTGGCAAATCCCTTTGGACAGAGCTTCGTCCCTGCTTAACGCTTTCATGACCCCGATAGGGCGGTATGTCTTCCTTCGCATGCCCTATGTAATCACTATGGGCAGTGAGGTATTCCACAGTTGCATGGAGCAACTGTTTGCAGGCTATCCCTGTGAAATCATCGTTGATGACATCCTGGTGTGGGGCCGCACCAAGGAAGAACACGACCAGCGACTGCACCAGGAACTTTAACGGGCCCGTGCTTTGAACCTCAAGCTCAACACAGACAAATGCAAGTTTAGAGTTACATAAGTGGCATACGTCGGCCACATACTCACTAGTCAGGGCATCAAACCGGACCCGAATAAAATCACTGACATCCAGCAAATGCCGCTTCCAGCTGACCAACAGGCACTGCAGCGCTTCCTGGGGATGACCAACTACATGTCTAAATTTGTTCCGCAATACAGTGAAACCGCGGCACCTTTACGGCAGCTACTCCACCAGGACTCAGAATGGTGCTGGCTGGACGCACACACGGCTGCTGTTAGTCAATTGAAGACCATGCTGACAAGTCCACCGGTCCTGCAATACTTCAACGTGCATGATCCGGTAGTCCTCTCTGCCGACACTTCACAGAGTGGTCTACGGGCCGTGTGCCTCCAACACCGCAGACCAGTGGCTTTTGCTTCCAGGGCTCTCACTAACACTGAAACCAGGTATGCACAAATTGAGAAAGAACTGTTGGCACTGGTGTTCGCCTGCAACCATTTCCATGACTTCATCTATGGCCGTCCTGTCACGGTGGAAACCGACCATCAGCCTCTCATCACCATACTGAAGAAGCCCATCCACTCTGCTTCTTCCCGTATTCAGGGCATGATGCTCAAGCTGCAGCGGTACAACCTAGATGTCATCTATAAGCGAGGCAAAGAAATGTACGTTGCTGATGCTCTGTCTCGAGCCTTCCTTTCGACTACTGATATGAACGCTGCTGAGGATGACTATGAGGTCATGGCTGTGGAGGTGCTCCCTACCAAGCGGCTGGAAGATCTGCGTGCTGCTACACTTTGGGATGATATTTGCCAGCGTCTCTCTGCTGTAATTCTCAATGGCTGCCGCACTGCCTTCGCTCCTTCTACTGTATGAGAGATGAGCTCACCATGTCTGATGGTGTCATCCTGCGGGGTCACCGCTTTGTTATTATGGCTGCCCTTCAGATGTTCTACACCCAGCAGATGCACCAGGGCCATCCCGGCCTGGAGGCTACCATGCGTAGGGCCCGTGAAATTACGTTCTGGCCCTCCATGTACAGTGACATTGACCGTGCTGTCTTGTTTTGTGCACCCTGCAATGCCTTGCGTCAACACCTGCCACGGGAGACCATGCTGCTCCATGAGATTCCTGATCTTCCATGGTCCATTCTTGCGGCTGATCTATTCGAATGGAGGGGGAAGGAGTACCTGGTACTAGTTGACTCCTATTCAGGATGGTTCGAGATAAACTACTTGCCCAGCACCACAAGTCAAATGGTCATTGCAAAGCTGAAGAGACACTTTGCAGCACATGGCACCCCACAGCAGCTGATCACTGATAATGCCATGCAATTCAAGAGTAGAGAGTTCAAGGCCTTTGCGAATACATGGGAATTCCAGCACATCACTAGTAGTCCACACTACCCACAGTCAAATGGATTGGCAGAGCGTGCAGTTCGCTCTGCAAAGCACCTAATGGAGAAGTGTGCACGAGATGGATCGGACATATATTTGGCACTGTTAAACTTAAGAAACACCCCTCCCCCCCCTCCCCCCCCTCCCCCCCCCCCCCGAGATGGACTTTCATCTCTTGCACAGTGCCTATTAGCACGGCGCACCCGCACAGGCATCCCAATGGCAAAGCAGCTCCTGCAACCCAGAGTAGAGCCACAGGTACGGGAGAACATCAGCAAGTGCAGAATGGCTGCCAAAGCTTCTTGTGACAGATCAGCATACCACCTGCCACCAATGTCTCCAGGCCAGCCTGTCCGCATGTAAACCGAGCAAGGATTTGACAGAATGGCAGTGGTTCAGCATCCTGCAGGTCGTCTACATATTACGTGGTACAGTCTGATAATGCCCTCTATGAACGCAACCGCTGCCATCTGTTAAGTGTACCTGAAGAAAGCTCTACACAGCCTGACTCATCAGTTTCTACCACAGCTGCAACCAATGTCAGTGATGATTCACATTGCATGGATAGTCCTTCCTCAGAGACCACTTCTGAAGTAATAGAGCCCTCTGGTGTCACAGCGGACATGCCTATACTTTCCCAGTGTACCATTACCAGATCGGTCCGTGTGTCCAAACCCAACCCAAAGTTCCAAGACTTTATTGTATAATGGCCCTCATTCCGAGTCGTTCGCTCTGTATTTTTCTTCGCATCGCAGCGTTTTTCTGCTTAGTACGCATGCGCAATGTTCGCACTGCGACTGCGCCAAGTAATTTTGCTATGAAGATAGTATTTTTACTCACGGCTTTTTCTTCGCTCCGGCGATCGTAGTGTGATTGACAGGAAATGGGTGTTACTGGGCGGAAACACGGCGTTTTATGGGCGTGTGGATAAAAACGCTACCGTTTCCGGAAAAAACGCGGGAGTGGCTAGAGAAACGGAGGAGTGTCTGGCCGAACGCTGGGTGTGTTTGTGACGTCAAACCAGGAACGACAAGCACTGAACTGATCGCAGATGCCAGTAAGGTTGAAGCTACTCAGAAACTGCTAAGTAGTTTGTAATCGCAATATTGCGAATACATCGTTCGCAATTTTAAGAAGCTAAGATTCACTCCCAGTAGGCGGCGGCTTAGCGTGTGTAACTCTGCTAAAATCGCCTTGCGAGCGAACAACTCGGAATGAGGGCCAATGTCTTTTTTTTTGTTCACGCCTAACATTGTTGCATTTGTTTCATCTATTTTCTGCATCCTTCCAGTTTGAAAGGGGGGATGTAAATGCCTGCTGTGCATCATGGGAGATGATGTCATGCCGAGGTGGCTCACTTCCTGTTTGTCTCCTGTTACTTCAACTTGGTGTCTGACTCATGCTGAGTAAAGACCTGTATTACACTGATGCTGCAAGTGTTGTCATGATTTTGTTGTTACACATTTACACTACTTTAGCACAAATTACTGAAAACGGTAATGCTATGATAGAAAGATGTAAGAACACACAGTGCATCGCAGCTTACTGTATATGGTGCTTCATAGCCGCAGACCAGTCAGAGTGCCCATGCTGAACCCTGTCCACCGCCGAAAAGCACCTACAGTACAATGGGCATGTGAGCATCAGAATTGGACCATGAAGCTATGGAAGAAGCAGCCTCATCTGATGATGGCCATGTGCGTGTGTGTCATTTACCTGGGTAAGAGATGGCACCAGCATGCACTATGGGGAAAAGGCAAGCCGGCAGAGGTAATGTGCTGCTCTGGGCCATGTTCTGCTGGGAAACTGTGGGTCCGGAAATTCATGTTGATGTTACTTTGACACATACCACCTACCTAAACACTGTTGCAGACCAAGTACACTCCTTCATGGCAACAGCATTCCCCAATAGCAGTGGCCTCTATCAGCATGATAATGCGTCCCGCCACACTGCAAAAATTATTTAGGAATGCCTTGAGGAATATGACAAAGAGTTTAAGGTGTTGACTTGGCCTCCAAACTAATCTCAATTTGATCGAGCATCTGTGGGATTTGTTGGAAAAACAAGTCAGAGGCTCCCCCTACAACTTCCAGGACTTACAGGATCTGCTGCTAAAGTCTTGTTGCCAGTTACCACTGAACAACTGTGCACAGATCATTTACCTTCGTAAATCCCACTTGCTGCTGGAATATGGTGAGTTCTCATGACAGGTCAAACCGCCCTTTTTAAATGTAGTGGGCAAGTTTAGTTGTTACATTTTTTATACATAGCTGCAGGGGACTACTTAAAAACTGTCTTCAATGACAGCACCAGTGGATACAAAAAAGGCTGTTATGTTATAGAACGACTCTCCCAGGTCTTGTTAAGAGTGTCTTGATACAGAAAGAATCCATCAAAACCCCTTATTACTGACAGTTTCAGCCTGCAACATCCTCTTTCTGGATTATTTTACATTTTCTTTAGAATTACTGGTATTATCTCCAGTGCATATCATTTTTATTAATAAAACATAGATAAAATACAACCATGTCCTTTCAGTTGTCAGTAACCAGTGCCAATCACCAGTAACCTATTGTTTTATTACAAAAGAGATGTCTACATTCTTGTTCCGAAAGAGAAATTCTGACAGTTGTCCACTACGTTCAGGGATGTTGTGGTCCCAGAATTGACCAATGGATTATTTTACTTATGAAAATGCCCTTTGTTGTTAATGTTGACATCTCCCTTAGTTTAAAAAACATCACATTGGAGATTGGGGGAAAAGACCTTGGATAAATGCAGATTAAGTATCATGGGAAATAAAAAAGAAAGGACTTTGAGGGCTCACTTTTAGGGGCTTATACATCCTGTGTTTTTGTTACACATGCAGAAACACTAGTTTCCGCATATTTTATGTAACGGACCATTCCTTATTAAAGGGTCCGATAGGGCCGCCTAATATTCAGCAAACTCTGAAAACTTACATTTTTCAGAGTTTGCCTGCGAGAACAAAACTTCATCTTCAGATGGCGCTGGTTTTCAGAGCCCCACTCCTTCCTATGAGAAGATGTTCCAGGGATGCAAAGATGGATCAAGGCAGATCTAGAGACTCTGGGCATGTGTGGTCAAACATGCGCAGAAGCTGGTAACATGGGTGGTAAGTAACGCTGCTACTGAAGCAGCACTGTTACTGGTCACAAGGAACCCCGCTCTGGAGCAATGCTGAATTGTTCTGTGATAAGTATCCCCTTCGAATTGGATCCATCCCCATGATGAAAAGGCCCCTTAAAGAGATATTTCTTCTAAATGTAATATTAAAACTTAATGTTTATTAGTAATAAAGTTAACAAATAGTTAATGAGAAGAACAAAAAAAATTTAATTAAAAAGGATTGAGACAACCACTAACAAATTATGCATATTAAGTTGCAGCTGGTGTGAATTCTATCAATACCAAAAGCGAAAAGATGTTAACTGATCATACATTATATACAGCATACTGCTGTTATCCAAAAGCTGGTTATGAATTCAATCCATCAAAAAATCATCCATAACATGAACAGGAAAAGAACGCAGACACATAGAGCC
This sequence comes from Pseudophryne corroboree, assembly GCF_028390025.1. Classification (NCBI taxonomy): domain Eukaryota; kingdom Metazoa; phylum Chordata; class Amphibia; order Anura; family Myobatrachidae; genus Pseudophryne; species Pseudophryne corroboree. The sequence continues at coordinate 196,557,425 of NC_086445.1, read as the reverse complement.
AGTAGGAAGCATAAAAAATACACACCTAGGTATCTCTGCCCCAAATATATTGCAGTCATATACTGTAGCTGTGAGTTGCCAGCTATGCAAGTGAGAAAATCCTGTGGTAGGTATATCCCTCTAATATAAAGAGGTATAGTGGATGGAGATAAAGCTCCAGCCAATCAGCTCCTAACTGCCATGTCAAAAGGTGTGTTTGAAAAATGACATTTAGGAGCAGGGGAAGCAGTTAGCTTCCTGACGGACGGGATCCAAGCGTTCGATATAAACGGGATGCCGACATCAAAATACCGACAGCCAGCATCCAAAACGTCCTGACAGCGGGATGCACTGCCGTCATGTCGCAGGTGGGGAGGGCAGTTAGGTTTAGGCAGCAGAATGGGGGTTAGGCTTAGGGAACACGCACGGGAACGTTAAGATTAGGGACCGGCGAGGGAGGGTTAGAGTTAGGCACATACAGGGGGAGGTTAGAGTTACGCACCTAGCAGGGAGGGTTAGGTTTAGGCAGCAGGGAAGGGAGGGTTAGGATTAGGCACCTAGCAGGGAGGGTTAGGCACCACCAGGGATGGTTAGGGTTAGGCACCCACAAGGGATGGTTATAGTAGGGAAAAGATGAGGATTAGGGGGATAAATGGGGGGGCTGTCTGGATTATGATGGACAAGATGCCGCTGGCGGCATACTGACAGCCGGCATCCCGCCCATCGGTATATCATACTGAACCCAGGAGCTGATAGGCTGGTACTTTATCTCCATCCACTTTAACTCTATTCAAGGCTTAGTAAATAGACCCCCTAAGTTCTGTATATCGCTTCTGTCTTAAATAGATATTCTGATTGCATCCAAGTTTTATATGTATATATCAAGTCTGTAGGTAGAATGAAATCGCTTAACCCTAACATAATGCTTTTGCCCTCTTAAAATTAATCATGGGTTTATCAAACATAGCCACATACTGTAATTGCAGACTTCCTGGCTGCTATCTGAAAGAGCAGCCAGGTCGGCACAGAATGGGGGTGGTATGGGGGGTGTCATATAACGAGGGGTAAGATAGAGACAGGACAGTTAAAAGGAGGTGGAGTGGGGGGTAGCCACGGTCGCGTCATCGTAGCCACACCTCCCGCTATATAATGCAAAGATTACCGACATTATACAGTAGGGGGCATGGCTACGATGACACAATTCAGCAAGAATTACGTCATCAACCACCTGGACCACTCACTTTACTCGCTAAATGGGCGGCCGGGCAGGGGATCAAGTTGATATCGGGAAACTTGGCAACCAATCTGCTTTGAACTGTCATTTTACAGGGTGCATTTGAAAAATGACAGTTAGATGCTGATTGGTTGGAACTTTGGACCTGATTCGGACCTGACCACAGGTCTGTGTCTGCACGCAGATTCCCACTTATCAGCTGCACAGTGTCTTTCTGTGCATGCACAGAATAGCCTTGTGATCTCGCCTGCACACAGACAGCAGAGTTGAGGGGGTGTGGAGAAAGTTGGGGGAGGCCTGCGTTTCCAGAAATGGGGAAGTGTCACCCTTGTTTTCTGGAAAGAGAAAGCCAGAGGTATACGTGTCACCATGCCGACTTCCTGTCCTTGCAGCTCACGCTTCCGTGGGTCAGCTTCCGATGGTCGCGATGTTGTATCCCAGTTTGCTGCATTAGTCACAGTGCTGGGATCGCAGCAACATGCAAGAGGCGTCTCTTCTACTATGACATCTCCTGCATGTCCCTCCTGTAGATGGGATGGAAATACAATGCTGCTTGCATGCAGCATTGCATTTCTGTCCATCTCTGAATCAGGCCCTGTATCGCTCTCCACTTTATCACTTGACAAGCTTTGATAAAACTCTCCCTTAACCCATATGGTAACTGGCTAATTCCATCATTGATTCTTAATAGACATTATAAACATGCGCAATGGTTGTTTGAGTACCAAAATTGTCCACTGTGTGAAGGTTATAGGTAGACTTTAAAGACACCACTAAAGGATGTTACAGAGCAAAAAAAGGAGGGTTACTTGATTTTCATAAATAAATAAAACCTTGCATGCGACAAATCGCCCCCAGGATCTTACACTTTGATTCACATCTTGTTACTTGCTTATGAAAATAGTATTTCAGAGCGGTGTAAAGAGATACAATTCTCATTTCTCTCTCTTCCTCAGCCAGTCTCCTCAATCTTTTCCTCCAGAATATTAAATATTAATACATTATGCCAAATAATATACTAAATTTAGATGATTATGCAGCTCTGAGAATTTCTGACAGATGTTTTAGAATAGAACACGAGATCTCACACCATCATAAGGACATTGCTCAATCTCATAGCCCGAAGTGTAGGATTACAGGCCTGGAAGATATGTACCTTATCACCTGTCCATATTAATTTATACAGACCATGTAGACACCGGGCATGGCTAATCTTATTTCATATTCCGTGTACTCTCTTATATTAATGCATGGTAACCATGCCAGGCATGTAAACTATGGTCCACTTTTTTCTGTGGAATTTATTTTCCTTAACAAAATAATTAGGCTTTGATGTGTGTGATGTGAGCTGTGTAATGTGCCTTCATTTCCAGGTACGTGCTATTCCAGCTCATTTAGTCTGCCTTGTGTGCAATTGTTTATACAGAGGCTTGCAACTGGCTCAGCTTTTAATTTAGCATTCCTCCTGTAAATCCATTTACAGCATTCACATTCACTAGAGGTCTGCAGATAGGTACTGTTGTTTTGTCCTGGGAGCTTGCAATTTTCTAATCACTCAAAGCAATTTTCTGAAGCCAGGTAACATTGTTTTATTGTATTTGGCAGTTTTATTGTAGCTGCATTAATTGTTTTCAGGCTGGCCGCCTAGTAGCACTGCAGGAAACCAATTTCGTGCAATAGGTTTTAGACCAAGTTTTTAATTTTCTCTATTAATTCTAGAGATTATTTGAAAAGCAAAAGACAGGAGATGAAAAAATGACAGTTTGTACAGTGCTATGCAGAGGAAGGGAAACAAAGTGATTGAAAACCTATTTAGAAGCAGATTGAATTAAGCATGGTAGCCACTGGAAATGGTACCAATCGGGGGGTGGAAGGAATAGCAAAATCTGGGTAGGATCCAGACAATTCCTCTCTAACCCCTGGGCAGTGCATGATCCAAAGAGGGTCCTTGGGTAGGAGCAGTGACCCGGAGGGGGAATAACCAGCACTCCCTGTAGTTCTGCCACTGCTGGCCGCTTTTAGAATTTCATTGTCACTTGAAATGATCCATAAAGGAAGATATAACCCAGATAGTAAATTCAAATCACATATAAACTCCAAGGGGTAAATTTACTAAGATGGGAGTTCTATTTAAGACAGGATGTTGCCCATAGCAACCAATCAGATTCCAGGTATCATCTTCTAGAGGGTGCTAGATAAATGAGAAGTAGAAGCTGATTGTTTGCTATGGGCAACATCCCATCTTAAATAGAACTCCCATCTTAGTAAATTTACCCCCAAGTGTTAATTATTATACAATTGCTTATACTGTATGTTTAGATATTATGTTTTTAATGCAAGGAATCTTTAATGCATATAAAATTCCTTTCAAAGCTTCTTGAGATCCTTGGCTACTCTCACTTCACATGCCTCCTTTCCTCACACAGCCTATAGGACAGGAGACTGTGGTTTCCTCGCCCTACATATCACACTGCTTCTTAGAGGGTTTGCTTCCCTGGCTTATCTCTTGTCCGTTCACATTACTAATGCAGTTCAAGTCTCAGTATGAGGCCTTCTGCTCTTCTCTAGCTATAATACTTCTCTTGGAAAACTAATACGCTCTATATGGATGACACCAACATTTTTCTATAGTTTCCAAATCTTTTACCATTCGTGTTTAATCATGTTACTTAATGTCTTTCTGTCATGGCTTCCTAGGGGTCTTCTCCCCAGCCCAAATTTAAGTTTTCAAAAACTGGGTTTCCACCAACTAATAGAAGCTTGTTACTTGTATGTATATGTATATATATATATATATATATATATATATATATATCCAGCATAAGGGTACAAAGCATACATCCTGTACAACCATCACAAGGTGATGGTTTATATGTGCCTTCATCTTTCAAGCATAATATAGATAGCATCTCATTTGCCTTATACAAGACATTACTTGCCTATTCAAAAACGGGGGTTAAATACTGCTTTGCATCCCTGCTTTGCATCTCAAACATCCGTTTATGTAACTCAATGTAATGACAGAATATAATAAATATTGCTTCAGCGTGCGTTCCAGCTATCTGCGCATGCTGTGATATTTGCCTGGTCTGCACTGTGGTGGAGGTCCTGTCTTGAGAAAGGTAATTGTCTTGGCCAAAACGTCAACTTGCTATGTGATACTGATGTTGTGAGTAATACAGAACTCTAAATTGAAAGAAGCCCTGGCCTAGGTGTCATCCTTTGTGTCCTACATCCAATCTGTCTTCAACTCTCATTACAGGATTATCTAAGACACAGCTCCACTATATGCACACAAGACTTACCTTACATTAACTGATGGAATCCCCATTATACTGGTCTTCCTCTAATCATACTGTCTCCCCTATTTTCATTTTGAATATAGTGGCGAAATTACCCTTCAGTACCAATTACTATTCTACAGCTGCTCTGCTTTCTTAATCCCCAAAATGGCTACTATCTTACAAAGTCATTGATGAGACTATTCCAATGTACATTTCTTCATTAGTCTCAAAATATCTACCAAAAAGTCGATTCATCCCGCCTGTGACTTCATGCTCCCTAAGTACTGTACATGCTGCCCATTACCGGACTTTTTTTGGACTAAAGAAATTCTGTGGCCTTCCCTATCTTGTACAACAAGACTTTCCCCCAGTCTCCAAACACAACCCCCGATTAATTCATACAGTAGTTATTAAATTGTCAATCCACCTTTTCAGTCTCTCTACAATATTGTACTTGATTACAAGTCCTCTGCAGTTTATGCAAATCCTTATGTTTATTTTCATTCTATACTAATATAACCTACTAAGCCTCTGACCAACATATAGCTGTGTGACTGGATCATATAGCCCTACTGAGCATTTTACCACTTATCTGGCAATGGCAGATAAAGGAAGATATAACCCAGATAGTAAATTCAAATCACATATAAACTCCAAGGGGTAAATTTACTAAGATGGGAGTTCTATTTAAGACAGGATGTTGCCCATAGCAACCAATCAGATTCCAGGTATCATCTTCTAGAGGGTGCTAGATAAATGAGAAGTAGAAGCTGATTGTTTGCTATGGGCAACATCCCATCTTAAATAGAACTCCCATCTTAGTAAATTTACCCCCAAGTGTTAATTATTATACAATTGCTTATACTGTATGTTTAGATATTATGTTTTTAATGCAAGGAATCTTTAATGCATATAAAATTCCTTTCAAAGCTTCTTGAGATCCTTGGCTACTCTCACTTCACATGCCTCCTTTCCTCACACAGCCTATAGGACAGGAGACTGTGGTTTCCTCGCCCTACATATCACACTGCTTCTTAGAGGGTTTGCTTCCCTGGCTTATCTCTTGTCCGTTCACATTACTAATGCAGTTCAAGTCTCAGTATGAGGCCTTCTGCTCTTCTCTAGCTATAATACTTCTCTTGGAAAACTAATACGCTCTATATGGATGACACCAACATTTTTCTATAGTTTCCAAATCTTTTACCATTCGTGTTTAATCATGTTACTTAATGTCTTTCTGTCATGGCTTCCTAGGGGTCTTCTCCCCAGCCCAAATTTAAGTTTTCAAAAACTGGGTTTCCACCAACTAATAGAAGCTTGTTACTTGTATGTATATGTATATATATATATATATATATATATATATATATATATCCAGCATAAGGGTACAAAGCATACATCCTGTACAACCATCACAAGGTGATGGTTTATATGTGCCTTCATCTTTCAAGCATAATATAGATAGCATCTCATTTGCCTTATACAAGACATTACTTGCCTATTCAAAAACGGGGGTTAAATACTGCTTTGCATCCCTGCTTTGCATCTCAAACATCCGTTTATGTAACTCAATGTAATGACAGAATATAATAAATATTGCTTCAGCGTGCGTTCCAGCTATCTGCGCATGCTGCGATATTTGCCTGGTCTGCACTGTGGTGGAGGTCCTGTCTTGAGAAAGGTAATTGTCTTGGCCAAAACGTCAACTTGCTATGTGATACTGATGTTGTGAGTAATACAGAACTCTAAATTGAAAGAAGCCCTGGCCTAGGTGTCATCCTTTGTGTCCTACATCCAATCTGTCTTCAACTCTCATTACAGGATTATCTAAGACACAGCTCCACTATATGCACACAAGACTTACCTTACATTAACTGATGGAATCCCCATTATACTGGTCTTCCTCTAATCATACTGTCTCCCCTATTTTCATTTTGAATATAGTGGCGAAATTACCCTTCAGTACCAATTACTATTCTACAGCTGCTCTGCTTTCTTAATCCCCAAAATGGCTACTATCTTACAAAGTCATTGATGAGACTATTCCAATGTACATTTCTTCATTAGTCTCAAAATATCTACCAAAAAGTCGATTCATCCCGCCTGTGACTTCATGCTCCCTAAGTACTGTACATGCTGCCCATTACCGGACTTTTTTTGGACTAAAGAAATTCTGTGGCCTTCCCTATCTTGTACAACAAGACTTTCCCCCAGTCTCCAAACACAACCCCCGATTAATTCATACAGTAGTTATTAAATTGTCAATCCACCTTTTCAGTCTCTCTACAATATTGTACTTGATTACAAGTCCTCTGCAGTTTATGCAAATCCTTATGTTTATTTTCATTCTATACTAATATAACCTACTAAGCCTCTGACCAACATATAGCTGTGTGACTGGATCATATAGCCCTACTGAGCATTTTACCACTTATCTGGCAATGGCAGATAAAGGAAGATATAACCCAGATAGTAAATTCAAATCACATATAAACTCCAAGGGGTAAATTTACTAAGATGGGAGTTCTATTTAAGACAGGATGTTGCCCATAGCAACCAATCAGATTCCAGGTATCATCTTCTAGAGGGTGCTAGATAAATGAGAAGTAGAAGCTGATTGTTTGCTATGGGCAACATCCCATCTTAAATAGAACTCCCATCTTAGTAAATTTACCCCCAAGTGTTAATTATTATACAATTGCTTATACTGTATGTTTAGATATTATGTTTTTAATGCAAGGAATCTTTAATGCATATAAAATTCCTTTCAAAGCTTCTTGAGATCCTTGGCTACTCTCACTTCACATGCCTCCTTTCCTCACACAGCCTATAGGACAGGAGACTGTGGTTTCCTCGCCCTACATATCACACTGCTTCTTAGAGGGTTTGCTTCCCTGGCTTATCTCTTGTCCGTTCACATTACTAATGCAGTTCAAGTCTCAGTATGAGGCCTTCTGCTCTTCTCTAGCTATAATACTTCTCTTGGAAAACTAATACGCTCTATATGGATGACACCAACATTTTTCTATAGTTTCCAAATCTTTTACCATTCGTGTTTAATCATGTTACTTAATGTCTTTCTGTCATGGCTTCCTAGGGGTCTTCTCCCCAGCCCAAATTTAAGTTTTCAAAAACTGGGTTTCCACCAACTAATAGAAGCTTGTTACTTGTATGTATATGTATATATATATATATATATATATATATATATATCCAGCATAAGGGTACAAAGCATACATCCTGTACAACCATCACAAGGTGATGGTTTATATGTGCCTTCATCTTTCAAGCATAATATAGATAGCATCTCATTTGCCTTATACAAAACATTACTTGCCTATTCAAAAACGGGGGTTAAATACTGCTTTGCATCCCTGCTTTGCATCTCAAACATCCGTTTATGTAACTCAATGTAATGACAGAATATAATAAATATTGCTTCAGCGTGCGTTCCAGCTATCTGCGCATGCTGCGATATTTGCCTGGTCTGCACTGTGGTGGAGGTCCTGTCTTGAGAAAGGTAATTGTCTTGGCCAAAACGTCAACTTGCTATGTGATACTGGTGTTGTGAGTAATACAGAACTCTAAATTGAAAGAAGCCCTGGCCTAGGTGTCATCCTTTGTGTCCTACATCCAATCTGTCTTCAACTCTCATTACAGGATTATCTAAGACACAGCTCCACTATATGCACACAAGACTTACCTTACATTAACTGATGGAATCCCCATTATACTGGTCTTCCTCTAATCATACTGTCTCCCCTATTTTCATTTTGAATATAGTGGCGAAATTACCCTTCAGTACCAATTACTATTCTACAGCTGCTCTGCTTTCTTAATCCCCAAAATGGCTACTATCTTACAAAGTCATTGATGAGACTATTCCAATGTACATTTCTTCATTAGTCTCAAAATATCTACCAAAAAGTCGATTCATCCCGCCTGTGACTTCATGCTCCCTAAGTACTGTACATGCTGCCCATTACCGGACTTTTTTTGGACTAAAGAAATTCTGTGGCCTTCCCTATCTTGTACAACAAGACTTTCCCCCAGTCTCCAAACACAACCCCCGATTAATTCATACAGTAGTTATTAAATTGTCAATCCACCTTTTCAGTCTCTCTACAATATTGTACTTGATTACAAGTCCTCTGCAGTTTATGCAAATCCTTATGTTTATTTTCATTCTATACTAATATAACCTACTAAGCCTCTGACCAACATATAGCTGTGTGACTGGATCATATAGCCCTACTGAGCATTTTACCACTTATCTGGCAATGGCACTTCACCTCATGTATCATGCATTTTCCTACTGAATATTTGCTAATATCCAGTTGTTTTATTACTGTTTTTGCTTCTAACTTTAACACACATTGCATAAACACTGTGCGGCTGATACTGACTATATTGACGCTGGAGGCAAGAGCCTCCAATATAGACAGTATCGGCCCTGCCTGCACCCACTATATTTAATTGAGATGCCGATCCTGTGGGACCGCGCATCGGCATTGCAAGGTGCATATACATTGTGCGATATGCACTATTTTTACTTCCGATATGGACTATATAGTCCATATCGGAGGTAAAATCACACTGTGTGTAACTGTTTATGCACCTTTAGGAGTATGTAATAATATATAATAGCAATGCGCTTGGAAGCAAGGGAGGCTTAACGGAACCTTGTATATGCCCTCATATACAAGTGTGTTAGCTAAACAAGGTGAAACCGTCCCTTCCAGATGTATGCAAATGCCATTGCAGCTGTAATCCTGTATGCCGTAGCTGTGGCACAATATGCAAATATCACAGCCTCCAGATTTGTATTGACATGCCCATTGCAGTCATCTCAGATCCACCACTTGTATATGAAGACGTAGACATCGGAAGCAAATCGGTCGATAACCAGCCTTCTCAGTAACTCTATAGTCGAGCAGCATGGACGTTGAAAGTGAGACGTTGGTGTCATTGTAATAGGGTAAACAATCTCAGTCAGTAGCTTTATGCTGGTATTACACTATCATCCATTTCAGATGGAATGTAATATTAACACAATATACTCTTAATCTGGTCCTGTGCAGATCCCAAACCCCTAAACTACAGTAACACTAAGCAATCACAGTTGCAAACTGTGACGCCCCTGAACGACTGTGTTTGAGTTACCATTCCTTGGTTGCCTCTCACAAACGCTCCCTGTCTGTCGACTCACTTTGCAGATAAATCCTCCCTATGACCATTGGCGCTAGAACATATGCCAAATGTTTGCGCAATGGCAAAAAATTGCAAGCAAACATCGACATTTCGTAATCTCTGAATCAAGCCCTATTGTATGTAAGAGCCCAAAACGGTTACATTTACTCAATTACATAGAGCAGGAGTAAATATAGACCATTAGCATATGTGAGAGGTCACCAGCTGCATCAATCATTATTTATTATTAATATTATCCTTTATTTATATGGCGTCACATAGGATCCGCAGCGCCCAATTACAAATAAATAAACAAAACTTGAAGACAGTGACTTACAGTTCAATACAATATAGGACAAGTACAGGGTATATAATAGCTGCGTCAGTAAACAGCACTGAAATAATAAGATTTTACTTACCGATAAATCTATTTCTCGTAGTCCGTAGTGGATGCTGGGACTCCGTAAGGACCATGGGGATATAGCGGCTCCGCAGGAGACAGGGCACAAAATAAAAGCTTAAGGATCAGGTGGTGTGCACTGGCTCCTCCCCCTATGACCCTCCTCCAAGCCTCAGTTAGGATACTGTGCCCGGACGAGCGTACATAATAAGGAAGGATATTGAATCCCGGGTAAGACTCATACCAGCCACACCAATCACACCGTACAACTTGTGATCTGAACCCAGTTAACAGTATGATAAAAGCAAAGGAGCCTCTGAAAAGATGGCTCACAACAATAATAACCCGAATTTTTGTAACAATAACTATATACAAGTATTGCAGACAATCCGCACTAGGGATGGGCGCCCAGCATCCACTACGGACTACGAGAAATAGATTTATCGGTAAGTAAAATCTTATTTTCTCTGACGTCCTAGTGGATGCTGGGACTCCGTAAGGACCATGGGGATTATACCAAAGCTCCCAAACGGGCGGGAGAGTGCGGATGACTCTGCAGCACCGAATGAGAGAACTCCAGGTCCTCCTCAGCCAGGGTATCAAATTTGTAGAATTTAGCAAACGTGTTTGCCCCTGACCAAGTAGCTGCTCGGCAAAGTTGTAAAGCCGAGACCCCTCGGGCAGCCGCCCAAGATGAGCCCACCTTCCTTGTGGAATGGGCTTTTACTGATTTTGGCTGTGGCAATCCTGCCACAGAATGTGCAAGCTGAATTGTACTACAAATCCAACGAGCAATCGTCTGCTTAGAAGCAGGAGCACCCAGCTTGTTGGGTGCATACAGGATAAACAGCGAGTCAGATTTTCTGACTCCAGCCGTCCTGGAAACATATATTTTCAAGGCCCTGACAACGTCAAGCAACTTAGAGTCCTCTAAGTCCCTGGTAGCCGCAGGTACCACAATAGGTTGGTTCATGTGAAATGCAGAAACCACCTTAGGTAGAAATTGAGGACGAGTCCTCAATTCCGCCCTGTCAGAATGAAATATCAAGTAAGGGCTTTTATATGATAAAGCCGCCAATTCTGACACACGCCTGGCTGAAGCCAAGGCTAACAGCATCGACACCTTCCATGTGAGATATTTTAAGTCCACAGTGGAAAGTGGTTCAAACCAATGTGACTTTAGAAAACTCAACACCACATTGAGATCCCAAGGTGCCACTGGAGGCACAAAAGGAGGCTGTATGTGCAGCACCCCTTTTACAAATGTCTGAACTTCAGGTACTGAAGCCAGTTCTTTCTGGAAGAAAATCGACAGGGCCGAAATTTGAACCTTAATGGACCCTAATTTTAGGCCCATAGACAGTCCTGTTTGCAGGAAATGAAGGAAACGACCCAGTTGAAATTCCTCTGTAGGGGCCTTCTTGGCCTCACACCACGCAACATATTTACGCCAAATGCGGTGATAATGTTTTGCGGTTACGTCCTTCCTGGCTTTGACCAGAGTAGGGATGACTTCTTCTGGAATTCCTTTTTCCCTCAGGATCCGGCGTTCAACCGCCATGCCGTCAAACGCAGCCGCGGTAAGTCTTGGAACAGACAAGGCCCCTGCAGTAGCAGGTCCTTTCTTAGAGGTAGAGGCCACGGTTCGTCCGTGAGCATCTCTTGAAGTTCCGGGTACCAAGTCCGTCTTGGCCAATCCGGAACCACGAGTATAGTTCTTACTCCTCTCCTTCTTATGATTCTCAGTACTTTTGGTATGAGAGGCAGAGGAGGGAACACATACACTGACTGGTACACCCACGGCGTTACCAGAGCGTCCACTGCTATTGCCTGAGGGTCCCTTGACCTGGCGCAATATCTGTCCAGTTTTTTGTTTAGACGTGACGCCATCATGTCCACCTTTGGTTTTTCCCAACGGTTTACAATCAGGTGGAAGACTTCTGGGTGAAGTCCCCACTCTCCCGGGTGAAGGTCGTGTCTGCTGAGGAAGTCTGCTTCCCAGTTGTCCACTCCCGGAATGAATACTGCTGACAGTGCTATCACATGATTTTCCGCCCAGCGAAGAATCCTTGCAGCTTCTGCCATTGCCCTCCTGCTTCTCGTGCCGCCCTGTCTGTTTACGTGGGCGACTGACGTGATGTTGTCCGATTGGATCAACACCGCCTGACCCTGAAGCAGAGGTTTTGCTTGACTTAGGGCATTGTAAATGGCCCTTAGTTCCAGAATGTTTATATGAAGAGACGTTTCCAAGCTTGACCACAGGCCCTGGAAATTCCTTCCCTGTGTGACTGCTCCCCAGCCTCTCAGGCTGGCATCCGTGGTTACCAGGATCCAATCCTGAATGCCAAATCTGCGGCCCTCTAGTAGATGAGCACTCTGCAGCCACCACAGGAGAGACACCCTTGTCCTTGGCGACAGGGTCATCCGCTTGTGTCAAAGAAAAAATATGAGTAAAGGGGACTTATCCTGCGCTCCACTATCTGTTGTTGTCTCAAGAGATTCCCAGATTCGTTTGGAAATTCATATGGATAACATATGGAAAATGAGAAGAAATTTTGTGTGCATAGTGAAATACCGTTTTGTATTATAGGTAAAACATAAACATTTATTTAATACAAATAATAAAAAGCCATATATGATGCATTACAATATATGGATGCACAAAAAATACACAATGGGTAGATGTACAATTGTAATACAATAGTTATAGCAGCATTTAGAGCTGAGGTGGGGAGTAATGAGGGAAATTACCAGATGTTGCGAACTGAATAAACAGTTCTGAGCCAGCTTGCGGGTTAATTTAGTGCAGGGAAACCCGGGAATCCCCTGAACCTCGCCGTACTGGAACAGATAATCTCTCTCCTGCTGCCCTCCTCAGCGTCCTGTGAACACCGACGCGTTTCTACCTCTGACTGAGGTCTTTTTCAAGGTGTATTGGTTTAAGCTGCTGACGTGTGTTTTTAAATTATCCCTGACCAACCGTACCATAGATGCAGCAGCTGTGTCCTATACAAGTTAATCACCTAGCCGTGTCCCGTGATCCGCTGCTACATCCTATGGTTTCCGGATTAGTCCCCGTTGTCATGGTAGTGTTTATCAACTACCGGCAAACACTTCCGGAAAGCCCACTCGTTTCCATGGTGATCAGTGCGTCCTTCACAGTAATAGTTCCTTCCGTCATCTTGTTGATATCGCCCGCATTCATCCGTCCGCTCCGGATCCACTCCTCTCGTCTGCGATCGCCTGTTGGCAAAAAGACATCCACACCGGGATATCTGGTAAAAGTGTCCGTGGTCCGATTAGTGGAGTAGCGTCACGTCACTTCCTGTGACGTTCTCCTTTGCTTGTTCTGTCCTTCTAATCGCGTAACGGCACTTCCCTTGACAAACCTAAACAAAGGGGAGGATCTTATATTTCTTTGCGTCCTCAGTGATCGGGGGAATTGGAGGAAGATAGGGACACAATTTAAGGAACATTATAATATTAAACAAATTCATTCAATAAAATCTTATATTAAAAAAATTTCCTATATTAAAAAATCTTTTTATATTTTTATATTAAAACCTTCTGCTAAAATATTCAAGTGTTAAATAACCTGGTAATTAAACAAAGGGAAAATGCTATTGATAAAGCCAGAATTCCCATATCTTTCCATAATCAATCCCCTATCCTGTCTGGAAATATAACACTGTATGAACCCCAAAAAATTTTTCTTATAAAAACCATTTGATCTCAAAGTCGCAATTAATACCCCCAGGTTTTAATGCCCCTAGCTGGTATATTGCCTTCATTTCGGCTCTGGCCAACTGTGCAGCAATGTCCTTGCGTCTCCAATCGCCCTTAATGTATCGTATGCCGCAAAACTGTTTGATTTCACTACACTTACTCTGGTGAACTATGCGGAAGTGTTCTGATAGGGCATGGGTAGTGAGTGATTTTCTTATATTCCTCAGATGTTCCCCTATCCTTACTTTGAGCGGGCGGGAGGTTCTGCCAATATACCAGAGCCCACAACTGCACTCAATGGCATAGATGACATTGTTTGTATTACATGTAACAAAGTCCAAGATTTTGAAGTTAGTTTTATTAATAGTGACTTCTGTAATTTTACTTCCGGACCCTGTAATTCCTCTGCATCCTAAACAGCTTCCACAGCGAAAGAAACCTTTCGATTTTATAGTATTCATTTTCTTGGTGGTGGTCTGAGCACTTTTTACCACACTGGTCTTGATGTTCGGTGCTTTTTTAAAAATACATTTTGGCTTGGCTGGTAATAGGCTGCCTATTACTGGGTCCTTGCGGAGAATATTCCAGTGTCTCTTTAGCGTACTCTCCAAAGACCTATACTGACTGCTAAATGTAGTAATGAAAGACCAGTCGTAATTCCTACTATTTTGAGTTTTTTCCTTACTGGTTAATAGATCTTTCCTATTCAAATCTGATGCTCCGACACGTGAAACAAGTACTTTCCCCGGGTCATATCCTGATGCTAGGAATTTATCCTGTAGTTCTCCAGCCTGATTTTCAAAGGTTTCTGGTTTGGTACAGTTGCGTCGTAGGCGCCTAAACTGACTGCCTGGAATTGAATCCAGCCAGTTGGGATGATGGCAGCTGGTAATGCCTATATATGCTCCCGAGTCCGTGGGTTTGATGTAATTGCTGGTATTAAGTCCATCTTTGTCGACTGATACCGTAATATCCAAGAAGTTCGTAGTGGATTGACTACTTTCAAACGTAAACTGAATATTTTTGGTGTTCGAATTCAGATACGTGCAAAACTCTTTGAGAGATTCATCATCGCCTTCCCAGATGAAGAAGACATCATCGATATATCTCTTCCAGGTCACCAGGTTCGCCCCAAAGGGACAGTGGTTCCATATAGTGTCTTCCTCCCACTGTCCCATAAAGATGTTAGCGTAACTCGGGGCGAACCTGGTGCCCATTGCGGTTCCGATTCTTTGTAAATAGAACACATTATTAAAAGAGAAGTAATTGTTCTCTAATATAAATTTTACTCCCTCTTTTATGAAGGTCTTCAAATTTGTGTCCATGGAAGTTCCATTTAAAGCTTCTCTGAGTGCAGATAGACCGTCCTCATGGTCAATAATGGTGTAAAGCGATTTTACATCAGCTGACACCATTGTGAATCCATCTTTCCATTTCAGGTCCTCTAAAACTCTTAGGAAATCCGTGGTGTCCTTCAAGTGGGATGGATATTTGCTGACCAGGGGCTGTAGATGGTAATCTATGTATTCAGACAGATTTGATGTTACCGAGCCGATGCCTGACACAATCAGTCTTCCTGGTGGTTTAATCGGATCCTTATGTATCTTTGGCAATACATATAGTAAGGGTACCACAGGTTCCTTATTATATAGGAAATTAAATTCCTTGTCAGACAACGTCCCTATTTCTTTATACTTAGTTAGGAGGGTGTGTAATTTATCAAGGATATTCATGGTGGGGTCTGTCTTCATTTTTCCATAGGTATGACCATCATTCAGCTGATTCATCACCTCTTGATTGTATTCTTCTTTAGACATAATGACCACACCTCCCCCTTTATCAGCGGGCTTGATGACCAATTCTTCATTGTCTTTTAACCTTTTAAGGGCTTGGCGTTCCTTCATAGTCAAATTATGATTATGTAGTTTTGGTTCCATATCTTTTATGTCGTCCGATACTAGTTTCAAAAATGTCTCAATGAAATTCCCTCTCATATGAAACGGATTGAAAATCGATCTCGGCTTGAAGGGGGTATTTGGGACTTCCACGGGTTCTTCCACTGGATTATTGATGAAGAATTTCTTAAGACTTAATTTTCGTATGAATTTATTCAAATCCACGAAGGTATTGAACTTATTCAAAGGTAAGGAAGGTGCAAACTTTAAACCTTTTTCGAGGACAGAAATCTCCTCTTTTGCTAACACATGTTTGCTAAGGTTAAAGATTTTAATTTTCCCTTCTATCGTTAATTTGGATTTTGCCCCTTTTGGACCTGTTTGTCTCTTCTTGTTCTTTTTGTTTTTATTTTTACGTGGTTTCGGTTTTTTATTTGGTCTGCCTCCTCTGGAACCCTGTTTAACTACTTTATATATCTCCTCCGGTGGTCCCTCGCTAAAAAAGGCGATCCAGAAAGATTGTTGGTGTCCTCTAGAATACCATATCTATTAGTTGTGTAGTTCTTTCTGTAATCTCTCCTCTCCTGGACTGGATAGGTCTCCCTTTCCCAATCTGGGCGATGTGTCTTCCTTTCCTGGTCTGGATGGTAGTATGATTTTGTTCTCCATCTCGGCGACTCGGTTCTTCTCCAGTCTTGGTCAGATCTTCTGGAAAATCTTACTCTAGATTTTCCCCTCCATTTTAATGGTCTTAATTGGGGGTCCGTGTAGCCCTCATCTGGATCGCCTTTTTTAGCGAGGGACCACCGGAGGAGATATATAAAGTAGTTAAACGGGGTTCCAGAGGAGGCAGACCAAATAAAAAACCGAAACCACGTAAAAATAAAAACAAAAAGAACAAGAAGAGACAAACAGGTCCAAAAGGGGCAAAATCCAAATCAACGATAGAAGGGAAAATTAAAATCTTTAACCTTAGCAAACATGTGTTAGCAAAAGAGGAGATTTCTGTCCTCGAAAAAGGTTTAAAGTTTGCACCTTCCTTACCTTTGAATAAGTTCAATACCTTCGTGGATTTGAATAAATTCATACGAAAATTAAGTCTTAAGAAATTCTTCATCAATAATCCAGTGGAAGAACCCGTGGAAGTCCCAAATACCCCCTTCAAGCCGAGATCGATTTTCAATCCGGTTCATATGAGAGGGAATTTCATTGAGACATTTTTGAAACTAGTATCGGACGACATAAAAGATATGGAACCAAAACTACATAATCATAATTTGACTATGAAGGAACGCCAAGCCCTTAAAAGGTTAAAAGACAATGAAGAATTGGTCATCAAGCCCGCTGATAAAGGGGGAGGTGTGGTCATTATGTCTAAAGAAGAATACAATCAAGAGGTGATGAATCAGCTGAATGATGGTCATACCTATGGAAAAATGAAGACAGACCCCACCATGAATATCCTTGATAAATTACACACCCTCCTAACTAAGTATAAAGAAATAGGGACGTTGTCTGACAAGGAATTTAATTTCCTATATAATAAGGAACCTGTGGTACCCTTACTATATGTATTGCCAAAGATACATAAGGATCCGATTAAACCACCAGGAAGACCGATTGTGTCAGGCATCGGCTCGGTAACATCAAATCTGTCTGAATACATAGATTACCATCTACAGCCCCTGGTCAGCAAATATCCATCCCACTTGAAGGACACCACGGATTTCCTAAGAGTTTTAGAGGACCTGAAATGGAAAGATGGATTCACAATGGTGTCAGCTGATGTAAAATCGCTTTACACCATTATTGACCATGAGGACGGTCTATCTGCACTCAGAGAAGCTTTAAATGGAACTTCCATGGACACAAATTTGAAGACCTTCATAAAAGAGGGAGTAAAATTTATATTAGAGAACAATTACTTCTCTTTTAATAATGTGTTCTATTTACAAAGAATCGGAACCGCAATGGGCACCAGGTTCGCCCCGAGTTACGCTAACATCTTTATGGGACAGTGGGAGGAAGACACTATATGGAACCACTGTCCCTTTGGGGCGAACCTGGTGACCTGGAAGAGATATATCGATGATGTCTTCTTCATCTGGGAAGGCGATGATGAATCTCTCAAAGAGTTTTGCACGTATCTGAATTCGAACACCAAAAATATTCAGTTTACGTTTGAAAGTAGTCAATCCACTACGAACTTCTTGGATATTACGGTATCAGTCGACAAAGATGGACTTAATACCAGCAATTACATCAAACCCACGGACTCGGGAGCATATATAGGCATTACCAGCTGCCATCATCCCAACTGGCTGGATTCAATTCCAGGCAGTCAGTTTAGGCGCCTACGACGCAACTGTACCAAACCAGAAACCTTTGAAAATCAGGCTGGAGAACTACAGGATAAATTCCTAGCATCAGGATATGACCCGGGGAAAGTACTTGTTTCACGTGTCGGAGCATCAGATTTGAATAGGAAAGATCTATTAACCAGTAAGGAAAAAACTCAAAATAGTAGGAATTACGACTGGTCTTTCATTACTACATTTAGCAGTCAGTATAGGTCTTTGGAGAGTACGCTAAAGAGACACTGGAATATTCTCCGCAAGGACCCAGTAATAGGCAGCCTATTACCAGCCAAGCCAAAATGTATTTTTAAAAAAGCACCGAACATCAAGACCAGTGTGGTAAAAAGTGCTCAGACCACCACCAAGAAAAAGAATACTATAAAATCGAAAGGTTTCTTTCGCTGTGGAAGCTGTTTAGGATGCAGAGGAATTACAGGGTCCGGAAGTAAAATTACAGAAGTCACTATTAATAAAACTAACTTCAAAATCTTGGACTTTGTTACATGTAATACAAACAATGTCATCTATGCCATTGAGTGCAGTTGTGGGCTCTGGTATATTGGCAGAACCTCCCGCCCGCTCAAAGTAAGGATAGGGGAACATCTGAGGAATATAAGAAAATCACTCACTACCCATGCCCTATCAGAACACTTCCGCATAGTTCACCAGAGTAAGTGTAGTGAAATCAAACAGTTTTGCGGCATACGATACATTAAGGGCGATTGGAGACGCAAGGACATTGCTGCACAGTTGGCCAGAGCCGAAATGAAGGCAATATACCAGCTAGGGACATTAAAACCTGGGGGTATTAATTGCGACTTTGAGATCAAATGGTTTTTATAAGAAAAATTTTTTGGGGTTCATACAGTGTTATATTTCCAGACAGGATAGGGGATTGATTATGGAAAGATATGGGAATTCTGGCTTTATCAATAGCATTTTCCCTTTGTTTAATTACCAGGTTATTTAACACTTGAATATTTTAGCAGAAGGTTTTAATATAAAAATATAAAAAGATTTTTTAATATAGGAAATTTTTTTAATATAAGATTTTATTGAATGAATTTGTTTAATATTATAATGTTCCTTAAATTGTGTCCCTATCTTCCTCCAATTCCCCCGATCACTGAGGACGCAAAGAAATATAAGATCCTCCCCTTTGTTTAGGTTTGTCAAGGGAAGTGCCGTTACGCGATTAGAAGGACAGAACAAGCAAAGGAGAACGTCACAGGAAGTGACGTGACGCTACTCCACTAATCGGACCACGGACACTTTTACCAGATATCCCGGTGTGGATGTCTTTTTGCCAACAGGCGATCGCAGACGAGAGGAGTGGATCCGGAGCGGACGGATGAATGCGGGCGATATCAACAAGATGACGGAAGGAACTATTACTGTGAAGGACGCACTGATCACCATGGAAACGAGTGGGCTTTCCGGAAGTGTTTGCCGGTAGTTGATAAACACTACCATGACAACGGGGACTAATCCGGAAACCATAGGATGTAGCAGCGGATCACGGGACACGGCTAGGTGATTAACTTGTATAGGACACAGCTGCTGCATCTATGGTACGGTTGGTCAGGGATAATTTAAAAACACACGTCAGCAGCTTAAACCAATACACCTTGAAAAAGACCTCAGTCAGAGGTAGAAACGCGTCGGTGTTCACAGGACGCTGAGGAGGGCAGCAGGAGAGAGATTATCTGTTCCAGTACGGCGAGGTTCAGGGGATTCCCGGGTTTCCCTGCACTAAATTAACCCGCAAGCTGGCTCAGAACTGTTTATTCAGTTCGCAACATCTGGTAATTTCCCTCATTACTCCCCACCTCAGCTCTAAATGCTGCTATAACTATTGTATTACAATTGTACATCTACCCATTGTGTATTTTTTGTGCATCCATATATTGTAATGCATCATATATGGCTTTTTATTATTTGTATTAAATAAATGTTTATGTTTTACCTATAATACAAAACGGTATTTCACTATGCACACAAAATTTCTTCTCATTATCCATATGTTATCCATATGAATTTCCAAACGAATCTGGGAATCTCTTGAGACAACAACAGATAGTGGAGCGCAGGATAAGTCCCCTTTACTCATATTTTTTCTTTGACACATGTGGTGAAGGGTTTGGGAACCTTCTTTGTAGAAAAGGGGTGCTATCCAGCAGCTTTAGCTTTGCGCACTAAGATCTTCCTTGCATTCTATTTTTAGGGTCATCCGCTGATGCATCTGCAGATGCGATCCGGACCATTTGTCCAGTAGATCCCACTGAAATGTTCTTGCATGGAATCTTCCGAATGGAATCGCTTCGTAAGAAGCCACCATTTTCCCCAGGACCCTCGTGCACTGATGCACTGAGACCTGTCCTGGTTTTAGGAGGTTCCTGACTAGCTCGGATAACTCCCTGGCCTTCTCCTCCGGGAGAAACACCTTCTTCTGGACTGTGTCCAGAATCATTCCTAGGAACAGTAGACGTGTCGTTGGAATCAGCTGCGATTTTGGAATATTTAGAATCCACCCGTGCTGACGTAACACTACCTGAGATAGTGCTACTCCGACTTCTAACTGTTCCCTGGATCTTGCCCTTATCAGGAGATCGTCCAAGTAAGGGATAATTGAAATGCCTTTTCTTCGTAGAAGAATCAACATTTCGGCCATTACCTTGGTAAAGACCCGAGGTGCCGTGGACAATCCAAACGGCAGCGTCTGAAACTGATAATGACAGTTTAGTACTACAAACCTGAGGTACCCTTGGTGAGAAGGGTATATCGGGACGTGGAGATACGCATCTTTGATGTCCAGAGACACCATATAGTCCCCTTCTTCCAGGTTCGCTATCACTGCTCTGAGTGACTCCATCTTGAATTTGAACCTTTTTATGTAAGTGTTCAAGGATTTCAGATTTAAAATTGGTCTCACCGAGCCGTCCGGCTTCGGTACCACAAACAGCGTGGAATAATACCCCTTTCCTTGTTGCAGGAGGGGTACCTTGATTATCACCTGCTGGGAATACAGCTTGTGAATGGCTTCTAGAACTGCCTCCCTGTCGGAGGGAGACTTTGGTAAAGCAGACTTCAGGAAACGATGAGGGGGAAACGCCTCGAATTCCAGTTTGTACCCCTGCGATACTACCTGTAGAATCCAGGGATCCACTTGCGAGTGAGCCCACTGCGCGTTGAAATTTTTGAGACGGGCCCCCACCATATCTGAGTCTGCTTGTAAAGCCCCAGCGTCATGCTGAAGACTTGGCAGAAGCAGGGGAGGGCTTCTGCTCTTGGGAAGCGGCTGCATGGTGCAGTCTTTTTCCTCTTCCTCTGCCCCGGGGCAGAAAGGAGTGGCCTTTTGCTCGCTTGTACTTATGGGAACGAAAGGACTGAGATTGAAAAGACGGTGTCTTTTTCTGCTGATGTGGAGTGACCTGGGGTAAAAAGGTGGATTTTCCAGCCGTTGCCGTGGCCACCAGGTCCGATAGACCAGCCCCAAATAACTCCTCCCCTTTATACGGCAATACTTCCATGTGCCGTTTGGAATCCGCATCCCCTGACCACTGTCGCGTCCACAACGCTCTTCTGGCAGAGATGGACATAGCACTTACTCTTGATGCCAGGGTGCAAATATCCCTCTGTGCATCACGCATATATAATAATGCATCCTTTAAATGTTCTATAGTTAACAAAATATTGTCCCTATCCAGGGTATCAATATTCTCAGTCAGGGAATCCGACCATGCGACTCCAGCACTGCACATCCAGGCTGAGGCGATTGCTGGTCGCAGTATAACACCAGTATGTGTGTATATACTTTTTAGGATATTTTCCAGCCTTCTATCAGCTGGTTCTTTGAGGGTAGCCGTATCAGGAGACGGTAACGCTACTTGTTTAGATAAACGTGTGAGCGCCTTATCTACCCTAGGGGGTGTTTCCCAACGCGCCCTAACCTCTGGCGGGAAAGGATATAATGCTAATAATTTTTTAGAAATTAGCTGTTTTTTATCGGGAGAAACCCACGCTTTTTTCCTCTGACTCAGGAAAAAATATTGGTAGTTTTTTCTCACCCCACATAATACCCTTCTTTGTGGTACTTGTAGTGTCAGAAAGGTTCAATGCCTCTTTCATTGCCGTGATCATGTAACGTGTGGCCCTACTGGACATTACGTTTGTCTCGTCACCGTCGACACTAGACTCAGTATCTGTGTCAGGGTCTGTGTCGACCCACTGAGGTAACGGGCGTTTTAGCGCCCCTGACGGTGTCTGAGACGCCTGGACAGGCACTAACTGATTTGCCGGCTGTCTCATGTCGTCAACAGTTTTTTGCAAATTGCTGACATTATCACTTAATTGTTTAAATACAATCATCCAGTCAGGTGTCGACTCCCTAGGGGGTGACATCACCAACGCAGGCAACTGCTCCGCCTCCACATAATTTTCCTCCTCATACATGTCGACACACGCGTACCGACACACAGCACACACACACCGGGAATGCTCTGATAGAGGACAGGACCCCACTTAGCCCTTTGGAGAGACAGAGGGAGAGTCTGCCAGCACACACCCAGCGCTATATATATATATACAGGGATAACCTTCTATAAGTGTTATTCCCTTATAGCTGCTGTTAATTATTGTTATTTGCTGCCAACAATGCCCCCCCTTCTCTTTTTTACCCTGATTCTGAAGCAGGACTGCAGGGGAGAGTCAGGGAGCCGTCCTTCCAGCGGAGCTGTGAGGGAAAATGGCGCTTGTGTGCTGAGGAGATAGGCTCCGCCCCTTCACGACGTCCTTATCTCCCGCTTTTTTGTGTAAAATGGCAGGGGATTAAAATACATCCATACAGCCCAGGAGCTATATGTGATGTATTCTGTTTTGCCACCTAAGGTATTCTGTTATATTGCGTCTCAGGGCGCTCCCCCCCCAGCGCCCTGCACCCTCAGTGACCGGAGTGTGAAGTGTGCTGAGAGCAATGGCGCACAGCTGCGGTGCTGTGCGCTACCTTAGTCTGAAGACAGGATGTCTTCTGCCGCCGATTTCACAGGACCTCTTCGTCTCTTCTGGCTCTGTAAGGGGGACGGCGGCGCGGCTCCGGTGACCCATCCAGGCTGAACCTGTGATCGTCCCTCTGGAGCTAGTGTCCAGTAGCCTAAGAAACCCGATCCACTCTGCACTCAGGTGAGTCCGTTTCTTCTCCCCTTAGTCCCACGATGCAGTGAGCCTGTTGCCAGCAGGACTCACTGAAAATAAAAAAACCTAACTAAACTTTTATTCTAAGCAGCTCAGGAGAGCCACCTAGATTGCACCCTTCTCGGCCGGGCACAAAAATCTAACTGAGGCTTGGAGGAGGGTCATAGGGGGAGGAGCCAGTGCACACCACCTGATCCTTAAGCTTTTATTTTGTGCCCTGTCTCCTGCGGAGCCGCTATATCCCCATGGTCCTTACGGAGTCCCAGCATCCACTAGGACGTCAGAGAAAAGTATCAGGGTGGCAGAAAACTGAGGGATTTGGTGCCATCAAAGGGAGTATTGAAAAGAAGAAAGGTTAAGTAAGAGACGTAAAGGCACATGAGGGAAGAGGACCCTGCTCGTGAAAGCCTAGATTCTAAAGGCATCTACAGTACTGAATCTTCCCCATTTTGCCTTCCACATACATTGCCAAATTTGACAAACAGCGAGGCATTCAGTGATCAGGTTGAAAGATTACTGAGAAGATGTATCAAACCTTAAAGAGAGATAAAGAGGAGTAACTGCCCAAAGCAACCAATACGCTTCTGTCATTTCAAAGACTGCTAGATAATGACAGTTTGAAACTGATTGGATGCTTTGGGTAACTTCTCCATTTTATCTTTCTCCAAGGCTCGATACATTACCCCCTAAATCACCAAGTGCAGCTTCACCAGCCAACAATGTCATCATTGTTTAAAGTTAACTGGTTGTGGACACATTTTAAAGGTTGAATTTAAAGTAATTCACATGGTTTTTTTATAGCAATCTAATTACCTTTGTGACTCTGGACATGATTCAGACTTGATCGCTGTTGTGCGAAATTGCCTAGTGCACAAATATCGAATGACTGCGCATGTGTATGCACAGCAATGTGCAGGCGCGATGCCAAACAGCGACAGAATTGTGCAAAAATTTCAATTGCTAGGCATGCACAAGGTGATAGACAGGAAGCCGACGTTTCTGGGTGGTAACTGTATGTTTTCTGGGAGTGTCAGGAAAAAATAGGATTTTAATTACCTATCGGTAAATCCGTTTCTCGTAGTCCGTAGAGGATGCTGGGGTCCACATTAGTACCATGGGGTATAGATGGGTCCTCTAGGAGCAATTGGCACTTTAAGAGTTTGAGAGTGTGGGCTGGCTCCTCCCTCTATGCCCCTCCTACCAGACTCAGTCTAGAAACTGTGCCCGAGGAGACAGACATCTTCGAAAGAAGGATATACACAGATAGTGGTGAGATTCACACCAGCTCACACACAAGGCATCCCAAGCTTACTTGCTTGAAACATCAGCAACAGCTGAAGAGGATTACTTACCAAGATAAAAACAGTATTTACCAAGAACTAAGCAGTACTGAACTAAATAACCACTGCAGGATCACGAAGCACTGCGCGGGTGCCCAGCATCCTTTATGGACTACGCGAAAAGGATTTACCGGTAGGTAATTAAAATCCTACTGTATTTTCTCTTATGTCCTAGAGCAGGGGTGTCAAACTCAAATTCATCGGGGGCCGCATCAGCAGTTTGGTCCCCATCAAAGGGCCGGTTGTATCTGTAGGTCTATCCAAAATTTACCGCTCCACCTGCCTTATATGTGCCCAGCCATCTGCCCCCTTTTAAAGTGCCCAGCCATGTGCCCCCTTTTATAGTGCCCAGCCATGTGCCCCCTTTTATAGTGCACAGGTCCCCATTTTACACATTGCGGCAGGCACAGGTCCCCATTTTACACATTGCGGCAGGCACAGGTCCCCATTTTACACATAGCGGCAGGTACAGGTCCCCATTTTACACATTGTGGCAGGTACAGGTCCCCATTTTACACATTGTGGCAGGCACAGGTCCCCATTTTACACATTGTGGCAGGCACAGGTCCCCATTTTACACATAGCGGCAGGTACAGGTCCCCATTTTACACATTGTGGCAGGCACAGGTCCCCATTTTACACATTGTGGCAGGCACAGGTCCCCATTTTACACATAGCGGCAGGTACAGGTCCCCATTTTAAACATTGTGGCAGGCACAGGTCCCCATTTTACACATAGCGGCAGGCACAGGTCCCCATTTTACACATAGCGGCAGGTACAGGTCCCCATTTTACACATTGTGGCAGGCACAGGTCCCCATTTTACACATTGTGGCAGGCACAGGTCCCCATTTTACACATAGCGGCAGGTACAGGTCCCCATTTTACACATTGTGGCAGGCACAGGTCCCCATTTTACACATTGTGGCAGGCACAGGTCCCCATTTTACACATTGTGGCAGGCACAGGTCCCCATTTTACACATTGCGGCAGGTGGTGGAAGGAGGGAGAGAGAGAGAAAGAGAGGAAGGGAGAGGGGCTGACTTACATTTGAAGCGGTTCTCGCCGCTCTTCAGCCGCCTCTCCCTCCTCGTCTGCGCGGCTCCCTTCTCCCTCCTCCGACGGGGTTTCGTTGAATGACGCGTTTGCGCCGTGACGTCATGACGCAATCTCGTCATTCCGCGAAACCCCGCCCCCCCCCGAGCTGGGCACTCGGGAGAAGGGGGTTTCATGGCGGCGGCACCGCGGGCCATCAGACGAGGTCTGGCGGGCCGGATTTGGCCCGCGGGCCTTGTCTTTGACACCCCTGTCCTAGAGGATGCTGGGGTCCACATTAGTACCATGCGGATGTACGAAAGCTCCCAGAACGGGAGGGAGAGCGCGGAGACTCCTGCAGAACCAATTGACCAAACTTTAGGTCCTCAGAAGCCAAAGTATTGAACCTGTAGAACTTTGCGAACATGTTCGACCCCGACCAAGTAGCAGCACGGCAGAGTTGTAAAGACGAGAAACCCCGGGCAGCCACCAAGCAAGAACCCACCTTACGGGTAGAGTGGGCCTTAACAGACGTAGGACACGGCAAGCCTGCTGTAGAATATGCATGCTGGATAGTAAACCTAATCCAACGAGAGATCGTCTTCTTAGAACCAGGACACCCAATTTTCTTGGGATCATACAGGACAAATAGAGAAGCCGATTTTCTGTGACGGGCAGTCCTCCTCACATAGATTTTTAGAGCCCTTACAACAGGGGTGGGGAACCTTTGGCCCTCCAGCTGTTGTTAAACTACACATACCAGCATGCCCTGTTACAGTTTTGCTATTTGGCCATGCTAAAGCTGTTGCAGGGTATGCTGGGATATGTAGTTCAACAACAGCTGCAGGATCACAGGTTCCCCACCCCTGCCTTACAACATCGAAGACTTTGATGAAATTGAGGAGTCAGTCGCAACTGGCATCACAATAGGTTGTTGATATGAAATGCCGACACAACCTTCTGAAGAAACTGCTGACGTGTCCGAAGCTCAGCTCTATCTTCATGGAAGATCAAGTATGGGATTTTACATGACAAAGCCCCCAACTCTGACACACGTCTAGCAGAGGTTAAGGCCAACAAAATGACAGCCTTCCACATGAGAAACTTGATCTCAGCCTCCTGGAGAGGTTCAAACCAGTCCGACTGGACACCACATTGAGATCCCAGGGCACCGTAGGCGGCACAAAGGGAGGCTGGATGTGCAGAACTCCCTTCAAAAAAGTCTGAACCTCAAGGAGGGCAGCCAACTGTTTCTGGAAGAAAATGTATGGGGCCGAAATCTGGACCTTTATGGATCCTAACCTCAGGCCCATATCCACACTTGCTTGCAGGAAGAGGAGAAAACGTCCCAGTTGAAACTCCACCACAGGAAACTTCTTGGACTCACACCAAGATACATATTTTTTCCAAATACGATGGTAATGTTTTGACGTTACTCCTTTCCTATCAGGGTAGGAATAACCTTGTTCGGAGTGCCCTTCCGAGCTAATATCTGGCGTTCAACCTCCATGCCGTCAAACGTAGCCGTGGTAAGTATTGATAGGTGAATGGCCTCTGCTGCAACAGGTCCTCCCGAAGAGGTAGAGGCCTCGGCTCTTCTAGCAGTAGATCCAGAAGATCCACGTACCAAGCCCTTCTTGGCCAGTCCGGAGCAATGAGGATTGCCTGAACTCTTGGAATGAGTGGAAGTGGAGGAAACAAGTACACCGACTGGAACACCCACGGAGTCACTAGGGCGTCCACCGCCACTGCTTGCGGGTCCCTCGACCTGGAACAATACCGCCGAAGTTTCTTGTTGAGACGAGAGGACATCATGTCGATCTGGGGTACGCCCCAAAGATCTGTTACCTCCTTGAACACCTCCGGATGGAGACTCCACCCACCTGGGTGGAGGTCGTGTCTGCTGAAGAAGTCCGCTTCCCAGTTGTCTACTCCTGGAATGAAGATTGCTGACAGCACCAATGCGTGTTTTTCTGCCATGGGGATGATTCTTGATACCTCTGACATTGCAGCTCTGCTCTTCGTTCCGCCCTGTCGGTTTATGTAAGCCACTGTCGTAACGTTGTCCGACTGCACTTGAATGGCCCGATTTCTCAGAAGATGGGCCGCTTGGAGAAGACCATTGTAGACGGCTCTTAGTTCCAGAATGTTTATCGGCAGGCCGGCTTCCAGACTTGACCACCTTCCTTGGAAGGTTTCCCCTTGAGCGACCGCGCCCCAGCCCCGGAGACTTGCATCCGTGGTTAGAAGGATCCAGTCCTGAATCCCGAACCTGCGGCCCTCCAGAAGGTGAGGTAATTGCAGCCACCAGAGGAGTGAAATCCTGGCCTTTGGTGAGAGACGTATTCTTTGGTGCATGTGAAGATGGGATCCCGACCACTTGTCCAGGAGATCCAGTTGGAAGGACCGAGCATGAAACCTCCCATACTGCAGCGCCTCGTAAGAGGCCACCATCTTCCCCAGAAGGCGAATGCACTGATGAATCGACACCCGGGCTGGCTTCAGGACATTCCGGACCATTGTTTGAATCACTAAAGCTTAATCCTCTGGAAGGAACACCTTCTGCACCTCCGTGTCGAGGATCATCCCCAGAAAGGACAACCTCCTGGTTGGTTCCAAATGTGATTTTGGAAGATTCAGGATCCAACCATGTTCCCTGAGAAGCTGGGTCGTGAGAGCTATGGACCGTAACAGCTTCTCCTTGGATGATGCCTTTATCAGCAGATCGTTCAGATATGGAATTATGTTCACCCCCTGTCTGTGGAGGAGAACCATAATTTCCGCCATCACCTTGGTGAAAACCCTCGGTGCTGTGGAGAGGCCGAATGGCAGGGCCTGGAACTGAAAATGACTTTCCAACAGTGCGAATAGGAGATAAGCTTGATGCGGCAGCCAAATCGGAATGTGGAGGTACGCATCCTTGATATCCAGGGATACCAGGAATTCCGCCTCCTCCAGACCTGAAATCACTGGCCTTAGAGACTCCACTTTGAACTTGAACTCCCTCAGAAAGGGGTATAGTGATTTTAAGTTCAGAATGGGCCTGACCGAACCGTCCGATTTCAAGACCACGAAAAGGTTCGAATAGTAACCCTTGTTTTGCATTTGTGGAGGAACTGGTACAATGACCTGTGCCTCCACCAACTTCTGGATGGCTCCCTGTAGGGTAGCCCTGTCTACCGGAAAAGCTGACAAGCCCGATTTGAAGAAACGATGAGGAGGGAGATCTTGAAATTCCAGCCTGTACCCCTGGGACACAATATCTAGTACCCAGGGGTCCAGACCGGACGACACCTAGACATTACTGAAATGTCTGAGTCTCGGCCCCACTGGCCCTACCTCCAGGCTGCACTGTCCACTGTAATGCAGAGGACTTTGGCGTACCTGAAGCAGGCTTCTGTTCCTGGGAACCCGCCGCAGCAGGTTTTTGGATTTTGGTCGGCCACCTCTAAAGAAGGTGTTGGATGGTTTGGCCTTTCTCCAAAAGGACTGTGTTGCAGGTGAAGAAAAAGGTTTCTTCATAGCAGGAGCTGCTGAGGGAAGAAAAGGGGACTTAACCGCTGTAGCCGTGGAGATCCAAGCATCCAACACTTCCCCAAAGAGAGCCTGACCTATGTAGGGTATGGTCTCCACATCTCTCCTGGATTCCGCGTCAGCAGACCACTGGCACATCCATAGTCCTTGACGAGCTGAAACAGACATGGAATATATTCCTGCACCCATTGAACCCAGGTCTTTCATGGATTCCACCATAAAATCTGCAGAATTCTGAATGTAAAAACAATTCAACGTCACTTTTATCCATTGTATCCAAATCCTCAAGTAATGTGCCTGACCACTTTACTATAGCTTTAGAAATCCATGCACAGGCAATAGTAGGCCATAGTATCGTTCCTGTAGGATTTGAAGTACAGTATATGGATTTAAGCGTAGTATCAATTTTGCGATCAGCCGGTTCTTTTAAGGCGGTAGAGCCTGGAACCGGTAAAACCACCTTTTTTCGAGAGTCTGGATACAGATGCATCCACTATGGGTGGGTTTTCACATTTCTTTCTATCCTCCTCCGGGAAGGGGAAAGCAACCAGAACCTTTCTAGGAATCTGACATATTTTCTCTGGATTTTCCCATGCTTTTTCAAAAATAGCATGGGAGCAGGGGAGGTTAGCAAGGCTTTCTTATTATCAGTGAAGTAAGCCTCCACAACCTGCTCAGGAGTTGTGTCAGCAATATTCAACACATCTCTAATAGCCTCTATCATCAATTGCACCCCTTTAGCAAAAGCTGTGGCCCCCCTGAGTACATCCCCATCACCGTCTGCAGTGTCAGAGTCGGTATCCATGTAGTCTTGCATAATCTGGGCAAGAGCACGTTTATGGGAACCTATAAAGGGGGGTCCTGTGGTAACAGAACTGGACCAAACTGCCACAGAATTCTGTAAAACCTGAGTTGCAGATTCATTCTGAGCAACCCTTGTAGAAATCTGAGAAATCATAGTTTTGATAGAGGATAACCACTCAGGCTACCTTGCTGGTATCTGCGCTACAACAGTGCACTCCTGATTACATGGGATGAGATCATCCTGGGAGGACATATCCTCTGCAGCATATGACACAGAGTCCCTGGACATAGCTAACTGGAGACCCCAAACACTCCACACACACACACACACACACACACACACACACACACACACACACACATACACAGGGGAGGCTAAACAGAGTTTCCCCCCTGAGAATGGTGTGAGAGACACAGAGATTGGAGCCAACCCACACATAGCGCTGTTTAGATAAAGGACACCCTTACCAGCGCCCACTGTGTACTGTAATAGTTACACAGAACTAATTCACCGCCTCCCACCCCCTTCTACATCTGCACAGGATAGCTGGAGTTGCTTGGAGGGACAGCTCTGTCAGCGTCTGTGTACAGGAACTGCAGGCAGGAAAATGGCGCTGAACGCTGCTGAGTCCGCTCTGAGGAGAAGCTCCGCCCCCTGAAGATGGCACGTCTTCCCGCACAAATTCTTCATACTGGCCTGAGGATTCCGTCGCTAGGTGGGGGATTACGTCCCCTGTGAGTGTCTGAGTACGGAGAATTCTGGCGCTAGCCTGAGGATTCAGTCTCCGGTTAGCGTCTGTGACCAGTGTAGGGTATTAAGACGATGGCTCAGGACGCCCCTCATAGCGCTAACACTGTGTGCCGCTGAACCTTCCCGGAGCGCAGCCTATCAGAGCTGCGCTCCTACCCTTGTGTCGCCATATCTCGCCATCTTCTGATCTTCTGGCTCTGTAAGGGGGTGGCGGCATGCTGCCAGGGTGAGCAAACCCCTGTGGTGGGGAACGTTCGATCCCCTCAGGAACTCAGTGTCCTGTCAGCGAAGATAGTGGCTCAGACCCCGCAGGGCGGACTCTACTCCCCCCCTAAGTCCCTCGAAGCAGGGAGGCTGTTGCCAGCAGCCTCCCTGTAAAATAATAAACTCTAAAATAAACTTTTACTAAAGAAGCTCTGGAGAGCTCCCCTAGCTGTGACCGGCTCCTCCGGGCACATTTTCTAAACTGAGTCTGGTAGGAGGGGCATAGACGGAGGAGCCAGCCCACACTCTCAAACTCTTAAAGTGCCAATGGCTCCTAGTGGACATCGTCTATACCCCATGGTACTAATGTGGACCCCAGCATCCTCTAGGACCTAAGAGAAATGTAGACGTTCCCAAGCGTTTTCAGGGAAGGTGTGTGACATCAGCTCCGGCCCCGACCACCTGATTCAATCGCACTGTAGGAGTAAGTCCTGGGCTACGCACAGACTGGAAAATCATTAGATGGTGAATAAGTTGCGAACGGATTTCCAAATGTCCGCTGTAATGCGAGGTTTTCTCACGGCGTGCACGTGCATTCACACACTTGCACGGGGTGGGTTTTCACTCACACTATCTGATCGCAGACCTCTGCAAATTTGCAAAGGAGCGATCAGGTCTGAATTAGGCCCTCTGTACTATAAACAGCTAGTTCCATCTCATCAACAGATTCTCAACTAGTTTGTACCTGCAACTTTTTGTTTTTCTCTGAGAACTGTTGTGTCATCAGCTAACATAGATAGTCTATAACAAATTATGATTAGTTGCACCTTCTGGTATGTCTATTATAGCTCCAGGATGCTGGCTTTGGTCACTTTGCCATTTTTGTTTTTATTTGAATAACTGGGCCAGGATTGGTAAACACTGCGACGTCATCTATGGAAACCCTAGCAGTGTAGGGTTTCTGGTAGAGGCGCTACTTTGTGGATCCCATAGCAATATATTGAAGGGGCCCCTGTCCCAGTGCTTCTTGGGAGACACCTCTCTGCAGCAGTTATTCATTTTATGACCCATAATATTGCAGTAGTTCATTTTCTGGACCATATAATAAACACACAAGATTATTTATGAACCATCGTAGTGCTCTGGTTTACCTAATGTTACATTGTAGGGCTGTCAGTAAACATTGGGGCAGATGTATTAACCTGGAGAAGGCATAAGGAAGTAATAAACCAGTGATAGGTGCAAGGTGATAAAGGCACCAGCCAATCAGATCCAATATGTAAATTAACAGTTAGGATCTGATTGGCTGGTGCCTTTATTACCTTGCACATATCACTGGTTTATCACTTCCTTATGCCTTCTCCAGGTTAATACATCTGCCCCATTATGCACACAGTATTCCCAAGTCACTTTATGACAGTGTCCCCAGTTCATATTATGCCACATTACAGTGCCCCCAGTTCATAGTATTCCACATGAAAGTGCCCTCTGATTCAAATATGCCATGTTTTACAGTACCCCAGTTCATATTATGCCACACTATAGGGATTCCATTTCATATTGGACCACATTAACGTGCCCCAGTTTTTATGTAACTTGTAGTGCCCTCCACAAAACATTGAACAGATCAGATGAATGACACATTACAGTGCCCTACAGTTCATATTCTGCTATATTACAGTGGCTTCCGGTACAATTATGCCCGATTAGAGCCACTACTACTCTTCTCATTTAAAATTTTATATTACACAACTCAGGCTGGGCAATGGATCAGACCAAATTGCTTAGCAGGCAAATCTGGGAATTTGGTATGCAACTTTATAACCTGGGTCCAGGCCCCTTAAACCTCTGGGCCCCACAGCAATAGCACCCATTGCAACCACTATGGTTACAACCATGGTTTCTGGGGCCCAGTAGCAAGGTACAGTCAATCTTTTGCCTACAGTGGATACAGTCAAATGCTTTGGATGAGCAGGTGTTAGCTAAACAATTGGGTGCTTAGTGTTACTGCTTCAAAAAAGTGATGCTTCCACTTTAAGTGAGATTTTCAAAACAGTACATGTCATCTGCTTACCAGCAAGAATTCCTTGAGGTGGGTCTCAATGTTCTTATGGTATATAGTGAAGAAGGCAGCTGAGACCTGAATGATAGCCTTGGCCAAGCAATGACTGTTGTTATTGTAACCTGCAAAGTAAACACAGCTGATGAATACTGACAGCCGCCATGTAATCTGTTGAGTCTGTATTTTGGGTTAGCTTTGACATGCCATGCATTAATGATGGCTGTGTACGAAAAACATGCTCAGAGAACAGAAAAGAAAGTTAATCTCCCACTTTAATATAAAAATTAGGCGCACATATTACAATTCCATTTTAACAACCCTATCATTTTTAATCAGATAGTTTGTCAAACACAGTAATTACTTCAAACACATTACAATATTAAGCTGACAGAGCAAAAACACTTTACAGTCCATGAGCAGTATAGAATTACTGAATGAGTATGACTACCATGCACCCACTTCAATCTGTTTCAACCAATCAATTTGTAATCAAATTTCCAGTTGATTATTAGCTAAATGTTAATATAATGGATTGACTGTTACCCAAATTGATAATAAACAACAGAAAAGGTGTGGCTTGGCCGGTCAAGATGGTTGGCAAACAGGGCTGGATTAAGCCTTAGGGGTGCCCGGGTACTTAAGACAGTGGGGCCCCAATGAAAGGCGGGGGATGTATATTAAATTGTGCATACTTCCCAACATGTCCCATTCCAGGAGGGACAAAAATGCTCTCTTCCTGGACTTAACTGGCATGGTCAGATCTCATGCGACTGCGCCGTCCCACCCTGTCCCCCGATTTTTGATGAGGGGATCCATTCTGCAGATGTGCATAATATAATGTTTAAATATTTAAAAAAAATACTTTTTAAACTTTATTAAATAAAATAAATAAATAAAAACAATGTTATTAACAGTTTTGTAGGGAAAAATCGTCAGTTAAGTGGTTAATATATGATTGGCGTCACCTGTGTTGAACTATTTAATTGATAAGAAAGGAGTTTCAACACAGGTGATTGCAATCATAAATTAACAAGGAAGTCCAGGAAGAGAGCATTTTGTCCCTCCTGGAATGGGAGGTATAGATTGTGTATATTAAATTTAAACCAATGGTGTATATACACTGAAACTGGAGGGAGGCAGGTTCAGGGGAAATTTAAGGAAAAATTATTTCACAGAAAGGGTAGTGGATAAGTGGAATAGCCCCCCACCAGAGGTGGTAGAGGCTAAGACTGTAGAGCAATTTAAACATGCTTGGGATAGGCATATGAATATCCTTACAAAGAATTAAGGTTCAAAAAGGGTTGTGATTACCTAAAGGATAAAAAAAATGGGCAGACTAGATGGGCCAAGTGGTTCTTATCTGCCGTCAAATTCTATGTTTCTATGTTTCTATATTAGTTTTAACTAATAGTTTAATAATGCCTCGGTACTGTTTATAGCTCCACCTAATTGAAAGACAACTATTTTATAAACTTTTCTTGTAGTGGAACAAAGACAACGTAACCTTAACATACACATAGAAAAAAAAAAAATTTTCCTCTAGTCTCCAAACCTTTAAACGTTCCCTGAAAACTCATCTCTTCAGACAAGCCTACCAAATTTCAGACCCAAACACATAACCTTCAATGCTTCCCTATCCAGTTACATCCCCTCTGTACAGTCCACATAACCTCACATTTTGTCTTCCAACATTGCTGGGTGATCATATCATACAACCCATTAAGAACCTAGCAATCTGGGGAACCATTATGTAACAGGTAGCATCTATCCTTGTGTACCAATGCCTATTTCCCTATAGATTGTAAGCTTGCGAGCAGGGCCTTCCTACCTCTGTCTGTCTGTCTTTGCCCAGTTTTGTTCTATAACTGTTGTTCTAATTGTAAAGCGCAACGGAATATGCTGCGCTATATAAGAAACTGCTAATAAATAAATAAATAAATTTCCCTTTACAACCCACCCATTCCAGTGCCTATCTTCCTGG
Source organism: Pseudophryne corroboree (assembly GCF_028390025.1). NCBI lineage: Eukaryota > Metazoa > Chordata > Amphibia > Anura > Myobatrachidae > Pseudophryne > Pseudophryne corroboree. The sequence goes on along the minus strand of NC_086445.1, from coordinate 196,522,459 downwards.
GCTAATTGTTGTGTTGCAAGTCTGCCGGGTGCTCTCCGACAGCACCGTCCTTGTGTACTAGATCCAGTTAATGGAGCGTCTAGTGCGTACATCGAGGCATAGCCTGCTGTGGTCTCACTTGTCTCACTGCGCCCTAGAATGCTGTGGATCTCTGGTGCACCAGGATTCCTACTGGATGGTATACGGCTATTTTCCAGGTTACCGGTACCCGATGAGCTTGCAGCGCTCAGTGCCCTCTGGTCCTACTGACTATTGAGGTGGGGCCATTCACCACTGACTAAAAAAGCTCTCTGACCTCCCGGGACTCTGAACCTGGACACTGTGAACGGATATTTTAAAAACTATCCTGCTCACTGCATTTTCCTGACAGATCCCTAGATGCTGCCACTCTTTAGAGTTATGCACTAGCAGATGGTCTAATAGCTACCCTGGGACGCTGCTCCAACATCTCGGTTAACGACTCTCTGTTCTCTAGTGCTATCCAGCACTGCTGCCAACCTATATTATAGCTGACAGCCTCTACTAATACCCCTGTATTTAGAATCTCACTTAAAGGGTTAATGTATTTTGTGCATTGAATTTGCCAGTGATCCATACGTAAAAAATCTCTCACGGACCCCCGATACCTCCTGCGGTCTTAGCTCGGAGATTTGGTTCTCTTTCCACATCTATATAATACATTGAAAGTATTTATTTTTCTCAACAACCACCATTCCTCTGTTATCTTTTGTTCCATAATAAAAATTACAGATGCTTCACCCTTATACTGTATATCCTGCCCGTCTGTGGCTTTTTGGATATGGACCTCAAAGACTTTCTTTCAGCAGAGGATGACAAGCAATATTTTCAAGAGGAGGCTGCGGAATCAGTGGATATTGGAACTGCATCCACCATCTTTAACCTGGACTAATGGTGGGATGTAATGGCGTCCGAGATCGCCAGAGGCAATGACTTACAAGGCAAAACTATGCCTTGTAAGTGACTGGCCCTTTAAAAAATACAGAGATTGTAAGGCACGCCGCACCTTCCGCGATCTCAGACACCATTAAATAACCACCCTAAGTTGCTGTTTTTGCTGACATTATGCTTTCTCCATAGTCTCTTGTGGGCCCTCATTCCGAGTTGTTCGCTCGCTAGCTGCTTTCTCTGACGTCCTAAGTGGATGCTGGGACTCCGTAAGGACCATGGGGAATAGCGGCTCCGCAGGAGACTGGGCACAACTATAAAGAAAGCTTTAGACTACTGTTGTGCACTGGCTCCTCCCACCATGACCCTCCTCCAGACTTCAGTTAGAATCTTGTGCCCGGCTGAGCTGGATGCACACTAGGGGCTCTCCTGAGCTCCTAGAAAGAAAGTATATTTAGGTTTTTTATTTTACAGTGAGATCTGCTGGCAACAGACTCACTGCAGCGAGGGACTAAGGGGAGAAGAAGCGAACCTACCTAACTGGTGGTAGTTTGGGCTTCTTAGGCTACTGGACACCATTAGCTCCAGAGGGATCGACCGCAGGACCCGACCTTGGTGTTCGTTCCCGGAGCCGCGCCGCCGGCCCCCTTACAGAGTCAGAAGCAAGAAGTGTTCCGGAAAATCGGCGGCAGAAGACTTCAGTCTTCAACAAGGTAGCGCACAGCACTGCAGCTGTGCACCATCGCTCCTTATGCACACCTCACACTCCGGTCACTGATGGGTGCAGGGCGCTGGGGGGGGGCGCCCTGGGGGCAATATAAGACACCTTGACTGGCAAATCTACATCATATATAGTCCTAGAGGCTATATAGATGTAAAAAATACCCCTGCCAGTATTCCAGAAAAAGCGGGAGAAGTCCGCCGGAAAAGGGGCGGGGCCATCTCCCTCAGCACACTGGCGCCATTTTTCCCTCACAGCTCCGCTGGAAGGAAGCTCCCTGGCTCTCCCCTGCAGTCTGCAAGCTACAGAAGGGTAAAAAAGAGAGGGGGGGCACTAAACTTAGGCGCAGGATATATATATATATAAAAAGCAGCTATAAGGGAAAACACTCATTTATAGTGGGATCCCTGTGTTATATAGCGCTCTGGTGTGTGCTGGCATACTCTCTCTCCCCAAAGGGCTTTGTGGGGTCCTGTCCTCTGTCAGAGCATTCCCTGTGTGTTTGCGGTGTGTCGGTACGGCTGTGTCGACATGTTTGATGAGGAGGCTTATGTGGAGGCGGAGCAGATGCCTGTAAATGTGATGTCACCCCCTGCGGGGTCGACACCTGAGTGGATGGTGCTGTGGAAGGAATTAGGCGACAGTGTCGACTCCTTGCATAAAAGGTTTGACGACATACCAAATGTGGGACAGCCGGCTTCTCAGCCTGTGCCTGCCCAGGCGTCTCAAAAGCCATCAGGGGCTCTAAAACGCCCGCTACCTCAGATGGCAGACACAGATGTCGACACGGATACTGACTCCAGTGTCGACGACGATGAGACTAATGTAACTTCCAGTAGGGCCACACGTAACATGATTGAGGCAATGAAAAATGTGTTGCACATTTCTGATGTTACCCCCGGTACCACAAAAAAGGGTATTATGTTTGGAGAGAAAAAACTACCAGTAGCTTTTCCTCCATCTGAGGAGTTAAATGAAGTGTGTGAAGAAGCGTGGGCTTCCCCTGATAAGAAGCTGGTAATTTCTAAGAGGTTACTAATGGCGTACCCTTTCCCGCCAGAGGATAGGGCACGTTGGGAAACATCCCCTAGAGTGGATAAAGCGCTCACACGCTTGTCAAAGAAGGTGGCACTACCGTCTCCGGATACGGCCGCCCTGAAGGAATCTGCTGATAGAAAGCAGGAGGCTATCCTGAAATCTATATATACACACACAGGTGTTATACTGAGACCAGCTATTGCTTCAGCATGGATGTGCAGTGCTGCAGCTGCGTGGTCAGATTCCCTGTCAGAAAATATTGATACCCTAGACAGGGACACTATATTGCTAACCGTAGAGCGTATAAAAGACGCACTTTTATACATGAGGGATGCACAGAGGGATATTTGCCGGCTGGCATCCAAAATTAGTGCAATGTCCATTTCTGCCAGGAGAGGGTTATGGACTCGGCAGTGGACAGGAGATGCAGATTCCAAAAGGCACATGGAAGTTCTGCCTTATAAGGGTGAGGAGTTGTTCGGGGATGGTATCACGGACCTCGTTTCCACAGCAACAGCTGGGAAGTCTACATTTTTACCCCATGTTCCCTCACAGCCAAAGAAAGCACCGTATTATCAGGTACAGTCCTTTCGGCCCAATAGGGGCAAGCGGGTTAAAGGCGCGTCCTTTCTGCCCAGAGGCAGAGGTAGGGGAAAAAAGCTGCAGCATACAGCCAGTTCCCAGGAGCAAAAGTCCTCCCCCGCTTCCTCTAAGTCCACAGCATGACGCTGGGGCTCCACAGGCGGAGCCAGGTACGGTGGGGGCCCGTCTCAAATATTTCAGCAATCAGTGGGCTCGCTCACGGGTGGATCCCTGGATTTTTCAGATAGTATCTCAGGGGTACAAGCTGGAATTCGAGACGTCTCCCCCCCGCCGTTTCCTCAAATCTGCCTTGCCAACCACTCCCTCAGGCAGGGAGGCACAGTGTTACAGGCAATTCACAAGCTGTATTCACAACAGGTGATAGTAAAGGTAATCCTACTTCAACAAGGACGGGGTTACTATTCCACAATGTTTGTGGTACCGAAACCGGACGGTTCGGTGAGACCCATTTTAAATTTGAAATCCTTGAACACATATTTAAGAAAATTCAAGTTCAAGATGGAATCGCTCAGGGCGGTTATTGCAAGCCTGGAAGAGGGAGATTACATGGTATCTCTGGACATCAAGGATGCTTACCTGCATGTCCCCATTTACCATCCTCACCAGGAGTACCTCAGATTTGTGGTACAGGATTGTCATTACCAATTCCAGACGTTGCCGTTCGGTCTATCCACGGCTCCGAGGGTCTTTACCAAGGTAATTGCCGAAATGATGATACTCCTTCGAAAGAAGGGAGTTTTAATTATCCCGTACTTGGACGGTCTCCTGATAAAGGCGAGGTCCAGAGAGCAGTTGTTGGTCGGGGTAGCACTATCTCGGGAGGTGCTACAACAGCACGGCTGGATTCTAAACATTCCAAAGTCACAGCTGGTCCCTACGACACGTCTACTGTTCCTGGGGATGGTTCTGGACACAGAACAGAAAAAAGTGTTTCTCCCGGAGGAGAAGGCCAAGGAGCTGTCATCTCTAGTCAGAGGCCTCCTAAAACCAAAACAGGTGTCGGTGCATCCCTGCACGCGGATCCTGGGAAAGATGGTAGCTTCCTACGAAGCGATTCCATTCGGCAGGTTTCATGCAAGAACCTTTCAGTGGGACCTGTTGGACAAGTGGTCCGGATCGCATCTTCAGATGCATCGGCTGATAACCCTGTCTCCAAGGACAAGGGTGTCTCTGCTGTGGTGGCTGCAGAGTGCTCATCTTCAAGAGGGCCGCAGATTCGGCATACAGGACTGGGTCCTGGTGACCACGGATGCCAGCCTTCGAGGCTGGGGGGAAGTCACACAGGGAAGAAACTTCCAAGGACTATGGTCAAGTCAGGAGACTTCCCTGCACATAAATATTCTGGAACTAAGGGCCATTTACAATGCCCTAAGTCAGGCAAAACCCCTGCTTCAAAACCAGCCGGTACTGATCCAGTCAGACAACATCACGGCGGTCGCCCATGTAAACCGACAGGGCGGCATGAGAAGTAGGACGGCAATGGCAGAAGCCACAAGGATTCTCCGATGGGCGGAAAGTCACGTGTTAGCACTGTCAGCAGTGTTCATTCCGGGAGTGGACAACTGGGAAGCAGACTTCCTCAGCAGGCACGACCTCCACCCGGGAGAGTGGGGACTTCATCCAGAAGTCTTTCAAATGATTGTAAACCATTGGGAAAGGCCACAGGTGGACATGATGGCGTCCCGCCTAATCAAAAAGCTAGAAAAGTATTGCGCCAGGTCAAGAGACCCGCAGGCGATAGCTGTGGACGCTCTAGTGACACCGTGGGTGTACCGGACGGTTTATGTGTTCCCTCCTCTTCCTCTCATACCAAAGGTACTGAGGATAATACGGAGAAGAGGAGTAAGAACTATACTCATTGTTCCGGATTGGCCTAGAAAGAGCTTGGTACCCGGAACTTCAAGAAATGATCTCAGAGGACCCATGGCCTCTACCGCTCAGACAAGACCTGCTGCAGCAGGGGCCCTGTCTGTTCCAAGACTTACCGCGGCTGCGTTTGACGGCATGGCGGTTGAACACCGGATCCTGAAGGAAAAGGGCATTCCGGAGGAAGTCATTCCTACGCTGATTAAAGCTAGAAAAGAAGTAACCGCAAACCATTATCACCGCATATGGCGAAAATATGTTGCGTGGTGTGAGGCCAGGAAGGCCCCAACGGAGGAATTTCAGCTGGGCCGTTTCCTGCACTTCCTACAGTCAGGGGTGACTATGGGCCTTAAATTGGGTTCCATTAAGGTCCAGATTTCGGCTCTATCGATTTTCTTCCAGCGAGAACTGGCTTCACTACCTGAAGTTCAGACTTTTGTTAAGGGAGTGCTGCATATTCAGCCCCCTTTTGTGCCTCCAGTGGCACCTTGGGATCTCAACGTGGTGTTGGATTTCCTAAAGTCACATTGGTTTGAGCCACTGAAAACCGTGGATTTGAAATATCTCACGTGGAAAGTGGTCATGTTGTTGGCCTTGGCTTCGGCCAGGCGTGTATCAGAATTGGCGGCTTTGTCATGTAAAAGCCCTTATCTGATTTTCCATATGGATAGGGCAGAATTGAGGACTCGTCCCCAGTTTCTCCCTAAAGTGGTATCAGCTTTTCATCTGAACCAACCTATCGTGGTGCCTGCGGCTACAAAAGACTTGGAGGCTTCCAAGTTGTTGGACGTAGTCAGGGCCCTGAAAATCTATGTTTCTCTGACGTCCTAGTGGATGCTGGGGACTCCGTAAGGACCATGGGGATTAGCGGCTCCGCAGGAGACTGGGCACAGCTAAGAAAGATTTAGGACTACCTGGTGTGCACTGGCTCCTCCCACTATGACCCTCCTCCAGACTTCAGTTAGAATCCTGTGCCCGGCTGAGCTGGATGCACACTAGGGGCTCTCCTGAGCTCCTAGAGAGAAAGTATATTTTAGTTTTTTTTATTTTACAGTAAGATCTGCTGGCAACAGACTCACTGCAGCGAGGGACTAAGGGGAGAAGAAGCGAACCTACCTAACTGGTGGTAGCTTGGGCTTCTTAGGCTACTGGACACCATTAGCTCCAGAGGGATCGACCGCATGGAACCGGCCATTAGTGTTCGGTCCCGGAGCCGCGCCGCCGGCCCCCTTACAGAGCCAGAAGCAAGAAGAATCCGGAAAATCGGCGGCAGAAGACCTCAGTCTTCACCAAGGTAGCGCACAGCACTGCAGCTGTGCGCCATTGCTCCTCATACACACTTCACACTCCGGTCACTGAGGGTGCAGGGCGCTGGGGGGGGGGGGGGGGGCGCCCTGAGAAGCAATAAATACACCTTGGCTGGCAAATATATCACAATATATAGCCCCAGAGGCTATATATGTGATAAATACCCCTGCCAGAATCCATAAAAAAGCGGGAGAAAAGTCAGCCGAAAAAGGGGCGGAGCTATCTCCCTCAGCACACTGGCGCCATTTCTCCCTCACAGCTCCGCTGGAAGGAAGCTCCCTGGCTCTCCCCTGCAGTCTACACTACAGAAAAGGGTAAAAAAGAGAGGGGGGGCACTAAATTTAGGCGCAATATACATATAGCAGCTATAAGGGGATATAATTTAGTTAATCCCTGATTTATATAGCGCTCTGGTGTGTGCTGGCATACTCTCTCTCTGTCTCCCCAAAGGGCTTTGTGGGGTCCTGTCTTCTGTCAGAGCATTCCCTGTGTGTGTGCGGTGTGTCGGTACGGCTGTGTCGACATGTTTGATGAGGAGACTTATGTGGAGGAGGAGCAGGTGCCTATAAATGTGTTGTCACCCCCTGCAGGGCAGACACCGGAGTGGATGGACTTGTGGAAGGAATTACGCGAAAGTGTCGACTCCTTACATAAAAAATTTGACGACATGCCAAATGCGGGGCAGCCGGCTTCTCAGCCCGTGCCTGCCCAGACGTCTCAAAAGTCATCAGGGGCTCTAAAACGCCCGCTACCTCAGATGGCAGACACAGATGTCGACACGGATACTGATACCAGTGTCGACGACGAAGAGACTAATGTAATGTCCAATAGGGCCACTCGTTATATGATTGAGGCAATGAAAAATGTTTTACACATTTCTGAGGTGACCCCAGGTACCACAAAAAAGGGTATTATGTTTGGGGAGAAAAAACTACCAGTAGTTTTTCCCCCTTCTGAAGAATTGAATGAAGTGTGTGAACTAGCGTGGGCTTCCCCCAATAAAAAATTGATAATTTCAAAAAAATTACTAATGGCGTACCCTTTCCCGCCAGAGGATAGGTCACGTTGGGAAACACCCCCTAGGGTGGATAAAGCACTTACGCGCTTATCAAAAAAGGTGGCACTGCCGTCCCAGGATACGGCCGCCCTAATGGAACCTGCTGACAGAAAGCAGGAGGCTCTCAAGAAAGCTATATATACACACACTGGTATTATACTGAGACCAGCTATTGCCTCAGCATGGATGTGCAGTGCTGCAGCTGCATGGTCAGACTCCCTGTCAGAAAACATTGACACCCTAGACAGGGACACTATATTGCTAAACGTAGAGCATATTAAAGATGCTGTACGATGCACAGAGGGATATTTGTCGGCTGGCATAAAAAATAAGTGCACTGTCCATTTGTGCCAGGAGAGGGTTATGGACCCGGCAGTGGACAGGTGATGCAGATTCTAAAAGGCACATGGAAGTTTTGCCTTATAAGGGTGAGGAGTTGTTCGGGGATGGTCTTTCAGACTTAGTGTCCACAGCAACAGCTGGGAAGTCAGCATTTTTTTTTTCTCATCAATAGTTTTTTATTGAAATTTTTTGCATTGCAAACAGGGGTACAAAAAGGAAAAAGGAAGGGAGGGGGGAAGTAGGTACATACGCATATGAGAAAACGCTTTAACAGACATATGCAGACAATTCAAAATCGATCACACCAATACATTGTAAGGCAAACAAAGAAAAAATAATTAATGGAGGTGGTAGGGCGGCAATGGGCTTGAAGTAAATATAACACAAATACAAATACAAATATTGGGTCCTTGCTTTTTTAGGGGGGGGGGGGATGGGGTCACATCAGCCGATGTGCTGGGGGGTGATTGTACAGGGGTTCGGGGAGGTAGTATCAATGCAGCACCCTCACCCTCCGTGATAAATAGATGCCAAGGCATCCAGCGCACGAATGGAGATTTAGCAGTGAAGGAGTATGGGATGTGTTCAGTCTCCATCGAGAAGTGCAGCTGTATTTTGTGTATTACCTTCAACACTGGAGGCGGTGTGGGTTGTTTCCAGTTTTGGGCTAAAGCCGCACGTGCGGCGAGGCAGATATGGCCTAGGACATAGTGTAGATGTACCCCCATGCTTCGCGGGTATATATTCAATAGAGCTATAAGCGGGGAGGGGGAGAGGTCGAGGTTCAGGACTTTGTTGATAAGGCCGAATATCTCTGTCCAATACCCTTGAATATGGGGGCAAGACCAAAAAATATGGAAGAGGTGGCCAACCTCTCCGCATAGGCGCCAACAAAACTTCGAACATGCCGGCCAGATCGTATGTAGCCTTTCCGGTGTGAGGTACAGTCTGTGGAGTAGCTTAACGTGCATTTCGGAGTGATTCAGGCATTTAGACATAGTGAAGGATGACATAAAAATGTGTTGCCACTGAGAATCTTGGAGAACACATCCCACATCCGCCTCCCACCTGACTTGGGCTCTAGATTTAGCAACAGGGAGTAGTGAGAGTAATGTTTTATACCAGAAGGAAATCTCCCCTCTGGAAGTTGCGTTAGAAAATCGGCCTGTGACTTGCAGGGTATCATGTGATGGTAGGGAGGGGGAGAGGTGGAGGCTGGTCCACCAGTGCTGTATTTGATAATATCGAAGCCTCTCAGTGTCTGGTAGAGAGAAGCGCCTCTGGATATCAGCAAAAGAGGCGAGTACGAACCCATTAAACAAGTCCCCCAGGACCTCTATCCCTCTGGACCTCCAGCCCGCCAGGCCAAGATTAGGGACTAGAGCAGCTACCGTTCGTAGCGAAATTAGAGAGAGATTATGATAGGAAGGGGATATGGCCGCAGTCAGTTTGTCCCAAATCTGGAGTGTGGCACGGGTAGAGGGGAGGATATTTAAGCACTGTGGGCGTAAGGGCCTAGGAATCCAAAAAAGATCCTTCAGGGGAAAACGGGGGTAGGCTGCCTCCTCCAGACACGTCCACTCCGGACATACATCTTTGTAAAATTCTTTAATCTGGGCAAGAAGGGAGGCCTGTTGGTACAGTGATAGATTAGGCATATCTAGGCCACCGGCTCTCCTTGGTAGAGACATCCTTGCGCGAGCAAGTTTAGGCGGGCGCGAAGACCATATATAGTTAGTGAGGATTGTAGTGGCCTTATCTAGGTACTTTTTAGGGAAGATAAAAGGGATAGTTCGGAACAAGAACATTAATTTAGGAAGCAGCGACATTTTAAAGGCGGCCAGGCGGCCCAACCAAGAAACTTCATAGTTGAGCCATGATTTGGTGAACATCTGGAGGGAGGACAGCAGAGGAGGGAGATTGACATCAAATACAGAGGAGGTAGATGGGGGAATTAGAATACCCAGGTATCGTATCGAGGATGTTTTCCAGTTATACGGATACTTAGTGCGTAATAGGGGCAAGGAGTTAGAGAGGTTAATGGGCAAAGCATCCGTCTTAGAGGCGTTTAGTTTATAATACGATGCTGCAGAGTAGCTATCTAAAACCGTATGCAGATGAGGGAGAGTTGTGGCTGGGTCTGTTACGAATAGGAGAACATCGTCTGCGAACAGACATAGTTTATGTGATGTGGTGCCTAATCGCAGTCCAGGGAACTGTGGGTCCGCTCGTAGCCTAGCTGCCAGTGGTTCAATGGCTAGCACGAATATAAGAGGGGAGAGGGGGCAGCCTTGGCGGGTGCCATTGTAGATTGGGAAAGGGTGGGATAAAAAACCATTACTGAATACCCGGGCCGTCGGGGAGCTATACAGGGCTAGTATCGAGGAGAGAATGCGATCGCGCAGGCCGAATTTGGCTAGGACTTCTCGCATATAAGACCAGTTTAACCGATCAAAGGCCTTCTCTGCATCCAAAGATAGCAGAAGGAGACCTTGCTCGGAGTTTAGGGAATCAACAAGATTGAAGACCCGGCGTGTATTATCGGACGCCTGTCTTCCCGGGATAAAACCAACTTGGTCCGGATATATCAGGAAGGGAAGGAGGGTGTTCAGCCGAGAGGCTATTAATTTAGCGTATATTTTAATATCCCCATTCAGTAACGCAATGGGACGATAATTTTGGCAGGAGGTCACATCTTTGCCCGGTTTAGGGATCGTGACAATACGTGCCTCGAGCATCTCCTGAGGGAGGGTGCCCTGCGAGGTAATATCGGTGTAAACCGCCACTAAATAGGGAGCTAGAAGGTCCTGGAATGAAACATAAAAATCATTAATAAAGCCATCTGGGCCGGGTGCCTTACCCTGAGGTAGGGACTTGATCACTTGGAGGGTTTCTGATAAGGACCATGGGGCATTCAGTAATGCTAATTGATCATCTGAAATTTTTGGGAGGGTTAAATCCGCTAAGAAGGAGTTGATAGAGGAAGGGGTAGGTTGTGGGGTGTCAGGATCTGCCGAGAGGTTGTAGAGATGGGAGTAGTAGTTAGCAAACTGGTTCGCTATCTCCCTTGGGTTAGAAATTTTGGTGCCTGTGGGGGATATAATGAGCTTGATTCTATTCCTAGCTTGCTGAGCCCTAAGCTTCCGGGCAAGCATTTTCCCCGGCCTGTTCCCCGCTAGGTAAAACTTCTGACGTATCCTATTTAGTGAAGCCTGGGTGTGCGCCATTAGCATTGTCTGAAGTTGGGACCTAATATCTACTAACTGCTTCTGTAAAGATTTCGTAGGTCTGGATTGGTTTTTGTCCTCTAAGTCCTTTAGTTTGAGTTCCAAATCGGTCTGGCGTTGTGAATTAAGTTTCTTGAGCTGTGCTCCCGCCTGAATCGCCGCTCCCCGGATGACAGCTTTAAGTGCGCACCAGAAGTTCAGGGTGGACGTGTCTGACGGAGAATTAAACTCCAGATAGGATGATATACTATCAGCTATGATTTTTTTTGAAACTGGGTTGGACAGTAAATAAGGAGAGAGTCTCCAAGGACGGGGGGGGCAGTGTTGGCTGGCTAGACTCCAATTAAGAATCAGCGGGGCGTGGTCTGACCAAGTTATAGGGAGAATATCTAAAGATCTGGCGAACTGGAGAGTCCATTTGTCTGAGAATATAAAATCAATACGGGAGTAAGAGTTGTGGACAGGGGAATAGTAAGTGTACTCCCGTCCTGTGGGGTTTTGCCCTCGCCAAATGTCATAAAGATCAAATTCAGCCAAGAGGTTACGAAAGGCTAAGGAAGGGGCGTTGGGGGGGGCTGAAGTGGCGGGGGAGGTCCTGGGAGACCTGTCCAGCTTAGGGTCAAGGACTAAATTAAAATCCCCCATGAGCAAAAGGGAGCCCTTACGAATCTTATGAATAGTTACACATAACTTTCGGATAAAGGCAACTTGGTGTGAGTTCGGGGCATATGCAGAGACCAGAGTTACCGGTTTTTCATTTAAAAGGCCGCTCAGTATGAGATACCGGCCGTTTTTATCCGCTATCTGAGAGTGTAGAGTGAAGGAGATGGAGTCTCTAAATAATATGGCCACACCGTTTCTCTTAAAAGGGCCATTGGCGAAATAACCTAGCGGGAATTTGCGATCTTTGAAAATAGGGGGTGCAATAGATGAAAAGTGTGTCTCCTGCAGGGCAACAATATCAGCTTTATTCTTAGCAAAATAACCCAGAGCCAGTCTACGCTTATTGGGGGAATTCAGCCCCTTAACATTCATGGATAATACCCGAACCATCGGAGCAAGCTAATGTACGTTGTGAGAGGCGAAGGGTCTTGGCGCTTATCCAAATAGAATTGTTTTGAGCAGCGAGTACCTACATCATAAAACTGGGGGTGGGTGGGGGGAGGGGGGGTACAGGGAGGTGGGGGGGGAGGAAAAAACCAAAACGACCCAGTATATCGGGTCGGCATAACCACTGCAAGGGAGGTAAAAAAGTGCAGTAGTATATTACCAGGGGGGAACATGTGGCCTAGCGTCTAGCGCCTAGCGCCACCACCCATGAAACTGAACAGAGAAAAAAAAAAACAAGAGTAAGCAGAAGTAAATATGCTTACCAACAGTACACATGAGAGCACATGGAAAATTATATAAAGTAAATTAAAAAAAAAAAAAACCAGATATACATAAACTCAGACATAAAATGAGAAGCTGGTACATCATTATCACGACATCACGTAGGACAACTCACGTGACCTTATCATGAACAATGGCGCAGTCAAATCTGTAGTAACGGTATGATAAACAGTTCAACTTGAGAACCCCAGCTGGATATATCAACGTCATGCGGTGACCCATTCCGAGCGGATGGTGGGTTGTTTCTTGGATCCAGGGGGTAGTACAACAGAAATATCCCACTCCGCCAATAATTTGACTCCCGTCTCCAATGAAGTCACTGTGTAAGACTTGTTTTCATGCGAGATGACAAGCTTCACTGGAAAGCCCCATCTGTACGAGATGTCTTGGTCGCGAAGTGCTAAAGTGACGGGGAGGAATGCTCGTCGTTTGGCCAGGGTTAGGGCGGAGAAGTCCGGGAACAGTTGTAAACCGCCGAGGGCATTCGGGTCGGAGTCGCCCGCCTCTCTGGCTGCTTTCAAGATGCGTTCCTTGATTGTGAAAAAATGCACCCTCAGGAGTGTATCTCTCGGGAGCGAGGGGGCAACTGAGCGTGGTTTAGGCAGTCTATGGATCCGGTCTATAAGCAGCTCTCTAGCATCAGCTCTAGGTAGCAGCTTCTGGAACAGGACAGTAGCGTAATTTTCCAACTCGGAGTTCTGCACGGAGTCGGGGATGCCTCGGATCTTAATATTATTCCGCCGGGATCTGTCCTCTATATCTGCAATCTTGAGTTTAAACGTCTCAAGGTCACTTTGCTGCTGGTCGTGCGCCGTTATGAGGTCATTATGAGACGAGACCAATTCCTCTACTTTCCTCTCTAGATGGTCCGTACGGTCTCCTATAGCGTGCAGCTCCGTCTTAACCTCCCGAAGGGCTGCGGTGAGGTCCTGCGTCAACTCAGATTTAAATGTTGAGAGGGCCTGGTACAGGGTTTTAACTGTGAGAGGTGCATCAGAATCAGGGTCAAACCCCGGCGGGGAGGTAGGGCTGCTGGGGGTAGTTTGCGGAGAGGCGGCAGCCGGGGACTTCCGTAGAGAAGAGGCGGCAGATGACGACTTCTGAGGTGGGAAAGATACTCTCGGGGGCAGCACCCCTTTGACCTTTTTAGAAGGCATTCCAGTGGAGTGAAGTTCCGCAGACGGGATGTAGATAATAATGAAGAAGCTCAGGATCACGCAGAATATAGTGAAGATTTAGGTAAGCATAAAAGACACGGGTGGTGGCGGGTAGGTGGTCTGCGCTACATCAGAAGACCGGTATGACACATGGCGAAGCAGAGGTTAATCTCCATCTTGCGGGGCCCAGATGGGAGGTGAGAGGTTCCCAGCTGGGAGAGGGGGTCGGGGAGCCAGGCACACACCTCTGGTCCAGCGGATCTATTAAATAAATGCTGTGGGATAGAGGTGGATAGACGTGGTACCCTCCTTCCCAGGCACCTCTCTGTCACAGGGTCCAGGGACTTCAGTGTGTTCTGCAGCTTGCAGCAGCTTCCCCTGTAAAATCCTGTAAAATCCAAGATGGCCGCTGCAGCTCTCTGTTTGTGTGAGTCTCACACTCTTCCTCCACTTTCAGGGGTCCCCACAGCTTACAGCCCCACAGGGTAGCCTCCCTAGAGGTCAGGGGGGTAGTCTGAGATGATCCAGAGGCTCCGGGGGGGTCCGCCACTGTTTCCGGCGCCGCGGCTCCGCCGTGGAGCTCAGAACGCGGGCGCCGGGAGTACGCGAGTCCCCGGCTTCTGGCTAGTGCTAGGCCGCAACCTGCGGGAGCCGTAAAAACAGCTCCCCGGCTCCGCGGTGGACACTGCCGGGTTATAGGAGGGTGCAGGTGGACTGGGGAGCCTCCGGAGGTGGGTTGGGATGGCCCAGTGGGATCTTTTAGAGGAGTTTTAAAGGCCAGGAGAGAGGAGTGCAGCAGAAGCACGTCTTCTCTCTTCTCCTGCTAGGCCACGCCCCGGAAGTCAGCATTTTTGCCACATGTCCCCTCACAACCAAAGAGAGCACCGTATTATCAGGTGCAGTCCTTTCGCCCCCAAAAGAGCAGACGGGGTAGAGGCGCGTCCTTTCTGCCCAGAGGCAGAGGTAGGGGAAAAAAGCTGCAGCATACAGCCACTTCCCAGGAACAAAAGTCCTCCCCCGCTTCTTCTGCTAAGTCCGCCGCATGATGCTGGGGCTCAGCAGGCGGAGCCAGGTACGGTGGGGTGCCGTCTCAAAAACTTCAGCAATCAGTGGGCTCGCTCACAGGTAGATCCCTGGATCCTTCAAGTGGTATCTCAGGGGTACAGGCTGGAATTCGAGACATCCCCCCCCCCCCCCCGCCGTTTCCTCAAATCTGCCTTACCAACGACTCCTTCAGAAAGGGAGGCTGTGTTAGAGGCAATTCACAAGCTGTATTCCCAGCAGGTGATAGTCAAGGTGCCCCTACTTCAACAAGGACGGGGTTACTATTCCACATTGTTTGTGGTACCGAAACCGGACGGTTCGGTGAGACCCATTTTAAATTTGAAATCCTTGAACACATATTTAAGAAAATTCAAGTTCAAGATGGAATCTCTCAGGGCGGTTATTGCAAGCCTGGAAGAGGGAGATTACATGGTATCTCTGGACATCAAGGATGCTTACCTGCATGTCCCCATTTACCATCCTCACCAGGAGTACCTCAGATTTGTGGTACAGGATTGTCATTACCAATTCCAGACGTTGCCGTTCGGCCTGTCCACGGCACCGAGGGTATTTACCAAGGTAATGGCCGAAATGATGATACTCCTTCGGAAAAAGGGAGTTTTAATTATCCCATACTTGGACGATCTCCTGATAAGGGCGAGGTCCAGAGAGCAGTTGTTGGTCGGCGTAGCATTATCTCAGGAGGTGCTACACCAGCACGGTTGGATTCTGAATATTCCAAAGTCTCAGCTGGTTCCGGCGACACGTCTACTGTTCCTGGGGATGATTCTGGACACAGTCCAGAAAAAAGTGTTTCTCCCAGAGGAGAAAGCCAAGGAGCTGTCGTCTCTAGTGAGAGGCCTCCTGAAACCAAAACAGGTGTCGGTGCATCATTGCACGCGAGTCCTGGGAAAGATGGTAGCTTCCTACAAAGCGATTCCATTCGGCAGGTTCCATGCCAGAACCTTTCAGTGGGACCTGTTGGACCAATGGTCCGGATCGCATCTTCAAATGCATCGGTTGATAACCCTGTCTCCAAGGACCAGGGTGTCTCTGCTGTGGTGGCTGCAGAGTGCTCATCTCAGAGAGGGCCGCAGATTCGGCATACAGGACTGGGTCCTGGTGACCACGGATGCCAGCCTTTGGGGCTGGGGTGCAGTCACACGGGGAAGAAACTTCCAAGGACTTTGGTCAAGTCAGGAGACTTCCCTACACATAAATGTTCTGGAACTGAGGGCCATTTACAATGCCCTAAGTCAAGCAAAGCCCCTGCTTCAAAACCAGCCGGTTCTGATCCAGTCAGACAACATCACGGCAGTCGCCCATGTAAATCGACAGGGCGGCACAAGAAGCAGGACGGCGATGGCAGAAGCCACAAGAATTCTCCGATGGGCGGAAAATCACGTGTTAGCACTGTCAGCAGTGTTCATTCCGGGAGTGGACAACTGGGAAGCAGACTTCCTCAGCAGGCACGACCTCCACCCGGGAGAGTGGGGACTTCATCCAGAAGTCTTCCAACAGATTGTAAACCGTTGTGAAAAGCCACAGGTGGACATGATGGCGTCCCGCTTAAACAAAAAGCTAGAAAAATATTGCGCCAGGTCAAGAGACCCTCAGGCGATAGCTGTGGACGCTCTAGTGACACCGTGGGTGTACCGGTCGGTTTATGTGTTCCCTCCTCTTCCTCTCATACCCAAGGTACTGAGGATAATAAAGAAAAGAGGAGTAAGAACTATTCTCATTGTTCCAGATTGGCCAAGAAGGTCTTGGTACCCGGAACTTCAAGAATTAATCTCAGAGGACCCATGGCCTCTGCCGCTCAGACAGGACCTGCTGCTGCAGGGGCCCTGTCTGTTCCAAGACTTACCGCGGCTGCGTTTGACGGCATGGCGGTTGAACACCGGATCCTAAAAGAAAAGGGTATTCCGGAGGAAGTCATTCCTACGCTTATTAAGGCTAGAAAAGATGTAACCGTACAACATTATCACCGCATATGGCGAAAATATGTTGCGTGGTGTGAGGCCAGGAAGGCCCCAACGGAGGAATTCCAGCTAGGTCGATTTCTGCACTTCCTACAGTCAGGGGTGACTATGGGCCTAAAACTGGGTTCCATTAAGGTCCAGATTTCGGCTCTGTCGATTTTCTTCCAAAAAGAACTGGCTTCACTGCCTGAAGTTCATACATTTGTCAAGGGAGTGCTGCATATTCAGCCTCCTTTTGTGCCTCCAGTGGCACCGTGGGACCTCAACGTGGTGTTGGGTTTCCTAAAGTCACATTGGTTTGAGCCACTCAAAACCGTGGATTTAAAATATCTCACGTGGAAAGTGGTCATGCTTTTGGCCTTGGCTTCGGCAAGGCGTGTGTCAGAATTGGCGGCTTTGTCATGTAAAAGCCCCTATTTGATTTTCCATATGGATAGGGCAGAATTGAGGACTCGTCCCCAGTTTCTTCCTAAGGTGGTATCAGCATTTCACTTGAACCAACCTATCGTGGTGCCTGCGGCTACTAGGGACTTGGAGGACTCCAAGTTACTGGACGTAGTCAGGGCCTTGAAAATTTATGTTTCCAGGACGGCTGGAGTCAGGAAGACTGACTCGCTATTTATCCTGTATGCACCAAACAAGATGGGTGCTCCTGCTTCAAAGCAGACTATTGCTCGTTGGATTTGTAGCACAATTCAGCTTGCGCATTCTGTGGCTGGCCTGCCGCAGCCTAAATCTGTAAAAGCCCATTCCACGAGGAAAGTGGGCTCTTCTTGGGCGGCTGCCCGAGGGGTCTCGGCTTTACAACTTTGCCGAGCTGCTACTTGGTCAGGGGCAAACACGTTTGCAAAATTCTACAAATTTGATACCCTGGCTGAGGAGGACCTTGAGTTCTCTCATTCGGTGCTGCAGAGTCATCCGCACTCTCCCGCCCGTTTGGGAGCTTTGGTATAATCCCCATGGTCCTTACGGAGTCCCCAGCATCCACTAGGACGTCAGAGAAAATAAGATTTTACTCACCGGTAAATCTATTTCTCGTAGTCCGTAGTGGATGCTGGGCGCCCGTCCCAAGTGCTGACTGTCTGCAATACTTGCATATAGTTATTGTTAACTACAAGGGTTATTGTTGAGCCATCTTTTGAGAGGCTCTGTTGTGTTCATACTGTTAACTGGGTATATTATCACGAGTTATACGGTGTGATTGGTGTGGCTGGTATGAGTCTTACCCGGGATTCAAAATCCTTCCTTATTGTGTCAGCTCTTCCGGGCACAGTATCCTTACTGAAGTCTGGAGGAGGGTCATAGTGGGAGGAGCCAGTGCACACCAGGTAGTCCTAAATCTTTCTTAGCTGTGCCCAGTCTCCTGCGGAGCCGCTAATCCCCATGGTCCTTACGGAGTCCCCAGCATCCACTACGGACTACGAGAAATAGATTTACCGGTGAGTAAAATCTTATTTTCCAGGACAGCTGGAGTCAGAAAGACTGACTCGCTCTTTATCCTGTATGCGCCCAACAAGTTGGGTGCACCTGCTTCAAAGCAGACTATTGCTCGCTGGATCTGTAGTACGATTCAGCTTGCACATTCTGCGGCTGGACTGCCGCATCCTAAATCAGTGAAAGCCCATTCCACGAGGAAGGTGGGCTCTTCTTGGGCGGCTGCCCGAGGGGTCTCGGCTCTACAACTTTGCCGAGCAGCTACTTGGTCGGGGTCAAACACATTTGCTAAATTCTACAAGTTTGACACCCTGGCTGAGGAGGACCTAGAGTTTGCCCATTCGGTGCTGCAGAGTCATCCGCACTCTCCCGCCCGTTTGGGAGCTTTGGTATAATCCCCATGGTCCTTACGGAGTCCCAGCATCCACTTAGGACGTCAGAGAAAATAAGAATTTACTCACCGGTAATTCTATTTCTAGTAGTCCGTAGTGGATGCTGGGCACCCATCCCAAGTGCGGATTGTCTGCAATACTTGTACATAGTTATTGCTTAACTAAAGGGTTATTGTTGAGCCATCTGTTGAGAGGCTCAGTTGTTATCATACTGTTAACTGGGTATTGTATCACGAGTTATACGGTGTGATTGGTGTGGCTGGTATGAGTCTTACCCGGGATTCAAAATCCTTCCTTATTGTGTCAGCTCTTCCGGGCACAGTATCCTAACTGAAGTCTGGAGGAGGGTCATGGTGGGAGGAGCCAGTGCACACCAGTAGTCTAAAGCTTTCTTTATAGTTGTGCCCAGTCTCCTGCGGAGCCGCTATTCCCCATGGTCCTTACGGAGTCCCAGCATCCACTACGGACTACGAGAAATAGAATTACCGGTGAGTAAATTCTTATTTTTAGCAGCATTGCACACTCTAAGCCGCCGCCCTCTGGGAGTGTATCTTAGCTTAGCAGAATTGCGAACGAAAGATTAGCAGAATTGCGAATAGAAAATCCTTAGCAGTTTCTGAGTAGCTCCAGACTTACTCAGCCATTGCGATCAGTTCAGTCAGTTTCGTTCCTGGTTTGACGTCACAAACACACCCAGCGTTCGCCCAGACACTCCCCCATTTCTTCAGACACTCCCGCGTTTCTCCCAGAAACACCAGCGTTTTTTCGCACACGCCCAGAAAACGGCAAGTTTCCGCCCAGAAACACCCACTTCCTGTCAATCACAGTACGATCACCAGAACGATGAAAAATCCTCGTTATGCCGTGAGTAAAATACCTAACTTTTGTGTAAAATAACTAAGCGCATGCGCTCTGCGAATCTTGCGCATGCGCAGTAAGCGACTAATCGCAATATAGCGAAAATCGGCAACGAGCGAACAACTCGGAATGATCCCCGTGGTTCATATACTCAGCACACAACTGGACTAACCGAATGGCTGACTTGCTATTATGTCTGCACTGCAGTATTTGTTTCATCTGTGATATTGACTTGCCATTATAGATATTAACCATGCCATCATCTTTTCTCACGTAAAGAATATATTCTGTTGTAATTGAATAATATGCAGGTGTTCTCATAATATACAGTACTGTGCAACAATACTAGAGCAAAAAGGGGATAGAGAACTGCTGCGCCCTATGCGGCGGCAATAGAAGTTAACTCTGGGTGTCACTCCACACCCCTACAGAATACACAACCAAAGATGAGCGTTACCTCAATTGCGCACTGCTAAACAATAACAGAAATACAATGTAGATGTTATATGTAACCACAAATAATGTTTTTAGGTAAAGAGGGGTTGTTAATACCCAACCGGATCTCCACTCAGTCCGTAAAAAGGCTTCTTTTTATGTGTCTCCTGGTGATATTCTTTAGATCTCCATGTTTCATCGAGAACATGAAAAGGAAACCACAAAAAAAAAGGAGTTCAGTTCCTCTTGTGCTCAGATTATTGAACAATGGGAGTATCACTGCAGAAATTCTATTCCTTTTCCCATATGGGGGGTGGTTGTTCAATGGGTAGTCCTATGGGTTCACCACCGTGTAGGGTGTAAAGTGTGTGCTTACACTTTTCATACATGAAATACGTGGATATAAAACTCGTAAAGGTTTCTTTATGTTTGTGTAACTAGGGTTTCGTCTTGTTCCACCACCAGAAAAAGGTACATTGGATGCTCACATGTGTGCTTACTTGAAAATAGTAATCTCTAAACACGTAGCGGTATCTTTTCCGGTCTGTTCCTTAATGGTGACTCAAACTTCCCTCCGAATTGTTGGAATTGAAATACAGAATGAAAGAGTGTGTTAATTCTGTGTATTAAATAATCTCCTCCTGTGCTCAAATTATTGAACAATTGGAGTATTGCTGCCGAAATTCTATTCCTTTTCCCATATGGGGGGGTGATTGTTCAATGAGTAATTATATAGGTTCACCACCATGTAGGATGTAAAGTGTGTGCTTACACTTTTCTTACATGGAATACGTAGATATAAAACTCATAAAGGTTTCTTTATGTTTGTGTGACTAGGGTATCGTCTTGTTCCACCACCAGAAAAAGATACATGGATGCTCACATGTGCGCTTACTTGAAAATGGTAATCTCTAAACACGTAGCGGTATCTTTTCTGGTCTGTTCCTTAATGGTGATTCAAACTTCCCTCCGAATTGTTGAAATGAAAATACAGAGTACAAAAGGGATGTGTTAATTCTGTACATTTAGTAAAATCATGGTTCCTGGGTGATCCCCTATAAATATATGGGGTCCGTGGATATTTTTCTATTAGTACAAGTTCACCCCAAACGTGAATTCCAAGCTAAGGACACTTACAAGTAGGCTTACATATGCAAAGAAAATTAACTGCACATAAAGGTATCTTTTATCAATTCAGGGTCGTACAATGCCACAGTCAAACGACAAAATGAAGGCTCACTTGTATGCTTACACCAGCCGAATGATGCTACTCATGTCAAGGTATCTTTATCTTCACTATTTGTTCAGAACACTTTGATGGTATATGCGTCAAGGATAAAACCCGAAATCCGTTTCCA
This sequence comes from Pseudophryne corroboree, assembly GCF_028390025.1. Lineage (NCBI taxonomy): Eukaryota > Metazoa > Chordata > Amphibia > Anura > Myobatrachidae > Pseudophryne > Pseudophryne corroboree. Next base: position 196,501,339 of record NC_086445.1, on the reverse strand, counting down.
TAAAAAACAGTCTCTCACATTTATTTCACAAACAACGTGGAAAAAAATAAGATTTTACTCACCGGTAAATCTATTTCTCGTAGTCCGTAGTGGATGCTGGGGACTCCGTAAGGACCATGGGGAATAGCGGCTCCGCAGGAGACTGGGCACAGCTAAGAAAGATTTAAGACTACCTGGTGTGCACTGGCTCCTCCCACTATGACCCTAATCCAGACCTCAGTTAGGATACTGTGCCCGGAAGAGCTGACACAATAAGGAAGGATTTTGAATCCCGGGTAAGACTCATACCAGCCACACCAATCACACCGTATAACTCGTGATATTATACCCAGTTAACAGTATGAACATAACAGAGCCTCTCAACAGATGGCTCAACAATAACCCTTTTAGGTAACAATAACTATATACAAGTATTGCAGACAGTCCGCACTTGGGACGGGCGCCCAGCATCCACTACGGACTACGAGAAATAGATTTACCGGTGAGTAAAATCTTATTTTCTCTGACGTCCTAGTGGATGCTGGGGACTCCGTAAGGACCATGGGGATTATACCAAAGCTCCCAAACGGGCGGGAGAGTGCGGATGACTCTGCAGCACCGAATGAGAGAACTCAAGGTCCTCCTCAGCCAGGGTATCAAATTTGTAGAATTTTGCAAACGTGTTTGCCCCTGACCAAGTAGCAGCTCGGCAAAGTTGTAAAGCCAAGACCCCTCGGGCAGCCGCCCAAGAAGAGCCCACCTTCCTCGTGGAATGGGCTTTTACCGATTTAGGCTGCAGCAGGCCAGCCGCAGAATGCGCAAGCTGAATTGTGCTACAAATCCAGCGAGCAATAGTCTGCTTCGAAGCAGGAGCACCCAGCTTGTTGGGTGCATACAGGATAAATAGCGAGTCAGTCTTTCTGACTCCAGCCGTCCTGGAAACATAAATTTTCAAGGCCCTGACTACGTCCAGTAACTTGGAGTCCTCCAAGTCCCTAGTAGCCGCAGGCACCACGATAGGTTGGTTCAAGTGAAAAGCTGATACCACCTTAGGAAGAAACTGGGGACGAGTCCTCAATTCTGCCCTATCCATATGGAAAATCAAATATATATTTTAAATCCATGGTTTTAAGTGGCTCCAACCAATGTGACTTTAGGAAACCCAACACCACGTTGAGGTCCCACGGTGCCACTGGAGGCACAAAAGGAGGCTGAATATGGAGCACTCCTTTGTCAAATGTCTGAACTTCAGGTAGTAAAGCCAGTTCTTTTTGGAAGAAAATCGATAGAGCCGAAATCTGGACCTTAATGGAACCCAGTTTTAGGCCCATAGCCACCCCTGACTGTAGGAAGTGCAGAAATCGACCCAGCTGAAATTCCTCCGTTGGGGCCTTCCTGGCCTCACACCACGCAACATATTTTCGCCATATGCGGTGATAATGGTCTGCGGTTACTTCTTTCCTAGCCTTAATCAGCGTAGGAATGACTTCCTCCGGAATGCTCTTTTCCTTCAGGATCCGGTGTTCAACCGCCATGCCGTCAAACGCAGCCGCGGTAAGTCTTGGAACAGACAGGGCCCCTGCAGCAGCAGGTCTTGTCTGAGCGGTAGAGGCCATGGGTCCTCTGAGATCATTTCTTGAAGTTCCGGGTACCAAGCTCTTCTTGTCCAATCCAGAACAATGAGTATAGTTCTTACTCCTCTTCTCCGTATTATCCTCAGTACCTTGAGTATGAGAGGAAAAGGAGGGAACACATAAACCGACCGGTACACCCACGGTGTCACTAGAGCGTCCACAGCTATCGCCTGCGGGTCTCTTGACCTGGCGCAATACTTTTGTAGCTTTTTGTTTAGGTGGGACGCCATCATGTCCACCTGTGGCCTTTCCCAACGGTTTACAATCATTTGGAAAACTTCTGGATGAAGTCCCCACTCTCCCGGGTGGAGGTCGTGCCTGCTGAGGAAGTCTGCTTCCCAGTTGTCCACTCCCGGAATGAACACTGCTGACAGTGCTAACACGTGACTTTCCGCCCATCGAAGAATCCTTGTGGCTTCTGCCATCGCCGTCCTGCTTCTTGTGCCGCCCTGTCGGTTTACATGGGCGACTGCCGTGATGTTGTCTGACTGGATCAGAACCGGCTGGTTTTGAAGCAGGGGCTTTGCCTGACTTAGGGCATTGTAAATGTCCCTTAGTTCCAGAACATTTATGTGTAGGGAAGTCTCCTGACTTGACCAAAGTCCTTGGAAGTTTCTTCCCCGTGTGACTGCCCCCCAGCCTCGAAGGCTGGCATCCGTGGTCACCAGGACCCAGTCCTGTATGCCGAATCTGCGGCCCTCTTTGAGCTGAGCACTCTGCAGCCACCACAACAGAGACACCCTGGTCCTTGGAGACAGGGTTATCAACCGATGCATTTGAAGATGCGATCCGGACCACTGGTCCAACAGGTCCCACTGAAAAGTTCTGGCATGGAACCTGCCGAATGGAATTGCTTCGTAGGAAGCTACCATTTTTCCCAGGACTCGCGTGCAGTGATGCACCGACACCTGTTTCGGTTTCAGGAGGCCTCTGACTAGAGATGACAGCTCCTTGGCTTTCTCCTCTGGGAGAAACACTTTTTTCTGGACTGTGTCCAGAATCATCCCCAGGAACAGTAGACGTGTCGCAGGAACCAGCTGTGACTTTGGAATATTCAGAATCCAACCGTGCTGGTGTAGCACCTCCTGAGATAGCGCTACGCCGACCAACAACTGCTCTCTGGACCTCGCTTTTATCAGGAGATCGTCCAAGTATGGGATAATTAAAACTCCCTTTTTTCGAAGGAGTATCATCATTTCGGCCATTACCTTGGTAAATACCCTCGGTGCCGTGGACAGGCCGAACGGCAACGTCTGGAATTGGTAATGACAATCCTGTACCACAAATCTGAGGTACTCCTGGTGAGGATGGTAAATGGGGACATGCAGGTAAGCATCCTTGATGTCCAGAGATACCATGTAATCCCCCTCTTCCAGGCTTGCAATAACCGCCCTGAGCGATTCCATCTTGAACTTGAATTTTTTTATATATGTGTTCAAGGATTTTAAATTCAAAATGGGTCTCACCGAACCGTCCGGTTTCGGTACCACAAACATTGTGGAATAGTAACCCCGTCCTTGTTGAAGTAGGGGCACCTTGATTATCACCTGCTGGGAATACAGCTTGTGAATTGCCTCTATCACAGCCTCCCTGTCTGAGGGAGTCGTTGGCAAGGCAGATTTGAGGAAACGGCGGGGGGGAAATGTCTCGAATTCCAGCCTGTACCCCTGAGAAACCACTTGAAGGATCCAGGGATTTACTTGTGAGCGAGCCCACTGATTGCTGAAGTTTTTGAGACGGGCCCCCACCGTACCTGGCTCCGCCTGTTGAAATCATTTTAAAATGCAACTGGTTATAAAAATACATATGGTGACAACTCAAAGTTCTATATGTAACAAACAGATTCACAAATGTGAAGTATAGTGTGTTATGATGTTTATAAATATATATATAACTGTATAAATCGCCGGCGGCGATTTATACAGTTATATATTTATAAACATCATAACACATTATACTTCACATTTGTGAATCTCTGTTTGTTACATATAGAACTTTGAGTTGTCACCATATGTATTTTAATAACCAGTTGCATTTTAAAATGATTTTTATGTACAACCATTGAAAGATTGTCCCACCCACACTAAGGAACTTCCTGTATTAGGATATAAAAGAGTTCCATTAGGTCCCTCCACACACACCTTGAAAAATACTGAGGTTGAAACGCGTTGGTGAGGGACTGGAGGACATTGTGACGGCCTGACGGACTACTGCTACACTGACCTATTGGTGAGAGACCCGGGTTTACTTCTCCCATACGGTTGATGTTGTGAACATCTTGGCATCTAATCTAGAGGTCCTTCCTGTTTTGTTTATTGTTTATTTTTTCCACGCTGTTTGTGAAATAAATGTGAGAGACTGTTTTTTATGGAAACGGATTTCGGGTTTTATCCTTGACGCATATACTGTACCATCAAAGTGTTCTGAACAAATAGTGAAGATAAAGATACCTTGACACGAGTAGCATCATTCGGCTGGTGTAAGCATACAAGTGAGCCTTCATTTTGTCGTTTGACTGTGGCATTGTACGACCCTGAATTGATAACAGATACCTTTATGTGCAGTTCATTTTCTTTGCATATGTAAGCCTACTTGTGAGTGTCCTTAGCTTGGAATTCACGTTTGGGGTGACCCTGTAATAATACAAAAATCTCCACAGACCCCATATATTTATAGGGGATCACCCAGGAACCATGATTTTACTAAATGTACAGAATTAACACATCCCTTTTGTACTCTGTATTTTAATTTCAACAATTCGGAGGGAAGTTTGAATCACCATTAAGGAACAGACCAGAAAAGATACCGCTACGTGTTTAGAGATTACCATTTACAAGTAAGCGCACATGTGAGCATCCATGTATCTTTTTCTGGTGGTGGAACAAGACGATACATTAGTCACACAAACATAAAGAAACCTTTATGAGTTTTATATCTACGTATTCCATGTAAGAAAAGTGTAAGCACACACTTTACATCCTACACGGTGGTGAACCTATATAATTACTCATTGAACAATCACCCCCCATATGGGAAAAGGAATTGAATTTCGGCAGCAATACTCCCATTATTCAATAACAATGGGAGACTAGACCTTCACTGGCTCCCCTTCCCTTTCAGAATCCATTTCAAGCTTCTCACACTTGCTTACAAAGCCCTCACCCACTCCTCTCCCAACTACATCTCTGACCTTATCTCCCTTTACACTCCCACCCGTCCTCTTCGCTGAGCTAATGCACGCTGACTCTCCTACCTCCAAGATTTTTCACGTGCTGCACCACTTCTCTGGTATTCCCTACCTCTCCCCCTCAGACTCTCCACCTCTCTACAAAACTTCAAACGGCTATCAAGACCCACTTCTTCACCAAACCCAGCCAAATCTCATCCTAAACCTCTGTTCCACGCTCTCTATGTACCCCATCTGTCTCACCCCTGTCTGTCTACCCCTCCCCTTTAGAATGTAAGCTCTCACGAGCAGGGCCCTCTTCCTTCATGTGCTTATCCTTTTACTACTTTAATAATATTCAACTGCACCAAATCCAGCAGTCTTCTGCCACCTGATACTTATTCCAGTGTCATCTGCTGATGTAGCTGTGTTTATTTACCCTGTACTTGTCCTATATTGTCGTCAACTGTAAGTTGCTGTTTTCCTGCTTGATTATTTGTTTATGTACTCTGTAATTGGGCGCTGCGGAACCCTTGTGGCGCCATATAAATAAAGGATAATAATAATAATAATAATTTGGGCACAGGAGGAGATTATTTAATACACAGAATTAACACACTCTTTCATTCTGTATTTCAATTCCAACAATTCGGAGGGAAGTTTGAGTCACCATTAAGGAACAGACCAGAAAAGATACTGCTACGTGTTTAGAGATTACTATTTTCAAGTAAGCACACATGTGAGCATCCAATGTACCTTTTTCTGGTGGTGGAACAAGACGAAACCCTAGTTACACAAACATAAAGAAACCTTTACGAGTTTTATATCCACGTATTTCATGTATGAAAAGTGTAAGCACACACTTTACACCCTACACGGTGGTGAACCCATAGGAGTACCCACTGAACAACCACCCCCCATATGGGAAAAGGAATAGAATTTCTGCAGTGATACTCCCATTGTTCAATAATCTGAGCACAAGAGGAACTGAACTCCTTTTTCTTTGTGGTTTCCTTTTCATATTCTCGTTGAAACATATGGAGATCTAAAGAATATCACCAGGAGACAACATAAAAAGAACCCTTTTTACGGACTGAGTGGAGATCCGGTTGGGTATTAACAACCCCTCTTTACCTAAAAACATTATTTGTGGTTACATATAACATCTACATTGTATTTCTGTCATTGTTTAGCAGTGCGCAATTGAGGTAACACTCATCTTTGTTTGGTTGAGTACTGTGCAACAGTTTTAGGCAGGTGTGGAAAAAATGCTGCAAAGTAAGAATGCTTTCAAAAATAGAAGTGTTAATAGTTTTTTAAAATCAATAAAAAATATGCAAAGTGAATGAACAGAAGATAAATCTAAATCAAATCAATATTTGGTGTGACCACCCTTTGCCTTCAAAACAGCATAAATTCTTCTAGGTACACTTGCACACAGTTTTTGAAAGAACTCAGCAGGGAGGTTATTCCAAACATCTTGGAGTTAGAGAACTAACCACAGATCTTCTGTGGATATAGGCTTGCTTAAATCCTTCTGTCTCTTCAGTCTTGATTATATTGAGATCAGGGCTCTGTGGGGGCCATATCATCACTTCCAGGACTCCTCGTTCTTCTTTATACTGAAGATAGCTCTTCATGACATTGGCTGTACATTTGAGTTTGTTGTCCTGCTGCAGAATAAATTTGGAGCCAATGAGACACCTCCCTGATATTATTGCATGATGGATAAGTACCTACCTGTATTTCTCGGCATTGGGGACACCATTAATCCTGACCAAATCCCCAAATCCATTTGCTTTTGCCTGCAGATACTTATATTGTACCGCTCTCCAGGCCTTGGGTGACCATTTTTTGTCATTTTTCTGCACCCCAGTTCCTATGTTTTTGTGCATAGTTGAGCCGCTTGGCCTTGTTTCCACATTGAATGTAAGGCTTTTTGGCTGTAATTCTTCCATGAAGACCACTTCTGGCCAGACTCCTCGAATAGTAGATGGGTGTACCTGGATCCCACTGCTAAATCTGTGCTGATGGCACTGCTGGACATCTTCCGATTTCGAAGGGAAGCAAGCATGATGCATCTTTTATCTGATACACTAAGTTTCCTTGTCCAACCACTGCGTCTATGGTCCTCAACGTTGTCCGTTTGTACTTCTTCTAAAGAGCTTGAACAGCACATCTTGAAACCCTAGTCTGCTTTGAAATCTTTGCCTGGTAGAGACCTTGCTGATGCAGTATAAGTACCTTGTGTCTTGTTGCTGTGCTCAGTCTTGCCATGGTGTACAACCAGTGACATGAAACTGTCTTCACAACCTCCCTTTTGTAGCAGAGTTTGACTGTCCCAGTTTTAAACCTCCTACACAGATGTTTCTGTTTCAGTTAAAGACTGTGTTTGGTATAATTGGTTAATCATACACCTGCTATAAGCCTATGAAATCCATGACTTTGTGCAAGTGTACTTAGAATAATTGATGCTGTTTTGAAGGCAAAGGGTGGTCACACCAAATATTGATTTGAGTTAGATTTCTCTTCTGTTCATTCATTTTGCATTTTGTTAATTGATAAAAATACATTATTAACACTTCTATTTGTGAAAGCTTTCTTTCTTTGCAGCTTTTTCCACACATGCCTAAAACGTTTGCACAGTATTGTATATAGCATTTATTTCTTCCTCACTACAGAAGCATTTTATCCCTAACAAAACGGGATGCTGCCGGAAAAAAAATGCAAAATGGCAAGTTTCCATCACTGTATCTGAGAATGTAGGGAAACAGCAGGTTTCTGGACCAAGCTATTGGCATTTATTAAAGTGATCATTGGGTTTATGTTTCACCTACACCCAGAGTCTGACTGTGTCACAGGGGTACAAGAAAAAACCCCAGTGGGCCCCACTGGATGTGGGTCCACCTTCTCCTGTGCACTTTAATTATACATTGATTATACATATGTTACATTAACCCCTCTTGAAACTAAAGCTTACTCAGGGTGGCCATTGGATCTGGAAACTGAAGTCCAGTAAGTTTGCGTCCTACAACGCAGACCCTGGACCTGTTTTCGATGCATGTAAAGCGACTTTGAGTCCTGCTAGAAAAAAGCGCTATATAAATAATATTATTCTTACTTTTATTATATAGAGAAAAGAGTAGACAAATTGTACACTAAATGGGGTGCATACAGTATATCGAATACTTGGACCCTTGAGTTCAGCAGGACATAATTAAAGTCTGACTCAACTGTCTGGGTCCTATATAGACAGTTATATCAAATGTTAATGTTTCCAAGGGGGTAGGTACTAGGAATCGCTGAACCCAACATGCTATGAATACGTGCAGGCACATGTGGCCCTTTTGTACAGACGCTACTTCTAGACAGCGATACTTGTACTGATAATATGGCTTTCAAGCTACAGCAGCTGGGCAGACACCTCCCCCCCCCCTCCCCCTTAACCCCACCCCCACCCCCTGTTTTTTCTTTTCTTTCTGTTTTATTTTGTAAGACTCTACATTGTAATATTCTGTTGTGTTACTAATATTACTTTGTTTTTGCTTGTTTCTCTGTATTTACATAATGAATGCACCTGATACTTGATGCATGACTACAAAGTATGCTTTGTGCAACTGATATCTGTCTATCCCCCATGATTTACTTGTAATCTAATTTTTTCTTAGCTCTTAATTGTAGCTCTCTATAGTATTGTGATCTCTCGTGATTATGGAGCCATATTGTTCTGTCATGTCTTCATAATTGTTATATAACTGAAAATCTGTTATAAAAAGATAAACAAAAACTATAAAAGAAAAACAAAGCTTAGAAATGATAGGATAGAAATGCACGTGGTCAGCCTTGCTATAGTCTTTGTCTTGCTGCAACCGAACCTGTCTGTGCATCATCTTGTTCCTCACCATGCAGTTCTTGTTTTATGCTAATCACACACACTGTGATATCGTCTCTTGGTAACAAAATTAATGTAATGCACAATAATAATACTAATGGACCAAACAAGGTCATTATCTTAGTTCTAGTGCAGTATGGTTGGCACTCTCCCTTGTGTCGGTCCATAGCAGGAATGTACTGACTACACTTGCCCTTGCATTTGTGTCATAGCTCTGCTTCGTGTTTGAAAAAGGAAGAAAATTGTGTCATGCTAGGTGAAAAAAACAACAAGAATTTACTGTAATAAACCCAAATGTTTGATCTGTGATTAGACCTGTGTGATGACGAAGAATGGGAGGTGGGAGAATAGTAAAAACACTATCTTCCTATGCTGCACTTCAGAGTACCATGTGTACCTCATGGTACTCTGTACTGTACCCCAAATTAAAACCACGCACTCTACTATGCCAGATTCACCTCACACTTATAGCCAAATCACACCCCTCAATGGGATGTAGTTGGTTATGTGACTGGCGTTCAGGACACAGACGGTCACATAACCTCCCCCTATATCCCGCCCCCTCACAATCCTGACGGTCGGCATGACGACCAACGGGGACTATTCCCACTCATTGGTGTCCACGACACCCATAGAGTAGAAATAGAACCATGGCGACCGTAGGTCGCCACGGAGCCCGCAGCGTGGAGAGCGCAGCAATCCCTGCACTCGTCACCACCCGCCGGGATTCCGCTGCCGCCAATTCTCCTGACCGCCGGTCACGCATACCTCACCCCTATCAACAATGTCACATACATTACAACACAAAAAAAAACAACCTTCTGGAAACACAATTCATGCATCTTATATTAATATGCAGGTTTAAATATAATAGGATGTGAGAAGTCAGAGGTGTGGGAGCTTATGTGATAATGCCCATATTTTTAAACCAGCAATCACTTACAAGGCAAAACCAGGTTTGTTTTGCCTTGTAAATAATTAGCGCTTTAAAAATATGAGCATTCTCACACAAACTCCCGCACCTCCGGCTTCTCGCACCCATTCCAGTTACCCAGTAGTCTTACCATCATTTTCAATATTGTAAAAGCACATGGGATCAGAGGCCAGCAGTGGTAGACAGACTGCCAGAAACACCTGCAGCAAACAGGCCACCTTGTATTCTTCCTCCAGGGATGAGCTTTCTGTGAAGGAATGGAGACATATGTAACACTGGGGAGAGAACTCCTAAATCTGGACATCATTGTACTCAGTGTCATCCCCATTACACCCACTTCTACCATACACATTTCTGTACCACTGGTCCCAGTCTACATAGACAGTACATTCTAGGGTGTGCTCAGCCTTCTGTCTACTATTTCCAAGCCTACAGCTGTGTAGTGTACTGGGCAACTTCAGCGTCAAGCGTCTTTCTTGGTCAAAATGTGCCTCTTAGTCACTAATAAGAATAAGTAGCAAAATGTAAAGGACAGCGCGCTGCATCTCTGGGAGTGGCTCAGTCATGCCGGGAGTCTCATGCCGTATGGTGTATAGTTGCTAGGTGTATAAGGACACATCTGTACCATACAGATTTCTGTACTAGCCTCATGCCGGCTACTCCCATGTGGAGGATGCCCACTGTCCCATGTCTACCATATACACTATATAATCTGTGCTCATTAGTTTTACTAATTTATTTATTTTAATAGACAGTGCTGCGTCTATGGTCTGAGTAGAAGTAACTATCAGTTCCTGCTGTTCAGCCAGGTGACCTCTGCTCAGACCACAGATGCTGTCATATATTGATTCATTTAAGCCAGAGCTTGAGTTTAGCAATTTCAATCACAAAGTACAGTGTGCATGTGCTGCATACCTGTCATTAATCTGGATGTGTTTCACAGTTCTCTCAATGTGACATCTATTTTAAAGAAATCTACTAAATGGAATTTGAATCTCATACTATGGAAAGCAAACTTGTTGCTATGCACAGGGTCGCCATGGAAAAAATTGGGCTGTAGTATTAAAAGGGGGTGCGATGAGGCATGTGGGGGTTTAGCAATGCACATTGTGCAGAACAGACCCCTTTGTAGACCCTGCGATGCCACTAAGTGTTTGTGGCAGGGTGACTCTGGAGGAGGCATAGCCACACCAAATTGGTGATGTGGCTGCACTTGTTTGGCAGGCATACACCTTATACCTGTCCTCCCCCTCCTCCCCCCCCCCCCCCCCCCCCCTCTCTGCACCCCTGGCAATGCAATATGTTTTACTAAAGTAGCATTACATGTAATTCCAGTGGGTCTTCCAGTGTTTTCAGTTATTTGGGAAGGATGACCTTTTTTTTCCCAAAAGATGACGTGCATTAATTGTAAGGTTATCATGCACAGAACAATCCTACTGCTTGGTGTAAACACTAGATGACAGGACAAAACCCTACTGTTCAGTCCCTTAAACTTTCCAGCATGATCGGGGTCTATTAGTATACGTACATAGATTGACAGTGGTCATCTGCAAAAGGATTTAATAATAAGTGCGATTATAGTCAGGCATCATCATCAAATTCAGGCCAATATAGGCCCAGCTGACCAATAAAGGCTGTAATATCAGTTTGTGATATTCGCTCACAGCCAGTATATACAGTTATTTAATATATCTGTATCAAGCCTTCACCCTTTACAGCTAGCAAGTAAAATTTTTCTTTTGCTTCTCTAAATAATATTATTTGTTTCTTGACTTCTCCAACCTTCTTTCAACTATACATCTTTCATGGTGCTCACTTTCATCTAACGTCAGTTGTTCACTTGTACTGTACAATGTTTTTTTTAGAGGTTTCACACTTGCTCCTGGCCCCACTGTGAATGCTGTCATCCACTTCTTAGTATTAACCTAAACAGTACATTCATTACTGGCCTATCACTCATTATTCATTACTAATTGGTTACATCATCACATGCCAATTACTTCTCTTTGTTTGATACTGTAATTACCATGAAGTAGCATAAAGTGGAATTTACAGTAAATCCCAAACTCAACATGTCATGACCTTATTCCTTTCATCACTGAAGTGCTGCAAAGGTGCCTGGAAATTACAATGCAGAACAGCCACTCCCTTACATGGTGTGGCCCCTAACACCATCACACTGTGTCCCGGCATTTATCTTGGAGGCTCTACTTACATCTTGTCAACAGGATTAAAGGTAAACCTCTTAAGGGATGTACACTATATAATGCTTAGAGACTAACTGTTTACAACCATTGGCTTACATCAGTATTATGCCAGATTTCCTTCTCTTGCCACTCATCCTTTTAAAACGCTATTTCATCCCCATGTATTCAGCCCAATCTGAGCACACTAAAGTACCTTCATTTCATTATTTATCATCCTAAATTTGCCTTAAAGGGGAACAAACTGAATCCAAAATAATCAATTTAGTAAACAATAAACTGCTTAGAATCAAAAGTAATTTAAAGGTTGTGTTTATTTCTTTTAAACAATCTATATTATAAATTGTACAAATAATATGGAACATGATTAGAATTTATTATTTTCAAGGTTTATCAATTTATACCTGTTTTCATGTTTGACAGAGCCACCACCAAACTGGGGTCAACTTCACAGGGGATGCCAGCTGAGGTCGCCAACTCAAAAATACTAAGAGTCACCTACAAGATTAAAGCCACCTTGTTATTGCCATATAATATTGCAGACATTACATTGTATGCGTCACCTGGCAGTCCATTTGATTAAACGATAACAATAATTCCAAAGTTGAAAACAAATAAATAAAACACAAACTGAAAAATAGGTATTGCCCCAGGAGGCCGTAATAATTACACAGCGGTAATTGCTGTAGAAAGCTGGGGATGGAAAAATCATACCGTGCTATTGTCTTTGCTCAAACATGTAATAGGCTGGAATAACATCAGACTAAGGGAAACTGGTCAGTCTTAATGTGCTGCATGATTTTTTTTCCTCCTGCCTAGAGGAAAATTAGTACGTTATTATTAATTGTCAGCGCACGTTCAATTACCCATTAATTTCATATGACTGTGTTTTAAGTTGCTAGCACAACGATAATGTAGAATAATAGCCAAAAGGGCAAAGCAGTGGAAAATAAAAGGGCTTTTCCAGAGAAGGCTTTATCTCTGCTCTGAATGATGTAATAATATATTGTTACATTATTTTAAAAGGTCGTTTTAAATGAAAGGAACTACAGACCCATATGTGGCCAAACTATTCCGCTTTACATAAAACTGTAAATAGGGTTCCCAGTCTCCTGAAGCAAAAAACTAGGACACTTATTTTATATGACGTTTCTCAATGTATAAATGTCTGAATTTCCTTTGGATGACAAATTCAGTAAGAATTTATACCATTACCCATATATTCCCCTTTATTAAATAAAATGCCTCAGAATAAAACTTGAGAGACGAATCAAGGATTAATGGTGTGTTTACATCATCAAGATTTGTAGATGTGAGTATTAGATTATACTGTATTGTATATTGCTGCATGGCTTTCCAACTTCAAAGTAAAGGATGGAGAATGGACACATGGGCATATTCAATTAGCCATATTACTGTGACATGCGTGGAAAAGCTATTCAATAGAACAGCCTTTTCCTCACACCAAAAAATGTGAATGAATACGCAGAAAGTCCCTGATTCCGCGAAATCAATAGTTTTCCCTGCGATTTAACTCCCGGTGGTGCCTTTTTCTTACAGACTTTACCTCACAGTTCCTGAACATGCAAGGAAAAGTACACCCTCGGGAATTAGCAGGTGGGTTAATCCCCACTAATTGAATAGGCTTGGGATGGTAATTAGTCGCTGACTGAATATGCTGCTTAGGGGGTGAATTTACTAAATTTTGAAATCCCAGCATGATTGCATCATTTTACTAAATTCTAAACAGCAGCAAAATGATAAAGAAAAGAAACCATGCTATGGGGGAGATGTACTAAGCCTTGAAAAGTGGTAAATTTCATGGTGATAAAGTACCAGCCAACCAGCTCCTAACTGTTATTTTTCAAATACAGCCTATGACATGACAGTTAGGAGCTGATTGGCTGGTACTTAATCACCATTAAATTTATCACTTTTCAAGGCTTTGTACATATCCCCCTTAAGAACAGAAATTAAGGTTTACATTTCCCCTAATTAAAGGAATGATATCACCAGATTTACTAAGTGGCGGGATCTAAACCACATCAGAAGAGCCCTACTATGTCTAATCAGGCCATCCAATGCATCCCTATGGCAATGACTGTCAGTGAACTGTCATTTGCGCAGAACCTTGTAAAAGGTAGAATTGCATCATCTATGTGGGGGTTTCTGCAAATATTCCAGTAATGTCTACATGGACTGAAGAGGACCTTTTCTCTATGGATACTGCATGTACACTATAAAGTGGTGAATGACGGTGTGGCAGGTTACAGTAAATAATTCAGAGAAAGAGATGTGATGTTGCTGGGCTTCACTGCAGAGGTTATAAATTAGAAACGTATATATTTATTGGTATGCTTTAATAGGAAATGTAGACAAAGATTTCCAAAATTTTAACAGAGGGGGAAGGATAAAACATATAAAGTGACTGACATATGTATAAGAAGTACAGGTTGAGTATCCCATATCCAAATATTCCGAAATACGGAATATTCCGAAATACGGACCTTTTTGAGTGAGAGTGAGATAGTGAAACCTTTGTTTTTTGATGGCTCAATGTACACAAACTTTGTTTTATACACAAAGTTATTAAAAATATTGTATTAAATGTCCTTCAGGCTGTGTGTATAAGGTGTATATGAAACATAAATGAATTGTGTGAATGTACACACACTTTGTTTAATGCACAAAGTTATAAAAAATATTGGCTAAAATTACCTTAAGGCTGTGTGTATAAGGTGTATATGTAACATAAACACATTCTGTGCTTAGATATAGGTAACATCACCATGATATCTCATTATGGTATGCAATTATTCCAAAATACGGAAAAATCCGATATCCAAAATACCTCTGGTCCCAAGCATTTTGGATAAGGGATACTCAACCTGTATAACTGTTTTATATGATTTGATATGGTTTACTGTATCACACCCTTGTCGATATATTGTACAATATCAGAAATTAATAAAATAGGCACTTGAAGATTTGTCCTGAGTTTGGAAGCTACTATAAATATTTCAAGAACTTGGAGCTTTGTTTGAGTACAGCCATTTTTTATCTGGGGACCGGTAATTTTTTTCTTAAAAAAACAAACAAACAATGATAATAGGAAAATAATGCAGGAAAATTGAAGTCTAAATCATGGTTTGTAGACTAAATTTAAGCATTCATTATCAAAAAGGATGCAGCTACTGCATTGGTACTGTGCACCGTCATTATAGCAGTCGGGATCAGTACTAAATGCCGCCGGCCGGAATCCCGTCGGTCGAAATACCGACGCCGGAATCCCGACCACACAATCCCGACAGGGGTGGCGAGCGGAACGCAGCCCCTTGCGGGCACGGTGCCTCGCTACGCTCGGCACACTATTATATTCTCCCTCTATGGGTGTCGTGGACACCCACGGAGGGAGAATATGTCGGGATTGTGGCGGTCGGGATTCCGGGGTCTGTATTTCGACCGCCGGGATTCCGGCCGGCGGCATCTTGACCGTCATCTACAGTAGTCTTGCTGAGGTTAGTGAGGAAGAAAATAGTCATGCAGAAATGAGTCACACAAGTTCTGAGGAAAAAGCTGGCTTCAGTAGGACACATTAAAGAGCAACCACCTCATCTCTTTAGAAGCAAAGGCAAAATCAGAAAGATACTGTACCATGCCTTCATGTAGTGTCCTGCTAATGTTGACACAAACTGAAATGTACTAGCAAGTTGCAACTACATCTATCCTTAAGGGCTAATACTGGGATAATTATGAAGAGAATTAAAATAATGTTCATATAAAGGCAGAGCAAGAAGCCAGCACAGTTGCACTGTGGCTAGCATTGCTCCACCACACAGATGGGGACAGGGGTTTAATTCCAACCAAAGCCCTATCAGTGTGAGGTTTATGTATTCAACCAAGGTGCTTCTGTTTCCTTCCGCATTCTAAAATATACTGGTAGGTTATTGCTCTGCTGACAACATAAAATGTACCCTTGTATAATGTATACTTACATTTGGATATTATTATTATTATTATTATTATTATTATTATTATTATTATTATTATTATTACACTAGCTCAGTGATTTTCAACCTTTTTAAACTCGTGGCACACTAAACAAGATTTAAAAATTGCCAAGGCCATCAGTTTTTTTAATCAAATATCTGCCCCTCATATTTCCACACACCTGCCCCCCCCCCTTAGTAATTCCACACACCAGCTCCCCACTTAGTAATTCCACACACCAGCTCCCCACTTAGTAATTCCACACACCAGCTCCCTACTTAGTAATTCCACACACCAGCTCCCCCCTTTAGTAATTCCACACACAAGCTCCCCCCTTAGTAATTCCACACACCAGCAGCTCCCCCCTTAGTAATTCCACACACCAGCACTCCACTTAGTAATTCCACACACCAGCTCCCCCCTTAGTAATTCCACACACCAGCCCCCCCCCCTTAGTAATTCCACACACCAGCTCCCCACTTAGTAATTCCACCCACCAGCTCCCCCCTTTAGTAATTCCACACACAAGCTCCCCCCTTAGTAATTCCACACACCAGCAGCTCCCCCCTTAGTAATTATACACACCAGCGCCCCCCTTAGTAATTCCACACACCAGCTCCCCCCTTAGTAATTCCACAGACCAGCTCCCCCCTTATAGTAATTCCACACACCAGCTCCCCCCTTTAGTAATTCCACACACCAGCTCCCCCCTTAGTAATTTCACACACCAGCAGCTCCCCCTTAGTAATTCCACACACCAGCAGCTCCCCCCTTAGTAATTCCACACACCAGCACTCCCCTTAGTAATTCCACACACCAGAAGCTCCCCGTTAGAAATTCCACACACCTGCCCCCCCCCCTAGTAATTCCACACACCTGCCCCCCCCCCCCCCCCCCAAGGTAATTCCACACACCAGGTCCCCCCTTAGTAATTCCACACACCAGCTCCCCCCTTAGCAATTCCACACCCGGCCCCAGCACCCATAATAATTTGTCACGCTTTAATAACTAAATATCATTGAGGAGCGCCGTGACCTCACCTCACCAGGCAGCATGGAGCAGCAGAGCACTGTGTGAGTGGGCGGGCGACATGCGGTGAGTCATAGACCCCCGTGATACCTGTGAGAAGGATTGCGGGTGTCTCTGTGGATTCCGTCACCTCCCAGCCCCGGGAGGTGACGTGTGCAGGGAGTCCCCGGGCTCCTCCTCCTCCTCCCACCTGCAGCCGGAAGGACAAATGGCTGTGCTGCGGGGGAGAAGGATGAGGGGGGCTGCACCAGCATCACGGAGGCAGCACCTTACTGCACACAGGTATGCCGGGGGGAAAGTCATCGTGAGCGGCTCGGGGCGGAGGTGGTAAGAAGCCCATAGGCTTCTATACGGTATTGCCATCCAAGGCGGCGAAAGCCCAGTGGCCGGGGGTTAGTACATATGAAAATGCGGTAAAACCCCCGAAAACGGGGGTTTTACCACATTTTCCCTTTAGTACATGCTGCCCATTGTACTTGGGCGCTTCACATATGAATTAACTTCATACGCTCTGGTAGCTCTTGTAATCACTGGCAGCATCTGTCTTAAGACTCCTGAGAAAACAAATGTGACTCCGCCCACTAATCTCACATCATTTTGTACGGCATTTGAGAAAGTAACAAACTCAGGGACAAATTTAAACTCTTGTATGTAAGGGTTTACTTCATGTAGCTCTGATATGGGGCATGTTTAATTGAGCATGAATATTTTAAAAATCCCACTGCGCTGGGTTTTTCCTATTCAATTAAAAGAGAGAAAATGAGCTGGTGATTTCTATCTTCTTCCTCCGGATTCCGGTGGCTGGTATTCTGCAGCAGCAATGTGTGTAGGTATGTGTGAGTGTGTGTGAGACCTGTCAGGTGTGTGACCCCGGTGTGTGTGTGTGTGTGTGTGTGTGTGTGTGTGTGTGTGTGTGTGTGTGTGTGTGTGTGTGTGTGTGTTTGTCCGACCCCTCTCCCCCACATGTGTGTGCTTATGAAGTGGCAAGCAATAGAGAAAGAAATACTTCCAGCATCTAGCTGAGTTGATAAGCTTCAAAGGCCTTCATTCTGGTTTGCAGACATCTTGCACTAAGCTGTAGTCACAATGCACTGTATTTCTGGGTTGTCTTTAACCGAGTGACATTACTATGGGGGTGCGGGCTCCTCCGCAGTGAGCCGCATGCGGCAATGTGACATTCTACTGCAGCACTTGCACCCTGTCACAGAGGAGGAACTGACACTGCAGGCACTAGTCTCCGAGGGCAGCCCAGCTTCTTCAGAGATGCTGGACATGCCATAAGAGTGATTTAATTGGGATTCCCTTTGAAGCCCCACCCCTTTATATTAGGTCACTCCCAGTGGCGTAACTAGAAATTTTTCTCCCCCAAGCCAAAAAATTCTTCGGCGCCCCCCCATCCCTCATCCCCCATCCCCCATAATTGGCACTAGTAAAGGGACAAAAAAGTGTGTGTGGCTTCGAAATGGGCGTGGCTTCACATAAAGGGGCGTGGCATTGCAGGAAAAGACTACCTAATACCCCAGTTTTGCAACCTGCACGCCCAGACGTTAGCCACCACAGGAAAGAAAAATAATCCTGATTCATGCCCCTTACATTATTTGTCATTTTTCCTCCTTATAGTAATGCCCAGTATACATTATGCCACATACTGCAATGGCCCTTAGACATTATGCCACACACAATAATGCACATGACACAATATGCACACACCGTAATGCCCCCGACACATTATGCCACACACCATAATGCCTGTGACACATTATGACAGGAATCGCAATGCCCGTTATACATTATGCTACACACTGCAATGCCCCTGATACATTATAGCACATACAATGTCTGTGACACATTATGACACACACCACAATGACCCTGAGACATTATACCACATACCACAATGCCCGTGATATAGTATACAACACACCGTAATGCCTGACACATTATGACACACACCGCAATGTCCGTGATACATTATGCCACACACTGCAATGACCCTGAGACATTATACCACATATCACAATGCCCGTGATATAGTATACCATACACCGTAATGCCTGTGACACATACCGCAATGCCCGTTATACCCTATGCCACACACTGCAATGCCCGTTATACATTAAGCCACACTGCAATGCCCCTGAGACATTATACCACATACCACAATGCCCGTGATATAGTATGCCACACACCGTAATGCCTGTGACACATTATGACACACACCGCAATGTCCGTGATACATTATGCCACACACCGTAATGCCCATTACACATTAAGTCCTACAGTAAGGCTTCTAATTACTTTTAAATTACCCGCTCGTTGCCAGGGGTTTCATGCTCTTGGTTCCATGCACGGTGCCAGGGGTTTTTATGCTCAGGGTGTCATGCTCGTTGCCAGGGGTTTCATGCACTGGGTGTCATGCTCGTTGCCAGGGGTTTCATGCACTGGGTGTCATGCTCATTGCTAGGGGGTTGTGCTTGTTGCTAGGGCTGTGCTCCCAGTGCCACATATACCCCAGTGCCAGATATTCCCTCACAGTGCCAGGTACTCACATGTCTCCAGTGCCAAATATAGCCCCCCCATGCGCCAGGTACACATATACCCCCCAGTGCCACATATGCCCCCAGTGCCAGATATTCCCCCACAGTGCCAGGTACTCACATGCCCCCAGTGCCAAATATAGCCCCCCCCATGTGCCAGGTACACATATACCCCCCCCCAGTGCCACATATGCCCCCAGTGCCAGATATTCCCCCACAGTGCAAGGTACTCACATGCCCCCAGTGACATATATAGCCCCCCCCACCCCCATGTGCCAGGTACACATATACCCCCCAGTGCCACATATGCCCCCTCAGTGCCACATATGCCCCCCGAAGTGCTCCCCCTCCCCCTGTGCCGAATATGCTCCTCCAGTGCCAGTTAAATCCCCCCCCGCACTCCCCCGATCGGAGGGACACGGAGGGCACAGCGCGCGCCTCTCCTGTGTCCCTCCTGCGTCTCCGGTGGGTCTGTTAAAGGAAGTGCCGGTTCGTGAGCCAATCAGAGCTCACGAACGGCACTTCATTTATTAGACCCGCCGGAGACGCAGGAGGGACACAGGAGAGGCGCGCGCTGTGCCTTCTGTGTCCCTCCTTACAGCAGCGGAGGGAAGGAGGGAGAGGAGACAGCAGATTGACATGCGGACGCTCGTCCGCATGTCAATCTGCGCTAAATCAGTGGCGGTGCCCCTAAGCCACCGCGAGGGCTGCGGGGGCAGTAGTTACGCCACTGGTCACTCCCTCTTTTCGGATGCACATGGTGGGGTGGGGGACCCCTGATTTACCTTACTCTCTATACCCCTTGCTTTTAACATATCAACAGCATCATACCCAGTGACGATACGTAATGGGTGCAGTGCGTGCGGTGCACACGGCCCTCCGGGGTCCAGGGGGGCTTGTTGGGCAGCAGGTATCTGGGCGGCCGGGGCGGTATTTAATGTGGTACTGCATATTGGCCCGTACCTCCATACGTAAACCACTGAAATTTTGTGGGCCTATATTAATGGAGCTATAGCTCCGCCTTCCCCATTGTTAATCCAGGTCTGTTTGTGTAATATAAACACACCAGACAAAATAAAATGGAATGTGGAAAATCACGGTACATGAACATGCTTGTAGATGGTGACACTAAAACTATTGGATGATCATTGTGTATGTCTGAGGATACAATGCGAATTTGTTGAAATATTGTCTATTTCAGGTGGAACCATGGGTCGTACACTTGATGTGACTGAGTGGCAAAAGGGATCCATTGTTTTTGGCCGAGAGCAGGGGTTAAAGTGGGAGGGAACAAGGTGGAACTGAGTTCCACCACCTGTAATGGTAGCGGGAACTAGTTCCATCACTTCCATTGCCCTGCACAGTAATTCCAACTGAAAAACTGCCCCATCACCTATATCAATAGACGATGCAGGCGGTGCTAGTGTTACTGATGATCTGCAGCCACCTCCCCTTCCTCGGGTCCTTTTGGCTCCATGCTCCTCCTCCATCTACAGCTCACTCCTCCTGGTACTCACTGTATCTGTTGGACGGCATTCATTCCCTCCTCAGGTCCCAGTGGCTTCCTTTTTTGGCACAGTGTATGTGATGTCATGCTGTCACTGCTGCTGAAGTGAAGAGGAGTAGAAGTAGGGCACTAAGTTACAGTATGCAGGGGGGTGCCAAAAACACTAGCACTGGCTTCACTTAATGTGTGTGTGTGTGTGGGGGGGGGGGGGGGGGGTAGTGGTAGGTGGAGAGAGAGCATAGTCATAGCCTGGAGGAGGTGGCGGCGTTTGTTGGTGTGCCCTTAAGGACAGTGAGTAGTATCCATCTGCAGTGAAAGAAGCATGGACACAAAGAAGCTCAGCCATGGAACAGTGCCGAAAGTCGTTCATGACAAATTGGGACTGCAGGCATTTAGGGTGGCTAGCAACCACCAATCAGTTCCAAATGCATCAGGAGCTGCTCCAACAGTACAATGCCGGACCCAACCAAACAGTCCACAGTCCCAGATCTGGCGAATTGGAGGGCCACGTGAGATGTGGCATGTCAGTCTGGTGCTCTGCAAACCAATCCAAGCCTTTTCTGCCACTGTTGTGCCGCCGAGATTCTTGGTTTCCATGCTTCTTTAACTGTAGATGGATACTACTCACTGTCTTGGAGGGCAAGCAAGTTTATTTTAAAAAAAAATAGAAACATTGGTTAACATTGAGTAACATCAGTCTTACAAAACCAATGTTTTAGGACTAAACAATGTTTTGTGTTTTGCAACCAATGTTAAAAAACATTGTTTAACCTATGTTTCCTTTCGATGTCCCATCCCTAATTTTATCTGATCATTTTTAAGAGTGCCCCAAAAAGGAATTACTTACTTATTGGTTACTGCTAATTTAGGTTTTTGTTCTCTGAGTACATATACTGTTTACACTAGGGTCAACATACTCAGAAGCCAATTAACCTACGTGTATATTTCTTAGGCTGTGGAAGAAAAATGGGAGCCCCAGAGGAAACCCACAAAAACACAAGGAGAACATCCAAATTCAAATGCCAGCCAAAGCTAACAAAGTGTCTCTGTTAAAATTAGCGTTCTTATTAGCAGAAGTACATTGTAATTGTGGAAAGGCTTATCAATTACTTACCAATGTATACAAATGAGAGGTCTGACATATTACTTGGTCATAAGCAGTTACAGTAAGCAGCCTTAAGTCTTTTTTTTGGCACTATTATCATCATTATTATAATAATGAATAATTTTATTAATATTATTATTATTATTATTATTATTATTATTATTACTACTATTACTACTGTTGCTATTTCTGCTACTAAATAGGGGAAACATATTTTTCTTATTTACTATTATCTAATAAATATCCTATACTATAAAAATATGGAGCTAGAAGACAGAACAGTTGGTAAAATAGTCCCTACCAAGATTCCCATAGAACAATGTGTTGCTGGTTTTTGACTTTGATATGTACAAATAACATATGTCACGCTGCGGTTTACTACAGCTCTGTCACTACGTGGCTTTGATATGCTATACAGATCCATTGATTCCTACAGCAGTTGCTACCATATGCCACAAGTGACTTCACTCATCTCCACAAGATACCTTGTTGATATGTGGTGTCAGTTATTACTTAATACTCGCCCCATAAATTTCTGAATACGCTACAGTACCTGTACACATCTTCCACAAGGAAACTTTCCTGAAAAGAAACTCTGCATAAGGCAAGACATGCTGTTTAGTATTCCTTCAAACTCTACCCCTGACAAGACATGTCTCGTGTCTGCTATCTCTTAGTCACGTCAAGATCTCTCTCAGTGCAACGCATCACCAGGCAGCTCTCAGCATGGTACCACACGATGCAGGCAACGCAGACACAATCCGCATGATTTTGCTGCCAGAAAGGCTGAGTCCAGAACATAACAATTGAATATTTGGTTCTGTAATCTAGAGGAAAATGTTGGTTTATCTTCACAACGTTGCAAAGCTCCAGATTATGCTTAAGGAATTTAAGGTCAAATGATGACCTCAGTGGAGGCTTGGGAAGATAATCAAAATAAAATATAACAGATGCCAAATTTATAATTAGTCTTTATTTTGTCAACTAAGTTCTGGAGAAATAAATCAACTTTGATTACTTTGATGTCACATTACCCTATAAGAAAACTTCAAGATTAATTTGCAAAAATCTGTATTCTCTTGTTGCCTCTGTGTGTTTTTCCCATTATCAATTTACATGTTTAAATTACTCGCTGTAATAGTTTTGTATTCTGTTATTTAGATCACGTTTCCAGTGCCAGCTTGTAGCGGTTTGTTTATATCGTACAATCCTTTAGAATAGGTTCTGGGCAGGGACATTTTCAGGGCCATAGTGAGAGCAATTGGTTCCTGCTGCTCAGGGCACAAGAACAAAGGGAGTGACATGGCTACTGTCCTTGCGGCACTTGTGTCTGGCACATCGGGGAGCTGAAGTATCCCTGAGGATGTGTCTGGCAGACCGCTTGAAGCTTTCTCCTAACAGTTCTGATAGTGAAGAACCCACCACCAGGCAAAAGACAGAATAAATAAGGCAAGAAGAACACAATGGGAAAAAAAGAGAAGCACAGAGGAACCAGTGATCTGAGGCAGGGCAGCAAGAATTTTAGGAGCAGGTGAAAACCCTGTGTGTGGGGAAGTGGGGGGGAAAGGGGGGGGGGGGGAGTCAAAGGACTATTCTGGGTGCAAAACCCAGTGTTGCTGCCCAGTGCAATCAACATTCTCTTTTTAAAGGATCTATATACAGGAAAAATGACAGCTATCATTACTAAAATAAATTGGGTAACTCATCTACGTGGACTCATGAGTTATAGTTTTATCTATGCATGAGATTGCATTAAATAAGGACAAAACAGAAACCAGAGGAAATAATTTACATGTTTCACAGAAGCATCATCAGAGTGGTATTATAAGTGGTCATATATACTGAGAAAACTAACCTTTGGATTTTCTAGTAAAATAGTTAGTGAACTAGGTGGAAACCACACTGGAGTGTGTCTAGTAAGTGGGAGGAGAGGAAAGTGGTAAGGTAGCTGCTGACATCTAAAGGATCTTGGAGACAAAGAGACGGAAGAGATAAGACAGTTGTTGGAGAATCAGGGTCAATAGAGTTTTTTTTATTCAAAAGCATGATTGAAGAAAAGGAGCTGGATGAGAAGGACAGATTGAAGAGTCTTGAGCGGTACGTGGAGCAGTGGTAGGAGGAAAGGACAGGGTGGACAGGCAGTTGAAATTAAAATAATTAAAAATAACAGCAGGTTGTGGCTGCAGAAAAAAATGCTTTATTTAATTAGCTAAAACTATTTTTATACATTTTGGGTTATATGAAAATGATTATTATTACTGTATCTTTGCTGATTTTTATATTTTCCCTATATTTTAATTTTTGGTTAAGGCGCTGGATTCCCAAGCATGGGTCACTTGTGCGCATTTGCCTTTACACTTGCCTGGCAAAGCAGTACAATCAGCTTTACCGCTGCCAAGCAAATATCACCGAGCTGGGTATCGCTCAGATGGTCCAACAAAGTTGTAAATGTAAAATGTGGCAGCAGAATATTCTTTATTATAGCAATAACATCTTTACTATTGGTGATCTTTGTTAGACCGACCAATGAATCTATTATATTTACAGCGGCCTCTGAATGTAAGGGGGGAAAAGTATCAAACCTTCTAAAGAGTGGATAGGTGACAAGCGGAGAAGTTGCCAATAGTAACCAATCAGGTTCTAGCTAGATTTAGCAAGTAAATTCCATAAACTGATAGGTACAAGCTGAAGGTTTGCTACATCTCCAGCTAAATTCCCATACAAATTTTACCAAATGAAATCTCATGGGAACTGTTCAGATATTTTCTATGACTGCCTGTCATTGCCTGATGTTACTCCATGTGCAGGATCTATGGGCACTGACGAAGCCACTACTGTCACTGACACTGCAGAAATTGATTAGTTGTCATGTTCGGGGCGTGTCTCAGCCTATATATGTAATCTCGTATGTAGGGTTAGACTGGCCCACAGGGATACATGTGGATCCCCTGGTTGGCCTCACTACCTGGGGGTTCACTCCCTCCTGTAGGGATCAGATTCCAGATTGTCCACTTGAACTATACATTATACATATGTTACCTTATACTGCAAAGGACTATGGTATATTTTTTTACAGTGCATTGGTGCTATTAATATGGCACATTATCATGCATGCACTTGATGTATTTACTAGAGATGTGCACCGGAAATTTTTCGGGTTTTGTGTTTTGGTTTTGGGTTCGGTTCCGCGGCCGTGTTTTGGGTTCGAACGCGTTTTGGCAAAACCTCACCGAATTATTTTTTTTCGGATTCGGGTGTGTTTTGGATTCGGGTGTTTTTTTCAAAAAACCCTAAAAAACAGCTTAAATCATAGAATTTGGGGGTCATTTTGATCCCAAAGTATTATTAACCTCAATAACCATAATTTCTACTCATTTTCAGTCTATTCTGAACACCTCACACCTCACAATATTATTTTTAGTCCTAAAATTTGCACCGAGGTCGCTGGATGGCTAAGCTAAGCGACCCAAGTGGCCGACACAAACACCTGGCCCATCTAGGAGTGGCACTGCAGTGTCACGCAGGATGGCCCTTCCAAAAAATACTCCCCAAACAGCACATGACGCAAAGAAGAAAAAAAAGAGGCGCAATGAGGTAGCTGTGTGAGTAAGCTAAGCGACCCTAGTGGCCGACACAAACACCTGGCCCATCTAGGAGTGGCACTGCAGTGTCACGCAGGATGGCCCTTCCAAAAAACACTCCCCAAACAGCACATGACGCAAAGAAGAAAAAAAAAGAGGCGCAATGAGGTAGCTGTGTGACTAAGCTCAGCGACCCAAGTGGCCGACACAAACACCTGGCCCATCTAGGAGTGGCACTGCAGTGTCACGCAGGATGGCCCTTCCAAAAAATACTCCCCAAACAGCACATGACGCAAAGAAGAAAAAAAAGAGGCGCAATGAGATAGCTGTGTGAGTAAGCTAAGCGACCCTAGTGGCCGACACAAACACCTGGCCCATCTAGGAGTGGCACTGCAGTGTCACGCAGGATGGCCCTTCCAAAAAACACTCCCCAAACAGCACATGACGCAAAGAAAAATTAAAGAAAAAAGAGGTGCAAGATGGAATTGTCCTTGGGCCCTCCCACCCACCCTTATGTTGTATAAACAGGACATGCACACTTTAACCAACCCATCATTTCAGTGACAGGGTCTGCCACACGACTGTGACTGAAATGACGGGTTGGTTTGGACCGCCACCAAAAAAGAAGCAATTAATCTCTCCTTGCACAAACTGGCTCTACAGAGGCAAGATGTCCACCTCATCATTATCCTCCGATTCATCACCGTGTACATCCCCCTCCTCACAGATTATCAATTCGTCCCCACTGGAATCCACCATCTTAGCTCCCTGTGTACTTTGTGGAGGCAATTGCTGCTGGTCAATGTCTCCACGGAGGAATTGATTATAATTCATTTTAATGAACATCATCTTCTCCACATTTTCTGGAAGTAACCTCGTACGCCGATTGCTGACAAGGTGAGCGGCGGCACTAAACACTCTTTCGGAGTACACACTTGTGGGAGGGCAACTTAGGTAGAATAAAGCCAGTTTCTGCAAGGGCCTCCAAATTGCCACTTTTTCCTGCCAGTATACGTACGGACTGTCTGACGTGCCTACTTGGATGCGGTCACTCATATAATCCTCCACCATTCTTTCAATGGAGAGAGAATCATATGCAGTGCCAGTAGACGACATGTCCGTAATCGTTGGCAGGTCCTTCAGTCCGGACCAGATGTCAGCATCAGCAGTCGCTCCAGACTGCCCTGCATCACCGCCAGCGGGTGGGCTCGGAATTCTTAGCCTTTTCCTCGCACCCCCAATTGCGGGAGAATGTGAAGGAGGAGCTGTTGACCGATCAAGTTCCACTTGACTTGATAATTTTCCCACCAGCAGGTCTTTGAACCCCTGCAGACTTGTGTCTGCCGGAAAGAGAGATCCAACGTAGGTTTTAAATCTAGGATCGAGCACGGTGGCCAAAATGTAGTGCTCTGATTTCAACAGATTGACCACCCGTGAATCCTGGTTAAGCGAATTAAGGGCTCCATCCACAAGTCCCACATGCCTAGCGGAATCGCTATGTCTTAGCTTCTCCTTCAATGTCTCCAGCTTCTTCTGCAAAAGCCTGATGAGGGGAATGACCTGACTCAGGCTGGCAGTGTCTGAACTGACTTCACGTGTGGCAAGTTCAAAAGGTTGCAGAACCTTGCACAACGTTGAAATCATTCTCCACTGCGCTTGAGACAGGTGCATTCCACCTCCTTTGCCTATATCGTGGCCAGATGTATAGGCTTGAATGGCCTTTTGCTGCTCCTCAATCCTCTGAAGCATATAGAGGGTTGAATTCCACCTCGTTACCACTTCTCGCTTCAGATGATGGCAGGGCAGGTTCAGGCGTTTTTGGTGTTGCTCCAGTCTTCTGTACGTGGTGCCTGTACGCCGAAAGTGTCCCGCAATTCTTCTGGCCACCGACAGCATCTCTTGCACGCCCCTCTCGTTTTTTAAATAATTCTGCACCACCAAATTCAAGGTATGTGCAAAACATGGGACGTGCTGGAATTTGCCCAGATATAATGCACGCACAATATTGCTGGCGTTGTCCGATGCCACAAATCCACAGGAGAGTCCAATTGGGGTAAGCCATTCTGCGATGATCTTCCTCAGTTGCCGTAAGAGGTTTTCAGCTGTGTGCGTATTCTGGAAAGCGGTGATACAAAGCGTAGCCTGCCTAGGAAAGAGTTGGCGTTTGCGAGATGCTGCTACTGGTGCCGCCGCTGCTGTTCTTGCGGCGGGAGTCAATACATCTACCCAGTGGGCTGTCACAGTCATATAGTCCTGAGTCTGCCCTGCTCCACTTGTCCACATGTCCGTGGTTAAGTGGACATTGGGTACAACTGCATTTTTTAGGATACTGGTGAGTATTTTTCTGAGGTCTGTGTACATTTTCGGTATCGCCTGCCTAGAGAAATGGAACCTAGATGGTATTTGGTACCTGGGACACAGTACCTCAATCAAGTCTATAGTTGGCTCTGAAGTAATGATGGATACCGGAACCACGTTTCTCACCGCCCAGGATGCCAAGGCCTCAGTTATCCGCTTTGCAGCAGGATGACTGCTGTGATATTTCATCTTCCTCGCAAAGGACTGTTGGACAGTCAATTGCTTGGTGGAAGTAGTAAAAGTGGTCTTACGACTTCCCCTCTGGGATGACCATCGACTCCCAGCAGCAACAACAGCAGCGCCAGCAGCAGTAGGCGTTACACTCAAGGATGCATCGGAGGAATCCCAGGCAGGAGAGGACTCGTCAGAATTGCCAGTGACATGACCTGCAGGACTATTGGCATTCCTGGGGAAGGAGGAAATTGACACTGAGGGAGTTGGTGGGGTGGTTTGCGTGAGCTTGGTTACAAGAGGAAGGGATTTACTGGTCAGTGGACTGCTTCCGCTGTCGCCCAAAGTTTTTGAACTTGTCACTGACTTATGATGAATGCGCTGCAGGTGACGTATAAGGGAGGATGTTCCGAGGTGGTTAACGTCCTTACCCCTACTTATTACAGCTTGACAAAGGCAACACACGGCTTGACACCTGTTGTCCGCATTTCTGTTGAAATACTTCCACACCGAAGAGCTGATTTTTTTGGTATTTTCACCAGGCATGTCAATGGCCATATTCCTCCCACGGACAACAGGTGTCTCCCCGGGTGCCTGACTTAAACAAACCACCTCACCATCAGAATCCTCCTTGTCAATTTCCTCCCCAGCGCCAGCAACACCCATATCCTCCTCATCCTGGTGTACTTCAACACTGACATCTTCAATCTGACTATCAGGAACTGGACTGCGGGTGCTCCTTCCAGCACTTGCAGGGGGCGTGCAAATGGTGGAAGGCGCATGCTCTTCACGTCCAGTGTTGGGAAGGTCAGGCATCGCAACCGACACAATTGGACTCTCCTTGTGGATTTGTGATTTCGAAGAACGCACAGTTCTTTGCTGTGCTTTTGCCAGCTTAAGTCTTTTCATTTTTCTAGCGAGAGGCTGAGTGCTTCCATCCTCATGTGAAGCTGAACCACTAGCCATGAACATAGGCCAGGGCCTCAGCCGTTCCTTGCCACTCCGTGTGGTAAATGGCATATTGGCAAGTTTACGCTTCTCCTCCGACGATTTTAATTTAGATTTTTGAGTCCTTTTTTTACTGATCTTTTGTGTTTTGGATTTTACATGCTCTGTACTATGACATTGGGCATCGGCCTTGGCAGACGACGTTGATGGAATTTCATCGTCTCGGCCATGACTAGTGGCAGCAGCTTCAGCAAGAGGTGGAAGTGGATCTTGATCTTTCCCTATTTTTGGAACCTAAACATTTTTGTTCTCCATATTTTAATAGGCACAACTAAAAGGCACCTCAGGTAAACAATGGAGATGGATGGATACTAGTATACTTATGGATGACGAGTGACTGACGACACAGAGGTAGCTACAGCCGTGGACTACCGTACTGCGTCTGCTAGTATAGAGATGATAATTAATGATATAAAAAAAAAAAAATAAGAATTTACTCACCGGTAATTCTATTTCTCGTAGTCCGTAGTGGATGCTGGGAACTCCGTAAGGACCATGGGGAATAGCGGGCTCCGAAGGAGGCTGGGAGGCTGGGCACTCTAGAAAGATTTATGACTACCTGGTGTGCACTGGCTCCTCCCACTATGACCCTCCTCCAAGCCTCAGTTAGGACACTGTGCCCGGACGAGCTGACATAATAAGGAAGGATTTAGAATCCCGGGTAAGACTCTTACCAGCCACACCAATCACACCGTACAACTCATGATACTATATCCAGTTTGACAGTATGAAAACAACTGAGCCTCTCAACAGATGGCTCAACAATAACCCTTTAGTTAACAATAACTATTTTCAAGTATTGCAGACAATCCGCACTTGGGATGGGCGCCCAGCATCCACTACGGACTACGAGAAATAGAATTACCGGTGAGTAAATTCTTATTTTCTCTGACGTCCTAGTGGATGCTGGGAACTCCGTAAGGACCATGGGGATTATACCAAAGCTCCCAAATGGGCGGGAGAGTGCGGATGACTCTGTAGCACTGAATGAGAGAACTCCAGGTCCTCCTCAGCCAGGGTATCAAATTTGTAGAATTTTGCAAACGTGTTTGCCCCTGACCAAGTATCTGCTCGGCAAAGTTGTAAAGCCGAGACCCCTCGGGCAGCCGCCCAAGATGAGCCCACCTTCCTTGAGGAATGGGCATTTACAGATTATGGCTGTGGTATGCCTGCCACAGAATGTGCAAGCTGAATTGTACTACAAATCCAGCGAGCAATAGACTGCTTAGAAGCAGGAGCACCCAGCTTGTTGGGTGCATACAGGATAAACAGCGAGTCAGAGTTTCTGACTCCAGCCGTCCTGGAAACATATATTTTCAGGGCCCTGACAACGTCTAGCAACTTGGAGTCCTCCAATTCACTAGTAGCCGCCGGCACCACAATAGGCTGGTTCAGGTGAAACGCTGACACCACCTTAGGGAGAAATTGGGGACGAGTCCTCAATTCTGCCCTATCCATATGGAAAATCAGATAAGGGCTTTTACATGATAAAGCCGCCAATTCTGACACTCGCCTGGCCGAAGCCAAGGCCAACAACATGACCACTTTCCACGTGAGATATTTTAGATCCACGGTTTTTAGTGGCTCAAACCAATGTGATTTTAAGAAAAACTCAACACCACGTTGAGATCCCAATGTGCCACAGGGGGCACAAACGGGGGCTGAATATGCAGCACTCCTTTCACAATGTCTGAACTTCAGGTACTGAAGCTAGTTCTTTTTGAAAGAAAATCGACAGAGCCGAGATCTGTACTTTAATGGAGCCTAGATTTAGGCCCATATTCACTCCTGCTTGCAGGAAATGTAGAAATCGACCTAGAGGAAATTACTCTGTTGGGGCCTTTTTGGCCCCGCACCATGCAACATATTTCCGCCATATGCGGTGATAATGCTTTGCCGTAACATCTTTCCTGGCTTTAATAAGCGTAGGAATGACTTCTTCCGGAATACCCTTTTCCTTCAGGATCCGGCGTTCAATCGCCATGCCGTCAAACGCAGCCGCGGTAAGTCTTGGAACAGACAGGGCCCCTGCTGACGCAGGTCCTGTCTGAGCGGCAGAGGCCATGGGTCCTCTGATATCATTTTCTGAAGTTCCGGGTACCAAGCCCTTCTTGGCCAATCCGGAACCACGAGTATCGTTCTTACTCCTCGCCATCTTATTATTCTCAGTACCTTTGGTATGAGAGGCAGAGGAGGGAACACATGAACCGACTAGTACACCCACGGTGTCACTAGAGCGTCCACAGCTATCGCCTGAGGGTCCCTTGACCTGGCGCAATATCTCTTTAGCTTTTTGTTGAGGCGGGACGCCATCATGTCCACCTGTGGCCTTTCCCAACGGTTTACCAACAGCAGGAAGACTTCTGGATGAAGTCCCCACTCTCCCGGGTGTAGGTCGTGTCTGCTGAGGAAGTCTGCTTCCCAGTTGTCCACTCCCGGAATGAACACTGCTGACAGTGCTAGTACGTGATTTTCCGCCCATCGGAGAATCCTTGTGGCTTCTGCCATTGCCATCCTGCTTCTTGTGCCGCCCTGTCGGTTCACATGGGCGACTGCCGTGAGGTTGTCTGACTGTATCAGTACCGGCTGATTTTGAAGCAGGGGTCTTGCCTGACTTAGGGCATTGTAAATGGCCCTCAGTTCCAGAATTTATATGTAGGGAAGTCTCCTGACTTGACCATAGGCCCTGTAAGTTTCTTCCCTGTGTGACTGCTCCCCAGCCTCGAAGGCTGGCATCCGTGGTCACCAGGACCCAGTCCTGTATGCCGAAACTGCGGCCCTCTAGAAGATGAGCACCCTGCAGCCACCACAGTAGAGACACCCTGGTCCTTGGAGACAGGGTTATCATTTGATGCATTTGAAGATGCGATCCCGACCACTTATCCAAGAGGTCCCACTGGAAGGTCCTCGCATGGAACCTGCCGAATGGAATTGCTTCGTATGAAGCCACCATTTTTCCCAGGACTCGTGTGCAACGATGCACCGATACCCTTTTTGGTTTTAGGAGGTCTCTGACTAGAGATGACAGCTCCTTGGCTTTCTCCTGCGGGAGAAACACTTTTTTCTGTTCTGTGTCCAAAATCATCCCCAGGAACAGTAAGCGAGTGGAAGGAACCAGCTGTGACTTAGGAATGTTCAGAATCCAGCCATGCTGTTGTAGCACCTCCTGAGATAGTGCTACTCCGACCAGTAACTGCTCCCTGGACCTTGCCTTTATAAGGAGATTGTCCAAGTATGGGATAAATAAAAACTCCCTTTTTTTGAAGGAGTATCATCATTTCTGCCATTACCTTGGTAAACACCCTCGGTGCCGTGGACAGTCCAAACGGTAGTGTCTGGAATTGGTAATGGCAATCCTGTACCACAATATGAGGTACTCCTGGTGAGGAAGGTAAATAGGGACATGCAGGTAAGCATCCTTGATGTCCAGGGATACCATGTAATCCCCCTCGTCCAGGCTTGCAATAACCGCCCTGAGCGATTCCATCTTGAACTTTGTTATGTAAGTGTTCAAGGATTTCCATTTTAAAATGGGTCTCACCGAACCGGCTGGTTTCGGTACCACAAACAGTGTGGAATAGTAACCCCGTCCTTGTTGAAGTAGGGGCACCTTGACTATCACCTGCTGGGAATACAGCTTGTGAATTGCCTCTAGCACAGCCTCCCTGCCTGAGGGAGTTGTCGGCAAGGCAGATTTGAGTAAACGGCGGGGGGGAGACGCCTCGACTTCCAGCTTGTACCCCTGAGATATTACTGAAGGATCCAGGGATCCACCTGTGAGCGAGCCCACTGATCGCTGAAATTTTTGAGGCGGTCCCCCACCGTACCTGGCTACGCCTGTGGAGCCCCCGCGTCATGCGGTGGACTCAGAGGAAGCAGGGGAAGAATTTTGATTCTGGGAACTGGCTGCTGGTGCAGCTTTTTTCCTCTTCCCTCGTTTGACCCGCCTGCTTTTTTGAAGCCGAAAGGACTGTACCTGATAATACAGTGCTTTTCTTAGGCTGTGAGGAAACCTGAGGTAAAATATTTTCATCCCAGCTGTTGCTGTGGATACGAGGTCCCAGAGACCATCCCCAACCAATTCCTCACCCTTATTAGGCTCTATGTGCCTTTTAAAGTCAGCATCACCTGTCCAGTGTCGGGTCTACAATACCCTCCTGACAGAATGGACATTGCAATAATTCAGGATGCCAGCCGGCAAAATATTCCTCTGTGCATCCCTCATATATAAGACGACGTCTTATGTTCGCAAAATAGTATCCCTGTTTTAAAGGGGTACAGACCACGCTGCAGCAGACTGCAGGTCTCAGTCTAGTACCTGAGTGTGTAAATACAGACTTCAGGATAGCCTCCTGCTATTTATCAGCAGGTACCTTCAAAGTGGCCGTATCCTAAGACGGCAGTGCCACCTTGACAAACGTGTGAGCGCCTTATCCACCCTAGGGGATATCTCCCAACGTAACTTATCCTCTGGCGGGAAAGGGTACGCCATCAGTAACTTGTTAGAAATTACCAGTTTCTTATCGGGGAAACCCACGCTTTTTCACACTTCATTCACTCATTTGATGGGGGAACAAAACACTGCCTGCTTTTTCTCCCCACACATAAAACCCTTTGTTTTTAGTGGTACTTGGGTTAATGTCAGAAATGTGTAACACATTTTATATTGCCGGGATCATGTAACGGATGTTCCTAGTGGATTGTGTATATGTCTCAACCTCGTCGACACTGGAGTCAGACTCCGTGTCGACATCTGTGTCTGCCATCTGAGGGAGCGTTGATGGCCTTTGAGACGTCTGGGCAGGCGCAGGCTGAGAAGCCGGCTGTCCCATAGCTGTTACGTCATCCAGCCTTTTATGTAAGGAGTTGACACTGTCGGTTAATACCTTCCACCTATCCATCCACTCTGGTGTCGGCCCACAGGGGCGACATCTCATTTATCGGCATCTGCTCCGCCTCCACATAAGTCTCCTCATCAAACATGTTGACACAGCCGTACCGACACACCGCACACACACAAGGAATGCTCCAATGAGAACAGGACCCACAAAAGCCCTTTGGGGGGACAGAGTGAGAGTATGCCAGCACACACCAGAGCGCTATATAATGCAGGGACTAACTGAGTTATGTCCCCTATAGCTGCTTTTATATAATTTATACTGCGCCTAAATTTAGTGCCCCCCTCTCTGTTTTAACCCTGTTCTGTAGTGTAGACTGCAGGGGAGAGCCAGGGAGCTTCCTTCCAGCGGATCTGTGAAGGAGAAATGGCGCCAGTGTGCTGTGGGAGATAGCTCCGCCCCTTTTCCGCGGACTATTCTCCCGCTTTTTTCTGGATTCTGGCAGGGGTATTTTCCACATATATAGCCTCTGGGGCTATATATTGTGGTATTTTTGCCAGCCAAGGTGTTATTATTGCTTCTCAGGGCGCCCCCCCCCCCCCCCAGCGCCCTGCACCCTCAGTGACCGGAGTGTGAAGTGTGTATGAGGAGCAATGGCGCACAGCTGCAGTGCTGTGCGCTACCTTGGTGAAGACTGATGTCTTCTGCCGCCGATTTTCCGGACCTCTTCTTGCTTCTGGCTCTGTAAGGGGGACGGCGGCGCGGCTCCGGGACCGAACACCAAGGACTGGGCCTGCGGTCGATCCCTCTGGAGCTAATGGTGTCCAGTAGCCTAAGAAGCCCAATCCGGCTGCAAGCAGGCGAGTTCGCTTCTTCTCCCCTTAGTCCCTCGCTGCAGTGAGCCTGTTGCCAGCAGGTCTCACTGAAAATAAAAAACCTAAATCTATACTTTCTTTCTAAGGGCTCAGGAGAGCCCCTAGTGTGCATCCAACCTCGGCCGGGCACAAGATCTAACTGAGGCTTGGAGGAGGGTCATAGTGGGAGGAGCCAGTGCACACCAGGTAGTCATAAATCTTTCTAGAGTGCCCAGCCTCCCAGCCTCCTTCGGAGCCCGCTATTCCCCATGGTCCTTACGGAGTTCCCAGCATCCACTAGGACGTCAGAGAAATATATATAACTACTGTAGGTATATATAATATAATGACGGACCTGGTGGACACTGTCAGCAGACTGCTAAACTACTAGTATGAAGAAGATAGAAAAAAAACCCCACCACAGGTAGGTAGGTATACAATTATGGACGAGTGACGACACAGAGGTAGGTACAGCCGTGACCTACCGTACTGCGTCTGCTAGTATAGATAATATACTAAATATATTACTACTGTAGGTATATAATATAATGACGGACCTGGTGGACACTGTCAGCAGACTCCTAAACTACTAGTATGAAGAAGATAGAAAAAAAAAAACCACCACAGGTAGGTAGGTATACAATTATGGACGAGCACTGACGACACAGAGATAGCCACAGCCGTGGACTACCGTACTGCGTCTGCTAGTATAGATAATATACTAAATATATTACTACTGTAGGATTATAATGACGGACCTGGTGGACACTGTCAGCAGACTCCTAAACTACTAGTATGAAGAAGATAGAAAAAAAAACCCCACCACAGGTAGGTAGGTATACAATTATGGACGAGCACTGACGACACAGAGATAGCCACAGCCGTGGACTACCGTACTGCGTCTGCTAATATAGAGATGATAAAGATGATAGAGATGGAAAAAAAAAAAATAACACTACTGTAGGTAAATATTTATATAATATAATGAATGACGGACCTGCTGGACACTGTCAGGAGAATGCGTTTATAGTATACTATAGAATAAAAAAAAAAAAACACCACAGGAGTGTTTAACTTTTTCAGGCAGACAATATACTGGTGGTCACTGGCAGCAAAAGTGTGCACTGTACTCCTGCTATAACTGCACCCCAGTCTCCCCCACAATTCAGCTGTGTGAGCAGTGAGCACTCAGCACAGTCAGATATACATAGATGATATATCATGCAGCACACTGAGGCTGGGCACAGATATGGTATGTGACTGTGTATCGTTTTTTTTCAGGCAGAGAACGGATTATAAATAAAACTGGTGGTCACTATCAGCAAAACTCTGCACTGTACTGAGTACTCCTAATGCTCCCCAAAATTAGTAAATCAAGTGTCTCTCTAATCTATTCTAAACGGAGAGGACGCCAGCCACGTCCTCTCCCTATCAATCTCAATGCACGTGTGAAAATGGCGGCGACGCGCGGCTCCTTATATAGAATCCGAGTCTCGCGAGAATCCGACAGCGGGATGATGACGTACGGGCGCGCTCGGGTTAACCGAGCAAGGCGGGAGGATCCGAGTCTGCTCAGACCCGTGCAAAAAAGGCTGAAGTTCGGGCGGGTTCGGATTCCGAGGAACCGAACCCGCTCATCTCTAGTATTTACTATATATGTTTATCAAAGGGCCCAGGCCTCTAAGCTTGGGCCCTTACCACAGCATTTTCCCGGTGGACCTTTGATGCCCTAGTCCGACACTGCTCATATGCAGAAAACATGGCACCAGCATCTCTGCAGCAGCCATTCATTTTCATGCATTTTCACTCAATTTTCTAGCACATGCATGTTAATGAGCCCGCAAACACCCTCCTTATCTTTAACATGCTGGGGTATATTTACTAAGGTCCCGATTTTGACCGAGATGCCGTTTTTTCTTCAAAGTGTCATCTCGGTCATTTACTAAACTCAAATCTCGTCAGTGATGAGGGCATTCGTATTTTTTTTGAAGTCCAACAAAAAAAAATACGAATGAATACACCATCGGTCAAAACGCGGCTGTTTAAGTATGAATCTCGGTCATTTACTAAGAAGTGCAAAGCAAAAAAAAAAAAAACACTGCCGTGAAAAAATACAACTCGTAAAAAAGTGCTAAAAAAAAACAGACCTGCTTTTTTGAGCCGTGATTGGATAGGCATGCACGGATCCATGAGTGGGAAGGGGTGGGAAAGTGTTATTTTTTGGAAAAAAAATTGCGTGGGGTCCCCCCTCCTAAGCATAACCAGCCTCGGGCTCTTTGAGCCGATCCTGGTTGCAGAAATATGGGTAAGAAAATGACAAGGGTTCCCCCATATTTAAGCAACCAGCATCGGGCTCTGCGCCTGGTCCTGGTTCCAAAAATATGGGGGACAAAAAGCGTAGGGGTCCCCCGTATTTTTAAAACCAGCACCGGGCTCCACTAGCTGGACAGATAATGCCACAGCCGGGGGTCACTTTTATACAGTGCCCTGCGGCCGTGGCATCAAATATCCAACTAGTCACCCCTGGCCGGGGTACCCTGGGGGAGTGGGTACCCCTTCAATCAAGGGGTCCCCCCCCCAGCCACCCAAGGGCCAGGGGTGAAGCCCGAGGCTGTCCCCCCCATCCAATGGGCTGCAGATGGGGGGCTGATAGCCTTTTTGTAAAAGTGTAAGATATTGTTTTTAGTAGCAGTACTACAAGGCCCAGCAAGCCTCCCCCGCATGCTGGTACTTGGAGAACCACAAGTACCAGCATGCGGCGGAAAAACGGGCCCGCTGGTACCTGTAGTACTACTACTAAAAAAATACCCAAAAAAAGACAATACACACACACCTTGAAAGTAAAGTTTTATTACATCCATCCACACAAACATACATACATACTTACCTTATGTTCACACGCAGGTCGGTCCTCTTGTCCAGTAGAATCCATGGGGTACCTGTTGAATAAATTATACTCACCAGATCCAGGGTACCAGGCTCCTCGGATAATCCTTTTGTAATCCACGTACTTGATTAAAAAAATAAAATGGAGACCCGAGCCACGCACTGAAAGGGGACCCATGTTTTCACATGGGTCCCCTTTCCCCGAATGCCAGAAACCCACTCTGACTTCTGTCTAAGTGGGTTTCTTCAGCCAATCAGGGAACGCCACGTTGTGGCACCCTCCTGATCGGCTGTGTGCTCCTGTACTGACTGACAGGCAGCACGCGGCAGTGTTACAATGTAGCGCCTATGCGCTCCATTGTAACCAATGGTGGGAACTTTGTGGTCAGCGGTGAGGTCACTTTCGGTCAACCGCTGAGCAGAAAGTTCCCACCATTGGTTACAATGGAGCGCATAGGCGCTACATTGTAACACTGCCGTGTGCCGCCTGTCAGTCAGTACAGGAGCACACAGCCGATCAGGAGGGTGCCACAACGTGGCGTTCCCTGATTGGCTGAAGAAACCCACTTAGACAGAAGTCAGAGTGGGTTTCTGGCATTCGGGGAAAGGGGACCCATGTGAAAACATGGGTCCCCTTTCAGTGCGTGGCTCGGGTCTCCGTTTTATTTTTTTAATCAAGTACGTGGATTACAAAAGGATTATCCGAGGAGCCTGGTACCCTGGATCTGGTGAGTATAATTTATTCAACAGGTACCCCATGGATTCTACTGGACAAGAGGACCGACCTGCGTGTGAACATAAGGTAAGTATGTATGTATGTTTGTGTGGATGGATGTAATAAAACTTTACTTTCAAGGTGTGTGTGTATTGTCTTTTTTTGGGTATTTTTTTAGTAGTAGTACTACAGGTACCAGCGGGCCCGTTTTTCCGCCACATGCTGGTACTTGTGGTTCTCCAAGTACCAGCTTGCAGGGGAGGCTTGCTGGGACTTGTAGTACTGCTACTAAAAACAATATTCATAACTATCAACAAAGGCTATCAGCCCCCCATCCGCAGCCCATTGGATGGGGGGGACAGCCTCGGGCTTCACCCCTGGCCCTTGGGTGGCTGGGGGGGGGACCCCTTGATTGAAGGGGTCCCCACTCCCCCAGGGTACCCTGGCCAGGGGTGACTAGTTGGATATTTGATGCCACGGCCGCAGGGCACTGTATAAAAGTGACCCCCGGCTGTGGCATTATCTGTCCAGCTAGTGGAGCCCGGTGCTGGTTTTAAAAATACGGGGGACCCCTACGCTTTTTGTCCCCCGTATTTTTGGAACCAGGACCAGGCGCAGAGCCCGATGCTGGTTGCTTAAATATGGGGGAACCCCTGTCCATTTTTTTCCCATATTTCTGCAACCAGGATCGGCTCAAAGAGCCCGAGGCTGGTTTGCCTTAGGAGGTGAGACCCCACGCAAATTTTTTTTTACATTTAAACTTTATTTATTTTTTTAACAAAGTGCACAATGAAGCCCAGCACGGATCTCTCAGATCCGGCCGAGATTCATTGTATTAAAGTCGGCAGTGTTTTACAAGTCACTCACGTAAAACACTGCCTAAAAAAACGAATGACATCGACATCGGAAAACCCGAAAATGCAGAATACGGCAGCTTAGTAAATTAGTCGTAATAAATTCAAAAAGTTGCAGTTTTACACTTTCGATGTCATTCGTGATTATTCTCCCACCAAATCGGGAGAATTACGAATGTTAGTAAATATACCCCGCTGTGTCCTGCTACTGAGATTGTAAGAATGCAGGAAATAAGTAGAACGGGCAAATCAGAGTTGGGATCTGGGGAGTTATGCTAATCGATGTAGTCTTCAAATAGGAAAATTAAATTTTTGCTGTGATTAATTCATTTGAAGGCAAATTGAGGTGAATAATTGCAAAGTGAATTTTGGTGAATTAATACATCTCTAACTTTGGATGGTATCAATTAGGGCCGTATTTTTCGCCTAGGTGGAAAATTCAGCAGGACCGAAAAAACACGTGAAACTGAATCCACATGTTTTCGCACCAACGAAAACAGGGGCCATTTTCGCCGATTTTGAGGCATTTTTTGCCAATGCCTTTAGGCTAACAAAAAAAGAAGTGAAGCACATTGGCGAAAATGCCTTAAAAATGGGCAAAAACATCCCGCACTGAATACGCAGGGAGGTTAACTCGATAGCTCCAAAAATTGTTGGAGCTAATTGTATACCCCCCTTTGTGTTGGATGTTTGCTCATTGTTTCATTTATTAAAACCTTGTTATTTGGGAATCTACAGAGACAGTGCTACAGTATTTAGTAAATCTCTGCTATACTTCATTCAACCCCAAGAATGGGCGGTATGGATGGTGTCATTGTTAGCATACTGCCTCACAGTACTGAGGTCATGGGTTCAATTCCCACCATGGCCCTAACTGTGTGGAGTTTGTATATTCTCACCGTACTTGCATGGGTTTCCTCCGGGTACTCCGGTTTCCTCCCACAATCCAAAAATATACAAGTAGGTTTATTGTCTCCCAACAAAATGAACACTAACGTGAATGTGTGTATGTACATGTGGTAGGGAATATAGATTGTAAGCTTCACTGGGGCAGGAACTGATGTGAATTGCCAAATATTCTCTGTAAAGCGCTGCGGAATATGTGTGCGCTATATAAATATCTTGTAATAATAAATAATAAAGTTTTCCACTTATTCGGTCCAGGTACTTCATAGTTTCGGAAGGGTATATTAAAAATGGACATATATTTAACCATTATATACTGTAAATAAAACATTCATAAAACCATTTTCAATAATTATTAACTACTCCAAGCAAGTTATTAAGTATATAATCCCTTAAAATTGTATAAAATCTAACATGATGTAAAAACAGTAATCTCAATAAAGGAACCAAGATTGACAGATGATACATTTACTCACAGTCATACACTGATACTTGGCAACTCTCCTTGAAATAGCAGCAATCTCCCTGTCTCCTTGTAGAGCCTAGCAATCTCCCTGATTGTACCTTACCCACATTATGTAGCTGTAATACACTTAGACAAACAGACATCTGATATACATACAAGGGCGTAGCTACCATAGATGCAGGCAGTGCAGCTGCTATGGGGCCCAGAGCTGATAGAGGCCCACCTTCCCTGTCAAAGTTACGTGTGTTACATTCATTTTTCACCTTTAGTATATACCTAAGGGCCCTTACAACATTTGCCGTGGGGCCTACAATATATCTAGTTATTCCCCTGGCCCTGATAATTGTAATATGATCGATATGTAATATGGGTATTATAATGTGGCATACTATTAACTATGGACACTTTATGTCATAATGTGAATTGGGGGTACTGTGTAATAGTAATGTGTATTGGCATAATGTGTACTGGCAGCCCTACAATATGACATAATGTGAACTAGGGTACTACTATGGTTTATAAAAGAAACTAGGGCACTACTATGTGGCATAACATTAACTAAGGCGCTACTATGTCTCAGAAAATCAACTAGGGCACTATTATGGGACATACAATTAACAACTGCTGTGGAGAGGTGTATCTCTAGAAGCATTGGGACAGGGGCCCCTTCAAAATGTTGTTATGAGGCCCCCAAAGTTCTGGCTAAGCCCCTGGATACATACATTCAAATGGGATCATTGGTGTAATTTGCCTGTATTGGTTATTATAAGGCACAGTGATCCTTATGGCCAGTGGCGTAAGTTTGTCCCAGTTGCCCGGAGGCGAGATAAATATTGGTGCCCCCCTATTTCCTATATTAAGATAAGTGTGTGTGTGTGTGTGTGTGTGTGTTGTATTTATACATTTAATTGTCTTTTATTTTAAATAACACATTTCTTAGCAGTCATACCCATGATTAGAACCCATGACCTGTTACACTAA
This sequence comes from Pseudophryne corroboree, assembly GCF_028390025.1. Classification (NCBI taxonomy): domain Eukaryota; kingdom Metazoa; phylum Chordata; class Amphibia; order Anura; family Myobatrachidae; genus Pseudophryne; species Pseudophryne corroboree. The sequence continues at coordinate 196,459,744 of NC_086445.1, read as the reverse complement.
CAGCAGACACTTAACTAATGGAGTTATTTGCTCCTGTAGAGGAAGCATGAGAATTCTAACTATATGAAGTTATGTGTAATTGTCTGAGAAGTATTTTCATATAGTTAAAATTCTCATATTTCCTATACAGGAGCAAACAGCTTCATCAGTAAGGTGTCTGCTTCCAGTGTAATAGGTTGTGGTTTCTAATCCTGGGCATGACACTTGTAAAATGTGTATCTACAGTATAATAAAGAGGGTGTGATGTGTAAGGTGCAGGGACCAGTGAGGAAGTCGGCCACTGAAAAGACAGCGACAGCTATCAATTAACTTAATTCAATGGTGTCACAGAATGTGAGGAGAGGTGCCCCCCTTCAGAGTAGGAGCCCGGCGGCAGATGACTCCGTTGCCTCCCAGACTTCTGCCTCTGCTTATGGCTACATGCATTTTAAAATAAGGTTTATATTGGTCACTTCTGTGGAACCACTTTTGAGTAGAACATAATACATGATGAACAGGTCCTGAAAAGTATCAGTGTGTGTTCATCAGCAGTACATGTCCACTTTAACAACGCGCTCATAGATGTTGCTTTCCCAATATCCCTGAGATGCTTTTTTTTAAATTAGGTAAGTATACATTCACTACATTCTGATGATCTATTTAGTAAAGGTGATCCTAAATTCTGACACTTTATTGAACATTCCACGCTCTAAATACAAGAAACAGTTACATTAAAATTGCATCATATCAATGCGAAACTGCGTGATATGCTGCTTCTCATGATATAGGGAAGAAGGCATAAAGACCAAACGTCTAGTTACACATTCGGTGTGTAATACAAATATATACTTGTCAAAAGAATTTGCCCACTTGTCTTAGAAAATAGGTGGAATGGCACTTGAGAGAGTGACAATCTCACAGTAGAGACCTGTCGGCCTTTAATCTGAGTTGACAGTCCACCAATATAAGGCTAGCCTCAATGCCTTTGATGATAAGATTTTTTTTTTTTTATAAATGAAATATGCTTATAGACCCTTAAGTCAACGAATTTAGTATTGCTTCAAACTCACTTAATCAGAACATTGTATCAGTCTGTCATAGTTCCAACAAGTCAAGTATTGGTATGATAATATCACAGTATCCACATAACATACAAGTCAATCTTGCTATTACTTATGTCTAAAGATTATTCCAATATAAAATAGTCTTTCCCTGAAGCAACATGACGTTGAGAGTGCGTTGATGAGCTTAATTACAGTTGTTATTTTTGTATATAATTACTTAAGTGAATACGGAGGGAACATAATGACCATTCTTGTTTTAGATTACATTAGTGGTCTTAATTGAGCTTGATGAATCTGGCCCTGAAGTGGGCAGAGGTAGCTGAATTCCAGTCCTACTATCTCTATGAATCTCTAAGAGTAGAGTGCTCTCTAGTGGTTGAAGTAGAGTTAACATTATTGATTGAAAGATAACAGTATACAGTATATGAATTGATGTTCACTTTAAGTAACTGTTGCCTGATATAGCACCTACACTCCTCTGCTGTGGGAATCTGGGGGATCTGAAAAATTTAAGGAAAAAGAAACATCCACTTATAAGAGCATCATATGCAAAAATATCATCACAAGATACTGTTTAATATTAAAATTCCTATACGGAATTTTAACATTCCCATTTATCCCCTAAAATACAGAACTGCTCATTTTACTATACAGGTTGAGTATCCCATATCCAAATATCCGAAATACGGAATATTCCGAAATACGGACTTTTTTGAGCGAGAGTGAGATAGTGAAACTTTTGTTTTCTGATGGCTCAGTGTACACAAACTTTGTTTAATACACACAGTTATTAAAAATATTGTATTAAATGACCTTCAGGCTGTGTGTATAAGGTGTATATGAAACATAAATGAATTGTGTGAATGTAGACACACTTTGTTTAATGCACAAAGTTATAAAAAATATTGGCTAAAATTACCTTCAGGCTGTGTGTATAAGGTGCATATAAAACATAAATGCATTCTGTGCTTAGATTTAGGTCCCATTGCCATGATATCTCATTATGGTATGCAATTATTCCAAAATACGGAAAAATCCGATATCCAAAATACCTCTGGTCCCAAGCATTTTGGATAAGGGATACTCAACCTGTACTACTCTTGGAGAACAAATAAACCCTCCGTACCATGTATTTATGAACATGGACCATTAATGCTGCCCCATAACCTTATAATGACATTCTCAGTTGAAACTTGTAATTTAGGGGTCCATGTACTAAGCCTTGGAGAGAGTTAAAGTGTCCAACTTTGAAGACCCCTGAGGAAGGGCGCTCTGTCAGCTGCTGGCCATGCCCTCCCCCCCCCCTCTCTCCCGTGGAATAGATGTTATGCTAAGCGGACCAGTAAATGACAGGAAGCCACCCAACTGCCCCCCACCTTGGAACACTACAGCCCGCAGTTGGGAGGTATGCTTTATCTCTCTCCAAAGCTTAGTACATAGACCCTCGTCTCTCATAGTGCAACAGTCTTCAACTTGTAATTTTGGGTGAGATGACCAAAGGAAGGACTTGCGTTTGCTTATTCCACTGTTTTGTCTTATCATTCACTGTACCCCAAATCACATGGACCTACCTCTGACTGTGTCCAGTGCTTAAGGCCCATTTCCATCTGTCTATCTCTATTAATGCATATAACTGTATGACATGCAGACAAGTTTATTTACACACAATGCTTAAGAGCATAATGCACAGGGCAGCGATTCTTAGTAAGTTGTTTAAGGAAAACCCTGTAGCTAGATTAATATGATTTTTCAGGATTGCACTTCACAGCCAGCCTGGCATTATTAGGCAAAAGTGAGCCGATGCAGAGTTGAAGGAATGCCTGCTTGTGGAGTATATCCTACCTGAAATTCACACTGCTCATAATCAAAATTAAGTTCCCACTAATGATGATGACTAGTACTTAACAGGTACTTGTGCAGATGCAGAGATGCCCTTACAATTGCATACTGTATGAGCGGATATACACATTTCCCCCGTGCATGCATATTTTTGAGCAGTGTACAGTACCTGAGCCTTGATCAGGACCTACCAGCATATGAAAACCTTAACACCCTGCTACATCTAATATCAAGTTCTAGATGTTCTAATACTCAGTAAGCAACCATTAGATCACTACATTACATAATACTGGATGCTGCACTGCAGACAACATCTGAATCCATTGTGTCTGTCTATTCTCCCTGATACCAAAGTATAATACAACTGCATATACTTTACCGAGCTTAAATCACAGTATCCATAAAGAAGTAAAAAACATTATCCTTAGCACATAACAGGACATTATTTACACAAACTGTGTAGTCCAGAAATGAATGGGCAATAAGGAAGCATTGTAGACTATAAAACACATGGCACCAACATCACAATGACAAAGCTAGCCACAGACATGGATTTACATTAAGCAGCCCGTTTGGAAACACTGGTTATGTACAACGACAGGTGGCTCATTCCACAGAACTAAACTACAATCTCTATTATAAATAAATTGTCTGAAAGAGGCAAGAGGCATTGTAGGATGTCCTAAAATAAATTTCGGTAGTGCCCAGATTGTCGGACACATCAATGCGCGCAAATGTTCCATTAAACCTGCCACCAGAGTATATTTCCTTTGATTCATGGCACAAATATTCCCATTCTATCATCAGGAAGTAGCTGGTGAGCAGTGAATAACAGGGAAGTCACCATTGGTTAATTGGTCTCACCACCAGTCTAATTTGTGGAAACAGCAACCGAGTTTCAGGCTGCTTGCTAGAAAATGCAACCGTTTAAGGATGAACACTATGGAATTTCTGACATGAATATACACACATATACATATATATATATATATATATATATATATGTACACACACAGGGGTGTTTCTACAGAGGAGGGGGCCCGTGTGCACCTCCGGGTGGGCCCCCTCCTCTGTACGGCATTGTAGACTCCGGCATTGTGCCGGAGTCTACTGCGCATGCGCAGGTCTCTGGAAACATGACGCCCACCATGATACTGAGACCAATTTGGCTACTGCGCATGCGTGGTGGCCATATTGGCGGCGATTTTCGCTGCGACCGCAGCACCCAACGCTGGACTCCAGAAAGGTAAATATTAAAATGGGTGCAATGTGTGCGGTGTGCCCCCCCCCCCCTGTACCCAGGGGCCCGTATACACCGCACACTTTGCACACATTATAGAAACGCCAATGTGCGTGTGTGTGTGTATATATATATATATATATATATATATAGCAAAAGAAATCAGGTGGCACTCACAGACTTGTAGCTTTTGTGAAAACAAACTTCACTCCGTGAAGATATTTATTGTGAAACAGGTAACGTTTCGGGGACGTATCCCCTTCCTCAGACAGTTCAACAATGCAAACAACAGTGTATAAATACCATAAAATGACCCCACTTACCCCCACCATCACGACTCCCAGCTGCGTGGACCACGGCATGTCTCGGCATCTCCCGGCCCGCACTTCCGGCTTCGACGTCACCGCCCGACCGGAAGTGACTCGTTCAGGCTTCGCCGGTCACCATGACAACGCACTGGGAGCACTGTGAATAAAGACAGTTATATTGAAATTATATAAAACCAACTTTACAACACGCTTGGTTTTATATAATTTCAATGTTTAGTTATGTTTATGTCCCATAGTTTTATGTTTGATTATTACATGCACGCATGTTCTTATCGACACACTCCAGCTAGAAGTGAGCGCCTTTGAGATGTGTGTCAGTTTTCATACATGGTTAGTTTTTAATAATAATGTATTTGTGCCGTGTTCTGTCTTTATTCACAGTGCTCCCAGTGCGTTGTCATGGTGACCGGCGAAGCCTGAACGAGTCACTTCCGGTCGGGCGGTGACGTCGAAGCCGGAAGTGCGGGCCGGGAGACGCCGAGACATGCCGTGGTCCACGCAGCTGGGAGTCGTGATGGTGGGGGTAAGTGGGGTCATTTTACGGTATTTATACACTGTTGTTTGCATTGTTGAACTGTCTGAGGAAGGGGATATGTCCCCGAAACGTTACCTGTTTCACAATAAATATCTTCATGGAGTGAAGTTTGTTTTCACAAAAGCTACAAGTCTGTGAGTGCCACCTGATTTCTTTTGCTTGACATTGGTGGGCCGGCTGGTCCACAAGGAAGGGCACCACAGCCAGCTGATTTGGAGGAGTGACGGGGCAATCTTTGGAGATATATATATATATATATATATATATATATATATATATATACAGGTTGAGTATCCCTTATCCAAAATGCTTGGTACCAAAGGTATTTTGGATATCGGATTTTTCCGTATTTTGGAATAAATGCATACCAAAATGAGCTATCATGGTGATGGGACCTAAATCTAAGCACAGAATGCATTTATGTTACATATACACCCTGTACACACAGCCTGAAGGTAGTTTTAGCCAATATTTTTTATAACTTTGTGCATTAAACAAAGTGTATGTTAGAGATGAGCGGGTTCGGTTTCTTTGAATCCGAACCCGCCAGAACTTCATGTTTTTTTTCACGGGTCCGAGCGACTCGGATCTTCCCGCCTTGCTCGGTTAACCCGAGCGCGCCCGAACGTCATCATGACGCTGTCGGATTCTCACGAGGCTCGGATTCTATCGCGAGACTCGGATTCTATATAAGGAGCCGCGCGTCGCCGCCATTTTCACTCGTGCATTGAGATTGATAGGGAGAGGACGTGTCTGGCGTCCTCTCCATTAGAATAGAGATAGATAGATTAGATAGAGAGAGATTGTGCAGAGTCGCAGACAGAGTTAGTTTACCACAGTCAGTGACCAGTGCAGTTGCTAGTTAACTTTTATTTAATATAATATATCCGTTCACTTCTCTCTGCTATATCCGTTCTCTGCCTGAAAAAAAAAACGATACACAGCACAGTCAGTCACACAGTGTGACTCAGTCTGTGTGCACTCAGCTCAGCCCAGTGTGCTGCACAGTCATCAATGTATAAATTAAAAGCTTATAATTAATTGTGGGGGAGACTGGGGAGCACTGCAGGTTGTTAGCAGGAGCCAGGAGTACAATTATATTAATTAACAGTGCACACTTTTGCTGCAGGAGTGGTGACCAGTGCCTGACCACCAGTATAGTATTGTTGTATACTACTAATATCTCTTTAAATATCAACCAGTCTATATTAGCAGCAGACACAGTACAGTGCGGTAGTTCACGGCTGTGGCTACCTCTGTGTCGGCACACGGCAGGCAGTCCGTCCGACCAGAATTGTATTATTTATTATTATATACCTACCACCTAACCGTGGTTTTTTTTTCATTCTTTATACCGTCATAGTGTCATCCTAATTGTTACGAGTATACTACTATCTCTTTATCAACCAGTGTACAGTGCGGTAGTTCACGGCTGTGGCTACCTCTGTGTCGGCACACGGCAGGCAGTCCGTCCGACCAGAATTGTATTATTTATTATTATATACCTACCACCTAACCGTGGTTTTTTTTTCATTCTTTATACCGTCATAGTGTCATCCTAATTGTTACGAGTATACTACTATCTCTTTATCAACCAGTGTACAGTGCGGTAGTTCACGGCTGTGGCTACCTCTGTGTCGGCACACGGCAGGCAGTCCGTCCGACCAGAATTGTATTATTTATTATTATATACCTACCACCTAACCGTGGTTTTTTTTTCATTCTTTATACCGTCATAGTGTCATCCTAATTGTTACGAGTATACTACTATCTCTTTATCAACCAGTGTACAGTGCGGTAGTTCACGGCTGTGGCTACCTCTGTGTCGGCACACGGCAGGCAGTCCGTCCGACCAGAATTGTATTATTTATTATTATATACCTACCACCTAACCGTGGTTTTTTTTTCATTCTTTATACCGTCATAGTGTCATCCTAATTGTTACGAGTATACTACTATCTCTTTATCAACCAGTGTACAGTGCGGTAGTTCACGGCTGTGGCTACCTCTGTGTCGGCACACGGCAGGCAGTCCGTCCGACCAGAATTGTATTATTTATTATTATATACCTACCACCTAACCGTGGTTTTTTTTTCATTCTTTATACCGTCATAGTGTCATCCTAATTGTTACGAGTATACTACTATCTCTTTATCAACCAGTGTACAGTGCGGTAGTTCACGGCTGTGGCTACCTCTGTGTCGGCACACGGCAGGCAGTCCGTCCGACCAGAATTGTATTATTTATTATTATATACCTACCACCTAACCGTGGTTTTTTTTTCATTCTTTATACCGTCATAGTGTCATCCTAATTGTTACGAGTATACTACTATCTCTTTATCAACCAGTGTACAGTGCGGTAGTTCACGGCTGTGGCTACCTCTGTGTCGGCAGTCGGCAGGCAGTCCGTCCATCCATAATTGTATTATTATTATAATATATACCACCTAACTGTGGTTTTTTTTGCATTCTTTATACCGTCGTCATAGTGTCATACTAGTTGTTACGAGTATACTACTAGGGAAATGTTGTTGGAGCTGCACATACATGTTAGCAGGAAGTAACCAGACCACTTGATTTTTTTCTAATCATTACTCTTTCTAGATTCCAATCATTCTCCTATCCTGCACACACAATCATTGCCAGGCAGCCACAAACATGTTAGCAGGAAGTAACCAGACCACTTGATTTTTTTCTAATCATTACTCTTTCTAGATTCCAATCATTCTCCTATCCTGCACACACAATCATTGCCAGGCAGCCACATACATGTTAGCAGGAAGTAACCAAACCACTTGATTTTTTTCTAATCATTACTCTTTCTAGATTCCAATCATTCTCATATCCTGCAGCCAACACATTATGTGATTGTTAACTATTTTACCTTTCTTCTCTATACAACATTACAAGAATAACACAATTGAGTTGCGTAAAAAGCTTTTAATATGTTGTCATTGAATTGAGATAATTCATTGCCAAAATGAATGTCATTATTGTTGGGCCATGTTTGTGTGTGTTAAAAATGAGTAATAATGTTATTACACATGATGCAGAAACCAAAAAATAATAAATTTTTAACCAAAATAAAAATGTGTATAATAATGTATATATGTGGCAAACTGTGTATTTACTTACAAATCAGCAAGTTTACTGCAGCAAACATTACGAAATAAATTATTTTGGATGAGAGTAAGTTTGTGTCCCTTAAATATGATAGAGCATCATACATAGGGACACATGTATTCCTCAAGGCTAACATATTATATGTTGAGGACTGTTTATTTAAAACACAGGTTCTCAAACTCGGCCCTCAGGACCCCACACAGTGCATGTTTTGCAGGTCTCCTCACAGAATCACAAGTGACATAATTAGCTCCACCTGTGAAACTTTTAAAATGTGTATGTGAGTAATTCATACACCTGTGCTTCTACTGGGTTACCTGCAAAACATGCACTGTGTGGGGTCCTGAGGGCCGAGTTTGAGAACCTGTGCATTAGGACGTTACACACAATCATAAAGTAAAATACAAAATAAATTACTATGTGGATTATGTGTGCTTGTAATAAATTATCAGTGCAAGTTTACGAACAGTTATCCAGACTTAATGCATGCCTCTCATAATCTGTTGCTTTGATTTTTAAAATAAACACATTACACATGCGACATTAGTTTTGCATAAAGCAAGGGTATGTTTGTGTGTCTCAAGGAGACAGACACATTCTGAGTAATGGTTTTTACAATAAAAATGGGCCAACATCTATTTATGATTACACAACAAATGAAATAAGCAAACCAAACTTACCTTAGAAATAGCGAGTGATGAGCTCTTGCCTAACCTGCCTCCCTACATCTGTACTCCAAGTATTACCAGATGTCTCTAATTCCTCTGCTTGCTGGCTGCTTTCTACATCCTCCTCCTCCTCCTCAACATGTGGCAGATGTTGTTGCAAACACATGTTATGAAGAAAGCAGCAGCAGAACACAATTTGAGTCACCTTCGAGGGACTATACAACAAAAGGCCACCAGACTTATCCAGACACCGAAACCTAGATTTCATCACACCAAAACATCTTTCTATCACATTCCGCATGGACTTATGTGCATGATTGTAATTGTGTTCAGCAGGGGTATCAGGTCGGGACAATGGAGTTAGAAGCCAAGAGAAACAGCCATATCCTCCATCACCTAAAAGACAGATATAGTAACGTGATTCATGTTAAGATACAGCAACACATAAGTAACACACTGTGGGGCAGATGTATTAACCTGTAGAAGGCATAAGGAAGTGATAAACCAGTGATATGTGCAAGGTAATAAAGGCAGCGGACAATCTGTTCCTAAATGTTCATTTACATATTGGAGCTGATTGGCTGGTGCCTTTATCACCTTGCACATATCACTGGTTTCTCACTTCCTTATGCCTTCTACAGGTTAATACATCTGCCCCTGTATTTGGACAAAGTATACGCAGGCCTACACATATCAAATTACATACCCAGTAGCCATCCATCTGGCATTTGTCCGTCCTCAAACTTATCAAAGAGGGATGACTGACTGAGGATGAAGGAGTCATGGCAGCCCCCAGGGTAACCAGCAACAACACTCATTATTTTGAGATTTGCATCACAAACCACCTGCACATTTGTGGAGTGTTCTTGATGGCGATTAGTATATATGTGCTGCCTGCCCCTAGGTGGTCTCAGCTGAATGTGTGTGCAATCTATGGCTCCAAGCACATTGGGCATGCCAGCCAGCTCATAGAAATCTACCCTGACGGCATGCCACTGAGACTCCTGGGTAGGGAAGCAGATTGAGGCATCGATGTGGGGCTGCAAAACAGCCAACACCTGTGTGTATATTTGAAAGAACAATAAACATGAGATTTTAGGACAGAACTGTCCACCGAGAAATTAAAAAAAAAAAAAAAAAGAAGAGGTACTTAGGTATACATCACCTGTGTTAATATTCTCGAAAATGAGGGCTGTGAGATTCCTATGACATCCCCAGACACAGCCTGAAAGCTACCAGTAGCCATAAAGTGCAACACAGCCAGGAGTTTGTGCAGGCCTGAGACAGAGCGAGAGCGTGCTGTCTCAGGGTCTAGGCCTAGTTTGACAAGGTCATACAGACGGAAAATGTTGTTACGATTTAGACGGAACATCTGTATGACCATATCATCGGACAATGCGTTCAAGTTTAAACGCCCCCTAAAAAAACGAGGCCTGCGCAGCCTCCGCGGAACCTGTACAACCTGCTGACCATGTTCAGTTTGTTGTCCCTGGTTACTTACAGGCTGTTGTCTGAGTCTGAGGAATCCCACAGCACACAAAATATCACTGGTCCACAGTCCTGCTGCCATTTCTGAGTGTAGGTGGATTGAATTGGGCCTAACATCCTTTTATAGGCATCCGTATTCAGGTGTGATTGATTTTTGAGTTGCAACACATGTAAACACGCCTGAAAAAAGCAGGTCTATTTTTTTGCCGCTTTTTTTAACGATTCGCAAAAAAAAATAGGACCGCATTTGAGCACTCAGAGACTAACACCCAAATACGAATGAATAGTGAATTCCCGTATTGTATGAAATAACAGCCGCGTTTGACCGATGGTCTATTCATTCGTATTTCTGAACTTTGCAAATCAAACCATTACGAATAGTCCAAACACTGCCGAGATTGGTGCTTAGTGAAATTCCGGATTGGGACTTAGAAAAAAAAACACAAATCGGGCAAACTCGGATTTTTAGTAAATATAGGCCCTGGAGTGTCGCTTCAATGTGCTTATATCTTCAACCTGCAAAGTTGATTTAGAGGGCACCGGGCAATCTGACTGTGATGTTTATTTCATGAGTGCCGAATACAAATACTATTTATATACTTAGGTGTGTGCATACACTCCTATCATTAAGGCACCAGACACCGTGATTCTGTGAGCACCAGCGCGTGTTCTAAGTCGGGACATTTGCTTTTAAACATTCACGTGTGATTCTGCACAGCACTTTTTTCTATGGATACGGCAACTGATGAAGAGACGGGATTCCGCAGTACAGTTTACCCACCGGTTGAACTGTTAACTTTGTCTGATGTGGACGCGGATAGAATACTGTTTAAAGACAAGTTAATAACAGTTTCTGGAGTGGACACTAATGAACACTGTTTCAATCATTTGCTGAAATTAAAAAAACGTGAAGTTGACTTTTACCTACACGGAGTAACTTTGTCGGACTACTACCGTAATCGCAAAAATTCCTAGAGGATTCAGGATCAGCAACAATCCTACAATTGGACGCTACAATCCGTCATTCTGTCGGAAGTGGGTAGCTGTCCTTAATAAAGCATCCTTCGACCTTATTCTCCTCGTCATTGAAGAATCATCACGAGAACTGACTGAGGTACGGGAGAAGATTAAGACAATTGAATCTACCTGCTTGGATGAACTAAAGGCTGACACTAGCACTAATTGGATAGATCAATTACAAGTACAGATTGACAAATACAGAAGTGAACTGATCAATTTCAAGTCAAAGAAATACACCGCGGTATCACGAGATTACGAGGAGAACCGGGTGTACGACTGGACATCTAGCCGACAACGGGGTCAGAAACAATTCCGCCCACGATACGCTAGGAATCAGAAAAAATCCTCCCAAGATTCAGAAAATTCTAGTGCTAGTTCCCAAAGTGAGTCTAAAAGAGCACATGCAGCAGTGAGATCAAAGCACATCCCTTTAGGCATCAAGACCAGGGCTCAGAGAGGAGCACCAATAGAAGAACCAGACGAGGCCGCCAGTGTGACAGGCAGAGGCGCAAAGAATTCAAAGACAAAGAAATAATCTTTAATTTATCCTCTAGTCCTCTTACACCTTCGGAGACTGCAGTGTTACGACGAGGTCTCAGCTTCGTCCCTACGAACACTCACCGGCAATTTGACAGCAAGATTGACCTAGCCCGCTTCAGCAGACAGTTACGCCTTAGTGAATACTTTGACAAAAAGGATACTTTACCAAAAGCAACTGAGGACACCACATCTACATGTCCCGTTCAGACTAACTCTAACTTTGACCCTTTATCCCTGAATTCCACAATTCGTGCCTTTTCATGCACCATGATGAAAGAAATCGAGTCCACAACTATTTATGTCGAAGGTAAGATTAACAACCTTTCTGCAGCTGAACGTTCTGCATTGAAGTCACTCTCTACAAGAACTGATATCACTATCCGTCCGGCTGATAAAGGTGGAGGGATAGTTGTACAAGACTATCTTGCAGAGGCTTATGCACAACTATCAAATACAGCCGTTTATCAGAAATTGGACAGAGATCCTACTGATTTATATAAACATGAACTGAATGACTGTTTGAGGTATGCAATTGATGAGGGAATCATTGATGCCTCAACTATGGAGGCATTAAGGATCCCTGAACCAACAATCCCTGTGCTATATACCCTGCCCAAACTGCACAAAAACCAGACAAAGCCTCCGGGACGTCCAATTGTTTCTGCTCGTAATTCCATATTTTACCAGGTAGCAAGATACTTAGACCATTACCTGCAACCAGTGATTCAGAATGAGCAGACATATTTGAAGGACACGTCAACTTTTTTGTTTAAACTGCGTAATCTTGACCCTATTACTTCAGAGACATGGTTGTGTACAGCTGACGTTGTAAGTTTATACACTAACATTCCACACAGCCGAGGTATTACAGCTGTTGAGAGCTTGATTAGCAACAATACACTGTACAATGGTCCAGATAAATCTCTGTTTGTGAAATTACTACAATTGTTTCTCACACGTAACTACTTCCTATTCAACAAGGAATATTACTTACAAACTCTTGGCTGTGCCATGGGGTCTCCGGTCGCACCGGCCTATGCCAATGCCTTTATGTTCAAAGTTGAACATGATCTGTTCTTTGGTAAACCTGAATATGCAAGCAAAATTATTTTCTACACCAGGTACATAAATGACGTGTTCCTCCTTTGGCTAGGCACGAGGTGTGAGTTTTTGAGCATGATGGCTGACATTAATACCCAAGATAACAATATCAAATTCACTTTTGATATTCAGGAGAAAGATATACATTTTCTTGTGAGTCGAGATGGTGAGGTGTTAAGTACCTCTCTTTACACTAAGCCTACTGACTGTAACAATTTATTATTAGCTTCAAGCCATCATCCCGCTCCACTTAAAAAGGGTCTACCGTACTCTCAGTTCTTGAGAGTACATCGCATCTGTAGTAATTTTGATGATGAATGTAAACAGCTTGATATTATGACCACTAAGTTCCTAGAAAGGGGATATTCCAACAATGCACTGACCAGTGATAGGAAAAAGGCGCTTGCATCGCCGAAGGTTAAAGAACCAGACATTTCTAGTCAGAGCCGCATAACAAATACTATGATTTATGTGAATCAGTATACAACTGCCAGTACTAGATTAATGTCAAAGGCGAAGGGTATTTGGCCTATTGTTCAAACTGACCCTGACCTACCATCTTTATCTAAGAAACGGATAATGCCTTGTTATAAACGAGGACGTAGTATTCGTGACATGATTGTGCACAGTGACATTTCTGATTTTGACTCCCAGGCACCCCAACATTTTCTTACCAAAAAAACGGGTATTATAAATGTTTAGGGTGTACCACTTGCACATACCTAGAAACAGGAGACACTATAGTACATCCGCACTCTGGCAAACGAATCAAACTGCAACATTGTTTCACATGTACCTCACGCTATGTGGTGTATTGTATCATTTGCCCCTATGGATTATACTACATAGGGAAGACCACATGCATGTTTAAAGTACGCATGGCCCAACACAGGAGCGCTATTAAATCCGCGCTTGAAGGCAAACCAGCCGAACAACCTGTTTCTAAACATTTTAAGTTACGAGGACACACTTTGTCTTCATTAAAATACAAAATGATAGACATGGTCCCGGAAAGCAGGAGACGTGGTGACAGATCTAGGCTCTTGCTACAAAAGTAAGTACAGTGGATTGACAGGCTCAACACTGTAACACCTAAGGGGTTAAATGAACACTTTCTTACAGCAGTTTTCTGTGATGTTTTCCTTCATCTCTACATGTTGTTTTCATTAATTGATCTAATTGATTCCCCCTGGTTAACCATTTAAGTCAATTGTGATGTGGTGTTGTATAATCGCCCCTATTGCTATACTCATATATAATCTTTGATATAACTTGTTGCATTTTATCCTGTGGATCATTGTATTTACAAAGTATCGTTTGAATATTAAACGTCATTCATTCATTTCCATGTCTGTAGTGTGGTGAAGGGTTAACACTCTCTTGTTACGTAATTAGTCCATGCTGCATGACATCAGCTGGAAGTCTATCTCTGGGGCTTCCTGGACTGCACTGCACCTGGTGATTTAATTTGTTATATAGGTAAGGGGCCCTACACATTTCCCGATGCGCCGCCGAGGTGCCCGACGGCCGATGAGCGACCCGGCGGCGGGGGGGCAGTGACGGGGGGAGTGAAGTTCCTTCACTCCCCCCGTCACGCGGCTGCATTGAAGTGCAGGCAAATATGGACGAGATCGTCCATATTGGCCTGCATGCACAGCCGACGGGAGACCAGCGATGAACGAGCGCGGGGACGCGCATCGTTCATCGCTGGAGTCTCCACACTGAAAGATATGAACGAGTTCTCGTTCATTTATGAACGAGATCGTTCATATCTTTCAGAAAATCGGCCAGTGTGTAGGGCCTATAAGACTTGTTCTGTTGTATGTATATGCCTGACGAAGGTTTGTGATTAAAACCGAAACGTTGCACATCAAAATCGGGAGACTAGACCCGTTTATTTGAATTAAGTCCTGGAGTGCCGCTTCATTGTGCTTATATCTTCAACCTGCAAAGTTGATTTAGAGGGCACCGGGCAAGCTGACTGTGATGTTTATTTCATGAGTGCCGAATACAAATACTATTTATATATATATATATACACACAAACATACTGTATATATATGTATATCTATATCTATATATATATATATATTACAAAAATAACCCTTATCTCACGCTCAAATATAAAAATATAACAGCAGCACTGCACTGTGGGAACCCCTTTTAGTGGGAACCAATACAATAACCAAAAGAATTCCAGAGTGCACTAGAATTGACTCATTTAGAAGATCCCCTTTGGTTTTGTGATGATTATATTGTTCTCCTTTATGATGTAGGTATTTGAATAGGGAGGAATTCTGGAAAATACCCAGAAAAAGTTTATCCTGTGGTGATCTATGACTAAAGACCTTTTGTTAGAATCAGGCTAAACTTTAAATATCCAGAAATATCACTAGTGGTGTATGGGAACAGCAAACATCCAAAGCTCCTTGACTTCAATAAAATCATAAAATCCACATGAGATCAATATTCTCACATGTATATTGCCCCCTCCCCCCCGCCCACCTAATGTGACACAGGCTAATCACTGTGGGGGGGGGGGGATATCATACTCGCCTATCCCGGGACTGGGGCTCCGGTGCAGGCTGCCAGCAATCGGGGCTCCCTGCGGCAGCACACTGGAAGCCCCGATGATCAGCAGACGTCCAGGAGCTCCAATTGCCGATCCCTGCCTGGTGAGTATGATCATTGCTGCCGAGAGGGGGCCTGATGGAGGGAGCCGGCGGGGGACCGGGTACGCCACTATCCCTACCCCCCCCTTTCTTACCTAGCAACAGCAGCTTCTTCTCCAGCCTGCTGTGTACTGGCTGGGCTGTGGTCGTGCAGGGAGGCTGCTGTCGCTTAGCATAGATTGTGCCCCCCTCTGGATTTGCCCCAGGCAAATTTTCACTCGACGCCACTATGTGCTGTCCCTGCATGCGATGATTAATACATGCATGTGATGTAATCAATAATTGCATTGCGAATTGGGTCAATTTTATCACCTGTCATCCGCATCCTCAGATGCAGATGGTGATAAATCGTCCCCTTAGACACTGCACACCAATACACCCCACTGCAGACGCAGATGTCATCATTACTAATGTCATCAGTCTCATGCAAGAGATCCATCAGAAACAGGCTTCCCTTTCCCATACACATGACTCGCACGGAGCTCCTGATACATGCCCACCCACGTCACTCCCATTATACTCTCATCCGAAGCTGTTGCTCCGTGCATCTTGATACGACCATTTACACAGATGCGTCTGAGCAAGCCCTCAGTTCATAACATATACATAGGCATGCATATGGAAATAGAGAAAATTGAGTTATCCACAGATATATGTAGCAAATAAAATTTACTACATAATATTTTTAAATGATACCCTTGTTTCACCACATCCATCCTTATAATATTATTTAGCAGTGCTCCTCACAGTAACTGTATGTCACCTGACCTTGTGGTCATTATTAGTTTGGTTTTTGGCACTTACCAGATAACAGGTAGAGGTTCTTACTATCTATTAATGCATTTACAATAATACATTGCAGTATTGAGTCAATTTGAAATAGTATAATACAGAACACTGTTTAACTTCAAATACCAAACAACATTCAAGTTTAAACTTCATTGAATACAGATAAAACCAGTAATAATTGTGGGAGGAAACCATAGTACCCAAATGTATGCAGGGAAGCTGAGAAGGGGGATCAGGTACTGATTATTATCTGGGCTCATCTGGTGGACCCAGCAGGCAGGGGCGGATCCAGAAGAAAATGAAAGGGGGGGGCACCATGATAGGGGAACGGTAATAGTTATATTTACATGCACCTAAGGCACGCGTGCTCCCAGATAAGGGGTGTGGTATCACAAGGGGTGTGGCCACACAGAATACACCATCAGGTAATGATTGGCTAGGAGCGCATCCCTGCTGGTTTAATGTCAATGTTTTACCCTGATGAAAAGGCTGATTGGGCCTTGAAATGTTGGTCACCGGTTCCATTAGTTATCGGAGCCTGGAAGGCACCCCAGCACAATATAATTATTATAGTTCTTAGTTGGTGGTGGCAGGTGCAGCATACCTTGTTTTAGGCACTGCACTGAGACTCAGACTGCAGGACACGAACTGCCCATCTTTAATTAGCAGAAGCAGTCAGCTGGATCTCCAACAAGCAGCATAAGACATCTGTAGGACAGCCCTGTCACAATCACACGGGCCGCCTGCTCAAAGCCGGGGCTGAGTTTGACTGCACCTAGCATGGTGGTAAAGGAAGTGGAGGAGGAAGGGCTAATGAAGCCTTCTGCGCCGTCATTAGTAACAGTCTTACTCGATGCTGGCATTTGAACCCCGTGCCTGGGCTGACAGTGGGGGAGGTAGGTTGCGGTGTGAGCAGGGGGCCTCCCCATTGGTTGACCACACGTACTTGCTGTTAGAGCCGCGGTGGGACCTAGTGCCTGCCGGCTCATTTATCATATCTGACTGATGGAAATAGCAGTAGTGCTGCTGCGGTTCTCCTTTTGAAACAAAAAAGAAGTCAGAAACGACAGGGGGGGCACGGGCCCTAGTGCCCCCCCCCCTGGATCCGCCTGTGCCAGCAGGGGCTATCCTAAGCTAGCCAGGTAGAGGAATTATACTCTTTCCTCCCCCATTGTTGCACAACACTGCTTCATGGTGGCACACACCATCTTCAGAGGAAATCACTATTCAAACAGCGTGGTTATGCCCCTCTCTAGCACCGCGGCCCATGGGATGTCTTGGTTGCCCTGGTTGTACGTAAACATTTGTGTCTCATTGGCATGTGCCCAGCAGTGCAAGTGGGCAGGCACGGGTGGGTATCCTTTAATTCAGCGCTGGCCCGTGAGCCAAATCAGAGCTCGCGGACCAGCAGCCAAGGCTCCTGATTGGCTGCCGGACCGCAAGCTTTGATTGGCTCACGGATCGGCGCTGAATTGAAGGTAGACACCCGCACCCGCCAGAGACTGAGGGGCAGGAAAGGCGCACACTGCACTCTCCTCCCCGCACACACAGGACAGCAGCAGCAGCGGTGAGCAGCAGGGGAAAGGGGGGGGGCATATGTACCTGGCACTGAGGGCATATCTGGCATTGGGGGGGAATGTGTATCTGGCACTGAGGACATATCTGGCACTGGGGGGCAGGGGCGGATCCAGAACAAAATGACAGGGGGGGCACCACAATAGGGGAAGGAAGGGGGGGTTCGGCACATGTGCTCCTGTGAAAAGGGTGTGGCATTGTAACAAGGGGTTTGGCCTCACAGAGAATGCCATACCCATGCGTCACGCCCTCGTTTTCATCACGCTGGGGGCATGGAGTACTAGGGCAGTGGGTGACAGGATGAGAGTGCGGGGACGGTGAGTGAACAGGGACAGGCCTGGTAGGGGACAAGGCGATGTGCGGGGACAGGCCTGGTAGGGGACAGGGTGAGTGTGCGGGGACAGGGTGAGTGTGCGGGGACAGGCCTGGTAGGGGACAAGCCAATGTGCGGGGACAGGCCTGGTAGGGGACAGGGCAAGTGTGCGGGGACAGGCCTGGTAGGGGATAGGGCAAGTGTGCGGGGACAGGCCTGGTAGGGGACAGGGCAAGTGTGCGGGGACAGGGTGAGTGTGCGGGGACAGGCCTGGTAGGGGACAGGGTGAGTGTGCGGGGATAGGGCAAGTGTGCGGGGACAGGCCTGGTAGGGGACAGGGCAAGTGTGCGGGGACAGGCCTGGTAGGGGACAGGGTGAGTGTGCGGGGACAGGCCTGGTAGGGGACAGGGTGAGTGTGCGGGGACAGGCCTGGTAGGGGTCAGGGTGAGTGTGCGGGGGCAGGCCTGGTAGGGGACAGGGTGAGTGTGCGGGGATAGGGCAAGTGTGCGGGGACAGGCCTGGTAGGGGACAGGGCAAGTGTGCGGGGACAGGCCTGGTAGGGGACAGGGCAAGTGTGCAGGGACAGGCCTGGTAGGGGACAGGGCAAGTGTGCAGGGACAGGCCTGGTACGGGACAGGGTGAGTGTGCGGGGACAGGGCAAGTGTGCGGGGACAGGCCTGGTAGGGGACAGGGCAAGTGTGTTTTTAGTTACAGCGTCCCTTTCTGTACTTATTTTTGTTATAGTCCCCATTTTTGTTGGAGTGGTCCACCTGCTTTTGTTTTTTCTTATAGTGCTCCTCCTTTTCTGTTTTTTGTTATATACCCCTCAGCTCCTGCCAGTGTGTTTTTAATATAGTGCCCTCTGTCAGGGGCGTCAGAATGATTTCACGCTGGGGGGGGCAAGTTTGAATTTCATTCTGGCGCCCCTACTGTGGTGCCGATCTCCTCTCCTTCAAACACCCCCTCCCCCTCCCCTCCGCTTCCGCTGTGGTGCTGGTCGCTCTCCTTCAGTGCGGGGGCGCTTACCTCTGCATCCCCGTGGGCGGCATCCAAAGCAGGGTGCGGTGTCCCCTCTTCTGTAATACCCAGCTGTCTCCTCAATGGTTATGCATTACTGGGAGTAGGCGTGGCCCACAGCCATGCCTCCTCCCAGTAATACATCACCAATTGAGAGAGACAGCCGGCTAGTACAGAAAGGGGTGACGCATCATGTTTGGGGGTGGGGGGGTCAAGCTGCCCCCCCCCCCCCCCATTCCGACGCCTATGCCCTCTGTCCCCCGTCCTGTTTTCAGCATCTACCTGTCCCCTGACGTCCACCCACCTCACAGCAGCAAAGCCTGCTTTCTTCTCCCGGCTCCCCTGTCAGGCTGTGGCAGTGTCGCATCCTAATTACAGCAGATGTGCGACGTTGCCAGGAGCCGGGACTGGCGCTGCTGTAAGGGACACGGAGGCAATGCACGCTAACACAGCTGACTACGCACCCTGTTACTGTATGGTATCAGTGGCAAACGCAGGATTTTCATGGGGGGGGGTTCCGTACGTGTATGTGTTTGTAATTGAGCAGCCAGCACACTGCACAAGCTGTGTGTGTGTGTGTGTGTGTGTGTGTGTGTGTGTGTGTGTATATATATATATACACACACACACACACACACACACACACACAGAACACCTGTACATAGACATACACACACATACTGTACACAGCATATATGCGTACACAGTTTACATGCACATATCATACACACACACACACACACAGTATACAGGCACACAGTATACATACATACTAACACGGTATACATGCAAACATACATACATAGTATGCATGCACATACATAGTATACATGCACACAGCATACTATATATACACACACTGTACATACATATACACAGTATATATGCACACAGCATACACACACACACTATACATGCACACAGCATTATCATACTGTACATACATACACACACACACACAGTATACATGCACACACAGTACACATGCATACAGCATATATACATAGTTACACACACACACACTATACATTTACATAGCAATACACACACTCATTAACAGTAAACAGAACCCCCTCCTCACCTTATACATACTACTCACAAACTACAATGGGAGCCGAAGACAGCAGCCACTGCCTCACGTAGCTCTGTCTCATGGCCCCTTGAACTGCCTGAGAGGAGCTGCGTGCTTCCGCTGCAGCTCCCCCTACAGGCAGCCACCAGCGGCAGCAGCAGCAGCCATGTTCTCACTGTCACTCGGACAGTGTAAGGAGCAGGGAGCTGCTTAAAAAGCTTCTCCTCGTTAAAAATAAATAAATCGGACGGCAGCGACGATGGATCGGAGGCCAGGGGGGGTTTCTAGGTACTCGGTACCCCACCCCTGCGTGCGCGTATGGGTATGGCTCTGGGCAATCATAGCTGCACATGGGAGGTGCAGCTAAAATGAAAGTTAAAAAGAAATCTTCCTTCTAAATGACAGGGGGGGCACGTGCCTGGGTGCCCCCTCCCCCCCTGGATCCGCCACTGCTGGGGGGACATGTGTATCTGGCACTGGGGGCATATCTGGCACTGGGGGGACATGTGTATCTGGCATTGGGGGCATATCTGGCACTGGGGGGACATGTGTATCTGGCACTGGGGGCATATCTGGCACTGGGGGCATATCTGGCACTGTGGGGGCATTTCTGTATCTGGCACTGGGGGCATATCTGGCACTGGGGACATTTCTGTATCTGGTACTGTGGGGGCATTTCTGTATCTGGCACTGGGAGGCAATGTATATCTGACACAGTGGGGGAATTTGTGTATCTGGCACTGTGAGGCAGGGGCGGATTGGTCCACCAGGACACCATGACAGATTCTGATGGGCCGGTCCCACACCCCCCTCAGCCAGGCCGATTCACACTCAGGCTGGGCTGGCTCACACTGTCTCCAGTACTTGCGGGTATGCTAGCGGGCACTTCCAGGTGCCGCTAGCTGTGAGAAGTGGTGAATCTTTTCTACCATAGGAGGGACCTGGAGAAAGTTAATCAGCCCAGCGGCATCCTCTCTCTGGCCCCAGCCAAAGGTCTCTTCAATGAGCCCAGCCCGGGAGCAGCAGCATAGCGATGGTTCACTAAACCCACTGCCACCCTAGCTCCCGCAGTCTCACTGAACTGGCCAGTGCGGCATATGAGCGCTGAAGGGGACCCGGCAGAGAGGTGATTTTTATTATTATCATTTCCATTATCATGATGGTGTAAGGGTTAGGGTCACAGTGTATGGTTTGGTGACTGGACAGGAGCAGGATGAACCTTGTTCTCAGGATGCCAGTTGATCAGGCAGCACTCACAGTCAGCCCTGGCACAATCTCTAATGCAAAGTCCTTCAGCCCTATAGCTGCTGAATGTCTGTCCGTGATGATGGGCCTATTTATGTAATGTGGTGGCTACGTATGTAATGCGGTGCTATTTGTGTAATGAGATGCTATACGTGTAACGTATAACGTGTAACGTGGTGCTAGCATGTAAAGCGGGGCTATACGTGTAGTGTGGTGCTATACCTGTAATGTGGTGCTATTCTTGTTATGTGGTGTATATTCTTGCTATTTGTGTAATGCGATGCTATACGTGTAGTGCCGTGCTATACGTGTAATGCGGTGCTATACCTGTAATGTGGTGCTATTCATGTTATGCGGTGCTATACGTGTAGTGCCGTGCTATACATGTAATGCGGTGCTATACCTGTAATGTGGTGCTATTCATGTTATGCGGTGCTATACGTGTAGTGCCGTGCTATACGTGTAATGCGGTGCTATACCTGTAATGTGGTGCTATTCGTGTTATATGGTGCTGTTTGTGTAATGTGGTGCTATACGTGTAGTGCGTTGCTATACATGCAATGCGGTGCTATACGTGTAATGCAGTGCTATACATGTAATGTGGTGCTATTCATGTAAAATGATACTGGGGGTAATTCCAAGTTGATCGCAGTAGGAAATTTTTTAGCAGTTGGGCAAACCATGTGCACTGCAGGGGAGGCAGATATAATAAGAATTTACTTACCGATAATTCTATTTCTCGTAGTCCGTAGTGGATGCTGGGGACTCCGTCAGGACCATGGGGAATAGCGGCTCCGCAGGAGACAGGGCACAAAAGTAAAAGCTTTAGGATCAGGTGGTGTGCACTGGCTCCTCCCCCTATGACCCTCCTCCAAGCCTCAGTTAGGATACTGTGCCCGGACGAGCGTACACAATAAGGAAGGATTTTGAATCCCGGGTAAGACTCATACCAGCCACACCAATCACACTGTACAACCTGTGATCTGAACCCAGTTAACAGCATGATAACAGCGGAGCCTCTGAAAAGATGGCTCACAACAATAATAACCCGATTTTTGTAACAATAACTATGTACAAGTATTGCAGACAATCCGCACTTGGGATGGGCGCCCAGCATCCACTACGGACTACGAGAAATAGAATTATCGGTAAGTAAATTCTTATTTTCTCTGACGTCCTAAGTGGATGCTGGGGACTCCGTCAGGACCATGGGGATTATACCAAAGCTCCCAAACGGGCGGGAGAGTGCGGATGACTCTGCAGCACCGAGTGAGAGAACTCCAGGTCCTCCTCAGCCAGGGTGTGCCCCTGACCAAGTAGCAGCTCGGCAAAGTTGTAAAGCAGAGACCCCTCGGGCAGCCGCCCAAGATGAGCCCACCTTCCTTGTGGAATGGGCATTTACATATTTTGGCTGTGGCAGGCCTGCCACAGAATGTGCAAGCTGAATTGTACTACACATCCAACTAGCAATCGTCTGCTTAGAAGCAAGAGCACCCAGTTTGTTGGGTGCATACAGGATAACAGCAAGTCAGTTTTCCTGACTCCAGCCGTCCTGGAAACCTATATTTTCAGGGCCCTGACAACATCTAGCAACTTGGAGTCCTCCAAGTCCCTAGTAGCCGCAGGTACCACAATAAGCTGGTTCAGGTGAAACGCTGACACCACCTTAGGGAGAAACTGGGGACGAGTCCGCAGCTCTGCCCTGTCCGAATGGACAATCAGATATGGGCTTTTGTGAGACAAAGCCGCCAATTCTGACACTCGCCTGGCCGAGGCCAGGGCCAACATCATGGTCACTTTCCATGTGAGATATTTCAAAACCACAGATTTGAGCGGTTTAAACCAATGTGATTTGAGGAATCCCAGAACTACGTTGAGATCCCACAGTGCCACTGGAGGCACAAAAGGGGGTTGTATATGCAGTACTCCCTTGACAAACTTCTGGACTTCAGGAACTGAAGCCAATTCTTTCTGGAAGAAAATCGACAGGGCCGAAATTTGAACCTTAATGGACCCCAATTTGAGGCCCATAGACACTCCTGTTTGCAGGAAATGCAGGAATCGACCGAGTTGAAATTTCTTCGTGGGGCCTTCCTGGCCTCACACTACGCAACATATTTTCGCCACATGTGGTGATAATGTTGTGCGGTCACCTCCTTCCTGGCTTTGACCAGGGTAGGAATGACCTCTTCCGGAATGCCTTTTTCCCTTAGGATCCGGCGTTCAACCGCCATGCCGTCAAACGCAGCCGCGGTAAGTCTTGGAACAGACATGGTACTTGCTGAAGCAAGTCCCTTCTTAGCGGCAGAGGCCATGAGTCCTCTGTGAGCATCTCTTGAAGTTCCGGGTACCAAGTCCTTCTTGGCCAATCCGGAGCCACGAGTATAGTTCTTACTCCTCTACGTCTTATAATTCTCAGTACCTTAGGTATGAGAAGCAGAGGAGGGAACACATACACCGACTGGTACACCCACGGTGTTACCAGAACGTCCACAGCTATTGCCTGAGGGTCTCTTGACCTGGCGCAATACCTGTCCAGTTTTTTGTTCAGGCGGGACGCCATCATGTCCACCTTTGGTCTTTCCCAACGGTTCACAATCATGTGGAAGACTTCCCGATGAAGTCCCCACTCTCCCGAGTGGAGATCGTGCTGAGGAAGTCTGCTTCCCAGTTGTCCACTCCCGGAATGAACACTGCTGACAGTGCTATCACATGATTTTCCGCCCAGCGAAGAATCCTTGCAGTTTCTGCCATTGTCCTCCTGCTTCTTGTGCCGCCCTGTCTGTTTACGTGGGCGACTGCCGTGATGTTGTCCCACTGGATCAATACCGGCTTACCTTGAAGCAGAGGTCTTGCTAAGCTTAGAGCATTGTAAATTGCTCTTAGCTCCAGTATATTTATGTGGAGAGAAGTCTCCAGACTTGATCACACTCCCTGGAAATTTTTTCCTTGTGTGACTGCTCCCCAGCCTTTCAGGCTGGCATCCGTGGTCACCAGGACCCAGTCCTGAATGCCGAATCTGTGGCCCTTTAGTAGATGAGCACTCTGCAGCCACCACAGAAGAGACACCCTTGTCCTTGGAGACAGGGTTATCCGCTGATGCATCTGAAGATGCGATCCGGACCATTTTTCCAGCAGATCCCACTGAAAAGTTCTTGCGTGAAATCTGCCGAATGGAATCGCTTCGTAAGAAGCCACCATTTTTCCCAGGACCCTTGTGCAATGATGCACTGACACTTTTCCTGGTTTTAGGAGGTTCCTGACTAGCTCGGATAACTCCCTGGCTTTCTCCTCCGGGAGAAACACCTTTTTCTGGACTGTGTCCAGAATCATCCCTAGGAACAGCAGACGTGTCGTCGGAGACAGCTGCGATTTTGGAATATTTAGAATCCACCCGTGCTGTCGTAGAACTACTTGAGATAGTGCTACTCCGACCTCCAACTGTTCTCTGGACCTTGCCCTTATCAGGAGATCGTCCAAGTAAGGGATAATTAAGACGCCTTTTCTTTGAAGAAGAATCATCATTTCGGCCATTACCTTGGTAAAGACCCGGGTTGCCGTGGACAATCCAAACGGCAGCGTCTGAAACTGATAGTGACAGTTTTGTACCACGAACCTGAGGTACCCTTGGTGAGAAGGGCAAATTGGGACAAGGAGGTAAGCATCCTTGATGTCCAGGGACACCATATAGTCCCCTTCTTCCTGGTTCGCTATCACTGCTCTGAGTGACTCCATCTTGATTTGAACCTTTGTATGTAAGTGTTCAAATATTTCAGATTTAGAATAGGTCTCACCGAGCCGTCTGGCTTCAGTACCACAATATAGTGTGGAATAATACCCCTTTCCTTGTTGTAGGAGGGGTACTTTGATTATCACCTGCTGGGAATACAGCTTGTGAATTGTTTCCAATACTGCCTCCCTGTCGGAGGGAGACGTTGGTAAAGCAAACTTCAGGAACCTGCGAGGGGGAGACGTCTCGAATTTCCAATCTGTACCCCTGGGATACTACTTGTAGGATCCAGGGGTCCACTTGCGAGTGAGCCCACTGCGTGCTGAAACTCTTGAGACGACCCCCCACCGCACCTGTTTGTACGGCCCCAGCGTCATGCTGAGGACTTGGCAGAAGCGGTGGAAGGCTTCTGTTCCTGGGAATGGGCTGCCTGCTGCAGTCTTCTTCCCTTACCTCTGTCCCTGGGCAGATATGACTGGCCTTTTGCCCGCTTGCCCTTATGGGGACGAAAGGACTGAGGCTGAAAAGACGATGTCTTTTTCTGCTGAGATGTGACTTGGGGTAAAAAAGGTGGATTTTCCAGCTGTTGCCGTGGCCACCAGGTCCGATGGACCGACCCCAAATAACTCCTCCCCTTTATACGGCAATACTTCCATGTGCCGTTTGGAATCTGCATCACCTGACCACTGTCGTGTCCATAAACATCTTCTGGCAGATATGGACATCGCACTTACTCTTGATGCCAGAGTGCAAATATCCCTCTGTGCATCTCGCATATATAGAAATGCATCCTTTAAATGCTCTATAGTCAATAAAATACTGTCCCTGTCAAGGGTATCAATATTTCCAGTCAGGGAATCCGACCAAGCCACCCCAGCGCTGCCCATCCAGGCTGAGGCGATCGCTGGTCGCAGTATAACACCAGTATGTGTGTATATACTTTTTAGGATATTTTCCAGCCTCCTATCAGTTGGCTCCTTGAGGGCGGCCGTATCTGGAGACGGTAACGCCACTTGTTTTGATAAGCGTGTGAGCGCCTTATCCACCCTAAGGGGTGTTTCCCAACGCGCCATAACTTCTGGCGGGAAAGGGTATACCGCCAATAATTTTCTATCGGGGGAAACCCACGTTTAATTTATCTGATTCAGGAAAAACCACATGTAGTTTTTTCACACTCCACATAATACCCTTTTTTGTGGTACTTGTAGTATCAGAAATATGTAACATCTT
Source organism: Pseudophryne corroboree (assembly GCF_028390025.1). Lineage (NCBI taxonomy): Eukaryota > Metazoa > Chordata > Amphibia > Anura > Myobatrachidae > Pseudophryne > Pseudophryne corroboree. The sequence continues at coordinate 196,433,173 of NC_086445.1, read as the reverse complement.
CTTCATTGCCCTTAACAAGTAACGTGTGGCCCTAAAGGAAAATACGTTTGTTTCTTCACCGTCGACACTGGAGTCAGTGTCAGTGTCTGTGTCGACCGACTGAGGTAAAAGGACGTTTTAACGCCCCTGACGGTGTTTGAGACGCCTGGACAGGTACTAATTGGTTTGCCGGCCGTCTCATGTCGTCAACCGACCTTGCAGCGTGTTGACATTATCACGTAATTCCTTAAATAAGCCATCCATTCCGGTGTCGACTCCCTAGAGAGTGACATCACCATTACAGGCAATTGCTCCGCCTCCTCACCAACATCGTCCTCATACATGTCGACACACACGTACCGACACACAGCACACACACAGGGAATGCTCTGATAGAGGACAGGACCCCACTAGCCCTTTGGGGAGACAGAGGGAGAGTTTGCCAGCACACACCAAAAACGCTATAATTATACAGGGACAACCTTTATATAAGTGTTTTTCCCTTATAGCATTTTAATATATATAGTCATATCGCCAAATAAGTGCCCCCCCTCTCTGTTTTAACCCTGTTTCTGTAGTGCAGTGCAGGGGAGAGCCTGGGAGCCTTCCCACCAGCATTTCTGTGAGGGAAAATGGCGCTGTGTGCTGAGGAGAATAGGCCCCGCCCCCTTTTCGGCTGGCTTCTTCTCCCGTTTTTCTGAGACCTGGCAGGGGTTAAATACATCCATATAGCCCCCAGGGGCTATATGTGATGTATTTTTAGCCAGAATAAGGTACTATCATTGCTGCCCAGGGCGCCCCCCCCAGCGCCCTGCACCCTCAGTGACCGCTGCTATGAAGTGTGCTGACAACAATGGCGCACAGCTGCAGTGCTGTGCGCTACCTTATGAAGACTAAAAAGTCTTCTGCCGCCGGTTTCTGGACCTCTTCACTTTTCGGCATCTGCAAGGGGGTCGGCGGCGCGGCTCCGGGACGAACCCCAGGGTGAGACCTGTGTTCCGACTCCCTCTGGAGCTAATGGTGTCCAGTAGCCTAAGAAGCCAATCCATCCTGCACGCAGGTGAGTTCACTTCTCTCCCCTAAGTCCCTCGATGCAGTGAGCCTGTTGCCAGCAGGACTCACTGAAAATAAAAAAAAACCTAACAAAACTTTTACTCTAAGCAGCTCTTTAGGAGAGCCACCTAGATTGCACCCTTCTCGGCCGGGCACAAAAATCTAACTGAGGCTTGGAGGAGGGTCATAGGGGGAGGAGCCAGTGCACACCACCTGATCCTAAAGCTTTTACTTTTGTGCCCTGTCTCCTGCGGAGCCGCTATTCCCCATGGTCCTGACGGAGTCCCCAGCATCCACTTAGGACGTCAGAGAAAACATGTTCAGAGAGAGTTAGATTTTGGTGGGTTATTTTGTTTCTGTGCAGGGTAAATACTGGCTGCTTTATTTTTACACTGCAATTTAGATTGCAGATTGAACACACCACACCCAAATCTAACTCTCTCTGCAAATGTTATATTTGCCTCCCCTGCAGTGCACATGGTTTTGCCCAACTGCTAAAAAATTTCCTGCTGCGATCAACTTGGAATTACCCCCACTATTCGTGTAATAATGTGGTGGCTATGTATGTAATCAGTGGCGGATTGGCCACTGGGACAGATTCCGCTACGCTGGTCCCCTGTGTCTGTGTTCACTACTTGTGTGCTCTCCCTCCCTGTACTGTGCTGTATATAGTGTGTCCTCCCCCTCCCTGTACTGTGCTGTATGTAGTGTGTGCTCCCTCCCTGTACTGTGCTGTATGTAGTGTGTGCTCCCCCTCCCTGTACTGTGCTATATGCAGTGTGTGCTCCTTTCCTGTACTGTGCTGTATGTAGTGTGTGCTCCCCCTCCCTGTACTGTGCTATATGCAGTGTGTGCTCCTTTCCTGTACTGTGCTGTATGTAGTGTGTGCTCCCCCTCCCTATACTGTGCTATATGTAGTGTGTGCTCCCTCCCTGTACTGTGCTGTATGTAGTGTGTGCTCCCCCTCCCTGTACTGTGCTATATGCAGTGTGTGCTCCTTTCCTGTACTGTGCTGTATGTAGTGTGTGCTCCCCCTCCCTATACTGTGCTATATGTAGTGTGTGCTCCCTCCCTGTACTGTGCTGTATGTAGTGTGTGCTCCCCCTCCCTATACTGTGCTATATGTAGTGTGTGCTCCCTCCCTGTACTGTGCTGTATATAGTGTGTGCTCCTCCTCCCTGTACTGTGCTGTGTGTAGTGTGTGCTCCCTCCCTGTACTGTGCTGTATGTAGTGTGTGCTCCCCCTCCCTGTACTGTGCTGTATGTAGTGTGTGCTCCCTCCCTGTACTGTGCTGTATGTAGTGTGTGCTCCCCCTCCCTGTACTGTGCTGTATGTAGTGTGTGCTCCCTCCCTGTACTGTGCTGTATATAGTGTGTGCTCCTCCTCCCTGTACTGTGCTGTATGTAGTGTGTGCTCCCTCCCTGTACTGTGCTGTATGTAGTGTGTGCTCCCCCTCCCTGTACTGTGCTATATGCAGTGTGTGCTCCTTTCCTGTACTGTGCTGTATGTAGTGTGTGCTCCCCCTAACTATACTGTGCTGTATGTAGTGTGTGCTCCCCCTCCCTGTACTTTGAAACATATAAGGTTTTTTTTAAAGAGAGTATTTTTTTTATTCAATAAAGGAATAGATATACAGATAACGCAGTGCACATGTGGGAACAAATATGTTATAGTCATGCAGTACTTCAATATAGCGTTGTAGTACAGGAAGAATAAGAAAAGTTGCATCAAATATAAAATCACTCACAAGATACTACCAAGCACACACTATAAGAAATTGGCGATATCTGTAAGCAGATTGTCAGTCAACATATTAAACATTTTCAATTTTCTCCCCATCTAATTTGCATTTGCAAATCTAACTAGTAGGCTTTAGTATAGCCCACATAAAACTTAGAAAAAATAAAACAAAAACAAAACAAACAAAAACAGACCTAAGGGCAACAAGAGTAAAGAAAGTGAAGTGAAGTATCATTAAGTAATAGCACAGCTCAGCACAGCAGGACCCAAGGCATATATTGCCACTAGATCTCAGTACTCTCTATAGCGCAATAGCAGGAGAGGAATATACAGATTCAATCCAAGGGGACCATATTTTCTCGTATTTAGTAATAGCAATATTTTTCATGTATATAGCGGTCTTTAAAAAGAGTATCATTCACCAAGGCCTTAAAAGCAGATAAAGAAGGACAATGTGAGGCCATCCATGACCTCGCAGTACACACTTTAGCTAGAGCGCAGATACTGCGAGCATAGAGGCCCTCCCATTTGGACCATGAGTCATGTCCCCCATCCCCAGTACACAAAATCTCGGGGTCAGCATGCTTCTAGGTATCCCCGTCTGTTCCAGAATCGACCCGATCCCAGACCAAAACACCTGTATGGAAGGACAATCCCACACAAGGTGCCAAAAGGAACCCCCAGCGGCCCCGCATTTAGGGCAAACATCTAGGTTCCCAGCCCCAAACCTGGCCAGCCGAGCCGGTGTCATATAGGATCTATGCAAAATAAAGAACTGTATTTGTTGAAACCTAAGTGACTTAGTGCCCATACACGGGTATTCCAGGGTAAGCTCACAATCTTCCTCGTCTATGGGGCCTAGATCACATTCCCAACGCACACAGAGTCTCGAGAGGGGGTCTGCATGAAATGTTTTAAGAAGGTACGAGTACGTGAAAGAAATCACCTTAACTCATCCCAGTGAACTTAGGAAGGTCTTTATGGGAAAAGGAAGAAGCACTGGTGGTGAATCCCTAAACTGTGACTGCAAGGCATGTCGGAGTTGTAGGAATCTATAAAAGTAAGAGTTAGGCAAGCTAAATTCTTCCTTTAATTGCTGAAAAGATTTCAAGGTGCCATCACTGTACAACTGTGATATGGAGACTATGGTGTGAGAAGCCCATACCACCCCACCCTCAAGAGCCCCCAGCTCAGGAAACAAAGTAGAGTGCCAGAGGGGAGTATCCGGGTCCATACCATCAAACCTGAGCAATGAAACATATGAGGTTAAAAAAAAAAGGGGTTTGTAGAAAAATCAATAAAATCAGAAGTAGAATAAAGGCATGACCGCTGTGTCAGTAGACACTGAAAGTGGGCATATCAGTCCTTTTATATTCAGACGTACGGATGTACATCAGGGAAGGGCATTGTAGCATCATACACATAAAGTGGCAGGTAAACATTAACCTAACGTAAAGCAAAGGAGGCCCCAACTGTGTCTATCTCAGAATCAGGACCTCTGAGGAGTGACCACGCCCTCTTGACAGAGTCCTTTCCCTCAACAGTCTCTGCCCCATTAGGGCTGCTTCCATAAATTTCCCGGGCTGGTGTTCAATCCCAATCCGCCCCTGCTGTGAGGCAATGTATATCTGGCACTCTGGGGGCATTTGTGTATCTGGCACAGTGAGGCAATGTGTATCTGGCACTCTGGGGCAACATATATCTGGCACTGTGGGGCAATGTATATCTGGCACTGTGGGGCAACGTGTATCTGGCACTATTGGGGTCATATGTGTATCTGCCCCTCCCCCATATGTGTATCACGCCCCCATTTTCATTGGCCATGCCCCATGTGGCATTTGGCCACACCCATTTTTGGTGTGGACGCACACAGTACCTATAATACATTTTTTCTACTTGCACCACTGCATGTGTCTTGTTATGCTTGTAGACACAACAGGATGATCAGGGGAAGGTTGAGTAAAATAAGGGCCTGTTCATGTAATTGAGGCATCTTTTTTTCAGCTTTTAAAAAAACATTATATTTATTTAAAAATATTTATTTTTCTGACTATATATATCTCTGCATGTCATGTGTCACATATTCTGTACGTCATTGTTTGAACATCAGAGAGACATAATGGGTAGGAGCATCTTCTGAAATTTTAATATGCGCATCAAGGGAACTTCCACCTGACCTGATTCAAATTGCTATTTACCTGTGTAGGTTCTAAATTTACACCTTGTATAATGTAAATTGTCATAAATAAGTCATAGTCATGCAGTACTTCAATATAGCGTTGTAGTACAGGAAGAATAAGAAAAGTTGCATCAAATACAAAATCACTCACAAGATACTACCAAGCACACACTATAAGAAAATGGCAATATCTGTAAGCAGATTGTCAGTCAACATATTAAACATTTTCAATTTTCTCCCCATCTAATTTGCCGAGCTGGTGTCAATATGTGTCAGTCACAAGTGCCTGCAAAATCTGTACCTAACTCTGCTGCAAGTTATTATATCGGCACCGTGCTCAAAATACAATAGGAGAGTATCATCATTTCACCACAAACTGTTTGTTCCTAACACAATGGGGGAAATTTACTAAGCTCCCGATTTTGACCGAGATGCCGTTTTTTCATCAAAGTGTCATCTCGGTAATTTACTAAGCACTAATCACGGCAGTGATGAGGGCATTCGTAATTTTTTGCAAGTTCAGGTAAAAAATTACGAATGAATACACCATCGGTCAAAACGCGGCTGTTTAAGTATGAATCTCGGTCATTTACTAAGAAGTGCAAAGCAAAAAAAGAACAAACACTGCCGTGAAAAATTACAACTCGTAAAAAAGTGCTAAAAAAAAACAGACCTGCTTTTTTTATTCGTGATTGGATAGGCATGCACGGATCCATGAGATCCGTGCATGTATATCAGTGGGAAGGGGTGGGAAAGTGCTTATTTTTTCAAAAAAAATTGCGTGGGGTCCCCCCTCCTAAGCATAACCAGCCTCGGGCTCTTTGAGCCGATCCTGGTTGCAGAAATATGGGGGAAAAAATGACAGGGGTTCCCCCATATTTAAGCAACCAGCATCGGGCTCTGCGCCTGGTCCTGGTCCCAAAAATACGGGGGACAAAAAGAGTAGGGGTCCCCCGTATTTTTAAAACCAGCACCGGGCTCCACTAGCTGGACAGATAATGCCACAGCCGGGGGTCACTTTTATATAGTGCCCTGCGGCCGTGGCATCAAAAATCCAACTAGTCACTCCTGGCCGGGGTACCCTGGGGGAGTGGGGACCCCTTCAATCAAGGGGTCCCCCCCCCCAGCCACCCAAGGGCCAGGGGTGAAGCCCGAGGCTGTCCCCCCCCATCCAATGGGCTGCGGATGGGGAGGCTGATAGCCTTTGTTGTAAAAGAAAAGATATTGTTTTTAGTAGCAGTACTACAAGGCCCAGCAAGCCTCCCCCGCATGCTGGTACTTGGAGAACCACAAGTACCAGCATGCGACGGAAAAACGGGCCCGCTGGTACCTGTAGTACTACTACTAAAAAAATACCCAAAAAAAGACAAGACACACACACCGTGAAAGTATAATTTTATTACATACATACACACATACATACATACATACTTACCTTAAGTTCCCACGCAGGTCGGTCCTCTTCTCCAGTAGAATCCAAGGGGTACCTGTTGAAGAAATTATACTCACGAGATCCAGGGGTCCAGGCTCCTCGGGAAATCCAGGGGTAATCCACGTACTTGCATAAAATAAGAAAACGGAAAGCCGAGCCACGAACTGAAAGGGGCCCCATGTTTTCACATGGGACTCCTTTCCACGAATGCCAGAAACCCACTCTGACTGATGTCTAAGTGGGTTTCTTCAGCCAATCAGGGAGTGCCACGTTGTAGCACTCTCCTGATCGGCTGTGTGCTCCTGTACTGAGTGACAGGCGGCACACGGCAGTGTTACAATGTAGCGCCTATGCGCTCCATTGTAACCAATGCTGGGAACTTTCTGCTCAGCGGTGACGTCACTTTAGGTCAACCGCAGGGCAGAAAGTTCCCAGCATTGGTTACAATGGAGCGCATAGGCGCTACATTGTAACACTGCCGTGTGCCGCCTGTCACTCAGTACAGGAGCACACAGCCGATCAGGAGAGTGCTACAACGTGGCACTCCCTGATTGGCTGAAGAAACCCACTTAGACATCAGTCAGAGTGGGTTTCTGGCATTCGTGGAAAGGAGTCCCATGTGAAAACATGGGGCCCCTTTCAGTTCGTGGCTCGGCTTTCCGTTTTCTTATTTTATGCAAGTACGTGGATTACCCCTGGATTTCCCGAGGAGCCTGGACCCCTGGATCTCGTGAGTATAATTTCTTCAACAGGTACCCCTTGGATTCTACTGGAGAAGAGGACCGACCTGCGTGGGATCTTAAGGTAAGTATGTATGTATGTGTGTATGTATGTAATAAAATTATACTTTCACGGTGTGTGTGTCTTGTCTTTTTTTGGGTATTTTTTTAGTAGTAGTACTACAGGTACCAGCGGGCCCGTTTTTCCGTCGCATGCTGGTACTTGTGGTTCTCCAAGTACCAGCATGCGGGGGAGGCTTGCTGGGCCTTGTAGTACTGCTACTAAAAACAATATCTTTTCTTTTACAACAAAGGCTATCAGCCTCCCCATCCGCAGCCCATTGGATGGGGGGGGACAGCCTCGGGCTTCACCCCTGGCCCTTGGGTGGCTGGGGGGGGGGGACCCCTTGATTGAAGGGGTCCCCACTCCCCCAGGGTACCCCGGCCAGGAGTGACTAGTTGGATTTTTGATGCCACGGCCGCAGGGCACTATATAAAAGTGACCCCCGGCTGTGGCATTATCTGTCCAGCTAGTGGAGCCCGGTGCTGGTTTCAAAAATACGGGGGACCCCTACTCTTTTTGTCCCCCGTATTTTTGGGACCAGGACCAGGCGCAGAGCCCGATGCTGGTTGCTTAAATATGGGGGAACCCCTGTCATTTTTTTCCCCATATTTCTGCAACCAGGATCGGCTCAAAGAGCCCGAGGCTGGTTATGCTTAGGAGGGGGGACCCCACGCAATTTTTTTTATTATTTTACAGTGTTTAATTAAAAAAAAAAAAAAAATAAACCCCACCACGGATCACACAGATCCGGCCGAGATTGATTGTAAAAAAAGTCGGCAGTGTTTTGCTAATCACTGCCGTAAAAATAGGTAAAAAACCACGAATGACATCGACATCGGAAGAAAAGAAAAACCCGAATACGACAGCTTAGTAAATCCATCGTAATCAATTCAAAAAGTTGCAGTTTTACACTGTCGATGTCATTCGTGATTGAACTTTGACCTTTTTTCGGAAATTACGAATCTTAGTAAATTTACCCCAATGAGAACACTAATTTGGGATTCACCTTAACATATTGGATAGGCTCTCATGTTTGGCCAAGTATGCGCTACAGACCTCATTTACACTCCATGTTAACTGTAGAATTTACCATAATTGCTTTTACTATGAGTGCCCTTAATGCTTAGAGCGTGCATCTGAATTTCCAATCTCCTGCATGGTACTACAAGTCTCAGCATGGTAGAACTTCTTACGATGCTTAAAAAATAAGAATTTACTTACCGATAATTCTATTTCTCATAGTCCGTAGTGGATGCTGGGGACTCCGAAAGGACCATGGGGAATAGCGGCTCCGCAGGAGACTGGGCACAAAAGTAAAAAGCTTTAGGACTACCTGGTGTGCACTGGCTCCTCCCCCTATGACCCTCCTCCAAGCCTCAGTTAGGATACTGTGCCCGGACGAGTGTACACAATAAGGAAGGATTTTGAATCCCGGGTAAGACTCATACCAGCCACACCAATCACACCGTACAACTTGTGATCTGAACCCAGTTAACAGCATGATAACAGAAGGAGCCTCTGAAAAGATGGCTCACAACAACAATAACCCGATTTTTGTAACAATAACTATGTACAAGTAATGCAGACAATCCGCACTTGGGATGGGCCCCCAGCATCCACTACGGACTATGAGAAATAGAATTATCGGTAAGTAAATTCTTATTTTCTCTAACGTCCTAGTGGATGCTGGGGACTCCGAAAGGACCATGGGGATTATACCAAAGCTCCCAAATGGGCGGGAGAGTGCGGATGACTCTGCAGCACCGAATGAGAGAACTCCAGGTCCTCCTCAGCCAGGGTATCAAATTTGTAGAATTTAGCAAACGTGTTTGCCCCTGACCAAGTAGCTGCTCGGCAAAGTTGTAAAGCCGAGACCCCTCGGGCAGCCGCCCAAGATGAGCCCACTTTCCGTGTGGAATGGGCTTTTACAGATTTTGGCTGTGGCAGGCCTGCCACAGAATGTGCAAGCTGAATTGTACTACAAATCCAACGAGCAATCGTCTGCTTAGAAGCAGGAGCACCCAGCTTGTTGGGTGCATACAGGATAAACAGCGAGTCAGATTTTCTGACTCCAGCCGTCCTGGAAACATATATTTTCAGGGCCCTGACTACGTCCAGCAACTTGGAATCCTCCAAGTCCCTAGTAGCCGCAGGCACCACAATAGGCTGGTTTAAGTGAAAAGCTGAAACCACCTTAGGGAGAAATTGAGGACGAGTCCTCAATTCTGCCCTGTCCGTATGAAAAATTAGGTAAGGGCTTTTATAGGATAAAGCCGCCAATTCTGAAACACGCCTGGCTGAAGCCAGGGCTAACAGCATTACCACTTTCCATGTGAGATATTTTAAGTCCACAGTGGTGAGTGGTTCAAACCAATGTGATTTTAGGAATCCCAAAACTACATTGAGATCCCAAGGTGCCACTGGAGGCACAAAAGGAGGCTGTATATGCAGTACTCCCTTGACAAACGTCTGAACTTCAGGAACAGAAGCTAGTTCTTTTTGGAAGAATATTGACAGGGCCGAAATTTGAACCTTAATGGACCCTAATTTGAGGCCCATAGACAGTCCTGTTTGCAGGAAAAGCAGGAATCGACCCAGTTGAAATTCCTCTGTAGGGGCCTTCCTGGCCTCGCACCACGCAACATATTTACGCCAAATACGGTGATAATGTTGTACGGTCACATCCTTCCTGGCTTTGATCAGGGTAGGGATGACTTCATCCGGAATGCCTTTTTCCTTCAGGATCCGGCGTTCAACCGCCATGCCGTCAAACGCAGCCGCGGTAAGTCTTGGAACAGACATGGTCCCTGCTGGAGCAGGTCCTTTCTTAGAGGTAGAGGCCACGGGTCTTCCGTGAGCATCTCTTGAATTTCCGGGTACCAAGTCCTTCTTGGCCAATCCGGAGCCACGAGTATAGTCTTTACTCCTCTCCTTCTTATGATTCTCAGTACTTTTGGTATGAGAGGAAGAGGAGGGAACACATACACTGACTGGTACACCCACGGTGTTACCAGAGCGTCCACAGCTATTGCCTGAGGGTCCCTTGACCTGGCACAATACCTGTCTAGTTTTTTGTTGAGGCGGGACGCCATCATGTCCACCTTTGGTTTTTCCCAACGGTTCACAATCATGTGGAAGACTTCTGGGTGAAGTCCCCACTCCCCCGGGTGAAGATCGTGTCTGCTGAGGAAGTCTGCTTCCCAGTTGTCCACTCCCGGAATGAACACTGCTGACAGTGCTATCACATGATTTTCCGCCCAGCGAAGAATCCTTGCCACTTCCGTCATTGCCCTCCTGCTTCTTGTGCCGCCCTGTCTGTTTACGTGGGCGACTGCCGTGATGTTGTCCGACTGGATCAACACCGGCTGACCCTGAAGCAGAGGTCTCGCCTGACTTAGGGCATTGTAAATGGCCCTTAGTTCCAGGATATTTATGTGAAGTGACGTTTCCATGCTTGACCACAAGCCCTGGAAGTTTCTTCCCTGTGTGACTGCTCCCCAGCCTCTCAGGCTGGCATCCGTGGTCACCAGGACCCAATCCTGAATGCCGAATCTGCGGCCCTCTAGGAGATGAGCACTCTGTAACCACCACAGGAGAGACACCCTTGTCCTTGGAGACAGGGTTATCCGCTGATGCATTTGAAGATGCGATCCGGACCATTTGTCCAGCAGATCCCACTGAAAAGTTCTTGCGTGGAATCTGCCGAATGGAATCGCTTCGTAAGAAGCCACCATCTTTCCCAGGACCCTTGTGCATTGATGTACTGACACTTGGCCTGGTCTTAGGAGGTTCCTGACTAGGTCGGATAACTCCCTGGCTTTCTCTTCCGGGAGAAACACCTTTTTCTGTACTGTGTCCAGAATCATTCCTAGGAACAGCAGACGTGTCGTCGGAATCAGCTGCGATTTTGGAATATTTAGAATCCATCCGTGCTGTCGTAGTACTACTTGAGATAGTGCTACTCCGACCTCTAACTGTTCCCTGGACCTTGCCCTTATCAGGAGATCGTCCAAGTAAGGGATAATTAAGACGCCTTTTCTTCGAAGAAGAATCATCATTTCGGCCATTACCTTGGTAAAGACCCGGGGTGCCGTGGACAATCCAAACGGCAGCGTCTGAAACTGATAGTGACAGTTCTGTACCACAAACCTGAGGTACCCTTGGTGAGAAGGGCAAATTGGGACATGGAGGTAAGCATCCTTGATGTCCAGAGACACCATATAGTCCCCTTCTTCCAGGTTCGCTATCACTGCTCTGAGTGACTCCATCTTGAACTTGAACCTTTTTATGTAAGTGTTCAAGGATTTCAGATTTAAAATGGGTCTCACCGAGCCGTCCGGCTTCGGTACCACAAACAGCGTGGAATAATACCCCTTTCCCTGGTGAAGGAGGGGTACCTTGATTATCACTTGCTGGGAATACAGCTTGTGAATGACTTCCAATACCGCCTCCCTGTCGGGGAGAGACGTTGGTAAAGCAGACTTCAGGAACCGGCGAGGGGGAGACGTCTCGAATTCCAATTTGTACCCCTGAGATACTACCTGCAGGATCCAGGGGTCCACTTGCGAGTGAGCCCACTGCGCGCTGAAATTCTTGAGACGGGCCCCCACCGTGCCTGAGTCCGCTTGTAAGGCCCCAGCGTCATGCTGAGGACTTGGCAGAAGCGGGGGAGGGCTTCTGTTCGTGGGAAGAGGCTGTCTGCTGCAGTCTTTTTCCCCTTCCTCTGCCCCGGGGCAGATATGAGTGGCCTTTTGCCCGCTTGCCCTTATGGGGACGAAAGGACTGAGCCTGAAAAGACGGTATCTTTTTCTGCTGCGAGGTGACTTGGGGTAAAAAGGTGGATTTCCCAGCCGTTGCTGTGGCCACCAGGTCCGATAGACCGACCCCAAATAACTCCTCCCCTTTATACGGCAATACTTCCATATGCCGTTTGGAATCCGCATCACCTGACCACTGTCGCGTCCATAACCCTCTTCTTGCAGAAATGGACATCGCACTTACTCTTGATGCCAGAGTGCAAATATCCCTCTGTGCATCACGCATATATAGAAATGCATCCTTTAAATGCTCTATAGTCAATAATATATTGTCCCTGTCCAGGGTATCAATATTTTCAGTCAGGGAATCCGACCAAGCCACCCCAGCACTGCACATCCAGGCTGAGGCGATTGCTGGTCGCAGTATAATACCAGTATGTGTGTATATACTTTTTAGGATATTTTCCAGCTTCCTATCAGCTGGTTACTTGAGGGCGGCCGTATCCGGAGACGGTAACGCCACTTGTTTTGATAAGCGTGTGAGCGCCTTATCCACTCTAGGGGGTGTTTCCCAACGCGCCCTAACCTCTGGCGGGAAAGGGTATAATGCCAATAATTTTTTAGAAATTAGCAGTTTTTTATCGAGGGAAACCCACGCTTCATCACACACCTCATTTAATTCATCTGATTCAGGAAAAACTACGGGTAGTTTTTTCACACCCCACATAATACCCTTTTTTGTGGTACTTGTAGTATCAGAAATGTTCAAAACCTCCTTCATTGCCGTGATCATGTAACGTGTGGCCCTACTGGAAAATACGTTTGTTTCCTCACCGTCGACACTGGAGTCAGTGTCCGTGTCAGTGTCTGTATCGACCTGAGGTAACGGGCGTTTTATAGCCCCTGACGGTGTTTGAGACGCCTGTACAGGTATTAACTGATTTGCCGGCTGTCTCATGTCGTCAACAGTCTTTTGTAAAGTGCCGACACTATCACGTAATTCTTTCCATAAGACCATCCAGTCAGGTGTCGACTCCCTAGGGGGTGACATCACTAACACAGGCAATTGCTCCGCCTCCACATCATTTTCCTCCTCATACATGTCGACACAGCGTACCGACACACAGCACACACACAGGGAATGCTCTGATAGAGGACAGGACCCCACTAGCCCTTTGGGGAGACAGAGGGAGAGTTTGCCAGCACACACCAGAGCGCTATATATATACAGGGATAACCTTATATAAGTGTTTTTTCCCTAATATAGCTGCTGTATATATTAATATGCCAATTTAGTGGCCCCCCTCTCTTGTTTTACCCTGTTTCTGTAGTGCAGGACTGCAGGGGAGAGTCAGGGAGCCTTCCTCCAACGGAGCTGTGAGGAAAAAATGGCGCCAGTGTGCTGAGGAGATAGGCTCCGCCCCCTTCTCGGCGGCCTTTCTCCCGCTTTTTAATGGAAAAATTGGCAGGGGTTAAATGCATCCATATAGCCCAGGAGCTATATGTGATGTATTTTTTTTGCCAAACAAAGGTTTTTTATTGCGTCTCAGGGCGCCCCCCCCAGCGCCCTGCACCCTCAGTGACCGGAGTGTGAAGTGTGCTGAGAGCAATGGCGCACAGCTGCGGTGCTGTGCGCTACCTTATTGAAGACAGGACGTCTTCTGCCGCCGATTTTCCGGACCTCTTCACTCTTCTGGCTCTGTAAGGGGGCCGGCGGCGCGGCTCCGGGACCCATCCATGGCTGGGCCTGTGATCGTCCCTCTGGAGCTAATGTCCAGTAGCCTAAGAAGCCCAATCCACTCTGCACGCAGGTGAGTTCGCTTCTTCTCCCCTTAGTCCCTCGGTGCAGTGAGCCTGTTGCCAGCAGGTCTCACTGAAAATAAAAAACCTACTTTAAACTTTTACACTAAGCAGCTCAGGAGAGCCCCTTAGCCTGCACCCGTCTCGTTCGGGCACAAAAATCTAACTGAGGCTTGGAGGAGGGTCATAGGGGGAGGAGCCAGTGCACACCAGGTAGTCCTAAAGCTTTTTACTTTTGTGCCCAGTCTCCTGCGGAGCCGCTATTCCCCATGGTCCTTTCGGAGTCCCCAGCATCCACTAGGACGTTAGAGAAATAATGTGCCTGTTTCAGGTCCAGTTGTTAATGCGGCGCATGCTGCAAACCACCGATGTTTGGTACTTTGCGCATGCACATGTGCAGCATGGGTCTGCAACGTCCGTTGCACTATAGCATCAAACTGTCAGCGATTGACAATCTGCTGTCATTTGGGGACAGAGAGGGGGCGACGATTTGTTAAAATGGAGGCGTCTCACCACTGTAGCAGGAGAGGGACAAGGCCAGGATCTCCGTCGAGGACAATAGAATTCCTGGCCTATTGGTAGGACTTGTGGCAGGTCGGCTTGCGTGACCCAATGGGTCAAGTAACCAGCTGATGGTGTCGGAGCTGATTCAATACTGCATCCTAAAACGCAGCTCAGATAAGTAAAGCATGCAGGAGGCGTGACGTCTCCTGCTGCATTACCACATTAGAGCTTACATAGAAGCAGCAGCGATAGCTACTCCAACCACATCTGAATCAGGCCCAATGTGTGCAGTCCAAGCCTGCTCTTAACACTTACTTGTCACTAGACTTTGTGTGTGTGTGTCTTGGTGGTTAGGAACACTGAATATATTTTCAATGATTTACTATCTTCACGTACTGTTTCCTTCCATTATTCTCCAAGGTAACTTTTCCTTAACCTTCATGCAAACATTTATGGGATGAATGTATCCCTGTTTGCGGAGTGTTAGCTTGCACAGTGAGCATGCGCCGGAATCCAAGTGTCCTCAAGTGCAGATATGCAGAGACTTACATATTTTAGTCGCAATCTCCATTTGCGACTGAGGGGCACAACTGGGCTGTAATGGGACACTCTAATGTAGTAAAAGTTCAGAGAGGGCGAGTCATTGGAAATGCGGGATATGCAGAGTAAAATGTAAATGTAAATGCAACTATTTTCAGGAGTATTATGTGCAACAAGTGAAGGCTTGTGAAGGTGTGTCCTGATGATGAGGATGATGGCTCTATAATTAAGCTTACAGATAGCAGCGGTCCGCTGGCAACTCTGCATATGGATGAATTTAGTTCCATGAAAGTAATACAGAAGCTGTTAAAGATGGTCAGCAGACATAGGGACAGACCAACATTTTTAAATACTAATTCCAATCAGGGCTGGAGCAGGGCCTCACCCCCGGAACCCGTGCACTAGGAAGTAGATCACTGTTCAGACATCCTAAGGATGTGCAGCGGATTATGGTTGTGTCTATGTTTCCTTCGTGATCAGGACCAGGAAGTGACAGCACGAAATGGCAGTAGATAACCTCTGCCCTTACAGCACCTAAATGTTTTATCCGTTCTACGTTTGCTTGAGGTTATTTTGTTTATTCTATGCACCATTGGACCCTCACCACGCTTCAGGCTTAGTTTCTCGCTCCGCTCGCCACAGCTTGCTATTCCCAATAGTTTGTGACAAGGACCCAGGGGCTTATGGGAAAGGTCCTCTCCATGAAGGGTAACTAGACTACCACCAGAGTATCCCTTGGATGTTCCAGGTGACTGTAGGGTAGTGACTGTAGGGTTCCAAACACTCTGCAAGCCACATGCAAATACCGTAGGGTAAAAAAAAGTGTGCCTGACCTACACAAGGCCTTATCTGTTATAATAAAAATGCTGGAGAATAGGCGCACTGCTAATGTCACCACTGCGCTGCAGTCAAAATAAAATTGAAATCACTCATTTTATTTATATTTAATATATATTTGAATCACACATGAGGACAGATACAACATACCTGTATGTCAAGGTCAGGAGTGACAAAATCCTTTAGGTACTCAATTGGACCCATCAGGTTAGGACAGTGCTGGGTGAAAACCTTCAGTAATAATACAGAAGACAAAGCTGTGCTATTAATGTAATAAGTACATATTAAATAATTATGCATGATGAGCTCACTCCTCCAATTAACTTTACATAAATATCTCAACAATTCCCAAGAAAAGTCACCTTAAAACTATAAAAAGGATTACTTTTATATTGCCTTCATAGGCTCCAAAAGCAACAGTGACAAACTCTAAAGAGCCATTATAGTATATACAAATCAGAGTTACATAGTAACATAGTATCTGAGGTTGAAAAAAGACAATTGTCCATCGAGTTCAACATATTTGTGGTCTCCTATGCATGATGATTTGACTAAAATTTCTGACTGATGCTGCTGTCAGCCGTTGCATTTTATCCCTATTTATAGTAACTATAATGCATGACTATGCACCATACCCCTGGATATCCTTATCCATTAGGAATTTATCTAACCCATTCTTAAAGGTGTTGACAGATTCCGCCATTACAACTCCCTCAGGCAGGGAATTCCAAACACGTATTGTCCTTACCGTGAAAAAGCATTTACGCCGTATTGTGCGGAATCTCCTCTCCTCTAACCTGAGCGAGTGTCCACGAGTCCTCTGTGTTGATCTAACCAAAAACAGGTCCCGCGCAAGCTCTGTGTATTGTCCCATTATATATTTGTAGATGTTGATCATATCCCCTCTTAGTCTCCGCTTTTCCAATGTAAACATGCCTAGTCTTTCAAGCCTTTCCTTGCATTCCATCGTCTTCATGCCCTTAATTAGTTTGGTCGCCCTCCTCTGAACCTTTTCTAGCTCCAGGATATCCTTTTTGTAGTACGGTGCCCAGAATTGTACACAGTATTCAAGGTGTGGCCTCACTAGTGATTTATATAACGGGAGTTTAATACTCTCGTCCCTAGCATCAATACCCCGTTTTATACATGCTAATATCTTATTAGCCTTCTTTGCTGCAGTCCTACTTTGGGTACTACTGCTTAGTTTGCTATCTATGAAGACACCTAAGTCCTTTTCCAGTACAGAATCCCCTAATTTTACCCCATTTAGTAGGTAGGTGTAATTTTTGTTCTTGTTACCACAGTGCATTACCTTACACTTGTCTGTGTTGAAGCGCATTCTCCATTTGGCTGCCCATGCTTCTAATTTAACTAAGTCGTTCTGAAGAGACTCGGCATCCTCCTCTGTATTTATAGCCTTACACAATTTGGTATCATCTGCAAAAATTGACACCATGCTCTCTAGACCTTCTGTTAGGTCGTTAATGAAAATATTGAACAATAGCGGTCCTAATACTGAGCCTTGCGGCACACCACTTAGCACTTCAGTCCAAGTTGAAAAAGATCCATTAACCACAACGCGCTGCTCCCTATTATCTAAACAGTTTTTGACCCAAGTGCATATTGTGCTTCCTAGCCCTGATTCTTGTAGCTTGTAGATAAGTCTCATGTGTGGTACAGTATCGAACGCTTTGGCAAAGTCTAAAAAGATTACATCCACGTCTTTACCCTGATCTAGGTTTGCGCTTACTGTTTCATAAAAGCTAAGTAAGTTGGTTTGACAGGATCTGTCCTTCATAAACCCATGTTGATTCCTTTTAATGACCTTATTGACTTCAAGGAACTTCTGAATACTATCTCTTAGAATACCTTCCAATACTTTCCCCACTATAGATGTAAGACTAACTAATTACCTGGTTCAGCTTTACTTCCCTTTTTGAATATAGGCACTACTTCCGCTATACGCCAGTCTTTGGGAACCATACCTGATATAACTGAATCCTTAAAGATCAAAGATAGCGGTTTTGCCAGTTCAGAGTGAAGCTCCATTAGAACCATTGGGTGAATACCATTGGGCCCTGGTGATTTATTTATCTTTAAATGTTTTAATCGGTCACAGACTACTTCCTCGCTTAAATAAGTACCTATCAGTGGGATATTCTCATTATTGAGATTGTGTGTCAGTCCCTGAATTGGGTCCTCTCTAGTGAATACTGTTGAAAAAAACTCATTTAGTGTGTCCGCTATGTCATTATCATTTTTGCTTAAGACTCCCAACTTGTCTTTTAAAGGGCCTATACTCTCCTTCTTTAATCTCTTGCTATTAATGTATTTAAATAATTTTTTGGGATTCGCTTTGCTTTCCTTTGTTACTAGTTTTTCAGTATCTACTTTAGCCGCTCTTATTTCCTTTTTGCAAATTTTGTTACATTCCTTATAGTGCTGAAATGACTCTGCTTCCCCGTCAGATTTGTATTTTTTAAATGCTCGCCTTTTCTTGCCCATAAGTTCCTTAATCTTTTTGTTAAGCCACATCGGTTTATGATTTTTATTCCTTTTTTTGCTGCTCATAGGAATAAATTTGAGTGTATTTTTAGCTAGCAGGAATTTTAGTACCTCCCATTTCTCCGTAGTATTTTTTCCTAAAAATAAACCTTCCCATTCAATATCCCTGAAAAATACCCTCATCTTATCAAAATTTGCTTTGCTAAAGTTTAGAGTCCTAGTTGAGCCAGTATAGGGCTGTTTATAGAAACTGATATTGAATGTGACCATATTGTGGTCGCTGTTTCCTATGGGTTCCCCTACTATAATACCTGATACCAAATCCCCATTGTTTGTTAATACCAGGTCTAAGATTGCATTGTACCTAGTTGGTTCCTCAATTAGTTGGACTAAGTAGTTATCAATACATTTTTGAAAGATATGGCTATCAACAACAGAATTACCCTTATTATTACCCTGATTATTATTATACTGAAGCTGGGTACACACTAGACGATATTTTGAACGATTTGCCCGATTCTAACAGATTGGCAGGACAAATCGTTCAAATCAAGTGTGTACGCTCTATTTACAGGCCCCCACGGTCAGCAGCGATGTCTCCTGGTTGGCCCTACATGCAGCTCAATCTGAGGATATTGTCAACGACAGCATACTCCTGGATGTGGCCACTGACAATATCTTTTGCAAGATTGCACAGTCTGTACGCACTATGGGGGAGATTCAGCATGCTACGGAGAAGTGCTAAGATCACTACTTGCCGATTTTAGCACTTCTGCGTTCACGTCCAGTGATGGGGCGTCGACCCCACGTATTGTTGACGTCGACGTACTGTTGGGGGGGCATGGTCTGGACAATGGCTGGCATGTTTGGACCATTTGCAGGGTTGGCCGCGACGGCTGCGTGACGTCACAAACAGCCACTGCCACCCAAATCATGGTGGCCCACCGTCTGCCTACACAGCTGGGCTGCGGAGACAGGGGACTACAATTATGCGAGTGCTTCGCTGCTTAGTGAAGCGTTCGCATGTTGGCGGGGAGGAGGGGGACCGGTATGCGAATCGGACTTGCCCTGTGCTGGGGGTCCCCCAAAATGTTAGTGGAAAAAGTTGTAGTTTGTCAAATTTTTCGCAAAACTACAACTCATACTGAATAAGGCCCTATATCGTTTGCTTGGGAGTTCAAGGGAAATTTTTTACGACGTTGCATCCCGGGAGGATGTAATCGCAACTTCATTGACAGGGGCAGCGTCAGGAGGACAGTGACACGGCATTAGGGGGGAGTGGTCCGAACAATGTAGGCGTGACCAGACCATTTTAGGGGTCGGTCACGTGATGACACGCACGGCCACTATGGGGGTAAACATGGCGCCAGTGCACCTGCATACACAGCCATGGTGCATATGCAGGAGGGCTACTGGTAATCTTCATGGCCTCAGTGCCTGCGTTGCGCTACCATTTTTGAAAGCGATCGCAGCACTGGGCGGCACTTCTCATGCTGGGCGGTCTTGCCCTGTACAAGGCGGCCCTCAGCAAGAGATTTTTTCAAGACTTTGCGATTTAGCAGAATCTGCTACTGAAGCTGAATGAGGGCCAATACCCTATTTTTCAGCCATGTAATATATTCTTTGGGCACCTTGGCCTATCACTTGATACAGGTAATATGTTGGAAGACTCAGAGGTGTATGACCAGGGGCTGCAGTAGCTTTACTATAAGACTCAGAGTCCTTTCCAAAAACACTCTGTGGCATTTCTTGCGATAACCCCACCTGATGTTTCCAGTACCTCCCTGACATAACATTTAGAGAGGCTTTAATGAGTATATACAGGTTGAGTATCCCATATCCAAATATTCCGAAATACGGAATATTCCGAAATACGGACTTTTTTGAGTGAGATAGTGAAACCTTTGTTTTTTGATGGCTCAATGTACACAAACTTTGTTTAATATACAAAGTTATTAAAAATATTGTATTAAATGACCCCCAGGCTGTGTGTATAAGGTGTATATGAAACATAAATGAATTGTGTGAATGTACACACGCTTTGTTTAATGCACAAAGTTATAAAAAATATTGTCTAAAATGACCTTCAGGCTGTGTGTATAAAGTGTATATGTAACATAAAAGCATTCTGTGCTTATATTTAGGTCCCATCACCATGATATCTCCTTATGGTATGCAATTATTCCAAAATACGGATAAATCCGATATCCAAAATACCTCTGGTCCCAAGCATTTTGGATAAGGGATACTCAACCTGTAGTATATATCTTATTACTTGCCTGTATTTGTTACACTGTCACTCACCTCTCTAAGGCCTTCCAGAGCCAGTGAACGGAAAGACAAGATCACTCCAATGATGGTCATTCTTTTCAGCAAGCTTTCCGGAGCTAAATCAATGGGCAGCAAAAAATGAATAAGTGAAACCCCAGTCCCCAGTCTATGATTAAATATTCTGTGAAAAGCAGATCCCACTGGCCCAAAACCACATCCATACAGTACACACAACAAAGAACCATGTACATATAAATAATGCACACAATATCCAGCTAGAAGGTGGGCTAGGTCATGATGATGCGTGTCACTGCAAAAGGCATAAAGCAGCAAACTGGAGTAATGACGACACCCTTGCAGGTGCCCCATATATAGTACCTCCCCTCCGCAAAGCACAGCACGTTTCCTTTAGATGGGGCTCAGCTCACTATAAGGTAAAGGTTGCATCCATACAGATGTTTTTTCTCTCCATATCCAGGAACAATGGAACACAAAACAGTGCTCGTTTTCCACACCTGTACCCGGCTTCTTTGTCACAATGACCTGTTTTGCATTGCGCCCTAGTGAATGTGCTTAACTTCAGATATGATCACCAAAAATATCCATCTCAACATGTCTTTCTTTTATAAAAAAAAATTGAACTGTTACCCATAGCAACCAAAGAGAGATTTTGTTTCATTAGCATAAAATGACATTATCTATGTGGTTGCTATAAGTTACAGCACATCTTTGCAGCAATTTCCATGAATATTCCGTACTGTATACAATTCTAAAAAGTAAGTAGATTATGAGACACTATCAACAAAAAACTAAACGGCATGTCTGTTTGTTAGTAACGGCAGTGTACAGTATAGGAACATCTGTTGTGCTGAATCCCTTGCCAGTAGGAACAACCAAATATAATAGTGACTTACAGCTCAGTTTGGCTAACAGAGACGGCATCAGCTCGGCATTGCTGAAGTTGGATCTGATTTGTACCAACACATCCATATTCTCCACAACAAGTTTCTGGAAGAGAAATTAAAGTCATATTCTCCAGGCATTCACAATACGTGCTTTCAGATGCAGCTTCGCTCCAGTGGTATATTTAGTGTTATAATATATATATATATATATATATATATATATATATATATTTATTTTGAGCCTCCCATGTCTGAAATGCTCGGGACCAGAAGTATTTTGGATTTCAGTTGTTTCCGCATTTTGGAATATTTGCATACCAGAATGAGATATTTTGGGGACTGGAACCCATGTCTAAACACAAAAATAAGAATTTACTTACCGATAATTCTATTTCTCGTAGTCCGTAGTGGATGCTGGGAACTCCGTAAGGACCATGGGAATAGCGGCTCCACAGGAGACTGGGCACAAAAGTAAAAGCTTTAGGACTACCTGGTGTGCACTGGCTCCTCCCCCTATGACCCTCCTCCAAGCCTCAGTTAGGATACTGTGCCCGGACGAGCGTACACAATAAGGAAGGATTTTGAATCCCGGGTAAGACTCATACCAGCCACACCAATCACACCGTACAACCTGTGATCTGAACCCAGTTAACAGCATGATAACAGAGGAGCCTCTGAAAAGATGGCTCACAACAATAATAACCCGATTTTTGTAACAATAACTATGTACAAGTATTGCAGACAATCCGCACTTGGGATGGGCGCCCAGCATCCACTACGGACTACGAGAAATAGAATTATCGGTAAGTAAATTCTTATTTTCTCTGACGTCCTAGTGGATGCTGGGAACTCCGTAAGGACCATGGGGATTATACCAAAGCTCCCAAATGGGCGGGAGAGTGCGGATGACTCTGCAGCACCGAATGAGAGAACTCCAGGTCCTCCTCAGCCAGGGTATCAAATTTGTAGAATTTAGCAAACGTGTTTGCCCCTGACCAAGTAGCTGCTCGGCAAAGTTGTAAAGCCGAGACCCCTCGGGCAGCCGCCCAAGATGAGCCCACCTTCCTTGTGGAATGGGCTTTTACAGATTTTGGCTGTGGCAGGCCTGCCACAGAATGTGCAAGCTGAATTGTACTACAAATCCAACGAGCAATAGTCTGCTTAGAAGCAGGAGCACCCAGCTTGTTGGGTGCATACAGGATAAACAGCGAGTCAGATTTCCTGACTCCAGCCGTCCTGGAAACATATATTTTCAGGGCCCTGACTACGTCCAGCAACTTGGAGTCCTCCAAGTCCCTAGTAGCCGCAGGTACCACAATAGGCTGGTTCAAGTGAAACGCTGAAACCACCTTAGGGAGAAATTGAGGACGAGTCCTCAATTCTGCCCTGTCCGTATGAAAAATTAGGTAAGGGCTTTTATAGGATAAAGCCGCCAATTCTGAGACACGCCTGGCTGAAGCCAGGGTTAACAGCATTACCACTTTCCAAGTGAGATATTTTAAGTCCACAGTGGAGAGTGGTTCAAACCAATGTGATTTTAGGAACCCCAAAACTACATTGAGATCCCAAGGTGCCACTGGAGGCACAAAAGGAGGCTGTATATGCAGTACCCCCTTGACAAACGTCTGAACTTCAGGAACTGAAGCCAGTTCTTTCTGGAAGAAAATCGACAGGGGCGAAATTTGAACCTTAATGGACCCTAATTTTAGGCCCATAGACAGTCCTGTTTGCAGGAAATGCAGGAAACGACCCAGTTTAAATTCCTCTGTAGGGGCCTTCCTGGCCTCGCACCACGCAACATATTTACGCCAAATACGGTGATAATGCTGTACGGTTACATCCTTCCTGGCTTTGATCAGGGTAGGGATGACTTCATCCGGAATGCCTTTTTCCTTCAGGATCCGGCGTTCAACCGCCATGCCGTCAAACGCAGCCGCGGTAAGTCTTGGAACAGACAGGGTCCCTGCTGGAGCAGGTCCTTTCTTAGAGGTAGAGGCCACGGGTCCTCTGTGAGCATCTCTTGAAGTTCCGGGTACCAAGTCCTTCTTGGCCAATCCGGAGCCACGAGTATAGTCCTTACTCCTCTCCTTCTTATGATTCTCAGTACCTTGGGTATGAGAGGCAGAGGAGGGAACACATACACTGACTGGTACACCCACGGTGTTACCAGAGCGTCCACAGCTATTGCCTGAGGGTCCCTTGACCTGGCGCAATACCTGTCTAGTTTTTTGTTGAGGCGGGACGCCATCATGTCCACCTTTGGTTTTTCCCAACGGTTCACAATCATGTGGAAGACTTCTGGGTGAAGTCCCCACTCCCCCGGGTGGAGGTCGTGTCTGCTGAGGAAGTCTGCTTCCCAGTTGTCCACTCCCGGAATGAACACTGCTGACAGTGCTATCACATGATTTTCCGCCCAGCGAAGAATCCTTGCAACTTCTGTCATTGCCCTCCTGCTTCTTGTGCCGCCCTGTCTGTTTACGTGGGCGACTGCCGTGATGTTGTCTGACTGGATCAGCACCGGCTGACCTTGAAGCAGAGGTCTTGCTAGGCTTAGAGCATTGTAGATGGCCCTTAGCTCCAGGATATTTATGTGAAGTAATGTCTCCAGGCTTGACCACAAGCCCTGGAAATTTCGTCCCTGTGTGACTGCTCCCCAGCCTCTCAGGCTGGCATCCGTGGTCACCAGGACCCAGTCCTGAATGCCGAATCTGCGGCCCTCTAGAAGATGAGCACTCTGCAACCACCACAGGAGAGACACCCTTGTCCTTGGTGACAAGATTATCCGCTGATGCATCTGAAGATGCGACCCGGACCATTTGTCTAGCAGATCCCACTGGAAGGTTCTTGCGTGGAATCTGCCGAATGGGATTGCTTCGTAAGAAGCCACCATCTTTCCCAGGACCCTCGTGCATTAATGCACTGAGACTTGGCCTGGTTTTAGGAGATTTCTGACTAGTTCGGATAACTCCCTGGCTTTCTCCTCCGGGAGAAACACCTTTTTCTGGACTGTGTCCAGGATCATCCCTAGGAATAGAAGTCGTGTCGTCGGGATCAGCTGTGATTTTGGAATATTGAGAATCCAACCGTGCTGGCGTAGCACTATCTGAGATAGTGCTACCCCGACTTCCAACTGTTCCCTGGATCTTGCCCTTATCAGGAGATCGTCCAAGTAAGGGATAACTAAAACTCCCTTCCTTCGAAGGAGTATCATCATTTCGGCCATTACCTTGGTAAAGACCCGGGGTGCCGTGGACAATCCAAACGGCAGCGTCTGAAACTGATAGTGACAGTTCTGTACCACAAACCTGAGGTACCCTTGGTGAGAAGGGTAAATTGGGACATGCAGGTAAGCATCTTTGATGTCCAGAGACACCATATAGTCCCCTTCTTCCAGGTTTGCAATCACTGCTCTGAGTGACTCCATCTTGAATTTGAACCTTTGTATGTAAGTGTTCAAGGATTTTAGGTTTAAAATTGGTCTCACCGAGCCGTCCGGCTTCGGTACCACAAATAGTGTGGAATAGTACCCCTTTCCCTGTTGTAGGAGGGGTACCTTGATTATCACCTGCTGGGAATACAGCTTGTGAATGGCTTCCAATACTGCCTCCCTGTCTGAGGGAGACGTCGGTAAAGCAGACTTTAGAAAACGGCGAGGGGGAGACGTCTCGAATTCCAATTTGTACCCCTGAGATACCACTTGAAGGATCCAGGGGTCCACTTGCGAGTGGGCCCACTGCGCACTGAACTTCTTGAGACGGGCCCCCACCGTGCCTGAGTCTGCTTGTAAAGCCCCAGCGTCATGCTGAGGACTTTGCGGAGGCGGGAAAGGGCTTTTGTTCCTGGGAACTGGCTGTTTGTTGCAGCCTTTTTCCTCTCCCTCTGCCACGGGGCAGAAATGAGGCGCCTTTTGCCCGCTTGCCCTTATGGGGCCGAAAGGACTGCGCCTGATAATATGGCGTCTTCTTAGGTTGAGAAGCTACCTGGGGTAAAAATGTGGATTTTCCAGCAGTTGCCGTGGCTACCAGGTCTGATAGACCTACCCCAAATAACTCCTCCCCCTTATAAGGCAATACTTCCATGTGCCTTTTAGAATCCGCATCACCTGACCACTGCCGCGTCCATAAACCTCTTCTTGCAGAAATGGACAGCGCGCTAACTCTTGATGCCAGTCGGCAAATATCCCTCTGTGCATCACGCATATATAGAAATGCATCCTTCAAATGCTCTATAGTCAGTAATATACTGTCCCTATCTAGGGTATCAATATTTTCAGTCAGGGAATCCGACCACGCCAGGCCCGCACTGCACATCCAGGCTGAGGCGATTGCTGGTCGCAGTATAACACCCGTGTGAGAGTATATACATTTTAGGATATTCTCCAGCTTTCTATCGGCAGGTTCCTTTAGGGCGGCCGTATCAGGAGAGGGTAGTGCTACCTGTTTAGACAAGCGTGTGAGCGCTTTATCCACCCTAGGGGGTGTTTCCCAACGTGCCCTATCCTCTGGCGGGAAAGGGTACGATGCCAATAACCTTTTAGGAATTATCAATTTTTTATCGGGGGAAACCCACGCCTCATCACACACTTCATTTAATTCCTCGGATACAGGAAAAACTACAGGCAGTTTTTTCTCACCAAACATAATACCCTTTTTAGTGGTACTTGTATTATCAGAGATATGCAATACATTTTTCATTGCTTCAATCATGTAACGTGTGGCCCTAGTGGAAGTCACGTTTGTCTCCTCATCATCGACACTGGAGTCAGTATCCGTGTCTGTGTCTGCCATTTGAGGTAACGGGCGTTTTAAAGCCCCTGATGGCGTTTGAGACCCCTGGACAGGCACAAGCTGAGTAG
The DNA here is from genome assembly GCF_028390025.1 of Pseudophryne corroboree. Classification (NCBI taxonomy): domain Eukaryota; kingdom Metazoa; phylum Chordata; class Amphibia; order Anura; family Myobatrachidae; genus Pseudophryne; species Pseudophryne corroboree. Next base: position 196,407,032 of record NC_086445.1, on the reverse strand, counting down.
CCGGCTGTCTCATGTCGTCAACTGTCTGTCGTAAAGAGCTGACACTGTCACGCAATTCCTTCCATAAGCTCATCCACTCAGGTGTCGACTCCCTAGGGGGTGACAACTGTATAATAGGCAATTGCTCCGCCTCCATCTCATTTTCCTCCTCAAACATGTCGACACAATCGTACCGACACACCGCACACACACAGGGAATGCTCTGATAGAGGACAGGACCCCACTAGCCCTTTGGGGAGACAGAGGGAGAGTATGCCAGCACACACCAGAGCGCTATATATAGACAGGAATACCACTATACAATGTGCTTTTCCCTTTATAGCTGCTGTTAGTATTAAAACTGCGCCAAATTAGTGCCCCCCTCTCTTTTTTACCCTTTCTGTAGTGCAGGACTGCAGGGGAGAGTCAGGGAGACGTCCTTCCAGCGGAGCTGTGATGGAAAATGGCGCCCGTGTGCTGAGGAGATAGGCTCCGCCCCCTTCTCGGCGGCCTTTTCTCCCGCTTTTTTGGTGAGTTCTGGCAGGGGTTAAAATACATCCATATAGCCCTGGGGGTTATATGTGGTGTATTTATTAGAGATGAGCGCCGGAAATTTTTCGGGTTTTGTGTTTTGGTTTTGGGTTCGGTTCCGCGGCCGTGTTTTGGGTTCGACCGCGTTTTGGCAAAACCTCACCGAATTTTTTTTGTCGGATTCGGGTGTGTTTTGGATTCGGGTGTTTTTTTCCAAAAAACCTAAAAAACAGCTTAAATCATAGAATTTGGCGGTCATTTTGATCCCAAAGTATTATTAACCTCAAAAACCATAATTTCCACTCATTTTCAGTCTATTCTGAATACCTCACACCTCACAATATTATTTTTAGTCCTAAAATTTGCACCGAGGTCGCTGTGTGAGTAAGATAAGCGACCCTAGTGGCCGACACAAACACCGGGCCCATCTAGGAGTGGCACTGCAGTGTCACGCAGGATGTCCCTTCCAAAAAACCCTCCCCAAACAGCACATGACGCAAAGAAAAAAAGAGGCGCAATGAGGTAGCTGTGTGAGTAAGATAAGCGACCCTAGTGGCCGACACAAACACCGGGCCCATCTAGGAGTGTCACTGCAGTGTCACGCAGGATGTCCCTTCCAAAAAACCCTCCCCAAACAGCACATGACGCAAAGAAAAAAAGAGGCGCAATGAGGTAGCTGTGTGAGTAAGATAAGCGACCCTAGTGGCCGACACAAACACCGGGCCCATCTAGGAGTGGCACTGCAGTGTCACGCAGGATGTCCCTTCCAAAAAACCCTCCCCAAACAGCACATGACGCAAAGAAAAAGAAAAGAAAAAAGAGGTGCAAGATGGAATTGTCCTTGGGCCCTCCCACCCACCCTTATGTTGTATAAACAGGACATGCACACTTTAACCAACCCATCATTTCAGTGACAGGGTCTGCCACACGACTGTGACTGATATGACGGGTTGGTTTGGACCCCCACCAAAAAAGAAGCAATTAATCTCTCCTTGCACAAACTGGCTCTACAGAGGCAAGATGTCCACCTCATCATCATCCTCCGATATATCACCGTGTACATCCCCCTCCTCACAGATTATCAATTCGTCCCCACTGGAATCCACCATCTCAGCTCCCTGTGTACTTTGTGGAGGCAATTGCTGCTGGTCAATGTCTCCACGGAGGAATTGATTATAATTCATTTTAATGAACATCATCTTCTCCACATTTTCTGGATGTAACCTCGTACGCCGATTGCTGACAAGGTGAGCGGCGGCACTAAACACTCTTTCGGAGTACACACTTGTGGGAGGGCAACTTAGGTAGAATAAAGCCAGTTTGTGCAAGGGCCTCCAAATTGCCTCTTTTTCCTGCCAGTATAAGTACGGACTGTGTGACGTGCCTACTTGGATGCGGTCACTCATATAATCCTCCACCATTCTTTCAATGGGGAGAGAATCATATGCAGTGACAGTAGACGACATGTCCGTAATCGTAACCACGGTTAGGTGGTATATACAATTATGGACGGGCTGCCGAGTGCCGACACAGAGGTAGCCACAGCCGTGAACTACCGCACTGTACTGTGTCTGCTGCTAATATAGACTGGTTGATAAAGAGATAGTATACTCGTAACTAGTATGTATGTATAAAGAAAGAAAAAAAAAACCACGGTTAGGTGGTATATACAATTATGGACGGGCTGCCGAGTGCCGACACAGAGGTAGCCACAGCCATGAACTACCGCACTGTACTGTGTCTGCTGCTAATATAGACTGGTTGATAAAGAGATAGTATACTCGTAACTAGTATGTATGTATAAAGAAAGAAAAAAAAACCACGGTTAGGTGGTATATACAATTATGGACGGGCTGCCGAGTGCCGACACAGAGGTAGCCACAGCCGTGAACTACCGCACTGTACTGTGTCTGCTGCTAATATATAGACTGGTTGATAAAGAGATAGTATACTCGTAACTAGTATGTATGTATAAAGAAAGAAAAAAAAAACCACGGTTAGGTGGTATATACAATTATGGACGGGCTGCCGAGTGCCGACACAGAGGTAGCCACAGCCGTGAACTACCGCACTGTACTGTGTCTGCTGCTAATATAGACTGGTTGATAAAGAGATAGTATACTCGTAACTAGTATGTATGTATAAAGAAAGAAAAAAAAACCACGGTTAGGTGGTATATACAATTATGGACGGGCTGCCGAGTGCCGACACAGAGGTAGCCACAGCCGTGAACTACCGCACTGTACTGTGTCTGCTGCTAATATATAGACTGGTTGATAAAGAGATAGTATACTCGTAACTAGTATGTATGTATAAAGAAAGAAAAAAAAACCACGGTTAGGTGGTATATACAATTATGGACGGGCTGCCGAGTGCCGACACAGAGGTAGCCACAGCCGTGAACTACCGCACTGTACTGTGTCTGCTGCTAATATAGACTGGTTGATAAAGAGATAGTATACTCGTAACTAGTATGTATGTATAAAGAAAGAAAAAAAAACCACGGTTAGGTGGTATATACAATTATGGACGGGCTGCCGAGTGCCGACACAGAGGTAGCCACAGCCGTGAACTACCGCACTGTACTGTGTCTGCTGCTAATATAGACTGGTTGATAAAGAGATAGTATACTCGTAACTAGTATGACTATAAAGAAAGAAAAAAAAACCACGGTTAGGTGGTATATACAATTATGGACGGGCTGCCGAGTGCCGACACAGAGGTAGCCACAGCCGTGAACTACCGCACTGTACTGTGTCTGCTGCTAATATAGACTGGTTGATAAAGAGATAGTATACTACTAATATTATATATACTGGTGGTCAGGTCACTGGTCACTAGTCACACTGGCAGTGGCACTCCTGCAGCAAAAGTGTGCACTGTTTAATTTTAATATAATATTATGTACTCCTGGCTCCTGCTATAACCTATAACTGGCACTGCAGTGCTCCCCAGTCTCCCCCACAATTATAAGCTGTGTGAGCTGAGCACAGTCAGATATATATATACATTGATGCAGCACACTGGGCTGAGCAGTGCACACAGATATGGTATGTGACTGAGTCACTGTGTGTATCGTTTTTTTCAGGCAGAGAACGGATATATTAAATAAAACAAACAACTGCACTGTCTGGTGGTCACTGTGGTCGTCAGTCACTAAACTCTGCACTCTCTTCTACAGTATCACAGCCTCAGGTCAATCTCTCTCTCTCTCTCTCAACCCTAATCTAAATGGAGAGGACGCCAGCCACGTCCTCTCCCTATCAATCTCAATGCACGTGTGAAAATGGCGGCGACGCGCGGCTCCTTATATAGAATCCGAGTCTCGCGAGAATCCGACAGCGTCATGATGACGTTCGGGCGCGCTCGGGTTAACCGAGCAAGGCGGGAGGATCCGAGTCTGCTCGGACCCGTGAAAAAAACATGAAGTTCGTGCGGGTTCGGATTCAGAGAAACCGAACCCGCTCATCTCTAGTATTTATGCCAGCCAAGGTGTTTTACATTGCTGCTCAGGGCGCCCCCCCCTAGCGCCCTGCACCCTCAGTGACCGGAGTGTGAAGTGTGCCTGAGTAACAATGGCGCACAGCTGCAGTGCTGTGCGCTACCTTGTTGAAGACTGATGTCTTCTGCCGCCGATTTTTCCGGACCTCTTCTTGCTTCTGGCTCTGTAAGGGGGCCGGCGGCGCAGCTCTGGGACCGAGCTCCGAGGCTGGGCCTGTGTTCGGTCCCTCTGGAGCTAATGGTGTCCAGTAGCCTAAGAAGCCCAATCCACTCTGCACGCAGGTGAGTTCGCTTCTTCTCCCCTTAGTCCCTCGATGCAGTGAGCCTGTTGCCAGCAGGTCTCACTGAAAATAAAAAACCTAAAACTAAACTTTCACTAAGAAGCTCAGGAGAGCCCCTAGTGTGCACCCTTCTCGGCCGGGCACAAAAATCTAACTGAGGCTTGGAGGAGGGTCATAGGGGGAGGAGCCAGTGCACACCAGGTAGTCCTAAAGCTTTTACTTTTGTGCCCAGTCTCCTGCGGAGCCGCTATTCCCATGGTCCTTACGGAGTTCCCAGCATCCACTAGGACGTCAGAGAAATGCACTTATGTTTCATATACACCTTTTACACATAGCAGGAAGGTAATTTTATACAATATTTTTAATAATTTTGTGCATGAAATAACGTATGTGCAGCCTGACCCATCAGAAAGCAAAGGTGTCACTATCTCAGTGATACTCAAAGAAATTCAGATTTTGGAATATTTGGGATTTTGGAATTTCGGATATGGGAGACTCAAACTGACTTTAAAGCGTGTAAAGAACTATTATTACAGATGGAAACATGGTGCCTTCATAGTTGTCTGTGAGGAGGTGTCAGGTTGCTCTGACATAGCAAGAGAGGGTACAAAAAAACACGAGTCTGCTGCGATGGTGTATAGGGGGAGCCAAGAGGTGAGTGCATGGAACACAGGCAAGTATTGGGAGCCCATCTGTGGAGATTTTGGTGTGGGCTGCTGGGGCTATGGGGGGGTCATTCCAAGTTGACCACTAGCTGCATTTGTTCGCAGCGCAGCGAATAGGCTAAAAAACGGCATGCGTATGCGGCACAATGCGCACGCGCGACGTACGGGCACAATGAACAATGTCGTTTTGCACAGGGTCTAGCGAAGCATTTCAGTCGCACTGGTTGCCGCAGAGTGATTGACATGAAGTGTGCGTTTCTTGGTGGCAACTGACCGTTTTCAGGGAGTGTGCAGAAAAACGCAGGCATGCCAGGAAAAACGCAGGTGTGGCTGGGCGGGTTTGTGACGTCAAATCCGGAACTGAATAGTCTGAAGTGATCGCAAGCGCTGAGTAGGTTTTGAGCTACTCTGAAACTACACAAAAAATTTTTGTAGCCGCTCTGCAATACAACCGTTCACACTTCTGCTAAGCTAAAATACACTCCCAGTGGGCGGTGGCATAGCGTTTGCATGGCTGCTAAAAACTGCTAGCGAGCGATCAACTCGGAATGACCCCCATGGTGCTATGGAGCAATAGTTCCTATTAGTTCCCACTGTAACAACCCTACTAGACTGCCTGTGCATCACCACCTTTTGTCATGAATGGACGTGCAGTCAAGGTGGATTTTGGTGGCCCAAGAGGTAGCCCCACACGAGGGCCCAGGTTTCCTCCCTGCAGCCCTTAGTGTGATGCAATAAATTGAGGAGGAAAAGAGGTTTCAGAATCTTCCCCAAAGATCTTGAAAGAAACCAATCATTTCCAACTGGCAATGGCACATTCATCATGCCCTTTCACTTATCTAGATACCCTTTACACATGCAGTGGGAAAAAGACTGCCCAAGGGGTGGCTGCAGCTTCCTGCTCCATCCAATTATATTGCAGACGCAGCAAATTAAGATTGAGCATAGCAATGTAAATTTATGCTTGCACAGCGGGTTTTCACAACTGGTATTTTCCATGGTAAATTCACATGATAATGTTATATGGTGCTACAGAATGTTTTCACATACATTATTGTATTATTGATAAATAGGCACCTTAGAAATTTTAGGGAGGGTGGTATTAGTGACTACACATTAGTAGTGGGTGGCCACTGATACCCCCAGGAGGGTAAACGGGAGCCATTTCCTGTATCGGAGTAACACGTGGAAAAGTGTAAAGAACATTTTGGCTTACATGTGTGGGTCATATTGGTGTTAGTGTGAGGTCTGAATGTAATGTAGGGAAAAGAGGAGCAAGTGGGGCATTTGGGCAGAAGTGGCATATAAACACTGAGGTTTTATGACAAGTGAGTGGATGATTGTGTCTTTTTGGTGACATTTATATTGTCTTTTTATTTTTGAGAGTGATGAAATATTCAGAATGTGTGTGATTAAATATATTACTTTAATTCACTACCGAGTTTACGATTAATGTTGTCTTTTTAAAGATTAGAGGGCTGCATATATGGCCCCTGAAGTCTATCAGGTTGTCCATCACTACATTACACTGAATGTATGATAACAAATTGCTTTGTAGAGAACCGGCTTCTCCCTATTGGTTACTAACCTCAGCCAATGGGGATTCTGCAGACTGTGATAGATAGCCTTACAGCTATCTCAATCAGTGATGGAAGAAAACATTAACCCATGAGAGATCGCAAACAAGACAAACTCTTCTTGTGGCAACTTGCAAACAGATAACAATAGACCTCAAACAGGTCACATACAAAGAGTAACAGAAAATAAACAGGAAAATAAAATAAGGTCCCAGACAGCGCTGTGACAAGACCAGTGACTACAACTGTAACTATAAAATTAGTAATTTATGCCCATATGAACACCTGACAATTTAACAACCAATTCATCCGCTTCTGCATTACCACAGGCTTTTACACTAATGCGTAGAATTGCCCCAGGCTAGGCTTGACAAGCAGACTTTTTAGTTCTGCCATAGCATTAAATAAAAATCTAAACCTTCCAAACAAACTAACAAAACATTTACCTGTGCTATAGTGCTTTTATGTTCAGCACAGTGTGTAACTAGATTACCTAACTGACATGTCAGATGTGTTTGCGATTTTATGTAGCTGAATTAAAGCTGCCAATTTTCATGCTGTCTGAAAGTGGGAGGCATTCCAAGGAGACACAAATACTCCTGCATAATTATCCAACCCTACGCATCCAGAAGTTTCAGAAACAGTTTGCACCATGTAGCTCAAACTACTGTATGTTCTTCTACAGATTAACAGACTGCAGTAGTCATATGGATAAAAGATTTTCCTTGCACTTGACTGTTCCCTCTCTGCAAACTGTCACATTACTGTTCTCTATCTATCAGTTTCTATGATACACATTTTCCACTGACTTCAAAATCCCAGGTTTTTGCACGATCCAAGATTTTGGTCAGTGTAAATGACACCTGGGACTAACTCCAGGGTCCATGACCTTGCTCCCGACCAGGATCATGGAGCGGAGATCCGGGAAAATGTTAGGTTGATAAGACCCAGCAATTTCCAGGGTTGCAGTGGAAAAGGGGTATTACTATCCAGGAATTTCAGCCTCCAAGATCCCTGCCACTTCGTCGAGTAAGTGCATGCTTCATTGAATGATGACATGGGGGTATATTTACTAAAGGTCGATTTTGTTTGTTTTTGTTCGATGTTAGAATGATTTATAAATCAATTTTACTAGTAGATGATTTTTTTATATTAATTTTTAAATGTTAGTAAATGTGTGTTTTAATAACCCTGGAAGCCCAACATCGATTAAATTATATTTAAAAATCGATCTAACATAGAACAAAAACAAACAAAATCGGCCTTTAGTCAATATACCCCATGATCCACAATCGCTAACATTATCCTGGATGTCCAAGCGCTTTCTTAAACTTAACATTTCTAAGACTGAGCTGATCATCTTCCCTCCCTCCCGCATAACCTCAACTCCCACAATTTCATTATCCATTGATGGCACAACTATCTCCTCTAGCCCCCAAGTGCGATGTCTTGGAGTAAACCTTGACTTCACCCTCTCCTTCAAACCACACATTCAGTACCTCTCACAAACCTGCCATTTCCATCTCAAAAACATCTCCAGGATCAGAACCTTTCTCACCCAGGACGCTACTAAGACCCTCATTCACTCACTGGTCATCTCCAGATTGGACTACTGCAATCTCCTCCTATCTGGCCTCCCTCAAAAATGCCTCTCTCCACTTCAATCTATCCTCAATGCTGCCCGTCTCATCTTCCTCACCAAACGTACTACATCCACATCCTCTCTTGCAGTACCTTCACAGCTACCCTTCCCATTCAGAATCCAATTCAAGCTTCTCACACTCACCTACAAAGCTCTCACCCACTCTTCTCCCTCTTACATCTCTGATCTTATCTCTCTTTACATTCCTACCTGTCCTCTTCGCTCTGCTAATGCACACCGTCTTTCCTGCCAACTGATTACCTCCTCCCACTCCTACCTACAAGATTTTGCACGTGCTGCTCCCTATCTCTGGAATGCTCTACCTCTCCCCATCCGACTCTCCACCTCTCTACAAAACTTCAAACACGCTCTCAAGAACCACTTCTTCACCAAACCCAGCCAACTCTCCTCCTAACCCTCTTGTCTATGCTCACTGTCTACCCCTTCTGTGTCACTCCGGTCTGTTAGCCCCATACCTTTTAGATTGTAAGCAGGGACTTCTTTTATCATGTGCCTTTCCTTTTCTTACTTACACTATCTTATACTCCATACTCCCTTTGATGGCACCTAACCCCGGATTTTCTATACCTGTCCTATATTGTCTTGTATTGTAAGTGCTGATTTCTTGTTTGCTCATTTGATTATGTACTGTGTAATGGGTGCTGCGGATCCCTTGTGGCGCCATATAAATAAAGGATAATTATAATAATAATATTTATGGTGTTGTGACCATTGCATCTCCATACTTCTATCTCCCAGAGGGAGGATTTAAAGTACAGTAAGTAAATTTGGTTCACGAATTAATAAATAGCAAATGTCATGTGACACCGCTATTGCTCTCAGTTAGCATTATAAAGATTACACCAACTGTGTTGATTTCTGCAGACTTACTCCTCTCCTTTTTGTGGAACTACATGATTCAGCATGCACTGACAGCCATTAACTAAGTTTGTTGCAGCATAAGAACCAGCACACCCTTCCAGCCAATGCTTGCTTGGTTGCAATGCCAGTGTATACTGGAACGTGTAATTTCAAAATAACCGTAGTTCCAGTATAATTAACCGGTATCCCCAAGACTTCCATAATACAAAACAGTGTAAAAAACACATTTATTTTAATATAGTGTAATTGAAATATAACACTCAGTGAAAGCCAGCATTCACTACTTTGCATTTTACACACAATTCATTTTAATTAATATACATTTTACTGGGATTTAAGTACATAGCTACTTGATCCCCACTGTCTCTGAATCTTTGGGTGGTAACCAGGAGAGAACAATTCATTACATGTGAGTGAAAGTAACACATGCAATTAACTGAATAGCTCTTTCGTGTCAGCAGGGCCGTAACTAGGAAGGGGACTAAGGGGGCGTGAGCCCCGGGTGCAGGATTTGAGGGGGCGCCAAGGAGTTACAGAGGAGCAGGGTTTTTTATTTTGTTTTTTACCGGCAGTGCTGTGCTGCTCCACTGAGACAGCAGACAGCTCCCGGGGCAATGGCTCTGACCAACCTGTCTGCCCACAGCTGGCGCCGACGCTTTGCGGGTTAGCTCCAGTTCCTGGGATCTCTACTATGCTGGCTTTAGGGGATGTAGTATAGTGATGTAGTACAGTGTATAGGGGAATGTAGTGCATTGATGAAGTGTTATGATATAGTGCACTGTATGGAAACACACAGAGGAGCATGTAGTTGAACACACTGGCGGGGCATGTGACACATAGGGCATTTGAGGCACATAAGGGAATATTGTCCAACAGTATTACCTTTTTAAAAAAAATCCTGATAATCTGATTATTTAAGTCTGACAGGGGTTGTTTTTTTTTGTTTTGTTTTTTTTTTGGGGGGGGCCTGAAAATTACTATCTTGCCCCGGGTGGCGTAAATCCTAGTTTCGGCCCTGGTGTCAGTACTATATGTACATTACATTATACAGGGAAGTAATATTGTCTCAAACAGGCATTTGCTCAATCCCACAAGAGAGATAAAGGAGGAACTGAATGGAGTAAAGGTAAGAAAGTACAGAGATGTGTCCACATACTGTAGACGTATAATCAAATCTTGCCAAATAGCACCATTGGTGTGCAAAGGAATTTGTGGCAGAGCTACGCCATGCATCCCGCCACATTTATTTTACAAAATATTTGTCTTATTCGCATCACTAATGGTGACTACGCTGGCATTGCATGCAGCTGCCGAATGCGACTCAGATGCTTACCTGGGTAAAATGGCAGAATACTGAGGACAACGATGCTCCATGCATCGTTGTGCATAAGCTGACATTATACTAATTCCCAGGGGCGTAACCAGAACCTTGTGGGTCCCATAGCAACATAGCCCCTGTCCCAGTGCTTCTGTGCTTCTTAAGAGACACCTCTCCCGCAGCAGTTATTCATTTTTTGCCCCATAATAGTGACCAAGTTAATTTTATATAGTGCCGCAGTTCTTACTACTGTATGTAACATTATAGTGTTCTCCATTTTACAATGAGCAGTTTAGATTATGATACATTACATTGCCCTCCAGGTCGTATTGTGCCACATTACAGTGCCCTCTACTATTATAACACCCATAGGCAAATGCAGGGGGGTTCCGGTTGCCCAGAAACCCCCCTCCTCTTGGCAAGTGGCTCACATTATAACAACAATAGCAATGGTATATAATACAATTACTAGAGCTGCCGCCACATTATGCAGTTTAAGGGACAGGTCAGAGCTGCGGCACATGCCCAGTGGTAGCATCTTCTACTAAGTGTGTTGTGTGAATGGATCTGAATCCTTAATCAGTGCACTGGACCAGATAGTAGCTACCAGGAAGAAGAGACAGGAGCCTTACCATGAGGTGGGAGAATGTGTGCTTAGAAAGAGAAGTACTGGTTCTATTACGTTTGTGTATTTATTTATTATGGTATTTGTAACCTATTCCTGACCACTTTGTTTGATACAGCCTATAGTACTATAGACCAGTGATGGTGAACCTTTGGCACTCCAGCTGTTGTTGAACTACACATCCCAGCATGACCTGCTACAGTTTTAGCATGGCCAAATAGCAAACGTGTAGCAGGGCATGCTGGCATGTGTAGTTCAAAAACAGCTGGAGTGCCAAAGGTTCCCCATCACTGCTATAGAACATCTATAGTGTTAAGTATTAATACTGTATTCCATACACTATCCAGTGTATAAAAAGACCAAAGTTTACATTAATATCCACGGTTGGTACTAGGTTCTTCTACTGCTCCCCCTGACTCCCACGTTTGCTCCAGTGTTATGCAGAGTTGGAGACTGTGGACTGGCGTTCGGAAACCCCCTCTAGAAATCCTGCATTTGCTACTGACACCCACTACACACACATCTCACTGAAAATGTAATGTCATACAATTCAGGCTGGGTAATGGATCAGACCCAGTTGCTTAGCAGGTAATTCTGTGAATTAATATGCAACTTTATATTCTGTGTCCAAGCCTTCCTAAGCCTCTGGGCCTCATAGCAGTGGCATCCCTTGTACCCACTATAGTTACGCCCGTGCTAACTAACTGTGTGCCTAGGCACCCTGGGGTGCTGGAAGCCTCTTGCAGGGGTGCCTCTGGTTGGTGGTCCAGGACTAAATCCAATTATTTATGGTGACAGGCAAAACCCAGTGCTAGGGGCTGCCAGCAGTAACACATGTGGACAGTCAGAAGCATAACTGTAAACCACCACATAACTGAACCTAAGGATGACAGATAAGCAAAATTAGCTTAATTTTATATTTTTCCCCCAAATTTATCAACACAAAATTATCATCCTAGGGGTGCAGTGAAAAAAATACTGATACTCTAGGGTGCCATTATTAAAGAAAGTTTGCGAACCACTGGACTATGACACTGTAAGCGACTTCTGGCAGAGAATCTAAGTTGCGCCACGTGTCTTACATTACATGCAGGGCCAGATTAACAATGGGGCGGATGGAGCTGCAGCTTCAGGCCCCCCATCAAAATAGGCCCACAGGATCCCTTTCAAAGCTGCTTGAACCAGAAGTTTCTTTCCTGTTACAGCAGTCTGTCTGTGGCCACCTAATTCCCGGCCCACTCAAACAGCAACCCCCTCCTTTACTTTCCTGCCCGGGGTTGAAAAATCGGATGGGCATAGTAAATTTGCTAAGGGTTGCGCAGCGGAAGGTTTCACAACCCCTCCCTGCGCCACAGTTTTTCAGCCTCTCCTCCATGGCGGCGCCGTGACATCAGGTCACATCCTGCCGGCGCTGTGTGATATGATAGAAGCACCGCCCTGACACCGTCATGTGGAACTATTGCTGTGGCCGAGCTCAGCTCCGTGAAGGCGGCTTTCATGGTCTGAGCTACAGTACAGTACCTGCCTGCTGATGATGATCGGTGACAGGCTGCTTCTGCTGCTGTTCAGGAGTGAGTTATCAGTGTCCTGCTGTGCCTCTGAAAAAAGATATGCACTGCCGCTGACTGTTGCTGAACATTTGCCTTTGTAGATTTTGTGACTTGTAATATATATATATATATATATATATATATAAACGAGTTTTATGGTAAGAACTTACCTTTGTTAAAACTCTTTCTGTGAGGTACACTGGGCTCCACAAGGAATGGACAATGGGGTGTAGAGTATGATCTTGATCCGAGGCACCAACAGGCTCAAAGCTTTGACTGTTCCCAGAATGCATAGCGCCGCCTCCTATATCACCCCGCCTCCCTGCACAGGATCTCAGTTTTTAGTTAACCAGTCCAATGCAGTAGCAGGAAAAGAGACGACAACGATTAGTAGCCACAACACCGCATTCTCGCGACAGGAGACGTGTCAGCGGCTAATGCCATACCAACCCAAAGAAGCTAAGTGCGTCAGGATGGGCGCCTTGTGGAGCCCAGTGTACCTCGCAGAAAGAGTTTTAACAAAGGTAAGTTCTTACCATAAAACTCGTTTTCTGCTGCGGGGTACACTGGGCTCCACAAGGAATGGACAATGGGGATGTCCTAAAGCAGTTCCTCATGGGAGGGGACGCATTGTAGCGGGCACAAGAACCCGGCGTCCAAAGGAAGCATCCTGGGAAGCGGCAGTATCGAAGGCATAGAACCTTATGAACGTGTTCACAGAGGACCACGTGGCCGCCTTGCACAATTGTTCAAGGGTCGCACCACGTTGGGCCGCCCAAGAAGGTCCAACAGACCGAGTAGAATGGGCCTTAATGTGATCAGGAGCAGAGAGACCAGCCTTCACATAAGCATGTGCAATCACTATTGTAATCCATCTGGCCAGAGTTTGCTTGTGAGCAGGCCAGCCACGTTTGTGAAACCCAAACACAACAAAAAGAGAATCAGATTTCCTAATAGGAGCAGTTCTCTTCACATAGATACGGAGAGCCCGTACCACATCCAAAGACTGCTCTTTGGGAGACAGATCAGGAGAAACAAGTGCCGGAACTACAATCTCCTGATTAAGGTGGAACGAAGAAACCACCTTAAGTAGATAGCCGGGACGAGTCCTAAGAACTGCCCGGTCACGGTGAAATATCAGATATGGGGAACTACAGGACAAGGCACCCAAATCCGACACTCTTCTAGCTGAAGCAATAGCCGGCAGAAACGCTGAACCAAGAGGTTCAAACGGAGACTCTTGTAACGCCTCTAAAACCACCGACAAGTCCTAAGGAGCCACAGGCGGGACATAGGGAGGTTGGATATGTGACACGCCCTGAGTAAAGGTATGCACATTAGGTAAGGTCGCAATTTTTCTCTGAAATCACACCGACAAGGCAGATATTTGAACCTTGAGGGAGGCCAGACGCAGGCCTAAGTCCAGGCCCTGCTGAAGAAAAGCCAACAACTGGGCTATACTAAACTTGGAAGCGTCATAATCGTTAGATGCGCACCAAACAAAGTAAGAATGCCAGACCCTATAGTAAATCCGAGCCGAAGCCGGTTTCCGGGCCCGCAACATAGTTTGAATGACCGCCTCAGTAAACCCTTTAGCCCTTAAGACGGAAACTTCAAGAGCCACGCCATCAAAGACAGCCAGGCTAGGCCCTGGTAGACACGAGGAGGTCTGGGCTTTGTGGAAGTAGAAATGGACGCTCTGACGATAGGCCTTGCAGGTCTGAAACCTCCACAGTACCGCCAGCGCATCCACGAATGCTGCTTGAGGATCCCTTGTCCTTGCTGCGAAGACCGGAACCTTGTGATTGTGTCGAGACGCCATCAGATCTACGTCTGGAAGGCCCCACCTTTCCACTAGGAGTAGAAACACTTCTGGATGGAGGCCCCACTCACCGGCATGCACGTCCTGACGACTGAGAAAGTCCGCTTCCCAATTCAGGACTCTCGGAATTAATATTGCCGATATGGCCGGTAGATGGCGTTCTGCCCACTGTAGAATCCGTGAGACTTCCTTCATTGCTAGGCGGCTTCGAGTGCCGCCTTAATGATTTATGTAAGCCACTGTGGTGGCGTTGTCCGACTGTACTTGAACAGGACGGTTCTGAATTAAATGCTGGGCTAGGTTCAAGGCATTGAAGACCGCCCGCAACTCCAGAATATTGATCGAGAGGAGGGACTCCTCTTTGGTCCACGTCCCCTGAAGGGAGTGTTGCTCCAGCACTGCGTCCCAACCTCTTAGACTGGCATCTCTCGTCAACAGGACCCAGTCGGATATCCAGAACGGACGGCCCCTGCACAGTTGTTGGTCCCGGAGCCACCAGAGCAGCGACATACGGACCTCCGGAGTCAATGAGATCATTTGAGACCTCATCCGGTGAGGCAGGCCGTCCCATTTGGCTAGAATCAGCCTCCGGAGAGGGCGAGAATGAAATTGAGCGTACTCCACCATGTCGAATGCTGACACCATGAGGCCCATCACCTGCATCGCCGAATGTATCGACACTTGCGGACGAGATAGGAAGCAACGAATCCTGTCCTGAAGTTTCAGGATTTTCTCCTGAGACAGGAACAACCGCTGGTTGTGAGTGTCCAATAGTTCTCCCAGATGCACCATGCTCTGAGCAGGGATCAGGGATGACTTCTTCCAGTTGATGAGCCACCCGTGGTCTTGCAGAAACCGGACCTTCACATCTAGATGACGCAGGAGAAGTTCTGGGGAATTTGCCAGGATTAACAAGTCAACCAAATACGGCAATATCCTGACCCCTTGACGGCGGAGTACCACCGTCATCACCGCCATGACTTTTGTAAAGACTTGCGGAGCCATTGTTAAACCAAAAGGTAATGCCCGAAACTGGTAATGGCAGTTGCCAATCGCAAATCTCATGTATTGCTGATGAGACACTGCTATAGGAACATGCAGGTAAGCATCCTGTATATACAGGGAGACCATGAAGTCCCCAGGTTCCAAGGCCAGAACTATAGAGCGAAGGGTTTCCAACCCGGAACTTGGAAACCTTCACAAACCTGTTCAATGCCTTGAGGTTGAGAATGGGCCGGGAGGACCCATTCGGTTTCGGGACTAGAAACAGCGGAGAATAGTACCCCCGGCCCCTCTGCGCAAGAGGCACCTGTACTACGACTCCTGTATCCAGGAGGGTCTGTACCACCGAATGTAGAGTGTTTGCCTTTGTCTTGTCCAACGGGACATCTGTCTGGCAAAATCGATGAGGGGGTCGGTATTTGAAGGCTATGGCGTAACCTCGTGTGACGACTTCCCGTACCCAGGCATCTGAAGTGGTCTTCAACCATTCCTGGGTATACCCTAGAAGCCGGCCCCCCACCCTGGGATCCCCCAGAGGGAGGCCCGCCCCGTCATGCGGCAGGCTTATCTGTCTTGGAAGCTGGCTGACGGGCCGCCCAGGCTCTTTTGGGCTTAGGCTTACCAGGTTTGGAAGTGCGGGCCTGCTTGTTGTACGCCTGACCTTTTGCTTTAGCTGAAGGACGAAAGGGGCTAAAGGAAGTACCTTTAGCCTTCGACACAGAAGGAGCAGTACTTGGCAGACAGGCAGTTTTGGCAGTAGCCAAATCAGCCACAATCTTATTTAAATCCTCCTCAAACAGGGAGTACCTCCAGGGTTTTTCTAGAGTCCAGATCCACAGACCAGGATCTCAGTCACAATATCCGGCGAGCTAGGACTGACGTAGTAGAGGCCTTGGCTGCCAGGATACCGGCATCAGAAGCCGCCTCTTTAATATAAGAGAAGCTGTGACAATATAAGACAAGCATTGTCTAGCATGGTCAGAGGAGATTTCACCAACTAACTCCAAGGCCCATGCTTCAATGGCCTCTGCAGCCCAAGTAGCTGCAATAGTGGGCCTTTGTGCAGCACCCGTGAGGGTGTAAATCGCCTTCAGACAACCCTCCACACGTTTATCCGTAGGCTCTTTTAGAGACGTGACGGTGGTGACTGGTAGAGCTGAGGAAACCACCATACTAGCCACATGTAAGACCACAGGAGGAGGCGTTTCCCAATTCTTAGACAGCTCCGGCGCGAGGGGATAGCGAGCCAGCATCTTCTTTTGAGGCACAAACTTCGTACCCGGGTTTTCCCAGGGTTACTGACGTATATCAATTAGGTGGTCAGAGTGAGGTAAAACTTGTTTAATCACCTTCTGACGCTTGAACCTATCTGGTTTCTTAGGAGGACCGGATGGCTCGGGAACATCCGTAATCTGTAAAATTAACTTAATAGCCTCCAAGAGATCAGGAACATCCACATGTGAACCACCCTCCCCATCAGCCGTATCTGAGTCAGAACCTGTGGGGTCAGTGTAAGTGCGTCTTCATCCGACAAGGTGTCAGTGACAGCAGTGGATTGTGTGGAGACAAGCGCTCGCTTAGAGGACCCCTTGGACGTAGGCGAGCGACGGTCAGACTTTTTAGTAGTCAGGGACTGGTTCAACTTCTTTATTTGAGCAGATAAATCGTCCGCCCACGGCGGGTTAGCTGCAGGGACCACAAACGGTTGTACCGGTATTGGGGGTCCCATAGGGGGTGTTAGTTTATGAACTAGAGTATGCAGAAGCGTGGAAAAAGCGGCCCACGGCGGGTCATTATTTGCCCCCGTTGCCACCGTCCCACTGGGGGGCAAGGAGCCCCCAGAACCAGAGCCCAAAGCTGCTATATTCTCCTCATAGGTATCTGCGGCTTCAGCAACACCGGCAGTGTGTTCAGCCCCAGAACCGTTACCCTCAGAAGCAGACATGATATAACTTGCAGTATCAGGTAACACAGTACAATTTGTCAGCAGCACGATACCTCTAGCCCAAACCCCTGCGCAGTGTAGTCAGCACCAGCAGAGATAAAGGAGAGATATGGTGACTAAATCACAGAGAAAAATACGTAAAATAGTATATCTTTGTGAAAATCCTATATTAGATAAAACCTGATGCACCAAGCCCCCTCAGGCTATAGAATATAGGGATAGCAGGTTGAGTGAAAGACACGAAATGGACACCACTCAGCTATCAAATGCACACACAAATACTATAGTCACAGTTTGTACAATGCAGAGGTTATTACTAACAATAATACTGCACTGGACTAGCTTACACAGCTATATAACAATAAATACAACAGTACACAGTAAGAACTGGATGTATATCACAGGGTAATTGTACTAGGAAACCCTGACTAAATGCACTCTTTCTTAACTAACACTGACTAAAAAAGGCAGGTAGAATACTTAAATGTCTTGTAAAGTCACAGCACTGACAACCAGGCGGCTTTACATAGGAGGATTTGCCCAAGCATTCCCAGGAACAGTGAGCTGAGGGACACTGCCAGGGAGTGAGGGAGAGACAGATATGCAGCTCCAGGGTGGGAACATTCGCAGAAAATGGCGCCCTGGGGCTGGGGGAGGGGCTTCAGGTCCAAGCTCTATCCCCCTGCTGGCAAAACCACCGGGTACTGTGGGCTCTAATAAAATGGTTTATAAAGAAAACCTGACCTGTACCATGCACTGGTGATCTAGTGGGATCGCCTGTACTGCCACAGTGTCCACCGCCAGCGCGCGCGGCCCGCCTCCCACTGACCAAGCCGGATCACGTTAAAGACCGGGTCCTGCAAGCGGGACCCACTTACCACCTCCCGAAGCGCGGTCACACGATCCCGGAGAGCCCCCGTCGTGTGTGCCCGACAAGAAGAAAACCGGAGCCTCCAGCTGTAGTTACCCGGCAACCAGGGCTCGGGAGTGTACAGCGCCGCTGGCGAGAGCCGGAGCTGCAGCCGTGAATGTCCACTGACATGTAACACTGCTGCTGCCCTTGAAGTCTTCACTTTTTTCCTCAGAAAAAAAGCTCTTCTTAGGGCTGCCTGGAGCAGCCCCTCTGTTAAGTGCCTGCTACTGCAGCACCAACTACAAAACTGAGATCCTGTGCAGGGAGGCGGGGAGATATAGGAGGCGGCGCTATGCATTCTGAGAACAGTCAAAGCTTTGAGCCTGTTGGTGCCTCGGATCAAGATCATACTCTACACCCCATTGTCCATTCCATTGCAGTGTCAGACAGGATGGCACTTCAAAAAAATTGTCCCCGAACAGCACATGATGCAAAGAAAAAAAGAGGCGCACCAAGGTCGCTGTGTGACTAAGCTAAGCGACACAAGCGGCCGACACAAACACCTGGCCCATCTAGGAGTGGCACTGCAGTGTCAGACAGGATGGCACTTCAAAAAAATTGTCCCCAAACAGCACATGATGCAAAGAAAAAAAGAGGCGCACCAAGGTCGCTGTGTGACTAAGCTAAGCGACACAAGTGGCCGACACAAACACCTGGCCCATCTAGGAGTGGCACTGCAGTGACAGACAGGATGGCACTTCAAAAAAATTGTCCCCAAACAGCACATGATGCAAAGAAAAAAAGAGGCGCATCAAGGTCGCTGTGTGACTAAGCTAAGCGACACAAGTGGCCGACACAAACACCTGGCCCATCTAGGAGTGGCACTGCAGTGTCAGACAGGATGGCACTTCAAAAAAATTGTCCCCAAACAGCACATGATGCAAAGAAAAAAAGAGGTGCACCAAGGTCGCTGTGTGACTAAGCTAAGCGACACAAGTGGCCGACACAAACACCTGGCCCATCTAGGAGTGGCACTGCAGTGTCAGGCAGGATGGCACTTCAAAAAAATTGTCCCCAAACAGCACATGATGCAAAGAAAAAAAGAGGCGCACCAAGGTCGCTGTGTGACTAATCTAAGCGACACAAGTGGCCGACACAAACACCTGGAACATCTAGGAGTGGCACTGCAGTGTCAGACAGGATGGCACTTCAAAAAAATTGTCCCCAAACAGCACATGATGCAAAGAAAAAAAGAGGTGCACCAAGGTCGCTGTGTGACTAAGCTAAGCGACACAAGTGGCCGACACAAACACCTGGCCCATCTAGGAGTGGCACTGCAGTTTTCTAGTGAGAGGATGAGTGCTTCCATCCTCATGTGAATCTGAACCACTAGCCATGAACATAGGCCAGGGCCTCAGCCGTTCCTTGCCACTCCGTGCCGTAAATGGCATATTGGCAAGTTTACGCTTCTCATCAGACGCTTTCAATTTTGATTTTTGGGTCATTTTACTGAACTTTTGTTTTTTGGATTTTACATGCTCTCTACTATGACATTGGGCATCGGCCTTGGCAGACGACGTTGATGGCATTTCATCGTCTCAGCCATGACTAGTGGCAGCAGCTTCAGCACGAGGTGGAAGTGGATCTTGATCTTTCCCTATTTTAACCTCCACATTTTTGTTCTCCATTTTTTAATGTGTGGAATTATATGCCAGTATCAATAGCAATGGCCTACTACTATATATACTGCACACAACTGAAATGCACCACAGGTATGGATGGATAGTATACTTGATGACACAGAGGTAGGTAGAGCAGTGGCCTTCCGTACCGTACTGCTATATATACTGGTGGTCACTGTCAGCATAACTCTGCACTGTACTCCTCCTATATAATATACTGGTGGTCCCCAGTCCCCACAATAAAGCAGTGTGAGCACAGATATATGCAGCACACTGAGCACAGATATGGAGTGTTTTTCAGGCAGACAACGTATACTGGTGGTCACTGTCAGCAAAACTCTGCACTGTACTCCTCCTATATAATACAGCTGCTCCCCAGTCCCCACAATTAAGCAGTGTGAGCACAGATATATGCAGCACACTGAGCACAGATATGGAGTGTTTTTCAGGCAGACAACGTATACTGGTGGTCACTGTCAGCAAAACTCTGCACTGTACTCCTCCTATATAATACAGCTGCTCCCCAGTCCCCACAATAAAGCAGTGTGAGCACAGATATATGCAGCACACTGAGCACAGATATGGAGTGTTTTTCAGGCAGACAACGTATACTGGTGGTCACTGTCAGCCAGGGCCGGACTGGCCATCTGGCACTTCTGGCAAATGCCAGAAGGGCCGATGGCCACGTGGGCCGGTCCAGCGGTCACTGAGACGCGCTGCCGCTCAGTCCGGCGGCAGCGCGTCTCAGCTGTCAAGATTGGAGAGCTGTGAGGGACAGGGGTGAGAGCGCCGGGCGCCCGCCAGCACGGCTGTGTCTGGCGCGGCGCGTATAGCGGACTTCAAAGCAGCCGCCGGTTCGTGAGCCAATCAGAGCTCGCGGACCGGCAGCCAATCAGAAGCCGCCGGTCCGCGAGCTCTGATTGGCTCACGAACCGGCGGCTGGTTTGAACGCTATACGCTGCCGCGCCAAACACAGCCGCGCTGGCGGGCGCTCTCACCCCCGTCCCTCACAGCCCGGAGGAGGAGGAGCAGCAGCAGCAGCAGCAGTGCAGCAGCGGTAAGCAGCTGCAGCACTGGCTGCTGTGGGGGCAATTGTATACCTGGCACTGTGGGGGCAATTGGCTGGCACTGTGGGGCATTTGTATACCTGGCACTGTGGGGGCAATTGTTTACCTGGCACTGTGGGGGCATCTGTATACATGGCACTGTGGGGGCATCTGTATACCTTGCACTGTGGGGGCATTTGTATACCTGGCACTGTGGGGGCATTTGTATACCTGGCACTGTGGGGGCATTTGTATACCTGGCACTGTGGGGGGCATTTGTATACCTGGCACTGTGGGGGGCATTTGTGGATCTGGCACTGTGGGGGCATTTGTATACCTGGCACTGTGGGGGCATTTGTATACCTGGCACTGTGGGGGCAATTGTTTACCTGGCACTGTGGGGGCATTTGTATACCTGGCACTGTGGGGGCAATTGTTTACCTGGCACTGTGGGGGCATCTGTATACATGGCACTGTGGGGGCATCTGTATACCTTGCACTGTGGGGGCATCTATATACCTGGCACTGTGGGGGCATTTGTATACCTTGCACTGTGGGGGCATTTGTATACCTGGCACTGTGGGGGCATTTGTGGATCTGGCACTGTGGGGGCATTTGTATACCTGGCACTGTGGGGGGCATTTGTATACCTGGCACTGTGGGGGCATCTGTATACCTGGCACTGTGGGGGCAATTGTTTACCTGGCACTGTGGGGGCATTTGTATACCTGGCACTGTGGGGGCAATTGTTTACCTGGCACTGTGGGGGCATCTGTATACATGGCACTGTGGGGGCATCTGTATACCTTGCACTGTGGGGGCATCTATATACCTGGCACTGTGGGGGCATTTGTATACCTTGCACTGTGGGGGCATTTGTATACCTGGCACTGTGGGGGCATTTGTATACCTGGCACTGTGGGGGCATTTGTATACCTGGCACTGTGGGGGCATCTGTATACCTGGCACTGTGGGGGCATCTGTATACCTGGCACTGTGGGGGCATTTGTATACCTGGCACTGTGGGGGCATTTGTATACCTGGCACTGCACTATCGGGGGCATATAATGTAAATTTCGGCTCATACCGGGTGCTGTAATGTGAATTTTGGCTCATACTGTGTGGTATAATGTGAAAGGGGCAGCAGTACTAGATAGTATAAGGGGTCCTACTATTGTGGTGCATAATGCGTATAAGGGGTGTATGGTGTGGTAAACTACACTGAAGGCCACGCCCCCTTTTGAGTGGCCACGCCCCCTTTTCCGGAGCACGCGCGTCTTCGTCGCGCGCTTAATTACAAACCTCACATTTCCATACCCCCACTTAAAAATTTCCACTTCAACCACTGGTTGTGTATATTTTAATAGAGAATGATGTTGTTAGAATATTAATTATATTTGTAAGAACATAGACTAATAAGTGGGGAGGAGTCAGGAATAGTAAGGGGAGGAGTAACAGAGGTGGGCCTGTGTGCTTCAAAAATGCCAGGGCCTATTTTTAGTCCCAGTCCGGCCCTGCTGTCAGCAAAACTCTGCACTGTACTCCTCCTATATAATACAGCTGCTCCCCAGTCCCCACAATTAAGCAGTGTGAGTACAGATATATGCAGCACACTGAGCACAGATATGGAGTGTTTTTCAGGCAGACAACGTATACTGGTGGTCACTGGTCAGCAAAACTCTGCACTGTACTCCTCCTATATAATACAGCTGCTCCCCAGTCCCCACAATTAAGCAGTGTGAGCACAGATATATGCAGCACACTAAGCACAGATATGGAGTGTTTTTCAGGCAGACAACGTATACTGGTGGTCACTGTCAGCAAAACTCTGCACTGTACTCCTTCTATATAATACAGCTGCTCCCCAGTCCCCACAATTAAGCAGTGTGAGCACAGATATATGCAGCACACTGAGCACAGATATGGAGTGTTTTTCAGGCAGACAACGTATACTGGTGGTCACTGTCAGCAAAACTTTGCACTGTACTCCTCCTATATAATACAGCTGCTGCCCAGTCCCCACAATTAAGCAATAAGCACAAATATTATTAATAAACGGAGAGGACGCCAGCCACGTCCTCTCCCTAACATTTCCAATGCACGAGTGAAAATGGCGGCGACGCGCGGCTGCTTATATAGAATCCGAATCTCGCGAGAATCCAACAGTGGGATGATGACGTTCGGGCGCGCTCGGGTTAACCGAGCCATACGGGAGAATCCGAGTATGCCTCGGACCCGTGTAAAATGGGTGACGTTCGGGGGGGTTCGGTTTCCGAGGAACCGAACCCGCTCATCACTAATATATATATATATATATATATATATATATATCAAAATATTTTTATCTGATATTGGTCAAGCATAAAGCTCACACCAAATCAGAAAAGTAACCCGCACCAAGATGAATTAATTCAGTTTATGTTACAAGGTTGGGGTGCCTTACATGATGTGTATTTCAACCCTTATTATAAAATCTCATGTGTATATATGAGACATAGGGATAAAGGCTCATAAGGTGCTACCAACTGGTTTAAACAAGGATATAAAATCAATTCCCCGAAGGGAGGGGAAGGAGAAAAAGAAACCAGGTACAATTTAAGGTGCACATAACCCAACCAGCAAGTTTTACTGTATTATTTTCAAAAAGTGTATGTTCACACTGCAATGTCAAATAAAGGCTCAAATGCCCATTAACTAAGATTAGTACTGAGAGTTATTGTTTGAGGGACTGAGACATGTCCTTTATTAATAATAGAGCGAAATATTAAAATCTAACAAAAAAGAAAAAGTTTGTGACAGAAATTAACAAATTGTGACTAAAGATTAAAAACAACGCTGATGTGTCATACCCTTAATATATATCCATAAGAATTAAATGTACATGAATGTGCATGTATTTATGCAGCACTGTATCGGTGCTAATTATAATAGAGATCTGTACTTCATGTATTAACTGGGGCTTAAATCATATGCCACAGAGGGAGATTGAATGTTTTTTATGATTAAATATTTTTTCTATTTTATTAGTGTGTATTTATTGAAAAATGTATATATTGAATTAATACAATTGTGCCTAAAAATGTGATTCCGTGTTGAGGAAAAAAATTTTAAACAAATAAACATAATAATTAATATCTGTGTTATATAGTGCCTATAACACCCACAATGAATAAGTGAAACCTGTATAATAAATCCAGACGAAATGGACATGATAGAATAGTAATCAAAAAAGAGAAAAAGCGAGTAAGTGCTAATGTGAATACTAGTACGAAATGACAAAACAAATCAAAACAAAATGTGAATAAGTGAAAAGACAATTATAAATGCCTACCAATACAATAAGTGCACATGTGTAGTGATACATATTAAATAATATATAAAAAAAAAAAAAAAAAATATATATATATATATATATATATATATATATATATATAAAGGATATACAGTACATATCTCCTGATGTAGCCCAAAAATGGGCGAAATGCGTTGAGAGAGTGACTTGCTGATTTGCTGACGTACTGAGAGAGTGACTTGCTGATTTGCTGACCTACTTCTGCCGACATTTTTGTCATTTAAGCTAAGCTATTTATTTCTTATATATCTTTTGTTCACTTAATAAATTAGACTTTTCTGATATAAAGTGTTGACTGGAGCATTGATATATTGTCCTAAGGCTATCCTATGACCACATCCCTCTGAAAAGGACCAAGATATAAGCACCAATACTGATATGCACGAATTATTATTTTATCTGGTACGCATGTAACCTTATGTGATATACTAAATTTGACCCCACTTACTGAGTAATTACTACGCTATATAGCGATTCCCTGTCTCCTGACTCTATCTAGATTCCGACAGAGACTTGGACTTAAAAGACCAGGGGATCGACAGGCACTGTGTCAAGCCGTAATCCGGTACGCAATATTATTCTTGCGTGTGACGAAAACTATACTAAAGGATACTACACTATAGGCGCTCTGTTGTTTCTTTCTCTATTTTCAGATTTCCTTTTGGGCTACGAATACCTAGTGGCACATTTTGAAGAACTGAGCAGCCACCCGATAACACGGGGAGAGTGTGGACTGTTGGTTAATCAAACCTTGAACTAGTTGAAAAAAACTTATTTACTGGACTGGTCATTTGACCAACTTATTTCTGACTGCAGATTGCACTTTTACAGTGAGGTATTACGCATAAATTTGACGAGCGCACTGATTCACTCATTTATAATATATATATATATATATATATATATTTTATATTATTTAATATGTATCACTACACATGTGCACTTATTGTATTGTAGGCATTTATAATTGTCTTTTCACTTATTCACATTTTGTTTTGATTTGTTTTGTCATTTCGCACTAGTATTCACATTAGCACTTACACGCTTTTTCTCTTTTTTGATTACTATTCTATCATGTCCATTTCGTCTGGATTTATTATACAGGTTTCACTTATTCATTGTGGGTGTTATAGGCACTATATAACACAGATATTAATTATTATGTTTATTTGTTTAAAAATATTTTCCTCAACACGGAATCACATTTTTAGGCACAATTGTATTAATTCAATATATACATTTTTCAATAAATACACACTAATGAAATAGAAAAAATATTTAATCATAAAAAACATTAATTTTTATTATCATTATTAGTACATATAAATTTATCAATACGAGGCAGCACACCACAGAAACTATATATTATTAATTTATAGGGATCCTTATGAGAATGTGAATGTGGTGACTGTCTTTTGTTTGTGACCAATATGAATTCTAATACATGGATACATATGGTAGGGACACTCATTGCTTGATTCATCTTTAAGTATATGAGCTCCCTTCTAGCTGCAGAATCATTGCCGCGGCTGTGTAACACAGCTGACAGCACTTATTAGCGCTCGATCCAGCGGGACATAGGAGGATTAACGAACAACGGTCAGATGGTTTGAAATGTATCCACTTGGCAGGCATTGGTTAGATAGCATATACACGTCATTTTATTGTCTTCTCTATCCTATATAACTGTCACTTCCGGCGGGCGCAGTTTACTATAGTGCCCTGAAGAAGCTCTATTAGGAGTGAAATGCGCATAGGCTTGCGCTATGTGTCCCCGTATTACTAAATAATATTCCAATATACGCATGAAACATGCATATATTAGAGATTTGAGAGGGTCTATTAGGAGCTGAATATGCCCAAAGTACAGAGGGATTTATGATCACGTTTCCTATCTGTATTAGCATCTTTTTATATATGCTGTGAATCACGGTTTTTCAAAGGCTTTATAAGAGAGATAGTAGGGAAATGTATTAAATATAAAAGATAATAACGTGCTCTCTACTCTAGAAATTGTGTGTATTTCATACCGTCATAAGGAAATGTAACCTTAATATTAAACACTGAGGTTTATGCCACGCTATTTTTATGCCTGGCAACCATTCAATTTAACAGGTTATTTCTTTGCAATCACACACTTAGGACATACAGTGTTGCATATATATACAAATCTTCTCTCTGTGTCAATATATACACAGGGACAGTGTCTCCCAGTAGCAATTTTTAGTGTTATAGGAATGTGCACATGTAAAGACGATCAGTGATCGTCAAGGGCAGTTTAATATGTCCTGTATAGGCACAATATAATATCATACGGCACGGGATATAATCACTGCTGATTTGTGTTATACATCACAGACCCATATATATAGGCCATGCATAAATAAGTGGGTTGCATGTACCCTATATATTTATAGGGCATTTTTGCACATTAAAAGATCTTTGAAGAACGATATATCATAAGCACTGAGAATGTACAGACAGTGCTATTGTGAGACACGGATTTGGTACAATCTAATCTAGTTCGGCATAATTATCAATTATTGTGCATCTATATGATACAGTAAATACTAATCTACCCTCTTTATATATATATATAGTTAACAGGATTTATAGATATCCTATGCTGTTGTGATTTATTAAATAATCATATTTCAATACAGTGTAATAAGGCAGCATATTACCCAAGATTGATACTATATATATGTCACAACTGAGGGCCTGAGCTGACGGGAGGCAGCCTCAGTTGTAGGGGCTGAGATGTACCGGAACCTGGGAGGTTGTATCAGACCCCTGGACATGTAAGTAACATGAATAATAACTGCCCGAAGGCGTGACCACGACAACTTGGATAAAAGTCAATGATGTTTATTATGACAACTCCGCAACACAGCAGCAGTAAAAGAAAACGTAAAAGTCAGCAAAGAATAAATACAGTTCCTGGGTACTACAGGATGGCAGGAGCCACAGGGCACTGGTAGTGTGAGATAGTTCTTATGATCTTCTAGATGGAAAGTCCTTACCAGGCCCGACTGTAGCAATGGAGATAACCCAGGATTGTGCCAGCTGGTGTTCCAGGAAAAGCTGGGTTGCTGAAGATAAAACAGCTGCTGTGGATACTGGATGGAACCAGACTGTTGTTAGCACGGAGTGGATACTGGCTGGAACCAGTTAAATAATAAATGAACTTGGGAGCGATGAAATATGAACTGAAATGTAGAACTTGAGAGCGGAGAAATAATAATACCGGTGGAGAGTGGTAAAGTGTAGAAAGGACACCGGCCCTTTAAGGGAAGCTGTACTCTGCTGGAAGCTGAGCTGGAAGCAGGTAATGTTGTAGCTGGAAACAGATGAATCCACAATGGATTGGAGAGTCAGGCTACACCGCAGGTGGAATGCTGGTGCGGGTCTCTATGGTGGAAGTCTTGAGACAGGAGCTGGAACCTGGAAGACAATCACAGGAGAGAGACAAACAGGAACTAGGTTTGACAACCAAAGCACTGACGCCTTCCTTGCTCAGGCACAGTGTATTTATACCTGCAGCAAGGAAGGGATTGGCTAGGCAATTATGCAGATTATCAATACTGAGAACAGATTGGTGGAAATGATCAGCTGACAGAATCCAAGATGGCTGCGCCCATGCAGACACTTGGAGGGAAGTTTGGTTTGTAATCCATGTGGTAATGAAAACAGTAATGGCGGCGCCGGCCACCGGAGACAGGAGGCGCCAGGCTGACAGATGCACATCCAACCACGCGGACACAGCGGAGGCCGCGGCTGACGTAATCGCCACTCAGACACTCTGCATGCAGAAGTTCAGGGACGGCGGCGGAGGCCGCGGGAGACGCCATGCCAGGTGTAATATGGCGTTCACTGTGACAGCGTCCCAGAGTGACAGGAGAGGATACAGGAATGTACACATCAGGATAACAGATGGGATCCGGTCCTGGAGCGCTGAGCCAACCTTAGGAGGCATCTGATGGGTAAGAAATGGCGTCCAGATACCCGGATCGTGACAGCACCCCCCCCCTTTAGGAGTGGCCCCAGGACACTTCTTTGGCTTTTGAGGAAACTTGGAATGGAATCTCCGGACCAAGGCAGGAGCATGGACATCAGAAGCATTGGTCCATGAACGTTCCTCAGGACCATAACCCTTCCAGTCAATAAGATATTGTAGTTGACCGTAACGGTGACGTGAGTCCAGGATCTTGGCCACTTCATACTCAACGCCTCGTTGAGTTTGGACTTTCGGAGTTGGAGGAGGTGAGGAATGAAACCGATTCAAGATCAGCGGTTTCAACAGGGAAACATGGAATGTCCTGGGTATTTTTAAGAAGGGAGGCAACTGGAGTCTGTAAGCAACAGGATTGATGACTTGTTCAATCTTGAAAGGACCGATATAGCGAGGTGCAAACTTCATACTGGGAACTCTTAACCTCAAATTCTTCGTGGATAACCATACCCGATCACCCACCTTGAGAGCAGGAACTGCTCGACGCTTCTTATCCGCAAACTTCTTGTACCTGAACGATGCCTTGAGCAGAGCTGATCGTACGCTCTTCCAGATATTGGCAAACTGATGCAAGGTGATATCCACTGCGGGAACAGAAGTTGCTGGAAGCGGTTGGAACTCAGGGACTTTAGGGTGGAATCCAAAGTTAGTGAAGAATGGTGTTGAAGCAGATGAAGAATGATACTGGTTGTTATGACAGAACTCGGCCCAGGGAAGTAATTGAACCCAGTCATCTTGAGAGGAGGACACATAGATGCGGAGGAAGGCCTCCAAGTCCTGATTCACCCTCTCGGTTTGACCATTGGTCTGAGGATGGTAAGCCGTGGAAAACTTTAGCTTGACTTGGAGGACTTGACATAAACTTCGCCAGAATTTGGCTGTGAATTGAACTCCCCGATCTGAGATAATTTCTTCAGGAAGACCGTGGAGTCGGAAGATCTCTTGTATGAATACTTGAGCCAACTTGGAAGCTGACGGAAGACCGGTGAGAGGAATGAAGTGTGCCATCTTGGTGAACCGGTCAACTACCACCCAGATGGTATTGAACTTGTTACACATGGGTAAGTCTGTAATGAAATCCATCGACAAGTGGGTCCATGGTCGACGGGGAACGGATAGTGGAACCAGTTGCCCCGCAGGCGACTGGCGGGATACTTTATGTTGGGCACACTTTGGGCAAGATGCAATAAACTCCAAGACGTCCTTTTTCAGAGTTGGCCACCAATAGGACCTAGAGATAAACTCCAGGGTTTTTTGGATACCTGTATGTCCGGCAAAACGGGAAGCATGGGCCCAATGCATGAGCTTCTTCCTTAGCATCGGCTTCACAAAACTTTTCCCTGATGGGGGCGTAGAGTCCATCCCTACCGTGGAGAATGCCAACGGATTTATAATAGGATGCTTGTCTGAAGACTCTGACTCATTTTCTTGCTCCCATGAGCGGGAAAGGGCATCGGCCTTGCGATTCTGAGAGCCCGGACAGAACTGGAGTTTAAAGTCGAACCTGGAAAAGAAAAGTGCCCATCTGGCCTGACGAGGGTTGAGACATTGTGCGCCCTTCAGGTATAAAAGGTTCTTGTGGTCTGTAAGTATGGTGATTGAATGAGAAGCTCCCTCCAACAGATACCTCCACTCTTCTAGAGCGAGCTTGATGGCTAGCAACTCCTGGTCGCCAATGGCATAGTTGCGCTCAGCTGGGGAGAACTTCCGGGAGAAGAAACTGCAAGGGTGTAAATGGCCATCTTTAGCCCTCTGAGATAACACCGCTCCTACTCCAACGGAGGAGGCATCCACCTCTAAGATGAAAGGAGAGTCGATGTCAGGCTGTTTCAGAACAGGAGCAGAGATGAACCTTTGTTTTAAAAGATGAAATGCTTGCATGGCTTCTTCAGACCACTTGGACGGGTTAGCACCCTTCTTAGTGAAAGCAGTAATAGGCGCCACAATGGTGGAAAAGTCTCGTATAAACTTTCGGTAATAGTTGGCGAACCCTAAGAACCTCTGGACCCCTTTGAGGGTTAAGGGTACCGGCCAATTTTGGATTGCTTGCAGTTTCTCAGGATCCATCTCTAGTCCGGAACCGGACACAATGTACCCTAGAAACGGAATGGACTTGACTTCAAAGACGCATTTTTCTAATTTGCAATAGAGATGATTGACACGGAGACGGGACAGAACCTCTTTAACCCAAAAACGATGTTCCTCTAAATCGTTGGCAAAAATGAGGATATCGTCTAGATAGACCACGACATGACGGTATAGAATGTCTCTGAAGATCTCATTGACAAAATGCTGGAAGACAGCTGGAGCATTGCTCAATCCGAAGGGCATGACGAGGTACTCATAATGTCCGTCACGGGTGTTAAAGGCGGTCTACCACTCATCACCCTCACGGATCCGGATGAGATTGTATGCACCTCGCAAGTCCAGCTTTGTAAAGATGGTAGCTCCGCTAACTCTGTCAAAGAGCTCAGTAATCAGGGGTAAAGGATAACGGTTCTTGATGGTAATGTCGTTCAAGCCTCTGTAGTCGATGCACGGCCGCAGACCACCATCTTTCTTTTTTACAAAAAAGAAGCCTGCGCCGGCTGGAGAAGAAGAAGGTCGAATGAACCCCTTTGCTAGGTTCTCTTTAATATATTCCTCCATAGAATGCGTCTCAGGCAGAGACAACGGATAAGTTCGGCCTCGAGGTGGAACCTTCCCTGGAACGAGATCAATCGGACAGTCCCATTCTCTATGAGGAGGAAGGATATCAGCAGAAGCTTTACTGAACACATCCGTGAAATCTTGATATGGAGGAGGTGGAACATCAGACGACCTGGGGGAGGAAGAACAGACAGGCAATACTTTAAACAAACATGTCTCAGCACAGGAGGAACCCCATGCCAGGATTTGCGTAGTCGTCCAATCAATTGTAGGATTGTGAAGACGGAGCCATGGAAGGCCTAGGACCACAGGATGTGTGGCTCTTGGAATCACTAAAAAAGAAATAAGTTCGGAATGAAGAACTCCCACTCTCAGACGAACTGGTAGAGTCCTTAAAGAAATAACTGCATCAAAAATTTTGCTGCCATCCACGGCAGTTAAAGAAATGGACGAAGAAAGTCTCTCGGTGGGTAGGGACCACCGTTTAACATAGGCTACGGTAATAAAGTTCCCAGCTGCTCCGGAATCAAGGAGGGCAATGACGTTCCGATAACGTTGAGCAACTTGAAGCGAGACTGGGAGATTACAATCTTGAGGAGATGGAGAGGAGATCATTACTCCTAGCCGGCCCTCTCCTTGGCGAGCTAGGATTTGGAGTTTCCCGGACGTTTGGGACAGGCATTAATGGTGTGAGACGGAGCTGCACAATAGAGACAGAGAAACTTGGAGAGACGTCTTCGGCGCTCAGCAGGAGTTAAACGGGAACGGCCAAGTTGCATGGGCTCATCTTTAGATGGTGACAGTTGACGAGGAGGAGGAGCAGAAGATTTTGGAGCAGATGATCTTCCACGCTCAGTTGCTCTCTCTCTGAAACGTAAATCAACTTTCGTGCAGAGTGAGATTAGCTCATCTAACTTAGAAGGTAAGTCTCTGGTAGCTAACTCATCTTTAATACGCTCAGATAAGCCATGCCAGAATGCAGCATACAGGGCCTCGTCGTTCCATGCCAGTTCGGATGCCAGGATCTGGAACTGTATCAGATATTGTCCTACAGTACGTGACCCCTGGCGTAAACGGAGAATCTCGGATGAAGCTGAGGTTACCCGGCCTGGCTCGTCGAAGATGCGCCTGAATGTTGACACGAAGGCAGTGTAGGAAGATAGCAGGGTGTCGGACCTCTCCCATAACGGTGATGCCCAATCAAGGGCTGAGCCACTGAGAAGAGAAATAATGTAGGCAATTTTTGTACGGTCACTGGGAAAATTGCCAGGTTGTAGCTCAAACTGAATCTCACACTGGTTGAGAAATCCCCTGCAGAATCTTGGAGATCCGTCAAATTTTGCTGGCGTTGGAAGATGAAGACGTGGAGCAGAAATGGGTAAGGTGGGTGGGGTTATAGCTGGAGTCACTGTGGTTGACGCACCAGACGCGCCTGATCCACGGAGAGTTGTCTGAATCCCATCCAGCCGAGTAGAGAGATCCTGGAGACAGCGGATGATGTGGCCCTGTGCAGCCTCCTGATGTTCTAGTCGGGCTGCCAGTTCTTGCATCGGCCTGGCCGCTTGATCCTGGTCTCCGGCTGGATTCATTAGGTCAGTGCTTACTGTCACAACTGAGGGCCTGAGCTGACGGGAGGCAGCCTCAGTTGTAGGGGCTGAGATGTACCGGAACCTGGGAGGTTGTATCAGACCCCTGGACATGTAAGTAACATGAATAATAACTGCCCGAAGGCGTGACCACGACAACTTGGATAAAAGTCAATGATGTTTATTATGACAACTCCGCAACACAGCAGCAGTAAAAGAAAACGTAAAAGTCAGCAAAGAATAAATACAGTTCCTGGGTACTACAGGATGGCAGGAGCCACAGGGCACTGGTAGTGTGAGATAGTTCTTATGATCTTCTAGATGGAAAGTCCTTACCAGGCCCGACTGTAGCAATGGAGATAACCCAGGAGTGTGCCAGCTGGTGTTCCAGGAAAAGCTGGGTTGCTGAAGATAAAACAGCTGCTGTGGATACTGGATGGAACCAGACTGTTGTTAGCACGGAGTGGATACTGGCTGGAACCAGTTAAATAATAAATGAACTTGGGAGCGATGAAATATGAACTGAAATGTAGAACTTGAGAGCGGAGAAATAATAATACCGGTGGAGAGTGGTAAAGTGTAGAAAGGACACCGGCCCTTTAAGGGAAGCTGTACTCTGCTGGAAGCTGAGCTGGAAGCAGGTAATGTTGTAGCTGGAAACAGATGAATCCACAATGGATTGGAGAGTCAGGCTACACCGCAGGTGGAATGCTGGTGCGGGTCTCTATGGTGGAAGTCTTGAGACAGGAGCTGGAACCTGGAAGACAATCACAGGAGAGAGACAAACAGGAACTAGGTTTGACAACCAAAGCACTGACGCCTTCCTTGCTCAGGCACAGTGTATTTATACCTGCAGCAAGGAAGGGATTGGCTAGGCAATTATGCAGATTATCAATACTGAGAACAGATTGGTGGAAATGATCAGCTGACAGAATCCAAGATGGCTGCGCCCATGCAGACACTTGGAGGGAAGTTTGGTTTGTAATCCATGTGGTAATGAAAACAGTAATGGCGGCGCCGGCCACCGGAGACAGGAGGCGCCAGGCTGACAGATGCACATCCAACCACGCGGACACAGCGGAGGCCGCGGCTGACGTAATCGCCACTCAGACACTCTGCATGCAGAAGTTCAGGGACGGCGGCGGAGGCCGCGGGAGACGCCATGCCAGGTGTAATATGGCGTTCACTGTGACAGCGTCCCAGAGTGACAGGAGAGGATACAGGAATGTACACATCAGGATAACAGATGGGATCCGGTCCTGGAGCGCTGAGCCAACCTTAGGAGGCATCTGATGGGTAAGAAATGGCGTCCAGATACCCGGATCGTGACAATATAGGATATCCATTGATGCATTTGCACACTACTTTACAAATGCTATTGTAGCCAGATATTTCCCTTATTAGCTCTCTCTACCACATGGTGATTTGTATCTAAATGCGTGAATCATATATTTAGCAACAGTGTTTCTTCTAGTTTCAATTACAACACTAAGTAACATTCTACTCACCACTGTTGCAATGTACTGTAACAACCTGTGATTCAAACAGCCAAATAATATATCTCCCTCTGTGGCATATGATTTAAACCCCAGTTAATACATGAAGTACAGATCTCTATTATAATTAGCACCGATACAGTGCTGCATAAATACATGCACATTCATGTACATTTAATTCTTATGGATATATATTAAGGGTATGACACATCAGCGTTGTTTTTAATCTTTATTCACAATTTGTTAATTTCTGTCACAAACTTTTTCTTTTTTGTTAGATTTTAATATTTCGCTCTATTATTAATAAAGGACATGTCTCAGTCCCTCAAACAATAATAATTCTCAGTACTAATCTTAGTTAATGGGCATTTGAGCCTTTATTTGACATTGCAGTGTGGACATACACTTTTTTTTTTTTTTTTTAATTCTTTATTTTTCATTTTGCAATATAAAACATTTTCCAAATATTTCAGCGTACATATCAAAAATAGAACGTAGACAGCCGTCTCATAGCTTATCAACTGTAGTTACAAAGCATAACTAAATGGTTATGAAGAAGAAGGAGTAACAGATTTATACATGTTATCTTAAACCATGTAACGTTCAGTTCAAGTTACCGAATCAGAAATAAAGAGCAACCTTGCATCAATATTGTTCAATAACACAGTATTTATACAGAGCGTAAGGTGGCAAACATTTGGAAATAAACAGAGACATGAGGACAAGGGGAAAAAGGGAAAGAGGGAGAAGGAGAACAAAAGGGGGGGGGGGGGAGTTGGAAGGCCACAGACATAGAACATTTAGAGGTCAGTGCGGAAGTCTCGGCCACCTCCATCAGCAGTGTGTATTCAGGGTGCATAATCAGTATAGGTCTTAGTGGTCTTAAAGTCTATCCAGAGAAGCCAAGTAGCTATATAGTCTGAGTATTTGTCTAAAGCGGCAGAATGGACATCTTCCATATGCATATAGAAGTCAATGCGTTGGAACCATTCCCATATTGTCGGTGGTTTAGTGGACCGCCAATGTACCGGGAGTACCGCTCGTGCCGCATTATTTAAGTGTTTAAGGAGGGACTTCTTGTATCGGGAGAGGGGGATATCTGCATGTGATAATAACCAGAAGTCCGGCCCTGAGGGTACTGGGCCTCCCAGAATCTTTGTTGATAGATCTTTAATCGTGTGCCAGAATGGGGCAATTGACGGACA